>NC_137982.1:35724963-36398482 GCF_963924665.1 Micromys minutus | reverse complement strand
CTGCATCAGCTCCTCCCTTCTGGTTCCTGCCTTGACTGTTCTTCATGAGCTATAAACCTGTTCCTCCCAAAGCCACCTTTGCCTATGGTGTTTCATCACAGCAGCAAAAACCCTCACTTTGACAAGGTTATTAATCTTTTGGAAACTTAAAGACGCAACAATATCCCTTTAATATATATTCCTACTGAGTCAGCCTATGAGAGCTGTACACAAAGGGATCCTAGGTAAATCTCAGTTAAATGGCTATGTCTGTTAACAACATCCTTCATAGACTCTCTTGTTGGAGAACTGAGGATTACTGGGTATATGAACATTCCAGACCTAGCGGTAAGCACTACACAGCCCATCCTTAGAACCTTAGAATGACCTCAGGACAAGGCTTTCGTACCCTCATCATACTGATATGCCAGTCACACAGGAGTTAGGAAGACGATGATAAGATGTGAACTCAGGCACCCTGAAGTCAGAGTCACCACACACAACGACTCCATACGGCTAGGCTAAGACTAAATAGCACTTAACTTAAATACAGTGGGGTCTTTCTTTAATAAAGAAATACAAAGATGGGTGTGATGAGGGTTTGCTCATAAAACTGGATTTCATGTTATTTTCTTTAAATAAAACAAAAAACAACAATTTTAAAAACTATTACTGTTTTGTGTGGCTATTACATTGTGTAGCAGCTATGACCATGCCCACTTCTTTGTTACATTGAGTGATTGGTTGATTGATTGATTCTCTCTCTCTCTCTCTCTCTCTCTCTCTCTCTCTCTCTCTCTCTCGCTTTCTCTCTCTCTCTCTCTCTCTCTCTCTCTCTCTCTCTGTGTGTGTGTGTGTGTGTGTGTGTGTATGAAGTTAGAAGGATGCAGATGTCAGAGGACAAGTTGTAGGAAGTGGTGTGACACTGGCTGGTTCATCTTGACCCTCCTCCCTCTGCTTCTTTAATGTTAAAAGTTCTAAGGAAAACCTGGAAATCATGGGAATCTACAGTTTGGCACCTTCCTGTGTTACCATTTAGACAGGGCACTTAAGAGCAACTTGAAACCATTGGAGGCTGAAATAGATATTTGGGGGTTTTCAAAAGAATAGGCAATTTGGGACAAAGTGAAAGGAAACATGGAACAGAGGAGGAGAAAAGAAAAAGAAACTTAACACTGAGCAAGAGAAGTGAAGTGGGGAGTGAAAGCAAATAAAACCTAAAAAGAAACCTTGTGAGCAAGAAAGTGCAGAAGACAAGTCCTTATGCAAAACAACCAGGAGAGCAGAGTCTTCAGTGTGTGCACTGGTGCGTGTGTGTGTGTGTGTGTGTGTGTGTGTGTGTGTGTGTGTGTGTGTGTTGCAGTGACTATGTAGACATCAGAACACTTGCAGGAGTCAGTTCTCTTCTTTCAACGATGCACCTTTACTCACTGAACTCTCCCTGGTCCAAGAAGGTAACTATTGAGGGACTGAATGGAGTTCTATCTCTTTCCCATCCTTTTCTTCAAGGGGTCCTATCAAAACTTTGGATAGAGTCTTAGCAAAAGAGGTTCCTGTCTGTTTTTATCTTCAACCAGCCAGTGACTTTTCATTTGAAAAAAAAAAAAATATATATATATATACAAAATTGTTTTTAACGAATATTGTGGAAGGTTGATTGTGGGAGACTGGTAAGGACACCTACAGAGGAAATGGAACCCACCAGTGGCACAACCCTGCACTGTCACCCTGGTATTAGCTTTTTTTCCTTAGCACTTATCCTGATCTGGCACACTGGATGTTTAACAAGTATCATGACCTGCCTCTACTCTCCTTTTGTATGTGGGCTCAATAAAAGTAGGGAACTTTATGTTACTAACACTATTTAGAAAACAGGTGGCCATACATACAGTGATACTTGGTGGCTATCTTGATGTGATGAATGAATGTTATCATTTTAATGCCAACATCTAACCATCTACCTGAACATCTATCCATTGGATCTTTGGTGGTAAAATGACAATCCCATACCCCAACCAGCAGTCACTTCTGGATCTTCTGCGTTTGAAACTAAGAGAAGATGGGGGGAAATGCCTGGACTAAAGTGGTTTTTGGTTTATTGGTCAATTTCTGCTGTACCATATTAAATAAAATCTATAGGTGGCTGGGGAACTGGATAAGACATTTTGGTAATATCTTGAATAAACACTTTTTGCAGATTCAGTAACTAAAATGAGCTCTAACTGGATGCCAAGTCAATCCCCCAAATTAAATAATGAAATATCAGGGTGTTATGAAGAAAGAAAAGGGGAAAAGTCTCCGAGACCACGCATGCTTCCAATCACATGGGCAACTTCACCTGTACATTCGACAAAAGTCCAGCCTCTGTGTTCTGCCCCGAACTCCCTTTCTGTGCTGCTCTGGTTATTTTGAGTGCTGTCATGAAGCTCATGGAAATCCTGCAGTTCCCCTGTTTCAAAGCATCCCCTCCATGGCCTCCCCAGATTTCAGTGACTATCCTCCTCTAAAAGATCTTTTTTTCCCTAAATACGTCTTTCTGATAACTTCTTTGTTCCTTACGACTCTGGACTGGGAAGTTCTTCTCAGTGTTAATGTTCCTCCATATTTGGACAGCCACCTACGGACTCTCATTGACGCTATTTCCGTGCTGAAACAAAGCTGCCATCTTTATTTTTTTTTTTTTCACTGATTGCCTCTTTTCTCCCTCCCATGACATAGACAAATGTTGATGTTTACTACAAGGCAGTGCATTAGTTGCTAATTAACTTACTAGATGCTTCAGCCAAAACTTGTTGTATTCGGTCCAAGAAAAGAATGGCAGCTATATAAAAAATAAGTTGTTGAGAGTTTTACATTGTTGTTTTGTTTTATTACAAGAGAGTTGTCTACTAAAGAATACAGGAACCTTACATACTGGGAGTTAAGAAGCCTCCAGTCTTGGCTTCCTCCTAAACTCAGTTGGTCAGTGTACATCTGTCACTAGGCAAGCCAGGGTCAAGGCTGAATAAATATTATACCACCAAGCAAAGCATGAGAAAATAAAGCTGTTTAGTATAGTTCACTTTTTTTATGCTTAAGCCCCACTTTTTTTATGCTTAAGCCCACTGGGTGTGAAGTTTACTCCAGGATGAATGCAGAAATGCGCCCCACCCCCCGGAGATCCATTATTCAGGAACCTCCCTTTTCCTGTCCCACCCCCACCCCTAGGATCCCCACAAATGAGAGTAACTCATTTTTTACATCAAGCTTTAGGACAATTCTTCATCCCCCTTCCAAGACCTTCTTTGCCCTCTGCATATTAAGTGAGAAGTGAGTCCGGTCTCCTAAGCAGCACCCAACGAAACGATCCTCAAATAAAATAGTGCAGAGCAACGCTTGCCTGCGCAACACAAGGGAGAATTTACTTTCCCTTCCTGTTTCCCACTTTCCCAGGATGTTCTTGACCAAAGTCCTCGCCTAACTCGCCGCTTCCACTGGCCCCCTCCACCCTTGCGAAACTAATTCCCTGGCCCGGAAGTTGACGTTTGTAAAGTCCGGAGAAGAGAATCGAAACAGAAACCGATCTGTGGGTGGAAGGCAATACTTAAAGCTCCCCGGGAGGGTGATCAGCCCAGCGGTGGAGGAGCGAGAATCGTCCCCGGTCTATGCCCACCTGCTGCAGCGCATTCCTGGCTCGTCTGCCACCTGCCGGGTGCCACCGATCGATCCTGGGTTCAGAGGCTACCTGGTGGATACCCGAGGATCCCTAGCAGGTAACCCGGGAACCCATTCACTCCCACCTGTGGATCATCCGCCCTTCAGGGAGACCCGTCTCCCAATCCCCGAGAACCCGCGATGTCGACGTCGATGGTCTGTTCTGCAGAGGACAGTTTCAGGAATCTCATCTCAATCTTCAGGCCCAGGTTGAAAACGTACATTCAGGTGGAGCCGGTGCTGGACCGCCTCTTCTTTCTGCCGGCAGAAGCCAAAGAGCAGATTCTTAGAAAGGTCACCACCTGTGGTAACGCCAGCGCGGTGGAACTGCTGCTGAGGACCTTGGAGCAGGGGCAGTGGCCACTGGGGTGGACTCAGATGTTCGTGGATGCCCTGGAGAACAGTGGCAACCCCCTAGCGGCACGCTATGTCAAACCCACACTCACTGATCTGCCCTCTCCTTCCTCTGAGACCGCGCATGACGAGTGTCTCCACCTGCTGAACCTCCTCCAGCCGACGTTGGTGGACAAGCTTCTGATTATCGATGTCTTGGATACTTGCTTCGCGAAGGGACTGCTGACAGTCGAGGACAGAAATCGGGTAGGTGTCACTGTAGACGGAGATGGGCTTGTGGATGATTTTGCGAAGCAGGGTTGCTTATGCATTTCTTCATAGAGAGTGGTTTTTGACTTTTTTCGGGGCCCCGATCTTGTATAAATGTTCAAACCCACAGGGAGCCCATTTAATAGATGAGAAAAACAAGGTAGGTTAAACAATTCACTCTTGGTGTCCCAGGAAGAACAAAAGTGGCCTTGCCATCGGTATGTTGTCCAGGAGATACTGAATTTTATGATTTAGTTCACGTAGTCTTCAGAGTACCAGTCAGTAAACTATGGCCCACCTGCTGCATTTAGCCTTGTATTCGTATTTTAAGAACAAGAATCTAAGAATGGTCTTATCTTTTTTTTTCTTTCAATTTTAAGTGTTAATAAAGTTTTATTGAAACTCTCTTCCTTATATGCTTTTTTATAGTTGCCTTTTCACTGTTGGGTGTGGGTAATATTTAGTCTATAAATCCTAAATATTTACTATCAGGTTCCCAATGTCCCTCTTATATATTTTATACTTTGCAGAGCTTATTAAGTCTTGGTCCAGATAAGAAATTAGGTCGATTTTTTTTTTCATTGATCAAAGTGTTCATATTTTCTAGAATTCAAGTTAAGAAGTCTGCTGGCAAACAAATTCCACTGTCCTTAGCTTTTCACACTATTGAAGGAGCAAGTGACTCTTGTGGAGTATCATTTGTATGGGTCAGATGAACTGGGGACATAACATAATGCTCGTAGTTTGTAAAGACTGAAGATTTACCATGTTCTGCTAAAATGCTACATCTAGCTTACCCAGTGTTGCAAGTCGAAAGACTTGTTTAGGTGCTGGAGAGACATGTCTGTGATCAGTACCAAGGGCTGTTCTTGAAGGTGGAGGAAACTCAGTTCCAGTGGCCCTGTCAGGTGTCACACTACGTTCTACAAATACGTGAGATCTGGGGACATCTGATACCTATGGCTTCCACCCACACTACAGCCACCTGCACAAGCTCTACTTCCTCCAAACACGTAGACACACAATTAAAACGACATTGAATACATTTTAAGCCTCTTTTGAAAAACATGTGGACAAATGGTCCATTAATACAAGTCAAAATTCTTCCTGTATGGCTTGCTACAGTTTTGACAGTTTCTTCTGTTTGATTCATTGGCTGTATCTTCATTGTAGACTCTTGGCATCAGACCGATTGGCTATATGTAATGTGGCTTGGCCTTTAGTTACTAATTCCAGCCATGCTTCGTAGAGTTAGTGGCACCTACGCCTATGCAGAGACAGATTACGCATCGCATTTGGATGTCCAGTCTCTCCAACAAGTAAATTACTCTTTGCACTGCTTTCGGCCGCATTTATATCATTTCTTGTCTTGAGAACCGGCTAAGGCGCATTATTGTGGTCCAGCTGGATATGACAAATGTGTACATCACTGTGGCAGAGTCGTAATTTGGAAGAAAGTATGCAGCCTCCAAGCCAGCTGGAGAAGGAAGATGGCATTTCCAGCCACAGTAGCTGTTAGGAAGTCCAGAAGCGACAGAGTCCAGTCACACCACAGAGCTGTTTATGTTTGCTGGGATGATGTCCCGAGTGCCAGAGAACCAGCACTTCCCTGTGTTTACTCTAAATACGTCTGCCTCGCTGCACCACTTTTGTCTTGCCTGGGTTGAATTTCTGCCAGCTACATTTTATCCAAGTTCTTGATTCTGGCAAGCTCGGAGGCAGCTAGCAGTAACAATGCAAGGGATCTGACAAGGAGAGGATGGATGGGAAGGGACGTTTGTGTATGGCAGCAGCTTCAACCACGTTCCCCTAGTGGCACACTTCTAAGGAATCCCTGAGAGAAAGGAGAGCCACTGATTCGAAGCCAGGGGGCAGTGGTGAGGCCACAGGAGTCTAATTGTCTCTTCGTGCATTATTTTACACCAGCAGCTCTGAATGGAGTCATTAAGCACAATGGGCAGGTGGTGTCACATTTGGAGGAATCTCTCTTGATACAGGACTCATCAAATGTTTACATCTCAACAGCATAGTGGCATGGCATAATCATAAGAATTTAGACTAGTAGAGATAATAATAGTGATAATAAAAATGTAATGATGATGATGATGATGATGATGATGATGATTGAGGTCTGTCTCTAGATTTTACTGAATGTGAGAGTTGGTTCCAGAATCCTACGTTTCCCTGAGGAAATGAATAATACAATAATTTCTAAGCTCACCTCAACACTAATTATGAAATGTTAAAGAAAATGTTTCATAAATAATCTTTTTGATATGAAGATTATGTGGACTTTGTCACACACTTCACTTTATAATTTAGGGGTAAAATTTCAGGGGTTTAGGTAAATCTTCCACATAATAGCCCACTTTTTAACGTGTTTGGATTAAATTGATTTGAAAGAGAAACTGTCACTTTGTAAGTACCTAGAACCTAGCCAGTGCTAGTTTTTTCATCATCTGATTGGTGTTTGAATTTTTTTTGAAAAAAGAAGAAGAAAGAAAGAAAAAAGAAAGAAAACATAGTTGAAGACATAGGGAGAGCCAAATTGTCTTGTCAGACATTGGGAAAGAAATGGGCATTAAATCTCAAAATTTGAAGTGTAGTAACTTCAAAACATATGGATGATCATTATAATTTATTTTTGGAGACCAAAGTCTGAGAAGCTATCTTGTAGATGTTTTCTACTTGATTAGCTTTCACTTTTTGCATCTTACCTACAGCTGCCAGCACCAGATAGCCCCAGACCCGGGGGATTCAAGAATAAGAACCACAAGAACATATTTGACTCATACATTCTTTCAGAATGAATGATTGAGTGACACCTTCACTATGCTGCTGTGAGAAGACAAGAGATAAACACAGACACTGTGTGCCTTACGTCTTTGTGATAGCATTGGTGAGGGTTCAGTCTTCTTAGTCTAAGACTGTCTGTCTGCAGCATTAGTGACTCTACAAGCTATACTCAATCATTACACGGGTCATTTTACAGGTCGTCAAACTAGAATTATCTCTCATAGTACAGAATTTCTTGTGTTGCCCAATAGCCCCAGGATACTTGCGCCAACCTGGGAGTATCCATCAACATGGATCACTCAGATCTCTGAGACAAGGGTGTTAACACTTCAGAGGTAAAGTAATAGCCACATGAACAGCCATGGCGAGAGAGATACCTGTCTAGCCCTGGCTGACATCGCTGAACACCTGTAGTATTGGAAGTCATATATGCTTCATTTACATAGAGAATTAAGATACCTTGGTATCCCAGATAAACCCTGAGTCTAGCCTTTCTTGCATGAAGTTGAATGTCTAAGTAAGTTTTCTTTTCATTAATTAATTAATATTGTACTATTAGGCAAATTACCAAGGACATTGGGGCAAAGAAGTAAAAAGGTATGAATAAGATGTTAGCAATATTGACAATTCACTGGTAAAATAGGAACAAATTCCTTGTGTGGGACACAAATTTTGCTTCCTAATTTTACGTTGTCTAAGTTGAACTCTGCTGCATTTAAGAGAAAGCTTTTGTTCTAAACTGTGAAATTGTCTTAGAGATATAGTACCTGATGGATATAGTGAAATGTTTGGCTCCTCATTTATGAACTTCGTCAACGACGTTGAAAGAAAAGAGCAAGCCCAAAATATATTGAAAATAAATGTCTTACATTCTGGAGGGCAGAGATAAGCAGGGCTAGTGGCTCTCGGAGCAGCAGGTTTAAACAAATAGTAAGTTCCTAGGTCAGTTAGATCCTCAAAAAAAAGGAAGAACTGAATTTTAAAAAAGACAGCAAAGGTCAGTTTCTTATGTTTACACATGCATGACTAGACAAGCACATCTGTGTGCATACATGCACATACATATCCATATAACACACACGCACACACACATACACACGACACACAACAGGGGTACAAACTGAAGCTACTTATCTTCTTTCTTTCTTTTTTTCTTTCTTTTGGTCATAGAAGCTCAAGCAAAGCATTTATTAATCTGTCAATTATTTTAGTGTTTTTTTTTATTAAAATTTTTGTTTTGAATTTTATTTTGAAATGGAAAACTGTGGAGGAAATGTTCTATAATGCCTGTGTAGAGGTCAGGGGACAGTTTGTGAGAACCAGCTTTCCCCTTTTACCATGTGGGGGCTGGGAGTCGAACTCAGCATGTTTTACTTAGCAGCAAGCACCTCTAACCATTGGACCACCTCATCAACCTACTTTACAATCCTTTTTCTGCATTAAAAAAAAATTGCATATTTAGAAGATGTTTGGGCTTAATGATTTGTTTTCCTGAAAGACTCTAGAAGAGCCACACGGAACACCTCTGCATTCTTTAGCATTTGGATGTAAGCCTTTGTCTATGTGTATGGCTTACCTGTTAGTTTTCTTTTAGAATATTTTCACATTTAGTATGTTCAAAGTGTGTTTTCTCTCCCTTCTTTTCTGTTGAAATAATAGATTTCTGCTGCAGGAAATGATGGAAATGAGTCAGGTGTAAGAGAACTGCTGAGAAGGATGGTGCAGAAAGAAAACTGGTTTTCTACTTTCCTGGATGTTCTTCGAGAAACCGGAAATGAAGCACTCTTCCAAGAGCTGACAGGTGTGGACTGCCCAGAAGACAATGCAGGTATTTCCAGTGTTATCAGGAAGATTTTTGGATGTCGTGTGATTGAGATTTCAATGGAGCCTCAAAATGTAGTGCCAAACATCAGGAATTTTAGAATCAACATTTTGAAAGGGTGTGGTAGGTTGGGGTAGGGGTACGGAGAGTGGGGTAGGGGTGTAGGATGGGTGAGGACATCCTTTTGGAAACAGGGTGAGGAGGAATGGGATGAGGAACTGTGAATGGGCAGACTGGGATGGGGGTAATGACTGGACTGTAAAAAAAGAAAAGTCATTATCATCATCATCATCATCATCGTCTCTTTGCATTGGAGAGGATTACAAAGAGCAACGGGTCATCAGACATCAGCTGCCTGGGGGGAGTAGGTCTACTACGAGTATGTCTGAAACACTATTCTTGTACTTAAGGCTCAGGGATCATGAAGAAGGAACATGAAGGTTATAAGAGCTGGAGAACCAGGAATTCTGCTGAGACTGTCTTTTAGGAAGAACAGAGAAGCCACAGCCATGATACCCAAACAATATCGCTGCCTACATGAGACCCAGCCAGTTATAATACCAGAAGAGGGAGGTCTTATGGGGTCCCACTCCTAGCCAATATATATATGCAACTAATGGCTGCTAAGAAATGGAGAATTTGTATCTCCCAGCAGTGCACCCCCAAAAGGATTATCTAACATCACACACTCTCAATTAAAACCAAATAGACTCATCAGTCAAGCAGTATTTTATATTGCTGCATGTGTATGTTTAAGTGTAACAATCAAAATCAGAGAAAAGGAGGTCATGAGTTGGAGAGGAAGTGGGCAGGGGACATGGGAGTAGTTAGAAGCAGGAGACAGAGGAAGGGTTAGAAGAAGGAAAGAGGAAAGGTGATGTAATCATATCTTGATAAAAATTTTGAAAAATTGAAAAAGTCAGGTAGGAGTTTCCTCAGTTGATCTGTCTGTGTGTGTGGGAGGGAGAAGTATGCTCACATGTGTTTGTCCATGTATCCTTCTGCATGTGCACAGGAAACATGGAGAGATTACAGGTGATGTTGGGAGTCTGTTATCTCATACCTTGTCTGAAATAGCCTTTTTTTGTTATTCTCTCTGCATATACCAGGCTGGCTTCCCCCAAAGACTCCTTGCATCCCTGCCCCCACCCCTCCCTGCTTCCTGTAGTTTCTCTGAGTTTTAACTCAGGTCTTCCTTCACACGTGTGTGACAAGTTTTTTGTCCACTATCTCTGACAGTAGTGGTCTTCCTGTGTCGATTTATAAGAATGGCTAAGGAATGGTTTTGTTTCTCCCTGCTCGGTTACGATAAAATGCAAAAGAAAATAAAGAATCAAAATACAGAAGACCTGGAGAAATTTAGCTTATCCTATGATTGTGAGCTTTTAGGATGATGAACAGAAGCAAGCATCTCCCTTTCTTCTTACCATTGAGGACACAGTGAGAAAGGGGAGTAGGCTAAGAAGATGGAACAACCCAAAGCACCATGACAGTTGGCTATGTAGAAAATTGTGAGGAGAGCCTGCCTCTCTTTTTTTGAAAGCACCCAGGCTATGGTATGTTTCCATGGTAGAGGACCCCAGTCTTGATATCCATCTGCTTCTGTGCATCTGTCATCTTTGGTCAGCTACTGGACCTCCATGGGTTTCACTTTACTTGTCTGCCAAATGGGCATTATAATATCACTTACCGGGGTAGGTTATTTTGAGAATTAAATTATTCAATATATGTAAATGGGTTTGTGGTAACTATAAAGTGGAATGATTGTTTTTGTTTATGATTTATTATTTAATTTTATCAGCCTGAGTGTTTTTGCTTACCTGTATGTCTGCACCATTTGCATGCCTGGTGCTCTAGGGAGCCAGAAAAAGAGCAGCAGACCCTAGAATTACAGAAGACAATTCTGAGCTGCTGCCTGGGTAATGGGAATCAAAGCTTCATCCCTTGGAAGAGAAGCAAATACTCTAAATCACTGAGCCATCTCTCTAGTTCAGGACTGTCATAATTTTAAAACTTGGTAACTGTTAAATGAAGAAAAAGAAGGGCATCCCTCACTGAGTGGGCTGCACAAAGGAACTGAGTTGCAGTTTTGGGTTGAGGTTTATGAGTAGAAAAGGTGGGGCCTCGATGTCAGGAACAGGCAAAGGACAAGGCTAGTGTATGAGAAACTGCAGAGCAGGCTTTACAGGGAACACACTTGTCTTAACCATAGAAGGGTTTCTCTAAGAAGAGCAGGCTAGGGTTGGACTAAAGGGAGAGTGAGACAGGGAGGAGAGCCTTCAGGAAATCTTCTGACGTTTATAACTGTTGGGGGACGGCAGGAAGGACTACACTGTGCCGTGCAGTCTGGTATAGGCTATGACAAGAAGGATCAGCAGCCAGATATGTGCAGGGTAGGACCATGAATTAGGTGTTGGTAGCATGGCCCGATTCCTTTGGGCTGTGGGATCTGACACCTTAGAGTGACCAGTGTCTTAGAGGAGTTTAGACGTTCTTTAATAGCTAGTAGGTAGTTAGAAACATTGTCAGTTTAGCTCCATCTGAAGCCATAATCATTTTCTATAGGAAATTCTCCATGCCAGGATAGATAGGTTTTCTCCTTGCTGTTTAGGGTGGGATAGTCTAGAAAAATCCTATATGCATGTGTGTGTTTGGTATATACATATATATACAGGCATAGGTCTTAATACATATCTTAATACGTATATATAAAATTCTTAATATGTAATTACATTTATATAATTTATAATTACATTTATGGTTTCAAACTCCTCTGACAAATTGAAGTTTCTCAAGGATAAGAAACTTCTTGGTCTCCTTCCCTAACGTGTCCAGCCTTTTAACATTACAACACTGTGGGACTGTGGGCTGTGAAAGGTATCCTGATTCCTAGTCAAGATAGGTGGAAGCCCCAGGAACCCTAAGGGACAGTATGGGGCTTCTTAATCTCCCAGGACATCAGGGTTCTCTCACGTAGCTACAGCCCTGAACAGCCCTTTATAGAGAGGTTGGAGACACATCAGTCACCTAGGGCAGTGCCCCTGGTCTTTCCTCCACAGGTGGACATGACCACATGTCACAGGCTCAAGAGAGACCAGTCATGTAGAAGCAGGAACATGCCCCCCCCAAAATGCAGATGAGGTCTTCCCAAGCTCTCAGGCCAACCCAAAAGGAAGTACCTGTTGTCAGACCCTGACCCACTCCTAAACCGTGTTTAAAAACCCCTATCAAGAAGAATTAAAGGTGTGTAGGAAAGACTCCATCTTCTGAGAGCTTCTGTCATAAGAGCTGTAACACTGTCTCTTATGCTCTCCCGAAATCACCACCAGAAGCTTCCCTGCACCCCTTGCCAGCTAACAGCCTCTTGCTGGCTTAGCCCCACCCAATATCCTGCGAACAGAGGCAGAGCGGCACCAGCAGTGGAAGCAGTGGAAGTGGTACCCCGTCACTGCTCAAGTTCCCCCCCCCCTTTCACCTGAACCGGACTAGAGATCTCTCTGTGAGGCCTCCAGAACACAGGCCCACACAACACAACACCCTTCTTGACAAAACACAGGCTGAGAGTACCCTGAGCTAGAACTCCAAAGAAAAAATGTCTTCCCTCCCCAAATCTCATAGTGTATTAGGTTTACGAGCTTGTGTTGGCCTATGTTCCTAGGCTCCCCCATGCAGCCCATGGTCCACATGGCCAGCAGGCTGTGGCTTTAATACTCCTACATGCTGGAGGCCAAAGAGCAGGAAAGGTAAAATGGAAAAGTGGAGACAACAGAAGACTTCCTTCAATTAAAATAAGAAATCCCAGGAATCCAGAACACGTGGATTCAGTCTGACATTAAAACAGATGTACATCTCATGAACATGAAATCAGGAACAAAATGGCAAGTAAAGGCTAAAGAAAGCCACCCAATTTGCATCTCCATTATTTCAGCCTTAAATAGAGCTCAGAGTCATGGAATCAGTGACTGACTTCCCAAAGGCGATGGTCAGAGAGGAAAGTCATCTCGCTTCCCCGTGGTTCGATGGGTGTGTGACTTGTTTGTCTTTCTCTGTAAAATGTGGTATGTGTTACACAAACACTCAACTGTAGTCACATTAAAAGTAAAAATACTCCTCTTTGTGTTACACCAAAATAACGAAGTCTTTGGAAATGTCAATGTTAAAAAGCATATACAGTGTATGAGAAACAGACCCGACTATATTTTCAGAGCTGCAGTGGCACTTGTACACATCGTGGGGAAATTTGTGTTACCCTGTTATTTCCATCAATTCTTGTGATTCACAGACTTGGATAATTCCTCTCACGAAGATGGGCCTGCAGCTAAGGAGCCCCTTCTGTTCGCTGTGGATGAGTCAAGTCTGGAGACAGAGGCCTGGGGCACAGAGGACCCTTCACCAGAGGTTTCTATTGCAGACTCTTCTGGGACCACAGGTACCTGTCACATGAAGATGCCTTGTGTATCATAATTGTGTTCTCCAGAGAGATTCATTCTGCATTCTTATGACACCAGACCCTATGAAACACACGGTGGATTGGGACACTGGTGTTACTGAGGGTGGTTATAATACTTGAGAGCAGAGTACATTAAAACTGCTACTCTTAGGTTTAAATATTGTAAGCAACATGCTAGGATGAATAGGAACCTATTTGCCTGTAATTTCACTTTCTAAAGATGTGTGGTCATTCTAATGTGATCATGGACCTGGGTGTGTGCTTATCTCTCATGATTGGCAAATTATTTTTCAATATGACAATGATGAAAAACTACAGACAATTAATGCCTGTAGAGAGAGAGGGAGAATTAATCACTCCTTGTGGGTGAGCCTCCAACTGGTTATTCAATACCAAGGGATCAGCCCTAAAAACAAAAGTACAAACATCACCAAGCAGAGTCTTGGGCTGTATTTATATAGTTGTGTGTGTGTGTGTGTGTGTGTGTGTGTGTGTGTGTGTGTGTGTGAAACAACAATTAAAGAGGCCCTAAACTGCAGAGGGTGTGTTTGGGGGGGGGGGCACAGTTGGAGAGAAGAGGAGAGAGGACATAATATAACTATATTTTAACTTTATTTTTTTTTAAAAAAGAGCATCATATAATCCAGGCAGAAGAACAATAAGCAATGAGCATTGAGTATTTACTCTCCTTACAACCTTGACAAATTGTGTATTTACAAAATTTGACTTTTAAAAATAGCTACGTCTAAAAATATTCCAGTTTGCCTTTGCGCTGTAGTTGAAAGTTGCCTAAGCCAGCCCTCCCATCCCTAAAGCATGGGGCTGCTACTTCAGAGGCTTCGGAATGCACAGGAACACTGTGAAGCCACCCGTGTTTCCGAAATCTCCTTTCCTGGTGACAGCTGCCTCCTGATCTCCTTCTGCATACCTGTGTGTGGAACTGTAATTTCTCCTGTGCTCATTTTAGGTGTTGCTCGAGGTTCTTACTGACGGAATAATAGTGTCATCATTTGGATGCAATTAAACAAGTGTTGACACTGAGTGTGTTCCCAAATGGCTGCGTCAGGAACAATGCCTTTAGAGCCCTCTGCACTTTTGTCACGTTAAACTCATTAGGAACCTACATAATTTGAGTTTCTGGGTCAAACGATTTATACAGTTTTAACACATTTGATACTTAGCGTCAACTCTCACTGTAGGAATTCATTCTGATTTGCATGCTCTTCTGAACTAAGAGTAACCTCTTCTCCCAACCTCTGTCTTAGGAATGCATGGCCTCATTTCCAGTCTCTGCCAGTTAAGTTACAATAAAAATAGATATTTTGGTAATTTGAATACAGATTAGAATTTTTCTGATTTGTACTATTTTTTTTTTTTCAAATTTCTCCTCTATGGGCTTTTTTAAAAAACTACCCGTCACCTTTCATATGAACACATTTGCATTTTTCTCCTGGCTTACCCGAAATATTTAAATATATACTTGCCTACAGTGCTTCTGGGGTGTTTGTGATCAATGAGCCACCAGGTGCAGGGTTGAGGGGTCTTGTTGAAATACAGAGCTGGACTCCAGACTCCGCTTCTGTCACAGGGTCACGGCACCTGCTGCCCATGTCTCCATCCACACATGCAACAGCGAGGGTTTAACCTGTAGACGAGTAAAGCATTTAAGCTTCAATGCTACAGGCTTTGTCTTCTCTGGTGAGTGCCTGAACCATGCAGACCATGATTCTATAGCAAAGCCGCCTCCAGATGAGGGGACTCGTGATCTACCAAACCATCTTTGTGTGCTGCCTGGCGTCGTTGGGGGTCACCGGACATCTTATAAACCCGCGCCAGTAAGAGCTGATGTCTGAGCTGAGGCTGGGAGATGGGCCTGCATCTCACACAGCATCCGGCATCCCATTAGCTTGCAGTTGTCTGGCCTGAGTTTGAACATGGGTGAAACTGAAGGCCAGATTTTAAAATTTCTTTCTTCTTTAATATAAGGATTTATTTTCTTAAGTTTAGCATGGACCCTGTAAGGATAATACGGCTCACCATAATGGCCGTAGTGGATAGAAATGGCAGGGGCTGGGTTTTTTGTTAGTTTCCTTTTGCTTTTACCTTTTGGTAGCATTACCTTCTGCCATATGTTTATGCTAATCTCTCTGCCTCCCTCCAGTTCCTTCACTCCTTTTGCTTAAAAAAACAAATGAAACAAAACCAACAAGCCTCAGAATCTTCCTCCATGTGCCAGAGCTCCTGTTTAATCCTGGACACACAATGAAGAACACAGCAGAACAGGCCACAACCCCTGTGGAGCTCCCCACTCTGAGGTTCACTGAGGGCTAAGCTCAGTGCAGAATATTCAAATACCTGTTAGTGAGAGAGCTTGCGTAGAAGCTAGACAGGCTTATAGAACCCCACCAAGCTCCCAGGAGTCCTCTGACCTGCAGAGTCTTCCGGTGCCTGCATCTGTGAATAGGTTAGCCCTACGCTGAGCCTTTATGAACCAGTGGTGGAGGGTTGCTTGCTTATGAGGACATGATGCCTTTGCCCCAGAGCGTTGCTTAGGCACAGCTACTCATCAATGGCTCAAGTTATTACTGGTTTCTGCTCGTTTCGATCTTACGATCATATGTTTATCTGGTCTTATGAACCAAGCATTGCCAAAGAACAAGCCAACAAACAAAACATCTTGTTGTTAGCCTGTTAGCTCTGAGAAGTCACTTGATGTTTGTTTTTTCATTTTGTGCTGATAACTGGATTTATGTCCTCTCTCATGCTGGGCAGGGGCTCCACCACTAACCTCTATATCCCACCCATGGAGATACTTGGCTCACAATACTAACTGCTAAATTTAACAGAGGTGTTTTGCCTAGCTAGTCATTCTTAGAATTAACAAGGAAAATATTTCTGAAGCCATGCCATAGGTTGATACATATTTGCATTATAGTAGGCAGAGCTTATCGATGAGGATAGTGTGTGTTTATTTTTGGGTCTAACAAGATGGGTTGATACCCCTAGTAGTTGCTAAAAGCAACAACAAACAACAACAACAACAAACCTTGTTTCTTAAGGTCGTGCCTTTTGTAAACTCAATTTTTTTTTTTTAATGTGCAGCAATAAAAAGTAAGGGAAGTTTGTAATTTTAGGTCAGGATATTTCTTATCATTCTGAACCAGTTTGTGTGTCTTTAGTTCATAGTAACTTGTTTAAGCCTATTAACCCGTAAGTAGCCTTTCCATGAAGATCCTCTGGGAGGCACTTTTACAACCTTCTACCTCTTTCACACCTCACCAACCAGCACAGTGGCTCACACTAAACCGATTTTAATGACATTTACTTTTTCTCCTAAGGGTGACAGACTAGAATTCTCCTGTGGAAGGTTCTAGATAATCGCTTCACCGTCTCATCCCATGTGGGGATTAGCATTTCTTCTTTTCTGCTTATTCACTATTCAGAATTGACTGCATGTCAGCACTGACTGGAATTGCACATACGTGCACACACACACACCTCACATGAAATAAGGTAGGAGACATATTGAGGGAAATATGGGGAGTTTAGGGGAAGCAGGAGGAGGAAACTAGGGAGGCAATGATGATGATATTTTATTGAAGACATGTATGAAATTCTCACAAATAAAAATGTCTAAGGGAGATGCTGTCTCCCCTCTTAAAGCACAGTTATTAATTAAAATAATTAGTTAATATTATTTAAAATTAATTGAAATAAACCAAGATTTTCTTCAAAGCATTGTCTTTCCCAAGTTAACCCAGTAACTTCTAATCAGCAACTGCACATTTTAGAACTCTCAGTACGATCTTACGATGAATATGGCTTTTCTGCCGTCTGAAGTCACTGGCAATTTTAGAACAAGAAAATGCCACAGAATTTTGATGTTTTTTTAGACCAGATTTACAGGAAAGACTTAAGGGACTTAACCCATTCTGTGGATTATTTTAATTCTATATATTTACAGAAAAATTAAAGAGTCATTTCTAAATATCTGTTATTGCTTTGTTAAAACAAATGAAAGTTTTATCATCATATTTTAGGAAATAAAGTACTACTGTGAAATAAAAGTATATTAAATGAGATTTCAAACAAGGGAAATGCTACTGAGCTTGAAAGAAACACTTTTATGTAGCACTGCTTAACAACAAATCCCGAAGCTTCTCTTATGTCTCCATTACAGCACCTTGTCTGGACTCTAGAAATGAGAGTAGCTCAGAATGATCAGCAGAGGGCGCTTTGACATTTAGAAAGAGAAAGGATCTCTCTGTTCCAGCGTGGAAAATGATAATGTAACTAGCATGGCATGTGTGAATACACAGTGCGCATGACCCAGAACGCATGTGTATATTTTGATTTATATATTCGTTCACGTGAAGATTTTAAAATTCCACCCCAGCTAATGAGCTCACCAACCTGCTTGTTTTCAGACTGTAATACCTTCTCCTTCATTCCCCCATATGTTCAGCTCCTTAGGTTTATCCGGTGACATTATGCTTTGGAATATATTGTGGATATATTTTGCATAGATCATGTTCTGTAGGAGGGGTTTAAAAATTGACCTTTATAAAACAGCCTCTTTCTCCCTGGTCCAATCTGTCACAGTACTTTTTGTTGTTTTGTTTTGTTTTTTATTTTTTGTTTTTTGGGTTTTTTTTTTTTTTTCCTTTTCATAGACCAAAGTCCAATCTTAGGCTTGGTCTATACTTGTTTCCCTGAAAGTATCACAAAATTTATCCTTGCACTTAGGGATCAGAATAGTGTTCCGTATCACTATCCTATAGAAAATTCTAGTGAATTTTTAGAAACCTAGAAATAAATGCCACACCATTTGAAGCTAAGGAAGATCACTGCTGTAACAGTGTATTACTGTTGCAGAATTGGCTCAAATTAAGTGAGCTATCCTTTATATGTTCTTACCATGCACTGCTGAGGATTTGCAGGACTATTGGGACCATTTAAGGGTAGATAGTAATTTGAAGAGGGAGGAAGGGAAAGAAAGGAGTGTGCCTATGTTGTGATAGATGCTTATAAAGGATTTTATGTTTCTTCTTTTCAAACTGAGCATGTTATGTGACTCACAACTGCACAGCTGTCCTAAAAGGGCTGTCAGCAGTCAGCGGTCATCCCGAGCTCAGGTGTAATGCCGTGTGTATTTATGTTTTATCAGTGTGAAAACTGAGTCATGCATTTCTACAACAAAATTAATATAGACAGGGTTTATTTTACGACTCCGAACACTGCTTCTTAGCACAGTCATAGTAAAGTGATGGTTTTACGTTTTAATTTGGTTGTCAGTACTTACCTTCTTTATCCTGAGCTGTGAAGAAGGAAGGAAAGCCAGACAAGGAACGAGAGAGAAGTGGGTTGGGCAGGTCATTCCAAACCGGTGTGTTCATATCTTAAAATGATATGATTTGGATAAGAACACATATATCACATGCTCTCAAAGAGAAACAGCAACCAACTCATGGAAAGTCAACAGAGAGGAAAGAGAAGCCTCAAATCTAGGTGTCAAAGAAAGGGTTTGGAAGCAGACATGAGAGGGAAGAAAGGTTATCCCCAAAGAACCTTAAGCTAGCAGGGAAGGACAGACATTCGCTGAGCCATAGAGAGCTGCCTGCTGGTGGGTTTGTGAACAGATGTGGCTGATAACAGTTTAGGCTAAGTGAACGTCTCCACAAAAGAAAGTTATAAGAAAGCTGGAAGTGTGTCACTGATGTAAGAGGGTGACAGGGGACACAAATTAGTTAAGACTCCTGAGACCAAAGAGAACTAATGTGTCTAAAAGATTTCTCCTGTTGTCCAAAGAGAACAAAAAACAAAACAAACAACCTTTGAAAACAATAATTAATAATTTACTGTCTGGATATTTATAAAATACCATTACAACGCATGTAAAAAATTACTCAGGAGCATCACACTGACAGATCAACATTGCTCACGATGAGAAGATTTCTACCTTGGGTGTTGACAATCATTTTAATCCCCTGCAAGAACCTGTGTTGAGCATTACCTGTGCACCCTTAATGAAATCTGTGTACTTTCCTCCTGTCTGGATAGGATGCTTAGATCCTTCAGCCTTTCCAACAGGCATCTGTGAATGTAAAGAGTTTCCAGTTCATCCCCTTCTATCTTACAGTTCATGGTCCCTGTTGATGTCAAGACTTCTAGTGTGGTGATCAAGGTCTAGAATTGTGAAGGACCACACTCTAGAACACTCTGCCTTCATCAAGAAGTTAAGGAACAAGCTCTTCTTTCTGTGTTTGGGCCCCAGAGCAAAGGAAATCAGGCTGTCATACTTCATCTCTTTCTCTCTCTCTCTCTCTCTCTCTCTCTCTCTCTCTCTCTCTATCTCTCTCTCTCTCTCTCTCTCTCTCTCTCTCTCTCTCTCTCCCTCCCTCCCTCCCTCCCTCCCTCCCTCCCTCCCTCTCTCTCTCTCTCTCTCTCTCTCTCTTTCTCACACACACACACACACACACACACACACACACACACACACACACACACACACAGAGGCATGTACAAACAGGAGTAGAGGAGCTCCACGAACGGCCATGTGGGCCTGTGGCTCTAAGAGATTTTCTTTTTCTCTTTGGGGAACTAATTTCCTAGAAGCTTGGATCCAGGATAGAATATGCAAGGTGGGTGGAGGTGGCTTCTCTCCATCCCGCAGGAACACATGTTCCCTGGCACACAGAGCGAACTATGACAGACCAAAATGTGAGCGTGTGTGTGTGTAGATCCATATACATAGAGCTGAAAATAAAAAAAAGTCATCTATTTCCTCTCAAAGAAAAGATTGTTACTTCTAAAGAAAAGGAAATATGTATTATTAGCTGTATGAAAGTAAGCACATTCCAGGGGTCCACGCAGCCTTGTGTCTGTGCCAACAGGAGGACCTGCTTGAACAAGAGGATTATGAAACTGGAGGAAAGGCAGGTATGATGTTCAAATACAACGCAAGGTCACAGTACGAGAAAAGTAAGACTACACTAGGAGATGAAATTCGGTGAGGTGTAGACCCTGTCCCCACCAGCTCCAAGGAGAAGAGAACAGGGAGTATTCTTCGCCAAGATACGTGGAAGTCCTTTTCCCTGCCTGTTTCCTGTTGCATTTGAGCCAGCTTTTCATCACCGAGAAGCTGTGTCGTATTTCTGCAAAAATGAAAAGATAGAGTTTCAGAGAGAAACGTTTCTAGGCTAGGAGAAAGTCTAACTGAGGGAAAAGAAGTTGTGTTTTACCTAAGGAGGCCCAGTTCCTTGAAGAAAACACATTATTTGTTCGTTGCATGCTATACTAGAATACGCCAGCAGAGGGCAGACGTTGCATTAAAATGAAACTAAACTCACCAACCCCCCCCCCCCATTTTTCCCCTTTCAATATTTTATTGTGAATTTTTTTGGTTTCTAAACGATTTAAAAAATGTTTTAAGCGTATTTAAGGTCTATAACACGTTAAAAATACGAAATTTCTTAGAACCCAGTAATATTTTATACTATTACCAAAATATTCAAAACATGTTTCCAAAATCAAGAGATATTTTGTCCCCCCCATATGATTTTACAGCCTCTCTTAGAGATTACTCTCATTGTAAGCAAAGCTGTTGTTTTTATCTTACTTGTGAAGTTATTATTCTTTATTTTTTCTTATTTTGAAAATCCATTCTATCTCTTAATTGAACAAGTATGCTTATCCTCTGGTTCCAGTTAATTCGATATAGAAAACTATATTAATAGACACAAGTGGCATTTTTCAAATTTATTTCATAGTTAGCTTTGATGATTCTCTTAGAATAAAGTGACATATGTAAAACCCATTTAACATGACGATTCCAGTATTTCATACAGCTCTGCAAGAGTTTGAATTTATTCTCCTTTAAAACTCTTGTCCTTGGTTTGACAGGATCATTATTACAATAACATTTAAAACTATGAAGGCGACTCTCTGTATTTGTGAATAAAAAGCAAGCCACCTGTGGGCAGCAGCTGAGTTCAGGTCTGGGAAGCTTCGGTGGTCTCCAAAGCATCTGCTCTCTTCCCTGCAAAGCCCTGTGGCCAGACTCTGTCCTGTGGACCTTCTTTAAGAGGACCCAAGGATTGCAGTGGCTATTAGAACCTTCCAGATTGACCTGCCTTGAAAAGTTCAAAGACAAAACCAAGAGAATCCTAAGTAAATCAGTTGCTGCAATTCAGTTTTGGGACATAAACTTACAATGTTGTTGTTGTATAGGAGAAATAACACATCAACAATTGCTTGATATTGTGTGTGCAAATGTGTGTGCATGTGCATTTTTTAAAATTGAATTCAAGCAGAAAACCTGCAGGGAAGGAAGTTTCAGTGTTGTTGGAGATACACTGTTTTCCTTATTGTTGAATTTGTTTTCTTTAATATGTCTGTTTCTAAGAAAGAACAAATAAAAATTCACAAAAAAAAAAAAAAAAAAAAAAACAAAAAGCAAAAAAACCTTGCTGCTTGGGAAGCTGTTGTCTTTTGTGAGGAGAAGCTGAGGTTTGTGTATACTTTAAAGAAAGCAATGGAGTTCACAGTCCTTCTGTTTCCTGTTAAAGTAATTTCTTCACAGAGTTGCTGCAACTGAGTTTGTGCTTTGAAGACAGAAGCATCTCTTTGTGATATGTGTGCGAATGTGAGCAAGGAGGAAAAAGTGGAAAGTCGAGGTCCATCCACACGTCAGAATGAATTAGCAAAGTGCAAACATCTCTCTGACTTGCTTCTTGGAAAGATAGGATGGTTTGGTTTTTATGGAAAATTTTGTCATTACAATGAAATTGATTTCTTAAAGCGAGCTTCATTTCCTTTAGCACCAAGGATGCAGAAGTATCGGGAGCCTCTGTACACAGATGATGAGCAGTACTCGCTGTGAGAAGCACTGAGATGCTGGCTGGCACAAATGAACCCTTTAACCTCTCTGAATGTTGCTTTCTCACCTGTAAAGTTGAGTTGTTAATGGGGGTACCTACTGCAGAAGATACTATCATAATTTGCATTATATCTGTGAAAGCTCTGAGCCCAGCGTTTTGACACCGTGCAAGATTTGATGGTGAAATCTGCATAACCAAGTAATGAACTTAATCCACCACACGCTGTATTTAGTAGCAAATACTAATTAATATCATCAATCACTAATTAAGAGTTATCAATAAATTATCTGTGCACTCTGTATAAAGCCTCCACTGCAAATTTAAATGTGCTAGAAGGAAGCTGGGAGGAATCTTGACTTCACATATGCCAAGAATGAGTTTAAAGATTATAATTTAATTGCTAATGATTGGGAAATATAGAAAAAGGTCAAACTGGATTTCCCTACCAATTACACTCACTGGGAAAATTTATCAGGAACAATATAATTTTTAGATTGTATTTATTTCAATTTTCCTGCCATTTTAATATACTCTACCTCTCAATTCCTTGTTTAAAATAACAAATGGAAAATATGTTGAAAATTACTTTTTTGCCACAGAAATCTTGGCCTGTATGTCTAGACGTGGAATTATCTTTGCAATGACATTTTCCCATCTCATTTTACACCTTGCCTTTCCCTTACAAATCATAGACTCTTTTCATCAGTACATCTGCCCAAAATGCTCTTCGACTTGACAGTTCTATCCCACACTCGCCTCTGAGCTTCTAACAAGACATACCTCTGGGAATTGCAAAGTGCCATATTTAAAACTCTCTCTGTGAGATATACAGGTTTTCCTGTGTAATCATGAGGGATTCCTCAAATCTGAGTTCTGGAGCTAATCTATGACAACTGATAAATACAGTATTTTCACATTAGTGTATTTGTGTTGTGCTAATATACTTAAACAGTATGTGTGTCCATTGAGAGTCTTTGCACAACGTCCTTCTCAGCTTCTAATTTTTGACGATGATGTCTCACGTTTCTGAGTAGCATGGGCTGAAATGCCATGGTATCTTTCCACCTAAATGGACTAAATCAAATTGGAGGGAGAAGCCTAATATGCCAAGAACATACTCCACAGGGACAAAGGTACACTACAAAAGGCAAGGAATTCCTAATAGACACAGAGCATGAATGACGCTCAAATATTGTATTCTAAGTTAAAAGAAGGTTGTATGCTGCATGACTCCACATACATGACATTCTGGAATCTGTGGAGCCAGAAACCAGACCAGTGATAGGCAAAGGACAGCAGGAAAGGATCAAGCGCAAAGCTCGAGGGGACTTGTAGGATGATAGAAATATCTTCAATGCGGAGCAAGAAAATATTTGGCAAAGCTCATTAAGGCTACACTCTAAACGAGTGGCCTTCATAAGGAAGCTATCTTAATCTGACTCAGAATGACGTAACTACGTAAAATAAAGAACATGCTGGTAACTTTGAACTCTGCACCTTCCCCCTCTCAAAGTGTGACGACAATATGCAGGATTTGTTCTCATCTGTTTCTGTTTCAGTGCTAAGAAATGTGGCACGGATAGGTTTTGGCCTATCTGTCTAGAAGGGGGATTGTAAGGTTAGTAATTTTAAATAACTAACAGGTATCCCGATGTAGCTCACTAGTGTTTGGAGATGACATGGCAATTGCCTAACAAGTTATAAATATAAACATTACAAGGGAAAATTAAGTACAAGAACATTATGAGATGGGATATGACATCCTTTTTATAGGATTAAATATACCTAGGATGTATAGGTAGGATGTATAGGTGGGATGCATAGGTAGGATAATAACATTTGATTTTCAGTTCATTCAGCTCCTCTGCCTGCAGGATAGATGCCGAGCCTATCACAGCACGGCAGTTATCAGTTTTAAAAAGGTAACTGATACCCCACCCGTCTTACATAAGAGAAGCCTGGGATCACAGCAACCGGAACAGCAAGTTTCCCAAGTCTGTCTGATTCCAAGTCCGCTTCAAGAACTCCTGTGCCCCGAGCTGTTTCAGTTGAATGTCAGGTTTGATCCTTGACAATGGGACAACATTCATTTTTGGAGATTAGCTAGAGAAGAAAGAAGGGTATCAGAAAGGAATGACCCTACCTGGGGAAGCAGCAATGGGATTCAGGGAAGGGCATACACTGCCATTCATATTTTTGGTTGATGGCAGCTTCCTATAATTATAGTAAAGAGAAACATTTCCAGACTCACAGACTGTAGCAAATGTAATGCCAAACGTCAGTCATATTCTCTTAGAGAAGATCCCTTCTGAGCTTTTAAAATTCATGTTTATTTGTCTCTGAAATGATAATCCCATAACTGGTCAGCAGGTCTGGATACTCTATTACATTTTACGCCTTCATCATTCCACCATCGTTTTCCGTGAAACAACCCAACGGCTTTTATACTAATTTTTGTTTAAAAGTTTCTTTTGAGCTTAGGCATTTTTTTTCAAAAGGCAGAATTTATGTGTACAGGTAAGATCCGTAATTCAAATCACACATGTGCAGGAATTCACATTTACTTTGCTGGTGGGTGTTAAGGACTGTGGGTAGGTAACGTGGATTTGAGTCATTCTGGGCAGCTGCTCATCCGTAGTGGAATGTTTACAGGGGAGCCTGTGAGACACACTTTACCTTTAATCCAGGCTTGCTTGGGTGCGCCTTCCCCACTTACACTGAACTGTCTGTACTGTGTGCTGTAGAGGTGTGCAGCTAAAATACGTTTATTCTCAGAAATATTTTTTAAATATTTTAAAATGTTTTCCTTTGCAGAATCAGACACAAGTTTGGCAGAAGGAAGTGTCAGCTGCTTCGATGAAAGTCTTGGACATAACAGCAACATGGGCAGGAATTCAGGCACCATGGGAAGTGATTCAGGTACTGCCTGACTGTTGTGTAAACCTGGGAAGAAGTGTGAAATAAGACACCATAGAGTGGAATGCACGGGGGCTGTGCGTAGCCTCCCTAATGGATTTATGCAATTAAAGCAATTTTTTTTCACCCAACAGCAAGTCATTTTGGAACTTTGCCACTTACTTTCTTTAACAGTGTAACTTGCTCAAGTCTTATAAGAAAACTATAATCTTGATGTAGTGTGTATCTTTTTGGTCAGGCACAAGCCACATCGCATAGCCTTATGTCTCCTGTTCTATTTGTGAGATCTGCTCGAGTTAACCTAACTGCGCTTAAATTCTTTGGGCCGTTGGGCATTTTTATCTTCTACAGGATTATTTTCATTGTCAAATGCACTAAGACAGAAAATTAATACTGCCGATCAGATCAGCGTGACTACAGACAATATATAGGGCCCCTCTTAAGATGAGAGTCTACCTAGAAATTACACATAAAGCTAAGTGACATCCCATTTGGATGCAAGGTCAGTAAATGAAAAACCCAAGTAGGTGTCTCCCGGCCTGCTCTCAATATTGGCGGTCTCTCACACCTGAAGGAAGTGAGAGCCCCTTCTTCCAGTCTCCTCCGCTTTTATCAATACTCCCTCTTATTAGACTTCATTGCTGGTCAGGTTGATCGATGCGAATTATCTCATTCTGTCTTTTGAGTGTGTGGTTCCTGAGAGCTGGAAGGATAGCATCCTTTCACTGTGGATGATGGGCTATTGATGTCCTGCTGTTCACCTTTCCATCCTGGCCTAAAGGACTGAAGAAAATGCTCTGCAAGGAATTAACAAACGGAACGAGTTGGCAGGGAGCCAGCTAGGGGCCAGAGGGAAACTGACAAATTAAGAAACAAGTTACCTTATTCTTCTTTGTGATTGGGTTGCTGCTACTTAGAAAGTGCCGCATGGCTCATTACGTTCTGCCTTGTCAGAATTACAGAACTATATATCAATAACAGGGGGGAACGATTTTGCATAGACATGGTCATTTGCCTATATGTGTGTGTGTGTGTGTGTGTGTGTGTGTGTGTGCATGTGTGTGTGCATGCACATGCACATGTGTGTATATATATATATATATATATATATATATATGTATATATATATATATATATATATATATATATATATATATATATATATATATATATTTCCCTCTGAGCTGCACTTCAGCATCCTTTACAAGTTAGTGTGAGTAAAGCCAGTTCACCAAATGTTTGCCATGACTTTGTCATTAAAAAAAAAAAATGAGGTGGGGCAGAAATTAGCTTATTTTCTGTTCAGTATGGTCAGGGTTAAGTTCTCCACAGGGATTGAATTTGATATTCTGTCTTTGTTTTGAAATAGTTAAATTTAATACCACTTCAGCTGTATGCCACTGAAGCTAAAACTCTAAATTTACTCCAGCTGATAGTTACAATCCATATGGGTTGTTTTGAGCTGCTTTGCCTCATCCTAATTTGTATTTGTCTAAGTGAGGGCTTTTCAACAATATTCATTCACTCAATAAATATCTAAAACACATCCTCTGTTTGCAGGGCATTTTGCCTACTTAGAGCTGTTAGCAAATGTATTTGCTGATTTCTAGTCTTCACTGTGGCATGAAAGACGTGATAAATCTGAACGCAACCTACTTTTGAAAAGCAAATACATTTTCAAAGGCAAATAACATTTTAAAAAGCAAATGTGTTTTCCAAGGGCGCCCTTCGAGATTTAGATGGATCAGTGCTTGGGAGCAAATAATGACTTTGCATAGTGGGCAGTAAGATTGGGAGGTGATGACATTTGTGAAATATTTGACCCTTACGTGCATACTGAATCCATGGAGAAGTCATTTAAGAAGAGCTTTTGGTAAGTTGCCCAAAGGTTAAATGTGCATTGGCTCACTGAATAAAGCTGAAGAGCTGAAATGGTTTTTTACTTTTTAGGCTGATGTCACAAGGGACCTTCATCTCCATATCAATAATCCCCTTCAAAGGTGACATAGCAGTCACATTATGATCTTTGTAGGCACATCAACTACAGCAGAATGTGATTGCTCGCACTTTCCGAGCTTCACTAGTCTAATTAGGTCACAGGATTTCTCCTTCCCCTAGTTTCAGAAAGATACATTGCTTCTCAAAGCAGTGACACTTTTTGTCAATCCATATTGACCTGATATAGAGAATGTGCCTCCTGCTATTTTGAGAAGATGTCTATTAATATGTGTCCAATAGGAATGTTTTCCCCTGTGGTTACACACTATAGGTAAAAGAATGCTTTGTCGATTTCAAACACATGCAGTGGCAGACCTTTCCTCTCCAAGAATAACTCAGCTGTCAAAAATCCATGTGAGAATGAAATTTGCCACATGGTGTAATTCCAATAGAATATTATTATTTAAACTCTATTTCATTCCATTTTTTGACCATTTACATGTTGTAATATAATTTAAAGATCTTCAACTGACTTTCATTTTAAAGGGAATGTGCAATGTGTTTCAGAGCCTGTCGCTATTTTAAATACTATTTTCATTATTGGTTTTAATTGAATATAATCTGGGTTATATTGGTGATATAGTTGGGTCATGTTGATTCCATGATTGGGTTATATTGATTATGTCAGAGCGAGGAAAGAGTAAATAAATACACCAAAATGAAACATTTAGGTTTTGCTTGATACTGGCTCATGGTTCATTGATTCCAGCCCAGTTCTCTCCTTCTGGTGATAGAGAAAATGAAAGTCTTTTTTTTTTTCATTGCTTATATGGATGATTTTTCCCCCATCTTTGTGTCAAAAGATGTGATAAGGCAAGAATCGGGCAGAATATTTAGCACTAACCCAGCATTTTTCTTTGGATGCTTTTCTCACATTGAATCCAACTTTATATTTCTTTTCCAAATCCACTCTAATTTTCTGTTTTAAATCTCTTGACTGTCCACTGGACCTCCTAGTCTTGATTCAGAAAAATATAGGATCATTTACTTACTTAGACTGATATATCAGGTAAATCACATATTACCTCAGTTCCGTATACTGAGGTCCTTTGGAAAACAAATTCACAAGCTGGACAAATGGTTCAGCTGTTAGAGGCCAGACTCCCAACCAAAAATATAAGAGAAGCAAATTTACTTTGGCAGGATAGCCTATAATAGACGGTGTTGGAATGAATTATTGGTACATACATGACCAGTAGCAGTGAACCTCAGAACTTTCGTTCTGGGGTCAAATCTTAAAAGCAATAGACATTTGACTCTTCTGATCTTTTTTTAGATCTAATAATATAATAAGAACCCACTATATTTTATTTGTCTTTTTTTTTTCCTCACCACTTAGCCACATACTTGACAAGAAGCAACTAAGGGGAAAAAAGAATTACTCTGTCCTGTGGTTTAGCAGGTAACAATCCACTGTGGTAGAGCCAGCGTGGGGGAGGGGGTGGGCTGTCACTCCTGGCTGTGGGAGCTGGAAGAGTGAATCCTCTAGCTTATTTCTCTGGCAGCCCAAGAGGAAGCACATTGTTCCGGTTGGAACGTTCAAAGAGTCCCCTCAGGTCAGCCCAGTCACCCAGTCCCTTCAGGGTGTCTTCCCAGAGCAGAGTTGTCTGGAACGACACAGGGACTGTGGTCACTTCACTTTCAGACTCTGACATGTGCACTGAGAGCTCATTCATTTTACTTGGGTTCTGGGTTTCTGGGAAAGAGTCATAGGAAATCCTTTTGCTACCAAATGCTGTAAAAGAAAACAATGGTCCAAGTGGGGAAATTATTACCAAGAAGTATATGCAATTACTATGAGGAATACAACATTTTATTGTTTTTAAATCTATACCAAAATTTTGATAGAAGTGAAATTAATGAAGAATTTATTGAAATGAACTTCCATGTCTGGATTTAGATGTTGCTTAAGATATATCTCTCATTATAAGCTTGTTGTCTGGAAAAAGCTGGGAAATTCATACTTTTAGCAGAGAAGAAATATTAAAAATGTGATTACCTACAAAAGCCACTTGGTGGGAATGAAATGTTATCATTAAGTAAACCTGAACCTTACGGAAACATAATGGGAAGTGAACCTAAAATGCTGATGATCTGTGTGATTTTTTTCTCATTAAAAAAAAAAAAAACCAAACAAACATGAAATGACTCGGGAGACGAACCAACCATAGCTTAAACAGATTGCATCTGTCCGTCTCCATGCGTAAAAGGCAGATGTCCTATGTACCCTGGTGATGGTTCTCATTAAGTGGTATTTGGTGTGAATTTTCCTACCTGTTCAGATAGTTCCATCTCAGCAAGTTAAAACCCACTTAAACAGAGGCAGCGGTGCAGGGAAATGGAGCTGTCAGCAAGTTTTTTAAAAAGGTAATGGGCTGGTGTTGGTTTAGTCTTATTGTGACCGTTGATAAGAGGACGAGCGCTCGCTTCCTGCGTGCTGACGAACTGATAAGCTCTGTGATTTCATCTGCTCCGAGGCTGGAAAGCACAGGTGGACATGTAAGTTCAGATAACACTTGTTTTCCTACATTCCATGTTGTGAGCCGAGCATTTTAGAGTCTTTCCTCTTGGCTAAGACGATTGGAAAACATGGTCCCTTCTGAACAAATTGTACCTTCACCAAGACACACCGCAATAAAATTATTCTAGCATTTATAAAATCACCATGTTAGCATTTACTTTGTCAGCCTTTTCTATTTAAAAAAAAAGTGTGTGTTATGGAAATACTTGTAATATATTTTGCTTTTGTTATCGGGAGAACACATGCATGAAGACTTGCGTATTAGGAAATAATAAAAGAAACTAAAACTACGTGGCAAAATTGATGACAGCTTAGCTTAAAACTATGCAACTATGTTTTATCATTTGATAGAAACATTACTAATTAAAGAAAGTGCTTTCCTACTGTTCTCTAAATGTGCATCATAGCCTAGTAGTCTCAAATGCAAATGAACTTTCCACTCTGTCTTTTTAATCCTCTGATTCTGTGTCTCTGTTCTCTCCTCCCCCCCAGAGCACGCCCCCTGCACCCACGCACGCACGATCGCTCGCACGCACGCACACTTGCACGCACAGAGGCAGCTCTTCATGGTCACAAGTGCCACGTGCACAGATTCTGTCAACCCTGTATCCCAACTGTATTTTAAAATTTATACTGAGCACACAAATATTTTGTCATGACTCCTTAAACAATAAAAACATCTCTTTTTATAAAGCATTTACACTGTATCAGATTTATAAGTAGAAAAAATTTGTATTAAGATATACATGCGCTCGGCTTGCAACTGATGTTCCAGTTTACATGCAGCCCCCGAGCTCCTCAAGCCCCACAGAAGAAGAAGAAACCGGATGTGATAGCAATGAGGACTAACCAGTCTTCCTTTCCTGCCGGCCTTGCTTTAACGGGAGGAGGGCTAAGAGAAACCCAGACAAGAGACTAAGCTAAGACCTGAGAAACTCTGCGTTAGCAATAGGAACCTACAAGCCACATAACATCCTTTCTGCTCTCTCTTTGAGAACTCCTCCCCATGTAGTTTCCTCCCAAGGACTCTGTACTGTTAATTCACCCCATCATAGGGAACCTGGATCAGTCCGGAAAGACAGAAAGACAGAGCTGGCAGTCCCTGGTACAACAAACAGAAAGGGAGGTGATTTGGAACACATAGGATAGGACCTTAAACCGCCAAACCCTGTTTGCAGTTTCAAGGGCTTCCAAGCCTTCCTGTCTTCGTTGTTCTTTCCCTTATGACACTTTTCCGTTTTTGCTTCCCGCAGATGAAAGTATCGTCGGGACAAAAAGAGCATCCCCGGAGCGAGAATTGCAGCTCAGGCCTTACCAAAGGGAAGTGGCCCAGCCAGCCCTGGACGGGAAAAATATTATCATCTGTCTCCCCACGGGGAGTGGGAAAACCAGAGTGGCTGTTTACATCACCAAAGATCACTTAGACAAGAAGAAGCAGGCATCTGAATCAGGGAAGGTTATCGTCCTTGTCAATAAGGTATATGCTCCTGGGCTCCCCTATGTGTCAACATGCTTCTGTGTCATTATTCTGAGGCTTTTAGATGATAACATCGGTAGCAACAAGTCACACACAGATTCATTTAATTAGGTGTAATGTCAGTAAAAAAATATTTCCACTTTTATCTTAAAGTTATATATTTAAAACATAAGAGATTAACTTTAAAATTGATTTTTTTCATGAAACTAAAGGATTAAGCCAGATATTTCTAACTTACATATAAAAATTAAATTAGCCAACACACACACACTTAAATCCAATGGATTTGAGCATGTGTGACCTGAAAATGAAAATTAGCTACCTTCTTTTAAAGTGTCTTTAGCTACTAATCCTTAATGAAACATACTATATACTCTTTATCCAGAACATACAGAGAAAAGTGTGACTGAAAGAAGAAAAATTAAGTGAATATTTTTACCCAATTGTACATAAATATGTACAATTAAATGATATTGAACTTTTCTTGGAAAATTTATATCCTGTCAAGGTCTGCCAAATCATCTTCATATTAACATTGTAATTAAAATTCATTTATTTCAATTTTATTTAGATGGATGAGACTTTATATACTGATAGACTGGGAAAATAAGTTTAAATTATATTTCTGACTTCCTATTAGTACTTTGACCACAGACAAATAGGAAAATTTTCTAACATTTTAGTTGTCTAATCTCTCTCTCTCTCTCTCTCTCTCTCTCTCTCTCTCTCTCTCTCTCTCTCTCTGTGTGTGTGTGTGTGTGTGTGAGCATGTATGTGTATGCTCAAAAAATTTAAAGTTTAATAATGGCTCATTACATTTTCATTTCTTCTTTTAACACTTGCAATTAAATGAAATCAAATATTCTACATATAGGACTGGATTGGATCCTTAATCCATAGGGAATAAATAATGTTATTAATGAATCCAAAGGCACTTAAACTGATGCCGTTGTTCCCCTAGGACAGTTCTGCCATTTTCTGAATCTTGTCCTCACCATCTTTCCTCTCAAAGATTCCCTTCCCTATTTATCTGTGTCTGCCATGTTTACTACCTCATCCAAACTACATAGCTTCAAAGCAAAATAATTATCTTTCATTAATTTCTTTCTCTATGTCCCCGATCTGGTCAGAAGACCATAGAACTTAAGAGCTGAGAAGACCTTTGTGATGTAGCTCTCTTCCTTTGCAGAAAGACATATCACCTCCATTGACTAATGCTTGCTACCAAGGATATCTCTCATCTTTCAAAACAACCACAGCCATTCTTTCCACATTTGCCACTCAAAGAAATCTATGCATGTGTTCACTCAAACTCGCCTGTTCCATGAATGAAACCCACAGTCATTCTTTCCTTTGTCATCCTGGAGCACAAACATAAGTCACTGCTCTGCAACAGCCCTTTACAAAGAAAGGGCAACGTCCCATGGATACTGAGTGACCCCGTGGTTTCTTTCCTTATGATTCCCAGGCCGCACAGGATCTGACATCCTCATAGTCTCCTAGACAGCTGCTGAGCGTTGGACAGAATGCTGTAGATGGTCTTAGGAATGTGGAGTGGAAGAGAGATGAAGTCTAGCTCAGTCCAGGACTGCGTACATTTGTACATCAGAATCTATACGGAGCTAACACCTTCTTAGTTTACTTTTGTACAACCAATTTTCAGTGTATGCACTCAATATTTTAATTATTTATGCTTCTGATCGTTTTAGACCTATTTTTATTATTTTATGTGTATGAGTGTTTTGCCTACATGTGTGTGTGTGCACCACATGTGTGACTGATGCCCATGGAAGCCATCAGAGAGTGTTGGATCTTCTGAAACGGGATTTACAGATAGTTGTGAGTTACCACGTGGTTGCTGCGAATTGAATCTGGGTCCTCTGCAAAAATAGCAAATATTCTGAACTACTCACTGGGCAACCTTTGCTGCCCTAGATCTAATTTTGTAATGGCTTACTGTACCTTTCTTTATATGAAGATTTTTTTTTTGGCTTGGTGACTTATTCTAATTAGAAATCTTTCAACCCATAGTGGTTCTTATTCATGCACATTTTTGGGCACATGAATGTTTATAATGTTTATAATGTTTATAATTTTCATTATCTGTATCTACCGTGTTGTATTCTTTTAATAATCAAAGCAGAATTTATTGGTTCTATGTGGCCTGTGGGGTACTGTACCCAATTTAGCATAGTCTGTGAGCTAGGTACTTTGAAATCCAAGTACTTATTGGCTGTTTTTAAAACCCAGGAGGCGAAACAAAGATATTCCAGTGTCTGTGGCTATGTGTGAATATTTAGTAGAGTAATAGAAAATTTCCCATTAGCTATCAAAGCTTTTGAGTTCCAAACATAAAATCTGAATTTTCAAATGGCATTTTTCCACTGAACAAGCCCTGAAAGCATCACTCAGTCCTTTTCCCCTTCCTGTTTTCTTTTATATTAGAAGAAAGACTTTCCACTAGCTCTCCATTTACATCATAACTGTTTACAGCATTTCCTTAAATACATTTAAAGAACATCTAGTTTTAATTATTGACATTTTTTTTTGTTAGGAATTCTCTGATTTAGGAGTGCAGCATATTCGTGTCTAGCCCACTTGCAATGTATTTTAGCTTTCAGTCTAGAATACAGAAATCTTGGTCTCTAATACCACTTACTTTCGTCTCCATCCTTTCCAAAGTTATAGCCTTCAAGTGCAGAGAGAAATGCAAACACCACCTGTGCTCCCAGACTTTCCATTTCCTATCTAGGGCTTCAACATCACGAGAAAGAAGTCCCAGGTTCCTTCAGATGCTGTAATGCAGCCCCATATGATTCAGCAGAAGTGGGGAGCAGTTGGGCTTGATTAGTCTTGGCAAGCACTCTGTCACATCTCAGGAAAAGGCTCCAAGAGGACCACACACCTCCCAATTAGCCATGTCAGAATTGCATCTGGCTTTCTCTGTGTCCTTCATTGGGAAGTCAGTGCCACCCAGAGTGAGTTTCAAGACTGTCCAACAGTGACCGAGTTATCAGTAATCACATTATGCAGGAAAGAGTCTGCATGTGCGGAAACTTGGCGTTCACGTTCTTCTTGTTAACTTTCTATTGATATACTACATGCTCTTGGAATTCCATTTTTACATCCTCCTAGAATGAAATTCTCAGGGTAGCTTGACTCAGGTGTTATAGTAATTTCAGGCTGGCAATATAGGCCAAGTGTTAGAACAATTGCTTAGCATACATGAAGCCAGGAGTTCTATCCTCAGCACTACAACCAAATCTTGCTTCGTGGAGCATGCTTGTAATTCCAGCACTAAAAGGTAGAGACAAACGGATCAGGAGTTCAAGAACATCCAAAGATACATAGGAAGTTCAAGGCCAGCCTGGACTAAGGGATAACACCCTTTCTCAAGCAAAACAAAATTTAGGAATAAGATAAGCCTACCCTGTCTCCTCAATCCAGGAGGTATTCTGGGTGACTAGCAATTATAGGTGTCACTAAGGTGTCAGCAGCTACTTTCAACAGATAGTGAGTTCGACACACAAAGTTGGTTAGAAAGGAAGTGAATTTCCACCTCTCCTACCCTTGCTTGCCATTTTGCTTTAACTCAAACACCAACGCCATTGTAGTTCATTCTCTCCTACCCCATACATTCTCATAATAAATGTGGTGGTGCTACTGTCCGGGTTCTCTGCTCTTTCCAGTTTCATAATCAGACAGCCTCTAGCAGGATCCCAGGCACTAAGAATAAAGTATCTTTAAATTCAACTCAGGAGTATCCTGAGAACTGTTATATAAAATTTAATATCCTATTTGATGTTCACAGCTGGCTCTACAAATTAAGAATCAACTTAGTATCAATCACACGTTCAGCTTAACTGTTGACTGACCCACAGCTTACCGGAGTCCCTCCGAGCCTTCCTTTGGGATGTTGGGTCTTCCTCTGTGCTGCCTCTCTCTGGGACAGTAGTCACATTGTATGTGATGGGTGGTTCTCTCAGTCATAGAATATGTAGTCGGCAATACTGAGTTACTCTTAAGTAAGCAGCCCTATCTTAAATTCCTTTATGTTCTAGATAAAATGTCTACATCTATACAAATACCATGGAAATTTACTGTCAGATGAGTAGAAGGAACAATAAATAGATGGTGATACCAAATTAACTGATCGAATGTAAACATTTCTCTTAATAGTGCGCATGCAGTCTTTTGACTGATACTCCTCTGTGCTTTTTGCTTTCCTTCTCTGTTTTTAGGAAGTTTTATAAATTCTGTATGTTCTCATTTTTTAAGGTAATGTTAGCAGAACAACTTTTCCGCAAAGAGTTCAACCCATTTTTGAAGAAATGGTATCGCATTATTGGATTAAGCGGTGATACCCAGCTGAAAATATCCTTTCCAGAAGTTGTCAAATCTTACGATGTTATTATCAGCACAGCTCAAATTCTTGAAAACTCCCTCCTAAATCTGGAGAGTGGAGAAGATGATGGTGTGCAGCTGTCAGGTTGGTTGGAGGAATTATTTTAGGAAAAGAAAAAGACTGAGAGAAATATTAAAGATAGTAACAGAGGATGCTTGTTAAATCATTTCTTTATGATGAAAAGTGACTTTAGTCTAAGTTACTTCTTACTTCACAAGGCTTTACTCTAGTACTCAGAGATATGGTTAACGTGATGGCTTTTGCAAAGGTATATCATTCCTAAATCAAGTACTGTGTTCTTCCATTACTTCTGATACACACACACACACACACACACACACACACACACACACACACACAAATGCACACATGCATGCACCCCCACACACACACTTTCAATTTATCTCTTGACTGACCCATACCTTATCAAAGTTCCTATAAGCTCTTCCTTTGAGAGGCCAATTTTTCTTCCATTGTGCAGTTACTCTGTGTATTTCTGGGACAATTACATTGTATAGTATACACACACATACACATATACATACATGTACATACATACACACACTCACATACAAATCTGATGGCAGGTTCTGTTAGAACTACTGTTTTTAACTATAGAGTAAAACTACAGTCCTGCCTACATTATTTGGAATGATTAAACACTTGGGAGAAAAACAGAGAAAAGTAAAAATAATCACAAGAATTAAATGCAAAGTTTAAAAAGCACAAAGTTATAACTCTCTAGACAATAGTTTTTTTTTCTAGGTGCTACAAAAAGAGACTTTATCAACCTAAAATTAAAAGTTTATTATAGAACCAAAGTGGGGCCTTGGGAAGATTTGGTGGTGGTGGTGGTGGTGGTGGTGGTGGTAATGATGATGGTGGTGATGGTGGTGGTGTTGGTGGTGGTGGTGGTGATGGTGGTGGTGTTGGTGGTGGTGGTGATGATGGTGGTGGAGGTGGTGGTGGTGGTGGTGGTAGTGAAGGTGGTGGTGGTAGTGGTGAAGGTGGTGGTGGTGGTGGTGGTGGTGGTGGTGGTGGTGCCTGTGGGTTTGCTTGGAAGAACGATGTGAATTTCACTAACACTTTCTGCATCCCATCTTGAGACAGGGAAAATAGCAGGGGCAGAGCCATAGTAAACACACATGAACTGTGTAGTCCTAAATTTGCTACTAGCCATGGTTAAAAATCACACCTACAGATTGACATAGGGCTGTGTCAATCTTCTGCCCAAGGAAAGCGACTTGGTGGCAGCTCATTCCTTTAGCTTCAAAGTTCCTGTGCTACTGTAACAGGCCAGTCTGGGTAAGCAGGCCTTCCATCTTTCTGTTTAGACTTTTCCCTCATTATCATTGATGAATGCCATCACACCAACAAGGAGGCGGTCTATAACAACATCATGAGACGATATTTGAGGCAGAAGCTGAAAAACAATGAACTCAAGAAACAAAACAAACCAACAATTCACCTGCCGCAGATACTAGGACTGACAGCTTCACCTGGTGTCGGAGCAGCCAAAAAGCAATCCGAGGCTGAAAAGCATATTTTAAATGTAAGTTGCTGAGATTATGTATAACCAAAAAAGATACTATGTCAAATGTAGAATGCCTATGGTTCATGGGATTTTAAATAGTATTGAGCTATTTGCTTTGCCTTTAGAGAATAACCCCAGTCTTCTACACCAAGGTGAGGATGATAGTTTTCATTCCCAATGTCGTCTTACTCCATGACTCTCAAAGGGGCATGCTTTCTGTGTCTCTTCCCATTATGTGCCAGTCTAGAACACAGGCTATTCAAGTTAAAATAGAAAAGAGGCAAATGCCATGGCTTCAGCCTTTAATCCTGGCACCAAGGAAGCAGAGCTAAGCAGATTACTATGAGTTTATGAGTTTACATAGTATGTTCTAGACCAACTAGTGGCTCAGCGGGAGATCATTTCAAAATAAGGGGTTGGGGGAGTGGAAATAGAGATGGGGGGAATCTTTGTAATAAAGGCATACTCACCAGCTTCCCCAGATGAGGTGCCATTTAAAGCCCTGCTTTGATCTCAAGTAGTAAGTAGGTCAGAGTAATTAAGCCTCTCACTGTAGGTTGAGTTCAATAGAAATTATTACGAGAAACAAGAGTCTGAAAAGGATTATCTCCAAGGTTCAACTCATCACTGGGATAAAGGCCTAACTTCTGCCTGTGATCTAGGCACAAAGACTAAGGCAGCCCATCCCTTTGTGCTGTCTTCTTTGTATATAGACAGTAATAGGGATATGGTCCATGAGCATTAACATGATCATGAAGATGGCTGCCTGATATAATCACACAGTAGTTACTCCATAATTAATTCCTGTTAATTTGCACAGTTTTTCCAGTTTTCTGTGTTTTATATTACAGCTACAAAATGCATATCAAAGGACTTTTTTTTAAGAGTTAAACTTCAGATATACCTTTGGAAGACATCAGAACAAATACTAGTTAATTGCATCCGTAGTAAGCAATGGTAAAATACTGCATTTAAATAAATGATACCACACATTACCTGAGTGAAATGCCACGGTACTTGTTCCTGCTAAAATGTGTATTATAATTTTCTTACACAAAAGTATGCATTCGGCTTTAAGAAAGAAATACTCAAAGCATGTCCTTTCCAGATATGTGCCAATCTCGACGCCTTCACCATTAAAACAGTGACAGAGAATCTTGCTCAACTCAAACAACAAATAAAGGAGCCATGTAAGAAGTTTGTGATTGCCGATGACACCAGAGAGGTAGGAAAAGCTTCTTCTATGTCTCTGTCTGACAACACCGTACTCAATGGCATATTGTACCTTCGCCATCTGAATATTTCCATCAGACATCAAACAAACCATGATTTTATACCTTTCAAATTTGATAGGAGGCAGCAAAGACTGCTGCTAATTGTTACCTCCATCCTCTTCCTTCTGGCTTATATGAGACACAGCTCTGTGTGTGCCGACTTCTGAACCTTGGAGGAGTGGAAGTGGTCCAGCGAGTCTTGGACAGGGAAACTAGAGGATTGGGGAGTTGGTACCCTTGTATGCGTCTCGGCATTTACAGGATTGGCTTTTCACCATTCGGGGGAACCATTTTGTTGCAGTTGGCAGTGACAATAGAAATCCTCATTCTCATTTTGCTTTTGGAACACGGACTATAAAAATTGAAGAATTAAACGTACTGGTGCTTTTCTTGTGAACGTTTCCACTGATTTTAAAAATAATCAACGTACAGTCAGTTTGGATGTTATGTTTAGTAGACTTCTGTAGAATTGAAAAAACTTGATAGGTTTTAGAAATATAAAATAAGTTTAATTCCACTGAAAATCTGCCATCTGCCTCATAAGGCTACAGGATTAATTGTTAAGAAACGTGTAGAGTAGGTAATACTCAGAATGCTGTGGGCACTGTACCAGTGCCAGTGGACAACCTTCACAATGCCCCCATCTTCATTCTAAAATTGAGTGGTCGACTCACTTTTACAATTTTCTCACTTGGATATACCTGAGGAGCTCAAAATTGTGCTTCTATTCTTGATAATCCAAAAAACAAACAAACCCAAAACAAACAAAAATTTCTCCTGATATGCCTTTGAAAATAATTTGCCGTTCTTTTTTGTCTAAACTTTTACAATTACTCTTCATTAAAGTATGATGCAGGAGAAAAGCACAAAATATACTTGTGGATTTTCATAAGATGACCAAACTTATGCAAAAAAAAAAAAATTAAATAAAGAGTCAGCATATTGCAAGACCTTCCGTCCTCTGTCAGTACCCACGCCACGGGAAACTTAGTTTTGACTCATTTTGAACTTCATCCAAGTTCAGTCACATACATTCTTTCATATCTGGATTTTTTTCCAAAGTACACCAATTGCATTTTATTTTGGAGGTCATAGTAGCGAAGCCTGTTTTGAGTAGTTTTGACTAAGCGCTTCATGCTCCCGGCAGGCTGCAGGGTAAACACATGCCCAGGAGCTATCTAGAATCTGCAGATTAAAGACACGTACAGCAGCTCATTTTTAAACTGCTTTATTGGCTCTGTGGTCGGTTCTTCTAGACCTTCTGTGACTAGCGTGCCCTTACCTTTACTCCTCAATCAACATCTCTAAATCTGCCCTCATTTTAGTTGCCTGGTTACCTAATGTGGAGCCTGTTGGTCTTGCTGCCCAAGACGCTTTTGGTCTGCCCTTCCGTGGGCCTCTTTCCATTTCTGCCTACATTTTGGAAGGTCTCCCCTGCAACTCTCTGTTCTGTGTCTCTCTCTTCCAAGTCTCTAGATTCTTCTTCCTGCCCTCTCCTCTAGCCTCCGGGAACCCGGAAGTCCCGCCTCTTTCATTGCATGCAGCCATTGGCCAGTGGCATCTTCATTGGCCAATGGCCCAATTGGGGGTAAGGACCTTCAGCGGCAGTAAACATAGATTATAACAACTCATTTACATAGGAATGCTACCTAAGTAAAATTAAAAACTTCCTAAATAATTGTGACGTTAACTCAGTGAGTAATTTTAATTCCCTTTAACTTTCAAGCTTTGTAACACTCAGTGATTTAAGTTTTGGTAGCAGTTTAGAGTCAAGTATGTCCTGAAGTAAAGGTAAAACTATAAAAACCACATGCAGTGAACCAGGAAGTGATCAGAGATTAATCTGTTTCATTGTCTAGTTAATGATTCTGAACCAATCACACTATATTATGCAAATAATTTTAACAAAGATAGCGAATGCCATTTTAATCAACGTTAATAATATTTATGTCATTGTTTTTAGAATCCATTTAAAGAGAAACTTCTAGAAATTATGGCAAGCATTCAAACTTACTGCCAAAAGAGCCCACTGTCAGATTTCGGAACCCAGCATTACGAGCAGTGGGCCATTCAAATGGAAAAAAAAGGTAATTTGGGTTTTTGACATAACAGCTTTTCCTTGTTTACATCAAAATTTTAGACAATCCTCTCAGACTCGGGAGCAGCCTGAGAGAAAATGGAACATGAAGCAGAATTTCTGTTTTGGGTACAGGGCAAGCTCACACATGTTCTAACCCCTCATCTAAGGAAAGAGGCGTCAATTCATACAGTTTTCACTTTGGTTTATTATATATAAAGCATTAATGCAGCTATCAACAGCTCTGTCTTCAAAGGCCATTTTACTGAGATGTTTCCGCTAAGGTCCACGTCCCTGTTCACACTGAAAGCCGCCCTCTTTATAACTCAGGGCACATACCCTGCTCATCCCAGCACCACCGTGAACTTAGTTCTGAGCCACAACCTCTTTAGGCTCACAATACAGTTGCAGGATAGTTTTTCTGCCCTTGGCCTCACTCACAGAGTTTATTCTTCCAAAGCTGCTAAAGACGGAAATCGCAAAGATCGTGTCTGCGCAGAACATTTGAGGAAGTACAACGAAGCCCTGCAAATCAACGACACAATCCGCATGATTGACGCCTACAGCCACCTGGAAACGTTCTACACTGATGAGAAAGAAAAGAAGTTCGCAGCCCTCAATGACAGCGATGACAGTGACGACGAGGCCAGCAGTCACGATGACCGACTTAAGGCCAGTGTAAAAAGACCTTTGAAACTGGATGAAACGGATGAATTTCTCATGAATTTGTTCTTTGGTAAGATTCAATATAGCACAAACCATGTGTTCCTGCACCGTCCTCTCAGACAGGAACTCACGGCTTTCTTTCAGTTTTCCAGAAGGCTCTCAAAATTCATCTTGAAAGAAAAAAATCCCATGAAGACTGGTTTATAATTTGATATGACAGGTTAACTTTTAGCTGCGTGACTGTAATTAGTTCTTTGATCACCCAGTTTTACTGCCAAGAATATTGCAATTAATTAATTAAATAGTCTAAGCACTAAATATATTACAATATTACCTGAGTCATGTCTTAGTGTATCATGTGAAATTTGTCAGTGTAATTTTTTTAATTTACTGATGCAAACTAATTTTATTTTTAATGTTTTTAAGTTACGTGTTTTTCTTTAATAAATCGACAGAAATTTGGTCTGTGTACAGCACATGACAAGGTGGCTGAGTGTGTTTAGCAGGGTAGCTAAACCAAGCTAATAACGTGAATAATTATTTTTAAAGATAACAAGAAAATGTTGAAAAAACTAGCCGAAAACCCAAAATACGAGAATGAGAAACTCGTTAAATTAAGAAACACGATCCTGGAACAATTCACAAGGTCTGAGGAGTCCTCCCGAGGAATTATTTTCACAAAGACGCGGCAAAGCACCTACGCACTTTCCCAGTGGATTATGGAAAATGAAAAGTTTGCGGAGGTTGGAGTCAAAGCCCATCACCTGATTGGAGCGGGACACAGCAGTGAAGTCAAGCCCATGACTCAGGTGCAGCCTCCTTTTGTAATCCATTGTTTAAACTTCAAGTAGTCTTCTCAATGCTTGTAATGGCTCTAAATTCTTCCACTGTCTAGCAGATAACGTTAGAAGAAGTTCTTGGCTTTGGTGTATAGTGGCCAATATTTACCATTATACCACAAGGCTGATAGTGGTCCATGATTGCTTATGGAAAGGGTTAGATTGGAGTCCCCTTTCCTTTTTATAAATGTATAGGAGCTTCTCGAGTTTGGCACCTCTTATAAAAATAAGTACCTTTTACCTTAACAACATCATAAAGAAATGTTTACAATATATGGTCCCGAAGAAATTCAGAACTGCTCAGGATGTGTAGATTATAACAAAAACTGTTCAACACATATTTATAAATTGAAGTCCTGACTCTGTTAGGGAGGAGGGTTTGAGAAGGTTTCTGCTGTTTTATTCCTTTTTAAAATTATATTATTTATTGTGTGTACAGTAAAAAAAAAATTCTGAGTGGGAAAAAAGACACTTGTAAGCCATATGAGCATTTTAATGTTCTTCTGGAAGCTAAGTTCCCCTTGGATCTTAATAGTGGAAAGGATGTTTCAGTTCTGTGACACTGCTCACACAAGGGAACCAACCAAAACCATTTACTGTTTGTGTAAGGAGAATTTTGAACTTGCCTACTCTGACATTCAATCTGTGCGCACTCCCTTGAGATAGCTCCTTATCGGGTTTACAGCCAGGGCTAGAATATCCAGCAATGTACTGTCACCTCATTGACATAGCAGACTCCTCGGTCCCGATAGGAGTTAGGCAGAACATTGCTCTGAAGGCCGAACACTGAAGCCTGCACTTTCTTATTCAAGTACTGTTTGAAATCAAGTCACGATTATATGTTAAAATCCGAGGCATCATTTTTAACATTGGATGTGAAGGAATAGGGCACAAGCTTGCCAGAGAGTTGTGAGGGATCTTGCTACAGTCTTCTCTTCATAGTGGTAAGCCAAATGAAGACTTGTGTTATCTTTTAGAAGAAAGGAAAGGGAATGGGAGAACATACACTTGCTCTGGATGATGACTTTGATGTAACATAGAAGGACAAAAGTGTGCACTGCATGTTACATCTTACATAGCAGCTTCAATGAGATTAAAGTGGAAATAAAGTCCCAAGGATAAAGTCATACTTCGATATATTTATATTGACTTTCAAAATTGACATTAAAAAATTCTTCCCATGATCAAGCTGGAGTCACATATTCATCCACTTTTAATTTATACTGTCTTAAGTTAAAGTTACACCTTCCTCAAAGTAAAATTAAAGAATAGCTCTGCTTTCTCCTCCTCCAGCTTCCTTTCCTGGACTTTCTGACTTCCTCCTGTGCCCTTTCTGAAATATTCCATAGGCTTCTTTTCTGGATGATTTCAGGTGACCGGCTTAAGACCAGCTGTAGTATGCACGAGGAATTTTCAGTGTCTCAAAAGTGAAAGAAATGTTGAGTGAGTTTTATTCCTTAAATATCTCACTCTGACGTTAATATATTAAAAGGTAAACCCCCATTTTAGCCTTGCCAAAGCCTTTTCTCAGCCAGCAACACCTCTCCCTTTCTTCCTTTCAAATCGTCCATCAATTTATTTCCTTGGCATAAAGAGTGTCCTTCCCACCTCCAGACTGCAGGATGGAAATATTTTTGTTATTGTGTGGTAATTCCAGATTGGAAATCAAATGTTGTCTCACTATCGTGTCTTTGTTCGTTGCCAAAAAACAGATGGCAGCAAATCCGTGCATGATCTAATCCTCCGGTTTACACTGACCAGTTGCAATTTATTATTTCTTCTACTAATTAGAAGATCTGAATGTGTTTAGCGTCACAAAATTTAATTTATTAAAATGTGTCCACAGACTGAACAAAAAGAAGTTATTAGTAAATTTCGCACTGGGGAAATAAATCTGCTTATTGCTACGACAGTGGCAGAGGAAGGTCTGGATATCAAAGAATGCAACATCATTATCCGCTACGGCCTTGTCACGAACGAGATTGCCATGGTCCAGGTATGTACATGGTCCAGACCTTGTATAACATGTTCCTTCTCATCCCTGTGCTCCTATATGGATTTTTTTTCTTTTTACTAAAACAACACAAAACCTCTTTAGTTGTGTTTTTTTACTAAAAGCAAACAAACAAACAAACAAAACAGTGTTAAAAGATCTGAACAATGGCTGTTTCTTGAACTCCTATAGCAACCTTCTGTAATTTAACTATCAATTCTATTTTGATTGCTATTTCTATCTCCTGGGCATCTCCTGGATGGTCCCTGATTGCCTGTCCTAACTGCCTTCTTTGCATGACTTCAGCAGAGTGTCTCCCAGACCCATCTGGGGTGGGCTAAGTGTTCTCCTGGATTCCAGTTAGGGGAGGGATCGTGAGGCAGAGCTGTCCAAAACATATGTTCATATTTTTAAGACCATGCATGATATTGGCCTCATTACAAGGGTTAGAAGAGGCCTCCTCAGTCTGAAGATGTCAGTGAGCTCCCAGAGGGATAAGGAATCTGAAATACACTGACCACAAATCCCGCTCAGACCTTAGGGAGCCCTGAAGTTCACTTTCTTCCTACAATCAACTTTTCTATATTTTTAATACTTCATAAAATATGGAGTGGGGTCACTTACAAGTACGAAAGAGAGAGGGAGAGGGAGAGGGAGAGGGAGAGAAGTATTCCGTTTAAACCTCTCTTACTCAACTATATTAACAAATTCATGAAAATATATGTCATTATTTTTAACATGTGAAAGATTTTTTTGTTGGTTTGCTACTTTTCATCCTTGGGTAGATGGCAATTTCTAGAAGCTCCTTGAGCAGCTATCTTGCTAGAGAGCAAGATTATTTCAGGGAGTGATCTGTACCGCAGAGGCTTATGACTACAGCATGTGTGTAGTTTGCCTCCAGAATAGGACTATAGTTGATACTTAAGCTCTAGAGCTAGGAAACCAAAACTTAAATGATTAAAAATGTTTTATACCACTTCCAGTGATTGATCCAGTCTAGTTTGTCCCACCCTGTCAGTGCGAGGTGTTCAGATGGGAAGTGGACATTAGCATATATTGTAATTTACATGGATGAAATTTTTAAAGAACAATAAACAAAATTGATGAGCCTAACGTTCACCTTAAGAGGCCTATAGAAATTTGACTCCTTGCTGTCTGTATTTTCTCAGAGAAGTGTGCTCAAAATCCAAAATAGGCTCCCAGGAAGAGTTCTGTTGCTCTCAGAATTCCTGGCGCCAAGGTCAGAAATGAGCCTGTCCTTATTCATCCTTCCAAATAGATGGCTTTGCCATCCAAACCACTCACTTCTCAGGTTTCTGTGGTTTAAGACAGTTGCTCAGGGTGCATTGGCGCTAAATGGGTAGGTGTGTCATTCTGGCCTCTGAGACTTGCCAAAATCGTTCTAAAACATTTGCACTGAAGAACATTTAAGTTTAAAATTTTATCTGCGAGCCATGGGTAATAGCTACCTTGACTAAGAATAGAGGATCATTTTAAGGGCAGGGATACTGAACAAAGACTGTCTTCCCCTGTCCAAACCAGGACAGCTCATAGGAAGACACAACACTTTCTCTCCTTACATTCGCAGGCCCGGGGTCGAGCCAGAGCTGATGAGAGCACCTATGTGCTGGTTACCAGCAGTGGCTCAGGAGTTACTGAACGGGAGATTGTTAACGATTTCCGAGAGAAGATGATGTATAAGGCTATTAACCGCGTTCAAAACATGAAACAGGAGGAGTATGCACATAAGGTATTGTTCTTGGCCACCACCGAGTTTCGTTTTCTTCTGAAAATGGCTACATTTGATTGCCACAGATGCCTTTGTGGCTACATCTTCAGACAGAAATTGTGCTGATTTACCAGCTTCTGTTGGAAGGTTTGTTCTTAGTCCAGATTCAATCACTAAACCCCAAAATCTGGGGCAGAGGATGTGTGTCAGGAAATGCTGAGGGAGTTTGGATTATTGCAGGGAAACTAAACATCAACTTTGGTAATACAAATTTCAGAGGCCCTTTTCCGGAGAGACTTGTGCAGCTTTCGTTCAGACCTACCTGGTAGTTTCCATTGGATCCACTCCATGTGTTCAAGCACAGGATCTTTATTATAGAAATATTTACAAAGCATCTATTGTCTGCCAGACAATATTTTAAAAGCAGAAAACACAGAGAAACACACCATAATACCCTTGTTAGGAGAAGTGGAGCTTCTAGTGTTTGCTTGCTGAGGATGGGGAGGGATGTATATTAACACAAACTTAACAGCGTTGTGTAAAGCACACACAAGGAAGCACAGGAATTAGAGGAGGACAGTGGAGCCAGGCTTGGTGGCTCATGTCTGTAATCCGTGCATTCAAAAAGCTGAGGCAAGAGCTTTATCCAATGAGCTTGAGGCTATTTTGGACTACATAGTGTGTTTAGTTAGTGCCAGCCTGGAGTGGGCTCTGGAGTGAATCCTATTTCAAAACTCCACAAAACAAAACAGAAACTTAAGTGTAGTAAAGTATAACTTAAAATACAACTATGCAGCTACTTTTGAGAAGCTCCACCTAGAGATTGACATCGAGGCTAATTCTGAATGATTATAATTACAACATATGTAATATCTCATATAGCTCTTTCTCAATTTACCAACAGAGCTATTTGAATTGGGAGAAGGAAATACAGTGGGGGGGGGGAATATATTTATACAATATTTCAGGAAACTTTCATACCACTGAAGTAAAGACTGTAACTCTTATAATAGCAAACAATCCATTTAGAAGAAAATTCACACCCTTGCATATGGGTGTGAATGTTAGTTTCTTAACATTAGAATTGGCTCTACCCTAAATAGAGTTTTAGGGAAGGGATGCTTTCAAATTGTTGTGCAAAGTATATAACCAACTCCAAGGTTTCCTGGCCAGGTTTTCATACAAACATATATTTTAAACCCCCTTAAATATAAAGCAAACCAAACATTTCCTACCAAATAATCCTACACAGATTTATTTCCTCATACTTATGACTAAAGGCATAATGAAAAGTCAGTGAGATTCTCGTAAAAGCTGGTGTGTTACTACTAAATTGTCTAGTTCAGCTATAGGATGTTCTATAGCTCGCAGGTCAGATTCTTTCGATATTTAGATTCAAACAGTGTACTAGTTAGTCTCTCAGTGTTTTAATGAAATACCCGATGTGGGCTGACTAATAATGTAAAGAGGTTCATTAGTTTTGTAATTTTCAGCTCATTTACTTCCATAAAACTATGAAAAACATTGAACCCTCTATTCTTTTCTCCACACAGGATTGCAGATGCAAAGTATCTTGGAAAAGAAAATGAAAGTCAGAAGAAGTATCGCAAAGCAACACGACAAGGACCCATGGTTAATAACACTTCTCTGCAAAAACTGTAGTGTGCTGGTCTGCTCAGGAGAAAACATCCACGTAATTGAAAAGATGCATCATGTCAATATGACACCGGAATTCAAGTGAGTACTGAATGATCTGTATTTAAATGTTTTTAGGAGAGGTGAGGACAATGGCATTGTACACATTGTGTCTGCAGAGAGAAACTGAGATTTTTTTTTCTTTCATCAAAGCTTCCCCTTTTGTAGTCTCTCAAATATAATCTGATTTCTTGTGCCTGATTTGAAACTTACTTATCTCTATTGAGATGGAGTAACAGTAAGACACAAAGCAGTTTTGCTATAAAGTATTTAATTTGTGGATGTACGTATTTGTTCTCATTGTTTGAATGACTGAAAAGTTAAAACCACAGCAGACATCAAAGGACACCCAAAGACAATGGGTCACTTGTGAAGTGTGTATGTAGGATGGGACACCCACTTGATTTTTCACAAAAATTCTGGGGAGCAGGAAATGAGAAAGAACAAGATATCAGCTAATCCAACCATGTGGGTCAACAAATCCGACATGAACCTATGGCTGCATAATGTCATTTGGTCATACGTCACTAGCAATACTTCTTCCTCAATAATTTTAGGAGACTATACATTGTAAGAGAAAACAAAGCACTGCAAAAGAAATTTGCTGATTATCAGACAAATGGAGAGATTATCTGCAAATGTGGCCAAGTGAGTAAACTCTAGTGGATTCAGTTTTCTTTTACCCAAAAGGAATGTTCCAATGAACATAAATTTCTTCTTTCTCTTTTGTTTTCTAGGCTTGGGGAACAATGATGGTGCATAAAGGTTTAGATATGCCTTGTCTTAAAATAAGAAATTTTGTAGTCAGTTTCAAAAATAACTCATCAAAGAAACAGTACAAGAAGTGGGTGGAATTGCCTATCAGATTTCCCGACCTTGACTGCTCAGAGTACTGCTTGTACAGTGATGAAGACTAGCTCTTGATTCAGGATTATTATAAAATGTTGCCAACTCAACATCGAATATGATTTTGATTGATGTTTTTGTTACACTGCTGAACTAACTCTAGAATATGTAAATGATGGTTTTGTTTTGCTTTTAGTGATGTAAAGGAACACCACATAATGTATATATTTCATTGTTGGTAAATGTAATTGTTAATCAAAACTTTCAATTTGATGAGTTCTAAAATCACCTGGGCTCAGGGAATAACCATAAGAGATTGTCTTAAATTAATTTAGGAAGACCTGTGCACTGTGGGTAGTCTCATTCTTCAGGCTTGGGTCCTGGATTGTATAAAATTGAGAAAACTAGCTGAGCCCACATTTGCTCTCATAACTCTGCTCTTGACTGTGCAATACAATGTGACAACTTACTCCAAGCTCCTGTCACTGTGACTTCAGTACAGTAATCCATTATAACCTCAAACTGCTAGCTACAATGAATGGTCAGGGTGCTTTAACACAGCAACAGAAAAGTAACTAAAACAGCAGGAATAGGAAACTACCAACAGCACTCAGCACTTCGGAGTGTTATGCAAAGCACTGGAATATAAATGAGAACCCAAGTTACTGATATCAGTCCTGTCCTTTTTTTTCCAGATTTACTTATTTTATGTGTATTTTTGCTTGGCCCACATGTATGTATGTGTGCCATAAGCACTCCTGGTGCCTCTGGAGGTCAGAGGAAGGCACCAGATCCCCTGAGGTTGGAATTATGGATGATTGTGAGCCACTACATGGGTGCTGGAAATCAAACAAGTACTTTTGACCACTGAACCACCCCCTAGCCTTTCTGTCACTAATTTTCACAAATTAGCCCCTCAGCTTCCCCTTCTTCTCTAGCCTTCCCATGGCGAAATGTTGATGACACTATCCGCTATGCTTTTGTTGAAACATTTTGTGGTTTTTAATACACCTACTCATCACAGCAGCTGTTTTGTATACTAAACATCTAGATGTAGTTTTCTCACAAAGCTGAAATCAAAGTTTCAGCCATACCGTTCTGATCCAGAGGCCTTAAAGGAGGGATTCAAGCTCAATGACAATCCATTTCCTTGCAGCTGTCTGGCTAGAATCTCTGTTTTTTTTTTTTTTTTTTTTTTTTTTTTTTTTTTTTTTTTTTGCTACATTTCCACCAGGAATCGCTCTCACATCCTAGGAATGCTTTATTCTGTGTCCTCCTCAGGAAGCCCCCACAACACATCCCATGTGTTTCTTCAGGGCCAGCAATAGAAACTACCAAAGCTACTAAGGTTTCTCGAGTGACTTAACTATAGTAAAAGGGACACAATGCATCATGCTTTGGATAAGGCATTTTATTGATAGGCAAACTTGATACTTAATCTCTGGAATAATAATGTCTGGACATATCTATCCCATGTGGACAGTAGGCCATGCCCACACTCAAAGCAAGGAGATATTCAGGATATCATGCATGAACTGACACGATGTGAGAAGGAATATTGGAGGTCACTTTATAATGACTTGTCATCTGTTTGTTTTTGCTGTTATAATGAACATCTATTGATTATCACTTTGACAAACAGGAACCTTGATAAAGGAAGTAAAGTTACTGAAATGCAGCACCAAGCAGGTTTGGGCTTCTTCTGTCTTCTCTTCTGCAAACACAGTACCATCCCGGAGTACGACCTAATCACCTCTTATGAAGAATGGAATGAAGAAATAATTTTGTATTTTTGCTCTGTGTATTTAATTCCATATTAAGATATCTTAAATCTTCTATTGATGAGAACTGAGCCAAAATGAAGACATCAGCCAGAACTCTTAGGAATATAAACAGGCAAAAGAAGAGTTGATTTCTATAAAATACCTTAAGAATTCCATCTAACTCCATTTAAAGTATTGCTTCATTCTAAAGAATTTTGGAAACTACTCAGGAAACCAAATATCTAAGATAATCAAAAAGACCATTGTAGCAAACATATCCTGTTTTTGAGGTATAAGCAAATGTAATGGTGTTTTTGTTTTGTTTTGTCAATATTTTTTCTTTATTTCAATAAGCGTTATTTCTACTTTAAAATTAAAGATGTTTATTTCAGATACTAATTTAATATGTGATAATATATGAAAACTTAAACTTCAGTAGAAAAATTTCTTTTTAAAAACAAATGCCATTGTTGCATCTTGATAAATTACTGAACACTGTAATATCCTTAATATCTTAACACTGATTAACAGAATATACCCATGACACAAAGTCATGAGTCTGGGATTAAGAGTGCCCATATCTTAGTTCTTTGTTGTTTGATTGGCTTTCACCAACTTCATATCACACAGCTGTGTTCTTCTGACTCATCTTTAGTTAGATAAGGTTTTTCTCGATGCCCTAACATTTGCATGGTTTGTGTTTTTGCTTCATGCCTGTACCTTTTCTCTAACCATAGCCCATGAACAAAAGCCATTAATACATGTCACAAATTTGTGTTCAAAGTGGAATGTTCTAGAAGAGAAGTGGGTATTTTTTTCTCTGCAATTCAGTATCAGCTAGAGCAGAAAGTACTGCCTTGGAAAAAGACAGTGCAGATGTTTACAATTCAGCTGAAAAAGCCAAGGAAAAGTCAGACTCCCTCTTGCCATTGTAGCTTTTAAGATGTGTGAGTCTCAAACACACACTTAGGAGAAGATAGAGCAAAAAGTAGATTCCTACGTTGTCCAACTTAAATCACTTCCTGGATACCAGTGACATCCTGTATCTTACCTAAAACTCCTGCTTTATTGCTATAGTATTTGCTGTTACTCTGATCTTTACTCAAATACAAAGCCATTCTTTGGCCCTTCTTCAGCAGATATTGTTTATGACTCATTAAAAACAAAATCCAGATGTCACTTCCCAGAATTCCGCTGCATTTACATTTCCAGAAGAGAAATGGAGAAAGCTCGTAAGGAAAGGATTACTCATTCTCCCTCAGCATAAAATACTCATGAAATCTCTAAACAAGAATGTGAGTCAGAGCAAGAAGCACAAAACAAGACACAGATTTGATGCTGTTCTAAGAATTGTAAGATTTATGATGTCAATTTGAAACTTTAGAAGTTTGTGGATTTTTTTTTTGCCTTATGTAGTCTTGCTAGAATGTCTTTGGTTTTGTGCATAGAGTGTGTAATAAGATAAACTCGGATGTGGATCATTACTAGTTTGGGAACTTTGAGACAAAACCACTTAAATTCTTTGAGCCCAAAGGACATAATGACTGTATTGGAGAGGTGTTATATAACATAGGCACTGACCTGAGCAATGCTAGCAGTTCACATGCACAAGAAATAAACACAGTGCACAGTGGAAAGAGTCTCAGGACAAGTCAAAGAATGTGGAAAACGCATAGTTATAGATCTGCATTTAGTCTTTAAATACATGCAGAATTGAAGTCTCTCAAATCAACACTTATCATAAAGGGCCATCCCAAGAAGAAGTAATAAGAAGCATGCTTGTTAACATGCCTTTCAGGGTGGCTAAGAAGAGGACTTAGCCTCTGTGGCCAAACCACAAATATCAATGTACACATAAGTATCATTGTATTTGTTCAATGGATTTCATACTTAACCAGATATATCAAAGAATGATTTTAATTATGATCTGTCTTCACCTCAATAACTGATAGTAGTTCTGTACCACTGATTGAGTCAGGGACTACATAAGAAAGAGAATCTGCATTATCAGTAGTAACTTTTGTATAGGACAAATTACAGTTGTTTTCTGTTTGTTTCTAAGTCTTTAAACTTTTTCTCAGATCCAAAGAGACAAAATGTGAACTATGAATCCTTCTCCTAGTCAGGTGAGTCTGACTGATCCTTCCCACTACTTGAATCCACTGCAGCTTCCAGAACTAGTTTCAGACTCTGAACTGGGACCAAGAATCCAGTACAAAATGGTCAGTCTTGAAGATACACCCATACGAGCAACATTATGCAGACTGAACAGATTGTGTTTATATATTTCAGAACACACAAACACACACACACAAACACAAACACACATGCAATTCTTGTGTCCAGCGAACTGAACAAATATACTTAATGAATCAGATAAAAGTAAGGATTTCTACCTAGAGTATTGCATTTTTTAACACCAAGAATAAAGAATAAGTAAGGACATTTTCTTAATGGTTTTCAGTATTTACGAATCAATGCAGACAAGATTAATCATGCAGTAAGAACGCTAAAAGAGAGATGGAGGAAAGAGAAACACTTTAGGTTGTGGGGTATGGAAGAGATTCCCCAAATGTACTCAAAGTTGTTAGCATGTTTAAGGGTCGAAATGTCAGGAATCAATGTCATTAACTAGCTGTAGGAATCAGTTAACCGTAGGAAGCAACAAAAAGCTAATTGGATATTAATTGTCTTTATGCCTTGGAAAAGCAAAAGGCTATTCTCAACACAATCGAGATAGAAGCATTGGAAGGTTAAATGATGCTTAAAGACATGATAGATAGTAGATTTGTCAGAGTCTATAATAGGTGAATAAAAATGTTTGATGGAGGAATATTTCTAGACTTTACTTACCTATACACTAAGCCATCTATTAATGAGATTCAACTCTTCTATAAGTAGTTAAGGGAGGAAAAAAAGACTAATGATGATGTGGACTTCTGATAGAACAGAGGTCATGATTCTCTGAAAGGAACCAAAAGGGGAAGAAAACCCTCTGGGCCTCTGTTTTGGCCACACCCCTCATTTTTAAAGAATGCCTCAAGAGTAATCTCCTTTGAAGAGCTTTATATCAAAGAGGAAGAGAAAGATGGAAAGTTTTAGTAATGGGTCTCAAACGTAAGTCATTTTCAGACTGAGAAATGAGTCAGGAAGCGGCAAAATATTTAAAGCACAGAAGGAAAGAAGTGTCTTGGGAGATGGAAGAGGATGAATGCACAAGTGAAGAGGGAAAGGAAGGCTAGAAAATGAAGGCAATTTCCAGTGCTTTTAGGAAGCAAAAATGCAAATGTGGAAATGAATGAAAGATAAACCTTAAGATAGAAATGCAGCAGAAGTTAGGATTAATTCTGCTGTCATCCATTACCAGACTCTACAAATACTGGAAGATGGCTGGTTTCCATCTACACCTAGAGCTGACCAGGTGCTAGTACCGAGACCCTCCTGGGAGGGAGCTGGACTCACACAAGTGCTCACACATCTGAGAGCACAGGTGAGACCACAACCTCTGCTCAAATTCCTGGCCTAAGAGTAACCCACGCAGAGCCCTCAGGACACAGAAACCAAGGAGCAATCTGGAAAGAGTTCCTTCCATTTTCTGTCTATGTCCTGTGCTGACCCTGTCCACAGCTATCTCTACCCAGACCCTGGTGAGAGAAAACTGGTCCCTCAGTAGTACTTACACACAGGCTTACAGGAGGGTCAAGCCACTGTCAGAATCAGCAAGAACAGCTAACACCAGAAATAAGCAGATGGCAAGAGGCAAGTACGTGAACCTAAGCAACAGAAACCAAGGCAACATAGCATCATCAGAACGCAGTTCCCCCACCACAGCAAGTCCTGGATACCCCAACACACCAGAAAATCAAGATTCCAATTTAAAATCACAACTCACAATGATAGAGAACTATAAGAAGGACATAAATAAATCCTATAAAGAAATACAGGAGAACACAGATAAACAGGTAGAAGACCTTAAAAAGGAAACACATAAAAAACCATAAAACCATGAGCAAACAGGTGAAGGAATTGAACAAAACCATCCGGGACTTAAAATCGAAATAGAAACAATAAAGAAATCACAAAGGGAGACAAACCTGGAGATAGAAAACCTAGGAAAGAGATTAGGAGTCATAGATATAAGCATCACCAACAGAATACAAGAGATAAAACAGAGAATCTAAGGGGCAGAAGATACCATAAAAAACATTGACACAACTGTCAAAGAAAATGCAAAAAGCTCCAGCCCAAAACATCCAGGAAATCAAGGACACACTGAGAAGATCAAACCTGAGAATAATAGGTACAGAAGAGAGTGAAGATTCCCAATTTTCTGGGTCAGTAAATATCTTTAATAAAATTATTGAAGAAAACTTCCCTAACCTAAAGAAAGAGATGCCCATGAACTTAAAAGAAGCTTACTGAACTCCAAATAGAGTGGGCCAGAAAAGAAACTCTTCCCATCACATAATAGTCAATTCACCAAATGCATAAAACAAAGAATATTAAAAGCAGTAAGGGGAAAAGATCAAGTAACATATAAAGGCAGACTGATGAGAAGTACACCAGACTTTTCAACAGAGACCATGAAAGCTAGAAGATCCTGGGCAGATGTCATACAGACTCTAAGGAACACAAATGCCATCTCAAGCAACATTCTAAATTACCATAGATTGAGAAACCAAGATATTCCATGACAAAAAAATTCGCATAATATATTTTGACAAATCCAGCCCTTTAAAGAATAATAGATAGAAAACTCCAACACTAGGGAAGCTACACCCTAGGAACAGCAAGGAAGTAATCTTTGCAACAAACCCAAAAGAAGATAGCCACACAAACATAATTCTACCACTATAACAAAAATAACAAGAAACAACAAACACTATTCCTTAATATCTCTTCATATCAATGGACTCAGATCAACAATAAAAAGACTTGGACAATCAAACTGGATATGTAAACAGGATCTAGCTTTTTGCTGCATACAGGAAACTTTCTCAGAGACAAAGACAGACACTACCTCAGAGTAAAAGGCTGGGAAAAACTTTTCCAAGCAAGGGTCCCAAGGAACATCTGGAGTAGCCATTCTAATAACAAATAAAATTGATTTTCAACCAAAAGTTATAAAAAATGATAAGGAAGGACACTTCATATTCATCCAAGGGCATACACATTAGTAAAAGGCACTTTACTAAAGCTCAAAGCACATATTGCACCACACACAATAATAGAGGGAGACTTCAACACCCCCCCCCATTAGTGGACAGATCATGGAAAAAGAAACTAAACAGAGACAAAGTAAAACTAACAGAAGTTATGAACCAAATGGATTTAACAGACATCAATAGAATATTTTATCATAAAACAAACGAATATACCCTTTTCTCAGCACCTCAGTGTAAATTCTCCAAAACCGAGTATCTAATTGATCACAAAACAGGCCTCAACAAATACAAGAAGATTGAAATAATTCCATGTATCCTGTCAGATCACCATGGACTAAGGCTGGTCTTCAGTAACATCAAAAACAACAAACAGCCCACAGACACATGGAAGCTGAACAATACTCTACTCATTGATAACTTAGTCACAGAAGAAGTTATAGACTTCTTAGAATTTAATGAAAATGAAGGCACAACATATTCAAACTTATGGGATACAATAAAAGCAGTGCTAAGAGGAAGACTTATAGCTCTGAGTGCCCCCCAAAAGAAACTTGAGACAGCATACACTAACAGTTTGACAGTACACTTGAAAACTCCACACCAAATATAGATAAGAGGAGTAGTTGGCAGGAAATAATCAAGCTCAGAGCTGAAATCAACCAAGTAAATCAGACAAACAAACAACAAAACTATATAAAGAATGAACAAAACCAGGAGCTGGTTCTCTGAAAAATTCAAGATAGATACATCCTTAGCCAAAATAACTAGAGGGTACAGATACAGTATTTAAATTAACAAAACCAGAAATAAAAGGTAGATATAACCACAGCAACTGAAGAAATTCAAAAAATCATCAGATCCTTCAACAAAACTGAAAAATCTAAATGAAATGGACCATTTTCTATACAGATACTAGGTACTGAATTTAAATCAGAATCATATAAACCATATAAACAGCCAGCCCTATTACCCCTAAAGAAATAGAAGAAGTCATCCAAAGCCTCCCAACCACCCAAAATAAAAAAAAAACAACAACAAAAAAAACCAAAATAAAGCAAAACAAAAATCGAAACAAAAAACAGGATATGATTGGTTTAGTGTAGAATTCTATAGGACCTTTAAAAAAGACCTAATGTCAATACTCTCCAAACTATTCCACAAAATAGAAAAAGGAAACACTAGCCAATCCCTTCTCTGAGCCACAATTATGCTTATACCTATACCACAGAAAGACCCAACCAAAAAAAAAAAAAAAAAAAAAAAGAAAAAGAAAAAAAGAAAAAAAAAGTAAGAAACTTCAGACTAACAGAATATTAAGAGAATTTTGCCAGTCCTACATCTGATTGAGGGATAATATCCAATATATACAAAGAACTTAACAAAGTTAGACTCCAGAGAATCAAAAAAAAAAAACCCTATTAAAAATGGGGGACAAAGATAAACAAAAAATCTTCAACTGAGGAATATCGAATGACTGAGAAGCACCTAAAGAAATTTTCAACATCCTTAGTCATCAGGGAAATGCAAATCAAAGCAACCCTGAGATTCCACCTCACTCCATTCAGAATGGCTAAAATCAAAAACCCAGGTAACAGCAGATGCTGGCAAGGATTTGGAGAAAGAGAAACATTCCTCCATTGTTGGTAGGATTGCAAGATGGTACAGCCAGTCTGGAAACCAGTCTGGCTGTTCCTCAGAAAATGGGATGTAGTACTAGCTGAAGACCCAGTTATACCACTCCTGGGCATATACCCAAAAGATGCTCTAACATACAACAAGGACACATGCTCCACCATGTTTATACAACCCTTATTTATAATAGCCAGATTCTGGAAAGAACATAGATGTCCTTCAGCAGAGGAATGGATACAGAAAATGTGGTACATTTACACAATAGAGTAGTACTCAGCTCTTGAAACAATGACTTCATAAAATTCTTAGGCAAATGTATGGATCTAGAAAATATCATCCTGAGTGATGTAACCCAATCACAAAAAGCACCCATGATATGCATTCACTAATAAGTAGATATTAGCCCAAACACTAGGAATAAAGATAAAGTCCACAGAACACATGAAGCTCAAGAAGGATGACCAAAGTGTGGATGCTTCATTCCTTCTTAGAAGGGGGAACAAAAATATTCTCAGGAGGAAATATGGAGACAAAGTTTGGAGCAGAGTCTGAATGAAAGGCCATCCAGAGACTGAATGCCCCACCTGGGGATTCAGCCCATATACAGCCACCAAATCCAGACATAATCGCTGATGCCAAGAAGTACAAGCTGACAGGAGCCTTATATAGCTGTCTCCTGAGAGGCTCTGCCAGAGAATAACAAATACAGAGGCAGATGCTCGCAACCAACCATAGAACTGAGAAAGGAGTTCTTAATGGAGGAGTTAGAGAAACAATTGAAAAAGTTGAAGGGGTTTACAACCTTATAAAAACAACAATACCAACCAACCAGAGATCCCAGAGATTAAACCACTTTACAAAGAGTACACATGGATGGACCCATGGCTCCACCTTCACATGTAGCAAAGGATGGCCTTGTTGGACATGAATGGGAGGAGAAGCCCTTGGTCCTGGCCAGGCTTGATGCCCCAGTGTAGGAGAATGTCAATGCAGGGAGAAGGTAGGGGGTGAGTGAGTCTGTGAACACCCTAATAGAAGCAGTGTAAGGGAGGGTGCCATATGGAGAGAAATATGGAAAATGGATTAGCATTAGAAATGTAAATCAAATATATCCAATAAAATTAGTAAAAAACAAAACAAAACGAAAATCTAAGAAGACTGGAAGGTGGAAGTGGAGGCCTAAGGAAATCAGTAACGATTTTAAATTCTCTTTGATGAATTCATTAATGGCTCCTCAGAAACTCAGACTACCAAGGAGAACTCTAAAGAGAAACAACTCTTCAGTGAACACATATGGGGCACTAGGCTGATTTATATAATATTTGTGCACTCAGAATGTTTTCAGAAGCTGGACATGGTAGCTTGTCCCTGCAGTCACAGGCAGGAAGATCATATTGAACATCAGCCAAGGATGTCTATCAAAGAAAAATAAAAATGGAAACGAAAATCAAAACCATTAAGAACAAACAAAATCTCCACCCCCACCCCACCCCCACAGCAGGGCAGGGGATTTATTACTGATCAGTTTGATCCTATCTGATTCATATGATGCTGAGTCTCTCCCAGCATGTGATTACATTTATAAGAACTCATTAGCAACAACCAAGTTAATTAAAAACTAACTAAAATATTTACTTTTTTACACACAAAAAGAAGATTCCTTTGAATCTCTTTTCCCAAAAAGAGCCATTTACTGTTTCCCGAGTCCCACTTCTAAGTCATAAAAGCCACTTATAGTTTGATCATCTATAAAGCTCGAGATAATGAGTGGAGAGAGGCAAAGGATTGCATGTGGAATCTCTGTGAAGAAGCCTGGCAGAAGGGGTCAGGGAAATAAAAAATATTACCAGGCCATTTGATGAAGATAATTTCAAAGACTTTTAAGAAAAAATAGAGGAAATAAGATAGCATGACAGATGGTTGTGAGCCACCATGTGGTGGCTGAGATTTGAACTCAGGACCTCTGGAAGAGCAGTCAGTGCTCTAACCACTGAGCCATAGATGATAGATATGAGGGCAGATAGAGTTAGTTACATGAAAAGATGGATAGCTGATATAGACATATTGGAAGCAACATACAGATAAGAATGTGGATCATTAGAGATGTTATCTTTGGTGTTAAATATCAATAGCAGTTTATCACTACTCAGTTGTCTAGGTTTAGCTGAAAAAATGACTTTTTTTCTATCTTCAAAAATGACAATCACATCTGCAAATATTTGCTAGACTACTGCTAGACACAAAACTATGTCCTCCACTTCCTGTGCCCTCTCATAAGAAATATGTTTTAAATGTTTGGAGAGATATCAGTGGTATTGAAAAAGGGTAGCTTCTACTACAATTTTTTTTTCTTTTATGCAATATTGGGGTTTGAACCTAGGCAATATGATATATGCAACCTATGATCTATATCCCCCAAAGTCCTGTATTTTTATTTTGATATAGAATTTCATTAAGTTTCTCAGGCTCTCCTTAAATTCACCCTGTAGCATAGACTGTCTTAATTTCTCATTGCTAAGCCTACTAAGTCTCTACAGTTCAAGCCAGAGCTACCATGCTTAGCTCTACTACACTTGAAATTTATTACTAATGTCTATATCAAATTGGTATATGAACATGACACTTCTGTGCTCTGATGCCTGGCTGTTATCATTATTGTCCAGTGTAACTCTCTGTCTCTTCCAAGTTAAATTTCATACAGTAGTTTCTTCTAAATATACAACATAGCACAGTGAATTTTTCACTGCTCTATGAAGCCAACTTTGGTAAAACCCATGCTAATTTCCCCGCCTTCACACTAGCTTTCCTCAAACATCATGTTCTTAACCTCTACATGCTGGAGAGCATTCTTTACATATTACCTTAAACCTGCTTACTAGTTATTTTATATATTTTCCTTTCTTTTTTAAAAAAATATTTATTTATATGAATACACTGTAGGTGTCCTCAGACACACCAGAAGAGGGCATCTGATCCCATTACAGATGGTTGTGAGCCACAATATGGTTGCCGGGATTTGAACTCAGGACCTCTGGAAGAGCAGTCAGTGCTCTTAACCGCTGAGCCATCTCACCAGCACCCATATTTTGCTTTCTGTTATCAATACATCTGTTCTTTTCACCCATTCATCAGTTCACTATGTATCAATCTATCACATATATCCAGTCTCCACTGCATTTACTAGCCATATAATTCAGATGTTATGCAAAAAAACAATATATTTTGAAAGAAGGGAATCTTCAGAAAGGAACTAAATGGGGGTGACATTTTCATGGTGCTCTGCGAAGCCAGATGACTACCTTAAAAGGCAGCATAGGGGTATCCCAGGTAAAATAAACAACATGTGCTGAGTCCCAAGTGAAGGAGAAAATGTTTTCTAGTCAAAGAACTAGGTGAACAGAGCAGAGTGGTTAATCAGGACATCTAATAAAAATGGCTGCAGCTATGGAGCTGGAGTGGAGAGAAAGCCACAGGAGACCCTGGTGACTACTGTCTAGAGTTGCATTTAAGTTAAAAGTAATCAGACGCCACTGGGGATTTTCATCAGGGGAGTGGAAGGAATTGATTTTCTCTGTAGCTACTCTGATGAAGTAGTGAGCGGGGTCAATGCAGACACAGACAGAGAACAGTTGGACGATATCAGGCTAGTTTACCAGTGTGGATCAGCGTAAAGGAAATGAAAGGTATTTTGATGGGAGATGTGTTGATACCAAAGTACAATCAAGGAAAAGAAAAATCAAGGATTCAGAAAGGAGAGACCCTCCAATGCATTGCTGTGGTGACCAGGAATAGACTTTCAGGGAGGAACCCAAAGTCCTGTTCTTGTGGAGAGGGCCAGGATCCCCAGCAAAGGAAATTCCATACGCACAGTAGGTCTTTGACTTCATGGGTCTCAACTCCCTTCAGGACAGCAACATCCAGTGTTTGACTCTGGGATCGAACTGCCTCTGCTTTTAATTAGGACACTTTCAATTATTCTTCACGTTTTCTGATACAATTACTTACTTTTCCCCTCTCAAGTCTGTAAAACGTGAAGAGAAGTAATAGTGTTTATGGTTCAAGCGTAATCGGATAACAGACGGCACACCCAGGGCAGCCCTGGCGCAAAGCAAACACCCAGTAAATGTTTATTGCTAGCTGCTGAGGAGTAAATTAATGAAAGGATCAAATGAGAAAGTGTGTGTGGCCCAGAAAATGAAGCACTTACAACACGAAGAAAGCATCCCAGAGCAAAGGCCAAGTCTCTGTTTTAAAGAACTCTTTCATGGGTGTACTTTCCTATTAAAATGAACCTTGTGCAGAATGATTTTTTTTAATGATAGCTAAAATGTCTTGCATAAAATAGGACCATTTAGAAGTAGCTAGAAAGAGGGGGTTGTTGACAAAAAATTGTGGGGAAGGTGTTTTAGAAACAAGACAAGGACGATGCAGCCCAAGTAGAAGAGCCGATTTGTGGAAATCCCACCGTTGTCTCAAATACCACTCAATCTGCTTCTGAACACTTGAGCTGGTTGCATTTGACTTTGGTTGTCAGGGCTGTCAAGGCAGGACAATATGGGAATGATGCAGATGTCACGCACATAAAAAAGAGATACAGGGAATTCTGAATAACAAATGCTAAACACACTGTACAGTGAGTGGCTCAGAGGAAGTAGTTAATAAATTTGAATTTTCTTTTCTGGCTTGAGGTAGGAGCCAGTGTCTCTGACCTTGAGAAGTTGGCAAGTTGATTAAGAGTTCACTAATGAGAAGTGTGAAAATATCAGAGAGAAAGTGGGCATGTAAGAGAGCGTGGCACTGAGTACAGGTGTCAGAGTTCAGAAAAGCCAGCAATCCACTGAAAAGTCCCCTTGATTATTTGAGAAATGCTTCTGGATTAGAAGGAGTAAGCAATTTAAGTAATATCATATATATTAAGTGTTCCATTTACATTGATTTAGTACAGTTTCAAGAGTAGATTATCGTAGGAAGTGTGTTCTAAATGGGAAAGACAGAAGAAGAAAGACTAACATATTTTACACGTCTATTGGAATGCCATGCTGGAGTGCCATACTGTGTCTGGGCTTGCCATACTGTCTGGACAATATGATGTCATTCTAGTTTCTTAAGCAAGGAAATGACATGTTTTAGGAAAAGAAAATGACATGTTTCTTGTTATTCTAGCTTCTGGAGCAGGAAAATGACATGTTTTGGAAAAGATGACCTACAAGGGGTTTACGGGCTACATCATAGATTGAAGCAAGGGGCTGGGGGGGGAGGGTAGACTTGGAAAGAAAAAGATTAAGAAAGGAGTTGGAAGCAATCATCCTGGCTGAGGTAACAGAAATCTGGACTTGGTCATTGGCAGTGGGAATGGAAGGAAAGAGTGGTTCTGGATGCTTCTGTAATAAAATCGCTAGCTAAGAAAAATACTGCTGGCACGAAGTCGATGGCAATATATAAAATAAATACAAAAGTGCAGCACAGTTGGCGACAGAAACAAATACAAGTAATTTATTTGCATTACCTTATTTTTGCCCTCAGTGTGACTCATAGCTCTGTTTGGCTGTCATCTGCTGCCACGAGCCCTTGTGCTGCTGGCATATGAAATCACGACTTCATTGCTCCCGAGATCTTGTTCAATGAGCTTTAGCTGTTTCCTATTCAAGGCACACTGATGCCTGGCTTATGGTTCATATGATTCTCTTGCCTTGAGAAAAGGGCTCAATGTGAGTCAGAATCTTTTTTAGTTGTTAATGAGGTCAACCCGTTAGAACTCTGCTTCCCTGAAGGAATGGCCAGTGGTTGGTGGCAACTCCCTGTATTCATCTACAATTTAACAACAAAGAAAATGAGCTACAGCATCCTGCCATTGAGCATAAAGCAGAAAAGTGGCCAACTGTAAGAAAGACAATCATCAGCAGTAAATATTCACAGCAGTGCCTTGATCTTAGACTATCTAATGTGTCATGTTTTTTTATGATAGCAGAAACTGACTGATGTCTCTCAACAACCAAGTAAAAAGTTCAAGGCTAATATTTCAATACTCCAGAGAGTATGTTGCTGGGTATCTTTAAAATATATATATTTTAAAAATACCTTAAACTGTTAACTATAATGATAGTGTTAAAACTTTCAGATTATTTTGGGTAAGGATATAGCTCGGTGGTAGGATACTTGCTCAGCATTCATGAGATCCTGGCTTTGATCCCTTACACTGAGAAAGAGAGGAGATGGGAAGAAAGAGGAAGGAGAAAGAAGAGGAGCCAGAGAATAAAGAAGAAAGAAGGAGGAGGAGGAGGAGGAGGAGGAGGAGGAGGAGGAGGAGGAGGTGGAGGAGGAGGAGGAGGAGAGGAAGAAGAAGAAGAAGAAGAAGAAGAAGAAGAAGAAGAAGAAGAAGAAGAAGAAGAAGAAGAAGAAGAAGGAGAAGGAGAAGGAGAAGGAGAAGGAGAAGGAGAAGGAGAAGGAGAAGGAGAAGGAGAAGGAGAAGGAGAAGGAGAAGGAGAAGAAGAAGAAGAAGAAGAAGAAGAAGGTAGAGAAAACCTCTAGACCAAGTTGATAATTATCTAATAGCCACATTTTAAAGTGAAATAGACAAAATTTAGAATCTTGTTTATTTAACTCTCTAGATATACTTTCAAGATGAAAATGATTAAGATAATGTGTCTTATTTTATGTTTTCAAGCTTTCAAAAGCCAATGCATATGTTATGCAGGCTCTTCTGCAAGTGATCAGCAAGCCTGTGTGGCCAGTGGCCATGGCAATGGATGCTGCAGTTTTAGACACTTTTCAAAAGAAAAATATAGACAGAGTTTGGCTTAAATGTGAAGTTTTCAATTCACTCATTGAAGGTTATTTAACCCCAAATTCTTTCATTTTTCTTTTCCTTTTAGCTTTCTTATATTCTAGTTGCATACATACAATCAATCAAAAACTAAATAATAGTTTTTAATAGATGGTGTGACTCTCCTGTAGTTTAAGCATGTCTTACCTGCAAATTCATGTTGTGTTCTAAAACCTAGTGTACAGAGATGGGACCATACAAAGCCATAAAAGCTCTGTCTGCACAGATGGGATTCAGCACTCTGTTAACAGCTTGGGAGACTCTAAGTAGAACTTTCTGCCCTTCTACCTTCTGCCATCAGATGCTACAGAAACAAGGAGCCACCGCATACCAAGTAAGTTGATCTTGGACTTAGGAGGCCCTAGAACTCTGAGAAATAAACTTGTATTGCTCCAAAAATTTTCAGTCTTGTGTATTTGTTAGAACAGTTTCCCCAGCCACAGAGAAAACTATTCAAGGCCATATTCCAGTACCTGAGCCTGACCATTCACATCTGTCCTCCTATAGCTACTGTCCTAGGTTATGTCACGTGCCTCAACTAGCATCGTGCCCCTTTGCAGATGGCTTGAAGCCAAGCAGGAGAAAACCGATGTGGATAAACAAGTCTATTTCACTCACTCCATTTTTGACAACTGTGCAGGGACATCCCAGCTCCTGAGATCCTGGCTGGGCTGGATGAGGCCTGGTTTAAGATGTAGCATTTTTGTTTTGAGCCACTATGTCTCTATTACTTTTCTGCAGAGAACTGAGAATTATGCCCCACTCCAGTTCAATAACCAAACAAACCCTATTTGCATCACTCCATCTTAGGGTCTGTGCACAATGCACAGTATTTACAAAAGAATATTGTCTCTGTAGTGTGGAGTTATGGGAGGAAAGAGTCAGACTTCCTCTGATTTATGTATCTTTTAAATAAACTTCTCCACGTGCTGGTAAGTCCACAGCTCCTCCTGACCCTTTCTCTTTATCTCCCTGTACTTTTTTTTATCACCATTCTTTTTCTATACCTTAACCTACTTAAAGACCAAAAATAACAATGGAAGAGATAATACGTTCAAAAACAGTCAGTTCCATACTTGGGTTGAAGTGTGAGATAATTATCACCAGGCTAATTGATCATTAACAGAATTGTGTGATTGTTACTCTTCACTTGACTTGACAGGTTTGGTGTCACCTAACAAGATGTGCGTGCCTCAGGTTGTGTTTCTGAGAGCATATCCTGAGAGCTTTAACTAAAGAGGGGAGCAAATGTAGGCAGAACATCCCATGGGCTCAGGTATAGACTTCTTTCAAGACTAAAAAAAACCAAGAAAGCCACATGACGGCTAGCAGTCCTCTCTACCTGCTTCTGAAAGGTGACACAGGGCGCTCACCACTTCCCACTCTGACCACCATTCCTTCTGTCTATGGAGAACAATATTCTCTCATGCGCTGTTAGACAAAATCAACCATGTATCCACTAAGTTCTCTTCTTGACAGGAATTTGGTCACAAGAAGAAAAGTCACTAATACACTATATGGAAGGCAGGACATCCACTAAGAACAATATGCCCTGCTTCTATTTCTTTGGCTTTCTGGGGCCTATTTGCTGGGTAGGCATGCAGGACAGTTGCTTGGTTTGCACCAGATTTACTTGTTAACATTAGTGCTGCCTCCTCTAACACAGTTCCTCACCTACCCACCCTCCCAGGGACTCTACCTTCACATACACTCTTTTTTTTTTTTTATTACAACATCAGTGATGGTGGCTCTTTGCTCTCCCTTCCCTGAATACTCTATGCACTACTGGACTCCTGAAGGCCTTAGACTGGCAGACATGCCTTTCACAGGTCTGAGCCGGGGCAGAGGGTGGAGATATAAGGATCCTTTTTATCTTGAAGCTTGGTTTTATCTGTTACATACTAGTGTCTGTCCCAGCATAGTACAGAAAAACTAGTCCCAGAGCAGTGCCACCAACAGAACACAGCCTTTCCTTTCTTCGTCTTCCTGGTTCTCTGTCCTTCCTCATAACTGAGACTGGACTGAGAGCTTTTACCAGGTTGGAAGAGGAGAAATACGGAAAGGAAACTCTAGCTATGAGGATTTGAATAGAAGGGGGAAAATCCAACTTTTCCACATCTGTTGGGTCCCAATGGCCCCAGAGGCTCTACAGAACTCTGTGCCCTTTTCGGCCAACCCATCTGCTTAATCAAGGTAAATCCCTCACTAAAATTTGTCCAACAGTTTTGTACGATGTTGACCAGTACACTGATTTTCCAATTTCTACCACTTCTGAAGTTCTATTAAAAATAGCTGCTTTTTATGATTAAATGATATTCTAGGAAGATTAAAGTTTCCTAGCTGCTACAACCACAGTATTGCTGGTTAGGGTGTGCACGTTTTGAAATTTCACTGATTAAACTGTCATAGGAAGGTGACAGGGAGTTTAGTTAAATCTCGGTTTACTAATCCATAAAAGAGATACTTCCAATAAATAGCTGGTAAACTCTCCTCGGTTCTCAGGGAGAAAAAAAGAGCTGCAGTAAAGTCTCCTCTTACTAATGCCCCACTCATAATATAAACCCCACAGCTCATGTAGAAAGACACCCTGGTGCAGTAGCACAGGATTACATGTCCACTGAATGAAAACAATGACTGATATCTGGTTGCATCTCAAAAACAAACCTGACCATTTACTGACTACGTCTGAAAGCATCCCCTTTAGTGTTTTCAACGCCAGATCCACTCAGAGCACAGGCGTCTCTCAGCCTCTCTACCCTCCCTCATTTATCTGGCCATAAGCACTTATTAAACACATATTTTAAGGCAACCATTGTCCCTAAGCCCTGGGTATGTGGTTAACATAAATAGCTGCCTAATAGAGGTGTGTGGGGGACAGAGACAAGAAGTAAGAAAGCCAGTAAGTGAGAACAGTGTCACAGGATGTTGGAATGCAGTGAGCTCCGTAGAAGCTAGAAAGAATAAGAAGAAGTAGAAGGTTAAAAAAAAAGTCAGTTTTATTTTTACATCCTTACTTGGTCATTTATTTATTTATTTATCTATCTATCTATCTATCTATCTATCTATCTATCTATCTATCTATCTATTTATTTATTTCAGTACTGAGGATTGAACCTAAGGCCTCGGGAACATGAACAAAGCACACTACTGCCAAGCTGTAGCAGTATTTGTATCTACCCTGAGTCAGAATGATCAACTACATCACATTGCATTTTATTTATTTTTAGTTGTTTATTCAATTATTTTCATCACCATCGTTATCATTATTATTTGTGTGTGTTTTGAGGGGAAGTATTTGTCTAGTGTTTTAAATATGATTGTGTTATGTAGGTCACTCTGACCTGGGGTATCTTAGGTAGCCCAAGCTAGTCTAAACCTAGCAATCTTCCTGCTTTGTCCTTTTTCCCAGTGCTAAAAACAAGTTTTTCCAACCAGTAAGATGGGTTGATTTAAAATGGGTAATAAGGCAACATTAGAAATTGAACATTTGAGGAATTATGTTTATTTATGGTGTCCTTCGTCATACATTTTACATCCCCATCTCTTTTGCTCTTTCCTGAAGCCCACTGGACATTGAAACTGATTTGCTTGTAATTTAAGGTCAGAATAGGACAACTGATTTTTCTCTTTTGACCTTTAGTCCTTTTTTTTTTTCACGCTTCTGCAGCTTTTATTTTTGCATGTAAACCACTGGGGGAGTCTTGATGGTGGGCACCCTATTACATTGGAGTCCTGAGGGCTCCAGACACTAGCTGGGAAGTCGGGTGGCAGAAACAAGATTCAATGATCACATGATTACAAAGCTGGGCTCCAACAGGGCTCCAGGTGGTCAGGTGTGGACATCTAAAGGAGCAGTGACATGGGAGGGGCAAGCACTGGGCTGGCCTTGAGCTGCCTGGATGACTTCAGGGACAGAGCTGGTGGCTGGAGGGATCTCCAGTCTGTACTTTACTTGGCCAGCGGGTTCCTGAAGGATCTGCCAGCAAACTTAGCTTTGCTGCCCAGCTCTTCCTCGATTCTAAGGATATGATTGTACTTGGCCAGGTGCTCAGATCGGCAAGGGGCACCAGTCTTGATCTGTCCAGTACAGAGCCCCACCACCAGGTCAGCAATGAAAGTGTCCTCAGTCTCCCCAGATCGATGGGACACCATGACACCCCAGTCATTGGACTGGGCCAGCTTACACGCCTGCAGAGACTCGGTCACCCGCCGCCTTGGCAATCCACTTAGTGCTGGCCACTGTGAGGTCATCCCCCACCACCTGGATGCCTGCACTGGCAGTGAACTTCTGCCAAGCGTCCCAGTCATCCTGGTCAAAGGGGTCTTCAATGGACACCACTGGGTAGTTCTTGATGAAGGACTTATACAGGTCAGCCAGCTGGTCAGGTGTGATGTACCGGCTGGGGTCATCCGGAGACTTGAAGTCCAGGTCGCACTTGCCAGCCCTGTAGAACTCAGAAGCAGCCACCTCCATGCCAATGACCTGGGCAGTGTAGCCGGCCTTTGAAATTGCAGTCTTGAGCAGCTCCAGTGCTTCTTTGTTCTCCAGGATGTTAGGTGCGAATCCACCCTCATCACCCACATTGGTGGCGTCTTTCCCGTACTTCTCCTTAACGACATTCTTCAGGTTGTGGTAAACCTCTGCTCCAATGCGCATGGCTTCCCGGAAACTGGATGCTCCCACAGGCAGGATCATAAACTCTTGCATGGCCAGCTTGTTGCCAGTGTGAGAACCCCCGTTGATCACATTGAAAGCTGGGACAGGCAGGATAACTTCAGGGTTGCCAGCCAAGTCAGCAATGTGACGATAAAGGGGGGCCCCCTTTTCCACAGCACCAGCCTTGCAGATAGCCAGGGACACTCCCAGGATGGCATTTGCACCAAATTTGGATTTATTCTCGGTGCCGTCCATCTCGATCATCAGCTTGTCAATCTTCTCTTGCTCCACAACATTCACTTTCTTGCTAACCAGAGCAGGTACAATAGTGTTATTGATGTGCTCAACAGCCTTTGAGACACCCTTCTCCATGAAGCGGGTCTTATCATTGTCTCGGAGTTCCGGGGCTTCATAGATGCCAGTGGACGCACCGCTGGGCACTGCAGCTCGGAAGAGACCTTTGGCTGTGTAGAGATCCACCTCAACAGTGGGATTTCCACAGGAATCAAAGATCTCTCGGGCAAAGATCTTGAGAATAGACATGGTGAATTTCTGGCAGTCGGATCACTGCGAAGGAAGGAAAGAGGCAACCTTTAGTCCTTAAACTTAGAGAGTTTTCATTTTATGTCATTTATCTTTTCCATCCTGCTATCTGTTGTGGAAAATCTACTGCTGAAGAGTGTTTGCCCTTGAGCTTGTGAGACAGGGGTTCTCAACATCTGCTCCCTTGGGGCTTCCTTGGGAGTCATATATTAGATATCCTGCATATCCAGTATTTATATTACAATTCATGAGATTAGCAACTTTACACTTATGAAGCAGAAATGATTGGTTATGCTTGGGGGGGTCACCACAACATGAAGGACTGTGTTAAAGGGTCATAGTGTTAAGAAGGTTGAGGACCACTGCAATGGAAAGTCTTAACTGGCCAGCAACTACACTGGGTATTCACCAGCCTAGCAAGGAGACTTTCTAAGGCTGAACGTCTAAGCACAATCATTTATATATATCCATACTTATTTAACAACAACAGCCAGAAGCAAAACTTCAAAAGCCAAAATACAAGGTTAGTATATTTACAGACATTTCATGAACTGTGAACTTTGGTGGCTTATGTCTTTGTTTTATTTTTTTGGCAGTTGGTGCTATCTATGGGCTCAGTTTTACAGCCTGAATGGCACTTTCCTCTTGGAGTCAGCTGTGCTGAGGTCTGCCAGCATACTAAGGCCTGGGCCTCTGTTACATGACCCATCTTTGCTTTATATTGATAGCAACAGATATAGATAACAGATGAATAGATAAGATGTTTGATAGATATATAGATAATAAATAGGTAAATAAAATGTAATTAACCATTACATACATAATAGGTATAGAAGGGAAAGTTAGATGATAAATCATTAATAGATAGATGGATAAATGATCCATGACTGATGGGTATATGATTAGACTGTATTTAGATAGATCAATAGATAGATAGATAGATAGATAGATAGATAGATAGATAGATGATAGATTTGTTCTTCCTTTGTTTTATTTTCTTTCTTTGCTCTTAATTATTTTTTGTTTGTTTTTGTAGACTCTTAAGAGCTCAGATGATTCTCACACACCTTGGCTAGGACTGGTTTTTCTATTGTTGTTCTTACTATGGCTTCAGCTGCTACGTCTTCTGGAGAAACAGCAGTAATGTTCCACCAGCCATTCAGAGATCTCCTAGAACAATTCCATTGACACCCAAAATTATACATCATGAAGATTTTTATATTCTTCTTTTAAATATATTTTATATATGATGGTAATGTTAGGATTAATAGAACTGAGGTGATTCAACAAGGTTTCATAAATAATAGTTTAAATAAATGTCATTTTCTAGGATTATCTAATGGCTCTTTTTTTGTTGTTGTTTTTCTTTCCTTTGGATTTTTTCTCCTACTTACTCAACTTTCTGCATTCATTTTTTCATGCTTTAGAGTTATAATTTGTTTTGTTTTTAATAACCTTATATACTTTTTAAAAATCTTTGAACTCATGGTTTAGAGTAGATATCAAAATAAGGACAAATACCCTTGTACAAGGTTGTCAACTCTAAGGGTATAGATGAACTCATTAAAAAGCTTGACTTTGGCGTGCTGGTGTCTTGAATTTCCCCTGGTATCCCATTGATATCATTTAAAGGTAAATCTACTTCTATCAGTGCCTATTGCAGATTCCTTTGCAAACAAAGGCAAAATTCCCATATATTGTGACCAACTCATCTCAGCTCCATTTCTCTCTCCCACCCTCTGTTGTAAATGTCAGGTAAGTTCTGGTTTCCCCCATGTCTTCCAAGCAAAGCAGTTCCCTTTTACTCATATCTCTGATAGATGTTTGTCCTTTTCACAACTGTTCCATGATTCCTTCTCCACTTTCTTCACTGCTACCTGACTGAGCCCTTTTCCTCTGTATTATATACTAGTGGAAAAAATATCAATGTACATGCTTAGTTGGTCAATTTGGACTCCCATTTCTTCCACACTTTTATAAAGGATTTGCAATGTTACTCAAGACAGCTCCCCTCTGCCTCCAGTTGTTGGCAATATCTTGTCTCTCACCCACTCATATCTTCTGAGTCTACCCTTGTCAGCAAGGACTTGCTTCTTAGCTGAAACCTACTGCTGTTCAGTGACTGCTCTGTCCTTCCCATTTCTTCACCTCAGGATGTGGACATTTTTGATAAAAAGGTCCTGTGTACTAGCTTATGCAAGCCTCCCCTGTTTCATCATTATACAAGTCAGTCATGCTCCTCAAATACTCTCCAGCCAAAATTTTAGCATGGGTCACATTGCATCATAGAGCACTTGGGTTTGTGTTCTAGTCACACCACTCAACGGCTGTGTGACTTTGTAAAGCTGCTTATGTAGAGTTTCCCGTGCATCTCTACTCTTGCCTGAAAATAAGGGAGATGGTAGTTGTAAAGTGCATATAAACATGGCAGACTCAAGACAGTTTTCAATGAACACTGACTATGAATCATGGTGTTCTCTAACTTTACAAACTAGTGAAATGGTTTAATTTATGAGCCTATAAAGTATAAATTCATATTAATGAGACACTTAAAAGGAGACGTACTTCAAATGTCATTGAAAACAGTCATGGTGAATTCCTGAAGTTCTGGCTCCTTCAGAAAGCAGAGTTCAAAGGAACAGGTGTTTAAGGCTAGCCTGGGCTATTCTGTGAGTTCCAAACCAATAAAACAAAACAAACAAACAAACAAAAAACCCCACAAAACAAAATACAGCATAAACTCAATTGAAGCATAATCTTCTGAGTCTTTGTGTCCATAGTGTAGAAGGGAATAGATTGTTTATTTTCTTTCTAATTCTAATTTGATAGATAGCTTTCTCTGCTTCCACATCTCATTCTAATTGTGATAGGATAATGAACCACTGGCATTTAATTATGACATTTATGAAGGTGGTAGGTACCAATTATAATCTGAGAGACATGTTTCTTCATATTCTTGCTTACATCAAAATCATAATTTTAGAAATTAGATTAGATTTTGAAAGTAGTTTAAGTGATGTTCTCTCTCATCGACACCATCTCGCACCACCCCTCCAGATCTATAACTATGTGACAGCTATTATATGCTCTCAAGATGTCAGGACACATTCTTGCTTGGATCTGAGAAATCTCTTTGATGATAATCTGACAAATTCCTTACACTACTCACATATTTGAAGAGAAATCACATAGCCCCCAGAAAATATGTATCCCTCTGATTACAAGGCTCCATTTCTAACAAAATTCTGTCCAACTTAATACTGTGGCCATGGCCTTTGTAGAATGAGATTGTGTTCTTTTGAGAAATGCACAATGATGACCATGGATGTGATGGTTAGATATGATTAAGTTTTAATAATACTATGACACTCCTAAGGAGTGTCCCAGTAGAAATGCAGCAGAGTATTGATTAATGTAATTAATCATTAATACTTTTAGAAGGAACTTAAGTCATTGCCAGAAAAAAAATCAATGTAAAGTTTTCCAGCTATGCACTGTTTGAATCCTAGGCAACTTAACTAATTTTTGTCTGGATTTTGTCTTCTAATTAGTAAATGACACAGATATTTTTTAATTAGTTTGGACACAGATAAAATGAAATTATATGTTAAAGTAGTGCGCTTAGAGTAGGGAAAATTGTCATTATAACTGAAGATCTGGACATCAAATTTTTAGGAGCTGTAAGGCTTGTTCCTTCTCTATTGAGGATCAAACCAAGAGACTTTGATATTCTGGCTAAGCAACAGCTATCTAGCTTTTAGGCATTTTAGAAACAAATTCCTAATTAAAAGAGTATACAGTCCAGGTTTCTAGTATAGCCTCCACCTGTAGTCTTTTGCTTCTTATAACTGATTCACTAAAAAGACATCACTGTTTTATTTAATAAATTAAACTTTCATTTCTACCCCTAGGTTAAAAAAAGTATCATCTTTAGTTATGTTCTCAGAATGATTCTTTTTCTCTGCACTCTCAAGAATCTCAACTCAATATGTTTTCCGGGAAAACATGTCGATCTCTGTTCATCATCCTTCATCATTTCCATCAACAGACATTAGTGGCTTCAAGGAGGAAAGTATTTTGAATCAGTTTCAGTCTGTGATCTGCTGACTCCATTGTTTCTCAGTCTGTGGTGGGCAAAGCACTTTATCAAAAGGGTTGTACTGCAAATTTGCTCACCTTATGGTGCCCGGGAAGCAAAAGAGACAGTAATAGGCCAGGGTTTTCATATATCTCCTCCAAGGATACATTCCCAGTGACCTAGCTTCTTCAGTTCATCTTAAATTTCAAGTGTGTCCCACACCTCCCCTCAGTTTCAGTGGCTAGGGACTAACCTTTCAATATGAATCTCTAGAGGCCATTCCAGCTCCAAACTACATCAGAGTTGTTTTTGAAACTGTCTGTTAGTAATACTTCTAGCAAGGTGTATTCATAGCCTTGAGAAGCAGTATTGTCCATTTACCCAACATGCTTATCAGAATGTCACCTGTTCCAAACTTAGCCTTACGTGTCCCCCACTGGGAAGGAGGTGGATCATAGCCTGTATTATATTACATAGCCTTTAACTTTTAATGGATCAATGTCATTCTGTCTGTTTCTCTATAATTCCAATATACCCAGATTCGTGTTATGAGGAAAGTTCTCATGCTGACAAATGGTATGATTTCATTTTAGGTTAATACAAATGCAGTACATGCCTCACCTGTTCCCTCTCATGGCTTCATACAGAAATTCCCAGCTAGCCAGTGTGTTCTTTCCGAACACATTTCCAGCCTGAAATACTCACCAGGAGCTCCAAGAAAAGAAAAAGAGATGGATCCACCTTCCGAGACTGTAGGAAGTATTTTTTATCTTGTTAACAGTATTTTTATTTTGACCCCAAAAGAGTGGATAAAAAGGTAAAGCCATTGAATTAGTTAAATGTCCACTTAACTAATTTTGAACACCTTTGCATGGATATAAAGAAGCCCATCTGTAACTCTGTTACAAAAAATATATTCCTAACTTATGAAATTATATGCAAAAGAGCACCTTTATTTCTGTACCCAGTGACGTCCTCCTTAAAAAAGTTCAAATAGCTAAACATGTTCCAGATATTATAGATTTAATAATCTTCCTAAAGAAAATGCAAACAAAATAAAATGTTTATTCATCCTTATAATCTCCCCATATACTAACACTTTCAACTTAATGTTGCTTTTTAAGATGCCCTGATGTCACCATGAAGCCTGTTGGACGAGCCTGTGAGAATTCCTCCATGCATCTCTCAAGTCCTAAGTGGTACCCATCCCGGTCACGTGACAGTGACTAATTGCTAAAGCTAACAGTATGTGTTTTAATTATACCTTAATCATTTATTGCAGTTAGTTTCTGTCCTGAAAAGGAGGTCCCGGGAATCACTCACTACAAAGTACTTGTTGATTTTGGGAGTTTGGTGAGCTGGGACAGAACTGAGAAAGTACTATGTGGATTTTCCAAAGAAAGCAACAAATTTGAGAAGATTCTCTTAAGGGCAGTTCACATCGGACCAGGCTGATGGCCTTCTCTCAGATTGAGGACTTGCAGTCAAGGCACATGAAGATGTCAGTAAGTGCACAGCCCACCTGTGGTGACTGCAGGTGACTGCTTCAATGTGTAAAGCAAGAGCTCATTGAGGGCAAGGGGAGCGGGACTCATCCCAGAGCTGCAGAGGGCTGTGGGTACTTTTCTCTGCCAGTGCATACTAATGACTCACTTTGCTCACTGGAACTTTCCTAAGGCTGAGATTTAGGGACAGCTGTCTGGAGAACGGCTGGGAGGAAGTTCAGAAGCCGCTGCACTGGTTTTTGGTGGGGAGAGTTTCCTGTGGCAGCCAGACCAGTCAACTCAAGCCAACAGCAACAGAGAATAGTGATGTTTCCTCATTATTTTTCATAAACAATTTATGAAAGATCAGCATGAAGCTTAGCATAGTCAAGCAAAAGATATTACAAACTTCTGAAGAAAGCCAGCCACGGAAAAACTGGAGACACCCTATTCTAGCAACTGTATCCATGTGGAAACCAAGAATCTGCCCTAGTGAATTGCTCTGGACTAGGAGAAGGTCTTAAAAAAATCGGTGTGTGTGTTTGTGTGTGTGTGTATGTGTTGTGAATTCAATCAGTCATTTTGATCTGCCAAGATGACCGTTCACTTTGGAAAATGTGGACTTAGCCAAAATGAAGTACACATGACTTCTTTTCACTTGCCTTTTAAAATTTATTTTAAGGTCTTTATAATTACTAAATGTTCTCCTTTCTCAAAAGATATTCTGGGAGCAAAGCAAAAATACCACTCTTGGAGAGCCATTTCCATTCTTCCAAAGGTCTGCTGGTAAATTATTCCCACTGATCTTTCCATCTTTCTAGCCTGTGCAAACACACCTAACCCATACTACATTTCAACAGATGGCGCTTCATTTCTTTAAAGGAAAGCAGCCGTGGGTTTAGACAGTTGAATTTTTAAACTTCTGTATTTACTGAAAGTGCATATGGTGCTATATGGACAAAGAAATTGTACTGAAAGAAAAACATTTCTGCCTGCAGCACCTCATAGGCTCTCAGGAGAAAAGTGTGTGCAGCCACACCGTATACCTCTCACAAAGCCGGATTTGGCTCCACCGTCCTTCCCTTCCCAAAAATTCGATACGTATAAGGCACCATCAAAAAGTTTTTTCATTTGAAATTCCTCCTTTCAGCTGCAAATTAGAGGAGTGTAGAAAAGATGGTTAGCAACGTGACTTGAGTGATTTTTGAGAAGAAAATGAAACATAAACCCTGAACAAGGACAACAACAAAAAGAGAGTGAAATGAAACAACTCCTGTATGACAACTTGAGCAGATGTTGGTGTAGAATTTACGCGGATGGGAGCCTCCCTCCAGTCACTCACAGTTCATTTAAAGGCCAAGAACGCCCCCAAAATCTGTTTCTAATTTACAGAAATCTTTCGAAATTTGGCACGGTAGTCCAAAGTCCGTGAAAGGGTGGTGGGGTGGGGAGCAACTCATGTCCTGACTTCAGCTTCCAACTGGAAAACAGACTTACTTCTTTTCAACGCTTTTCACAGATACGGTGACCCACGCTGTGCAGTGAGAATCAGCTAACTTTCAGAAACATCTGGAAAAATGAAGGTTAGTGAGTGCTGTCTTGGGGACGACCACAGAGTAGAGGCTGCTTGAGCTGAGTTTGGTCAGTTTTCTATTCTTTAGAGAAGGTGGGGATTTGTGTGTTGAGTATAGTTTCCTGGTGTGTGTTAGGATTAGAAAATGGCTCTAAATATACTGTAGAAACATTTGTCTTAGCAGAACTGGAAAGTGTCCAGCAATTACTGCCAGATCAGTGGAAGACAATCAAAAGCTTTATGGGGAAGGAGAAGTAAGATCTAGGGTTAGACAAACTTTCTATTTCTTAGTAGAAACTTAGCCCAAACCTCGTTTTCTTTATCCTGTGTAGACATGGCTGAAAACTGTCTTTGGAGTGACTGCCTTGGCTGCACTTGCTCTGGTGGTGATAGGCATTGTCTTACGTCCCTCAAGAGGTAAGAGAATTTCTGATTCACTCAGTCTGCACTCGGTCTGCCTAGCATAGCCTGGAAAATGTACCAAAGTGTGAACTCAAATGGGTGAACATTTCCTAAGTGCCTATTTTCCAGACTAAGCCTGTTATTTCTCAGAAGACGTGTAAGTTCACAGTTATGTTTTGTGCAAGACCAGAAATACTGGAGATTTAAGGGTAGGAAGAGATTTACAGTGTTATTTCAGCAAGAGAAAAACCTGAGAGCTATTCTGTACCCCTCCCACCACCCCCAAAATACATGCAGAAGACAAGCTTTGATGGGCCTTGGATGGTAGTTTTAACTAGCATTGTTTTCTATTACTAGATTTGCCTGGTAGCAAGTAAAAATAATGAGTAAGAATAGAAAAGTTTAAAAAAGAACCTATGGAAGCTTTGAAATCACTAAATAGTGCTTCCAAAAGCTTTAAGGAAGATGTTCAGAATAGAAATATCAGGAATAGCCATATAGGAAAAGTAAAAGTCTTGCTCTATACACAGTAGCAATTAACTATTAAATTAGGAGGCTTGTTACAGTCAAGCAGGCATTATCAGGATAAGTTGGGGGGTTGTCTTATTTTTTATTTATTTTATTTGTATCTTATTAGTTTATTTTGTACAGAAAAGCTTAAGTTGGCGACAATGTCACTTGACTGAAACCTGGAAGATGTTATACACTGATTTTGAAACTAGTATTAATTTTAATATTATAAGTGGTTATAACCTAAGGCTTTGTTAGTCTGAAAATGCTTATGACAGCAACATGAGCTTCTAAAGCAAAGATATAACAGAACAGTGACAGAGCCTGAACCATAGGCTCTGGGAAGAACAAATGTTCAAAATTAATAAGAACTAGAAAACATCTGTGGTCAAAAGCGAACCAACACCAAACAACACCAGCCCGAGCCAGAGAACACACCAGTCCTGAATTCTCTGTTGCTTTTTAAAATTGAGACATATACAACATACCAAAAGTTGGAGAGTTCATAATGTCCATGGTCCTTTCACAGTTGAAAACTACAGAATAGCCCGAGGAAGGCAATGTCCTTGGGTCTGCACTTCGAATATTTATCTTGTATCCTCATGTCCTAAAACACAAGATGTACCTGGGCTATCAAGATGCATACTCCTATTTTCATTTCTTTTTCAAAATGATTAAGTTAGACTGTCACCTAAATGTCTTAAGGGACACAACCTCTTCAACCCAGATCTGCTGAGTACCTGGCGAGGTCTCTGACCCCTTTAATGCATTCTAGTAAAAATTCTGGCTTTTTCAGACACTCACCAGAGCTTGAAATTGATGTTTTGTTCCCTCAGAAGTTAACAGATTTTGGAATAAAAGTACATGCATTTTGCTGAGACGACCTTTTCTGTCCACAAGTGTTGCCCTTTGGACTTTGAAGCATATTTCCAATGAGAAGCATATTTATCCATTGCAAATAGCATATAAGGATAGATATTTGGGTCTATACTTACATTTATAGCTATAGACATTTGTGTAATTACATATAATCCCAATCTTTATCTTCTTTCCAAGTTTTTTATGAATAGCATACTCAAAAATATGTTATAAACTATATATAACATAAAAGTCCTGTGTTTTTTTATAACATAGATTTCTATTTTCAATGGAAAAGATAATTCTCTAAGTAATTTCCTGTTATTGTGAGATAATCAAATTAACCTCAAGATTAAATTTTTGTGTTCATTTACTTCTACTGAAGGAGTAAACAATGCTCAGGACTACTTTTTGGTCTGTAAAGACACTGTCTTTTCATTCTTACGGACACCTGCACACAGCACCGGAACAGTATCTAAGTGAGACCAGTGATTCCTCACTTTTCCAGTAGGTCTGGGGTCTGGTATGGCGACCTCCCCTTATGACCTCTGTTCTTTCTTCTCATGCACACGCCTTCACCATGTCCAAGCTAGGGATCAGGCCCACTCACTCACATTTCTCCCGTGGAGAAAATCTGACATGGGAAGTCAAGGAAAAGTAGGAAGGAACCAGAAAGGAGACATGAGCTGGGTAGACTCCTAAGCTACTTCATCAAAAATGCTACCACCTTACATTTGTTTCCTGTACCCTTGGCTTCCTGGTCCAGGAGCTAATGTAACAGAAGTCAAGAAATACTCATCCATTCCGAAATTTTAGTATCAGATCTCCCAAAATACCTCCTATCAGTTGCTGTTGCTGAAGTGAGAAAGCCCAGTAGTCTCAATTTCCCTTAGATAGGCAAACAAGAAATGATTTGTCACTCTGCACCCCAAAACACATGGCCACTGCCATTCTTACAGAGGAAGGTTTCCGTCACTCTCCACAGTGAAAAGAATAGAGTTGGGGTATAGGACCCTTTTTTCTAGCATGGAAGTCTACAAAGAATCAACCTTCACCTTAAAGAGGTTTGGGTGGGGGAGAGCAGACCTTATGATTAAGCAGAGATGTAGTAGTGGATGAGAATTCCCTGCTTATCTCACTTACATATTAAAAACAAATGTGTTTCAGCTCTTTCTAAACTATTTTATTTTAATTTTATCCAAACTGAAGACATCCAGAACTTGAAACCCAGCAGTTCCATGTGGCCCTTGGCTTCTGCCCCTCCACCTGACTCCCTTCCTTTTTCTGCCTCCATTTATTCTCTCTGTTAAGAATTTTCTTCCTTGGTATCACCCTTATAAAAATGGAACCAGGTAAAAAGTCAGCACAGTATCCTTCAGTTTCTCTTTATCTATCTTGATGCCAGTTTCTCAGATTTTCTTCCTTCAAGAGATTTACAAAGTTGATAAAAAACTAAAACCAGAACTAGAAAGTTCCAAAGGCCTTAGAATTAAAAAAATTTTTTTCTATAGCCTTCTTTGAGCTGTGATTTCCATTTTATGAATATCACCCTTTCCTTCTCTGTGTTTTTTTTTTTTCTTAATGGTACATTACTCTATGCAGTGATACACAAGCACTCAATACACGCTAGCTACAGTTTTGTACGTTTGTTTCTTTATTTTACATGTGTGTCTGTTTGTATGTATGTGGGCATGTTTGTACAGACGTCAAAGAGTAACTTATGCAGCTTGATTCTCTCTTTCTACCCCAGGGGTGCCTAAGACCAGACTCCAGTTGTCAGTCTTGCTGGCTGTCATCTTTACTCGCTGAGCCATCTCATTTTCCCAACTATGATTATTTTTTATTTCAAAATTTACTACACATGGTAGATACTCAAAAGAAATTGTGTCTACAACTCTCTCTCTATTTTCTTTCCCATCCTAATATGGGCATCTGTATGTGATAAAAGATTATTCAGAGACTTTTCTGTTTGATATATTAATTTTTTAAACATTTTCTCCTTAATTCTGGTTGTAGTGACTATTATTCCTGAGTGTAATCCGGCTACTGTAAGCATACTGCTTGGACCTAAAGCAATCAGTATTTGAGAGACGTGTGTGTGTGTGTGTGTGTGTGTGTGTGTGTGTGTATTAAAATGAAAAAGGGAGTTGTGAAGCTGAATGAGAGAAAGCAAAAGGACTCAGACCATGAGGAGTATTAGAGTCGTGGACTGTTACTCACATGACTTCTGAGGAAATGCATATCCTGTTGCTGGACCCTTGAACCACTCTCCTTTCTGCCTTTGCAATCCTTTCCTCTGTTGGCCATTGCTGTCAATTTGGCTTAATATGTTTTATGGAAATTTGCATTGAATATCATTTTTAAAGTTAGACTTCCCATAAAAAATTCAACGACACAGGCTGCTTTACAAATGCTTAAGTATTTGTCACAGTGGCTCCTTGGTTCCTAGTACTAAAAGTAGTCTGTTCTGGCCGACAGAACTTGAACAGAACTTTATTTTCTCACAGTTCTGAGGTTTGGAAGTCTAAGACCAAAGTGCCAACTTGTTTCTTTCTGCAGACTTCCTTTGGCTTGCAGGCCACTGTATCCTTGTTGGACCTTTCCTTTATGTGGGTTTGTCTCTGGTGTTGCTTCCTCTTCTTATAATAGCACCAATCTCCTGGATGAGAGCTCTGCCATTGTGTCATTGTGACATCACATAGCTGTAACCACATCCTTAAAGGACCTAAAAGCAGCAACACTGGGGTTGCCCTTCATCTTGGAGCCTTTCAAATATTGTATTGCATATGTATATGTTTTATTTATTTATTATTTATTTGTTCATTTTTTGGTGTGCATGTGTGTGTGTGTGAGAGAGAGAGAGAGACAGAGACAGAGACAGAGAGAGATACAGAGAGAGACAGAGAGAGACAGAGAGAGAGACAGAGAGAGAAAGGGGGGGGCTCTGTGTGGAGCTCAGAGTACAACTTCTAGGTCTTCCTTCCTTCTTCCCGTGTTGGTCCCAGGATAGAACTCAGGTTATCAGACTTGGAGGCAAGCACCTTTCTTGCTGAGTCATCTCACTAGCGTTCACATTGGCACTTTTTAGGGGCCATAATTCCATTCATAACAGCATAAGAAAAATTGATTAATAGCAGCTTCTTTGAGATGATGTCTGAACCGACAATTTAAGAACAAAAGGATAAAAGCTCATGGTAAGCCCTCATTACAGGGGAAATAAATTACAAAGTCCTTGACACAGGAATGTTTTTAGAAAGCTCATGAAACCAGAAAGAACTATGAATAGAGAACTATTTCAGTGAATTAGCAAAAAACATATAACTACACATAGAAAAAGATATTATATAAAAATGTATCACTATTAACATGTGACTCATTAGTAATAGCTACTCATGGGATCTATAATGTACTGCAGGTTTTGAATTCCTAAATATTTTAAATAGAAAAAGGATTAATATTTTATAAAAAAGAAAAATTTCAATGCTGTATTTAGAATTATTATTATTATCATCACTATAACTGTTATTACCCAGCAATTATTTTTGTAAAAATCAGCCTGATGTAATGCATCCATTTTGAAAAATGTGAATGTTTTCATGATTTGATTAGTATTAATATTTATAGCTGTGAAACAAACTCTTAAAGTTTATTTATTTGCTCTTACTTTGAAGGAGAAATGGGGAATTCTGAAAGGTTAAGGAAAAGAACTAGAAAGATCATGGACATGAAAGAATTTCTGAGAGGGATGTCTGTAAATCAAAGTTGTAGATCATATTTCTCTAATTGTTACTCTAAAACATAAAATGAATCAATTCTCTTTGAACATTGCCAAGTTCTCAATGATTTTATAAAGCTAGTCAAAAGCTTTAGATAATTATGAAATCCCAAGAAGTTTATCTGCTTCAGATTTCCCAAAAAAATTCTGGCACACCTTCTACAGGGACATCTAACCACAGGCATACCTCTAGAAGAACACTAATCAGGCTCCAAAGTTGAAGTTGAGGATATAAAAAATCAAGCCAGATTTTCTTTTTAAAGCCACACAAGGTCCAACTGGTCTACCACTTTTAAGTATAGTAGAAATCAACACTTAAGGTGTTGGTACAACTTAAGTACACTGGAAATCAACACAGTAGGTACAAAGTGAAATCGTATCTTTATATATCAACCAATCAAATACAAAATCTCCCCTTTTCTTAACACTCATAATACTCAAAGAGAAGAACATATTGCCTACATTTATATCCTTTTTAATCAAGTGAAATGATGTGACTCACTAGTACAACTCATATTCTTTATTGGCCTTTATTTCTATTAACAATTAGAATAACATTAAGATCTATAGCTATGCAATGAAGACATCATGTTACTAGCACAAAAAAAGGATATATGAATGTACAGCATAACATAGGACAGAAGCAAAGCTTTAGATGGAAGAAGGCTCCATGGGTAAGGCTCTTACCCCGAAGCCTGGCAATCCACATTTGATGTCCTGATGAAGACTTACATAAGAAACAGAGTGCAGTGGTTTGTACCTGTGTGCCCAGAACTCCTTCAAGGAGGGAGAGAATCATGTGAGAACTCACTGACCATGTATCTTGTTGCTGACAAACAGACAAGAGAAGATAGACTTCCAGAGATTACTCTTAAAAGTTTTCTGACTTTTACAAATGAATCATAAAAACCCCTGTTCTCTCTCTCTCTCTCTCTCTCTCTCTCTCTCTCTCTCTCTCTCTCTCTCTCTCTCTCTCTCACACACACACACACACACACACACACGCACACAGAAATAATGGTTAATTCATTTTCTAGGTAGCTTAACAAATCAGGTGTGACAAATATTAACAAAAACTTCAGTTGGAACAATTGAATGTTCATGTGAAAAATAATGGATTCTGCCCTTCACATCCTAAAAAAAAAAAAAAAAAAAAAAAAAAAAAAAAAAAAAAAAAAAAAAAAAAAAAACCTCGGGGAAAATCTAAGGTCCTTGGGCTGAGTAATAATTTCTAAACTATCAATACAACCTACTAAAGGCAAAACAGGTAGGTTGAAACTTTTCAAAAGCTAAACACAATTTAAGTTGCCAAGAATAGCATCACAATGGTGAAAAAGGCTGTTCACAAAATGGGAAGAGAAGTTTATGAAGAGTGTATTCAACAAACCAGTTGTGTTCAGGGTCTATAAAGACTTTTAGCAACCCATAAATAGGAGGGAAATAAGTGACTGAAAGTGTGTCTGAGTGTGTTCAGAGAAAATTAGCAAGTACCTAATAAGCATATAGATTGTGTGCAACATAATCTATCATTAGAAAACTGAGAATCAAAACCACAAAGAAATACCAACAAGGAAATAGCAGAAATGTAAGTCATCCATGGAGAAGCATTGTGCAGAAGAAAAACAGGAAAGCAGAGGAGAGGGAACCATAGCAATTGGACTTTTCAGTCCTGAGTGCTAAACAAAGACTAAGGAAAAAGTGGTCAGGGTCCCTCCCAACCATTCCAATAGAAGATTTGTAGAGGGCACACAGTACTACATATGGTGTAGAATCTGGTTAAGAAGCATGCAGATGATTTCATTTTATTTATTCTTTCTTTCCTTTTACTTTTTTTATATTTCCTCTTCTCCTTCTCGCCCCCTCTCTCTTCATTTATCTCTGTGTGCAAACGAGTGACCACTCTACTATCAAGATATACCTCTAGCTCAATGTTAAGTGAAGATGTTGAGCTTCACAGACAGGACTGGAGTGTATAGAAGTGGGGTTTGAGTTTGCTGGTGGTCCTAGGGGTGGGTCCCCCCAAATATGTATTATCCTCAAAGAATGAAATAATTTCTGAATGTAGCTATTCACAATAAAGGAGCTATTCACAATCTCAGCAGAAGTTAGAAGTGCCACTGCAGGAGACTGACACTTAAAATAGACAAGGATGTTTTCCTGTTTATGAATCCCCCACAAGCCTCTTGTATTCCTGCTTAGACTATGCTGATCATGTCTAATAATCTTTACGGATGTTTACAATGGGAAAGCCCGATGCTCCCTTTGAATGCCTTGTTATTCAGTATAGGTGCTACCTTCTGCGATGAAGAGCTACTCCATCGTTCACCAGTCAGTAAGTGCTCTAAACTAGAAAGCTCTTTGCTCACTAACAGCTCAGATTCCTTCCTTTTCTTTTCAGCTGTGCGTTTGGAGCATAACTATTCTATGTCTTGTGTGTTATTTGGTTCTTGTTCTAATTTTTACATTTGTAATTGTTTTACTGCAAGTGTGCTTTCATGTGAAACTATAATGGTAAAGTACTCAGCCTCTATAATCAGATGAATTTAAGGTCCACATTTGCAATGCTTTAAACATGTTGGTTGGCCTCTCTAGTTTTTAATTCCTAACTTGCCAATAGTGTTCACAACAGTATACATCTCAGAGGGGCGCTATGAAGACTTAATATGCACATGTGTGAGAAGGCTTGCAACTTGTAAAACTTAGTAAGCTGTAACATATCCTGTTCCTGACAGAAAACTGCTTCAGAGTCTTTTTCGAAGTTGTCGGTCTTGAGTCATATTTGATTTTAAATAACTTTAAGTACGATTTTCACTCAGCTATTTCCTGAACGTATTCATTTGGGCCTGCTCCAGAAATATGCATGACCTATGTGATGCTTAAAATAGAGCCTCCATTAAAACAGACTCTTCCCAAAGCTGGAAATAGGATGGGAACAGTGTTCTGGGGTCACTCAGCCTCCATCCAGTGGCCTGGTGGCATCTACTCGTTCATGAAACTGAGAACAAAAAGATCTGCCCGTCATTGTGTGCCTACTTAATATGGCCCACTCCTCCACACGTTTCCTAACAAATGTGAGCATAAAGCTCGGCTGTTTCTACTCTGATAAACACTCTCAATCTTTTAGGATTAGTCAATTAAACGGCAGACACAGGCTCATAAAGACACAAAGTTTTTAGAAAGAAACAGGGCGACAGCGGCTCATTACTTGCTTCTGAATCATTTCACGACTCGTAATTTCTCAGATCCATAATTGAGCTAACTTTCAGCTCCGCTTAATATGTTGAAAACTCAAATAATTGAAGTGTGGCTAATTAGGGCATTTAAGTGCTGTCTGAGTAACCATGCTAAAGATGGGCCAAACTGAACTTAACGACACAGCCGAGGATGAAGTGTTAAGTGGGCAAGTATCAGTTGTGTAGAGCAGACAGACAGACTTTGGCAGTTGCCATGTATTTCCTCTAAGCCAACAGAGTTTGAAACCACAATGCAAAGCCTCTATTCTAAAAACCATCCAATCATTGTATTCCAGCACCAGTCATTGTTGGGAAGATGATTACAAAATCCGTTTATTCATCTAACCATTTGAATAATGAAATATTTTAATACAGCAGTGATCAAAACTTTTGTTTAGTATGTTTATTTTCATATGTATTTTATACTGTTTTACACATGAGAGCACATCTATAAAGTGCTTTATGCCTGAAGGAAATCCCGCTGTAGGCAATGCACAGAATCATTGCACAGGAACATAAATGTTGAAAGAGATCATTCACATTTCCTCAGAACTATGATCACAATTTATTCTAGTAGAAGCTATTCTCCAACAACCTGTAGATTTCTATAGAGCCTTACCAGCTCCCAGGAATTTATGGTTAGGAGGCAGAGCTAATGAGTTACAGAGAGATACATTGAATAAAGCAGATTTAGTAAAGCAGGTCAGAATTATCCAAAAGCATGGAAAACATTAACAACTACCAGACATCAGACAAAATCAATCAGTTAGTCTTGAACTGCTCCTTAACTAACATGTCACACTTAGGATTGTAAAGAAAACTAGTACCAATTTTCCAAAGGATTGCTAAAACCCAGACATTTTCTCTTTAGTATCATTATTGGTCACCTGGTGTTTATTGGATTTCTCGGGAATATGCTCAGGGTTTGCTGTTCTCTTTTGAAATCTCAAAATTACACAATACAGAAAAGTTGTGCTCAATAGAATTTTTAATATGATTTTCTAGTTAGTCACTTATGTATACGGACACATAGTAGTTGTAAATGCCAACAATCTATTTAGAGAACTTGGCAAATGTTGTATTATGGCTCAGAATACCAGGAAAGTGTTTAAATAGCATTAATCACATTCCTAATTGCCATGAGAACAGCACTTAGCACCAACAAGCATGATGTACAACATATATGTGTGCAGATACAGGATAAGGCTCATGGCACAGCCTGGGGTCGTAACATCATTTATAACATCATGGTATCTTTGTAGGCCAAGAGTATGTGAAGTGTACTTTGACTCTGTGCACAATAACCTCAGCTTGAATTCATGCACAGAGCTATGTTTTAGTTCATGATTAACAATTACACAAACATTTGGTAAACATTGATCTAAATAAATTTTGGAAGGCCTGGCTAGAGGGTTCAGAGGGTAAGATATTTACTTTATAAAATTGAGGATCAAAGTCTGGATTCCTAAAACCCACATGAAGGTGGCAAACATTTGCAATCTCAGTGTTGTAGAGTAGAGGCAGATAGAGGGGACTTGACAGGCAGAGCAGCAAGCTCAGGTTCTCCGAGAAACCCTTTCTCAGTAAATAAAACAGAAGATAAAGGAAAACATCAGCTTCAATTTCTGGCATCCACATGTGCACACACATGCATGCTCACATACAGGCACACACACAAAGTGCACATAGAGAGTGACATGCACGTGAAAGGGGGTAGATGATTTAAATACTACTGCTGGGCTGAGAAGACAGCCATGCTGCCTCTGTGCAATCATGGAGACCTGAGCTCAAATCCTCAAATTTCATATGAAAAACAAAATAATAAAAGGCCAGATGTGGCTTGTGTGCCTGCAGCACTGGTTTTGCTGAGGGTAAGATGGGAGTTGTGTTGTAGATGGTGTGACAGAATGGTTACTGGACCTTTCTGGTGGACAGCTTAGCTTTAGTATTAGAGAGAGGCAGAGAGACAGACAGAAAGACACACACACACACACACACGAGAAAGAGAGAGAGAGAGAGAGAGAGAGAGAGAGAGAGGAGAGGCAAACAGACAAACAGAGACAAACAGAGAGAGAAATAGAAAGACCAAAACAGAATTGGAAGCAAGGTGAGGCTATGTTATGCTTAATGCTTTGCTAATAAAGGACATGAGGGTTCACATCCTAAATATTTTGTAAATCTCCCCAACAGTGCCAGATGCTGAGGACCAAGCATTCAAATACTTGAGCCTTGTAGGGAACATTTTTTTTTAACTACAAAAGCAATCAAACCCATGGTCACATTAAATCTGTGGCTCACCTGCACACCTGTGAACACTTGTGGGAATACAGGAAGACATTAAAATAGCCTAGACTGTTACTGTTCACTTAACAACTTAGTTGTGGTCGCAGGGCGTGCATGAACTAGACCGAGTCTCACATTTCCCAGTGCAATCTAGTGCAGCTCCATGGAATCATCAGAGTCTTCTATTTTTATGTGAGTAAGCTAGGGCTTAGGAGATTCACCCAAGTAATATAGACAACTAGTGAAAGAATACATACCCATTCACTCACTCTTATATGCCTCTATTCTTCCTTCCTTTCTTATGTCTACTTATTCAATGAGTGCCTATTAAATGTCTGTATTTGCTAGACACCAAAGATATGATGAGAAATGAAATAAGGTGGGGTCTTCAGGTTTGTGCCAATGGTTTGGGTTGCATAGGAATTACAGAGTCATTAATAAAAGTCATCCAAATGCACCGATAAATAATTTCAAAGACAACTTTTCTAAAATAAACTAGTATATGCTTTGCAATTGTGACAACACAACCTGATTTGAACGAGAGGGTCAGGGAGGGATTCTCAGAGGTAAAAGAATGAAATTAAACATTGAAGCCTAAATGGAAATCTTAAGGCAAGAACGGATAGTAGAAAGAGGCACAGAAGGCCTCCAAAGAGACAGGGGTGTTGTGTGGTTTTTTAAAGGAGAAAGGTTCCCCATAGTCCCCTGCATTTGGATGTATATTCCCCAGTAGGTGGTGCTGTTGAGGCAGTTTAGATGGTGTAGCCTTGCTGGAGGAAACATGTCATGGGGGATGGGCTTTGACATTAAAGCCTCATGTGACTTTCAGTTTTCTCTCTCTTCATTTAAAGGTGTGAGGTCTCAACTACCTGGTCCTGTTGCTATCCTGTAACTTGTTGACATTCCTTACCGCTAAAAATGTGCTCTTAACCCCTTTGGAATCATAAAACCTGTCTTCCCTAAATTGCCTTGGTCAGAGTAGTCAATCTCAGCAACGGAAAAGTAATGATCACAGGTGTTTATCGGCTAGAAAGAAAGCACAGCTTGTTCTGGGTCAAGAAAATAATGAGGGAAGAGCAGGAAAGACTGGTGTGAGAGGTTGTCCTAGACCTGCCAGAACCTGTAGTCCATGTTTAGAATTTTATCTTTATAATGAGAGTCATGGCAAGCTATGCAAGACAGCAGAAGGATAATATTATGGTTCTCATCTTTAACAGTTTTATTTTCACCTGGGTGAATGCCAGACTCATAAATGCTATTTTGAGGCATTGGGCTTTCCAGTAACTTTGAAGCTCTAAGTGGTGGCCTGGAGAGGGAGGAGGTGGGAGGCAGAGAGGACAGGAGCAGGTCCATGAAGGGACATGGGGAGGGCATTGTCTTGTTGCCCATCTGGCTTAACTTGGCTGTCTTATGGCTCTCTAATGAGCTTCTCAGGACAAAATAAAGCCATGCTAAAAAGATATAACTGCCTAGAAGGGTTCGCATGTAAAAGACTTCCACATGTGGTTTGTGAGCTCTATAAGGTTAACCTCACCACGAATATACATAAAATTTTATGATACTTAATGTGGTTCGCCTTGTCCATCTGGTTCCTTATTGTGAAAGTGTGTATCAGGACTAAGAAAGTTGTCTGAATTAGCGACAGCCCGTCTTAAAATTTCAGAGGGTAAGAATTCCGGCTGATCTCACTCAAACTAGTGGGCTTCTTAAAATGTATTCTTAAGAAATGAATAGAACACCAAGGCAAACTTTGCAAGTGAGGAAATGTGGTCCAGTACAGAGAAGGACTCGGGAAGCTCGGCACTGCATCTGAGCCTGGCTGTTAGAATCACTTCTGTAAGGTCCCAAGTTGCTGGGACTTTACCTCCTGTCCTAGAGTTGGTGGATTTATTTTACAGCTGGAAGAAAGTGTCCCGGCCATTCTACAATCTTCACCTTCCTTTACGCTATCCCCTCCCCACCAAGTTGCCCATGACTGTCAGCAAAACCAGTGTCTATTCAGGAATTAAACAGGCACTTTGCAATGGCAAAGAGTCTACCATTACCTGAGGATGAGCAGATAAAGAACAAATTTAGAATTTAATTGGGCAATTACCCTTGTTGCTAATTATATGTTTCTTCTTCCCTCTCAGTTTACAGCCATGAAGGAAAGACAAGGAGATCTCTTATCCTGAAGGATATTTTAAATGGAACATTCTCATATAAAACATATTTTCCAAACTGGATTTCAGGTAAATGGATCATTTCTTCTGGGAGTTTGTAAAATATGTATTCTTTTCTTGTCAGTGCTAAGGGTGCTGTTCACTAATTGAAACGAGCAAAGAGATACATTATAAAAGATATTCATGGTTGCTGGTTATGCCAACATTTATTCTGGGCTTGCACAATTGGTATGAAGCTACCGTGAGTCTTAGCAGGAAAGCAGACGTGAGGAGTGGTGTGTAGGAATGTTGTCGGTGAGTGACATTGCTCTTGGGAGTGACAAACAGGTCCTCATTTAGGGGAATCCAAGAGAATTTTACCCAATAGGAAGACCCATCATCATTTTTAACAATCCAAATACAAGACAGTTAAAATACCTTTAAGGGTTATGGAACTGATACTTACAGTTCTTGTAATTGGAGCGTGGTCAAAGAAATGGTAAGGTTAAGGCAATGGCATTATACTTGTGTATATAAAGTGTCATTTACCAAGAGAGAGCACTGCCATTTTTTATTTTAAAAAAGAAAATTTATGTGAAGTATTTGTTGTGCCAAATCAAAACAAAGGCCAGATACATTTATTTTCATTATTGTAAAAAGAAACTCACCCTTTTAAACTAAGTTTGTTCCCTTTGTAGCTCAGACAAAATAAAATTTTATTTATGATCACCCTGAATCAGGTAGAACAGGGCTGCTCTAGCAAATGTGCTATCTTTATGAAATTCAGAAGGAGCACATTCTCTTCCCTCCTATCATCTCTGTGCTGGACAGGGAGGAAGAGAAGGTACACCTGTGGAGCAGAGGGGTTCTTCTGAGGTAAATATCTTCTTTAAGAGCAATCACTTTATGTTTTGCTTTCTTTTGTATTTAAAGAACAAGAATATCTTCACCAGTCTGAGGATGATAACATAGTACTTTATAATATTGAAACAAGAGAATCGTATATCATTTTGAGTAATAGCACCATGGTATGTATCAGCATCGTCTGACTCCCTCAAAAACCTTTGCAAGTACCCCACTGACCCAAGACCACATTTATTTCTTAACGGTGATCTGGATACAACCCATCTTCCTACCTCCATTGCCAGTGCCTTCTTCTAGACACACCAAGCCACTGCCCTCTTCTTTTCTTCTATTCCATAATATCTCACCCCCCATGTGTAAATATATCGCATAAGATATAAATTAGGAACTGAGAGTCAAGGGAACTGTGATTCAACCCCTGTCATTAGAGTGAAACTCTGAGTAAACTTGTTATGCCTTGGTTTCTCCTACTACAAAATGACACCAATAATACATTTTAGGTTAGCAAAATAATTAAACCAACTAAGATTGTAAAGGTGATTCCTTAACATAGAATAAATGCCCAATAAAGAGTAGCTGTTTGATCCATGCTGCTCTCTCTTCCTGGGTTTGCAAGCCTCTTACATCTCTACCCTTAAAGGCCTACTAATCTTCCAAACTGAGCTTAAAGGACAGCCCTGTAGTCTCTGTAACCAACCATGCCCTCTTTCAATGCCATCACCCTCAATTTGTGCTTTTATAACTTGTTAATTTTCTCTGTCACTCATATGCAAGATTTAATATTATATGCTTTGGAAATTGTTTTTTTTTTTTTTTACTATATCCTCCATATTGTCTAGTAATTTCCCTCCTATACACTAGGCATGGCATCTACGTTTTAAAATTACACTGAAAATGTATGTGAGCCTATCAATGATGCAATATCACTTTAGAATGAAAAAGTTATGATGGGTATTTTTTTTCTATGTTCTAATCAACTTCTTCATATTTCAGAAAAGTGTGAATGCTACAGATTATGGCTTGTCACCTGATCGGCAATTTGTATATCTAGAAAGTGATTATTCAAAGGTATCAACTATTAATTTTGATAAATGCATTTATAATTATTTCTCCCATTAATATACAGATTAGTATATTAAAATTTAAATTTGTGTAAGAAATTTTAAATGAAGGTAGAAGAGGCTCCTACCAGTAGAAGTCTATATCTATCTCTAAATTTGCAAAAAAATCAATAAATGCATAAAACATAGCTGAAACCCACACAATAATTTAACATACTATTTTTTCAGTCTGAATATCTGCTAATTCTCAAATAGCAGAAAATACTTTTTTTCTAAGGTAAGGAAATTTTATTTTGGAATACTGATATGCATCAAAAACAGAAGAATTTTGCTGGTAATTTGAGAACTCTTGACACCATAACACATTGGTTAATTCTTGATCAGTTTAGCCCACCCAAACTATACTGCTATTTTAAACAGAAGAATCAATGTATAGCATATTAAGTCATATAATCAAACAGGTGCATACAGTCAATATACCAGAGAGCTCAGACTGTATATTTGAAAGTCCAGTACTTCAGTGTGACTGATATTTATGAATAAATGGTAGATAACTGACAATTATTTTATGTCTCCCTCTCTGTGTGTCAAAAGCACAATGTGACCTACTTACTTCCAAATTAAAATTTTAGTAGCTCTTTTGAAATTATGAAACTTTGGACTATACTTTTCAGGTCTTCCCTGAGACGAAGTTTCCTAGTAAGCTTTCCTTCTTATTGGAAATGGTAGAGTCATTCTGACCTCTACCAGGATGCTCAGGCAGGAACTTATTCTCCAGTAGTTCAGGTCCTTGGGACTTAAATCCTTAGATATATGCATTTTCACATAGTGGACCATATCAAGGGATCGAAAACCCATTAAGAAAAAGAATCCAAAGCAATGCTTGCGTTATTCAGTGAACCCAGCACATACTCAGAGAGATAAAAGGTGGCTTTGTTCAGGAGGATTATTAAGATTAATGTTCATATTTATTCTCCAAGTTCTACTATATATGTATATCCAAAGAAAGGAAGACATTTTGTAACAGGTTATAGTGTGAAATTTACATTGACCAATTTAAAAGAGTAGTATCCATTCTGAAGACGAAGTGTGTCAAAGATGAGCTTTTTATACTACTACATATACAAAGTCAAAAATGACTTTGGGTATGTCTTTTAAGGAAATGAAATTTAGATAACACGAAGGTGCCCTTGGGACCTGGGCAAACAACGCAAAACTGTACAGTAGGCATGCATGAAGCCCTGATTTGCACTGAAACATGTCTGCCCTAGAGCCCAGTGAGGATCTATCACTGCACATTATTTTCTGAATGAGCTTTTAAAGCTTTGTCCTCTGTTTTTGCCCCTCTTCCTAACAGCTCTGGCGATATTCATACACAGCAACATACCACATCTACGACCTTCAGAATGGGTAAAATACCATCATTATGTTAATGTAGCTTACTTCTAAGACTTCTGGCTCTGATTTGGGTTTAAGACTACATGATCTTGTTACTGATAGTATGTATTTTGAAATATGTGTTAATCCACAGAACAGGATAACCTTCTTATGACTTATTCACCTCTTTATTTAACAAGTATTATGTATTTTATATACAAAAGATCTTTAAACTTTCTAATTTCAAATAGAAAAATATAGATGTGCTATTTGTGGAAATAAACACATGTAGCAATTTTTAAATGCATGGGAATGTGACTATTTTAAGGAGGGAACCCACTGCATTACAAATATGCAGGAAAGGAGGTAAGTGGACAGCCATTATCAGGAAAGGTGTGCCACTCAATGATTTAAAACTGATGGTTTTTTAAAATGACAAAGTGTTTTCTATAATTCTTAAAGTGTTAAATAACTCTTAATTAAAGAAGGAACGGTTGACATTTATATATTATTTTTATGTAAATTTCAATTCCATGAAATAGTTAACAGTTAAAAGGGAAAAAAGATGGGTGTATAGCTTCCAGCTAGAGAATATGGTGTTAAAGACAATATGCAAATATTTCACTTCAACTGATGGTGGGGGGGGGGAACTACCTCCAGGGGAGGATGGATAACATTGAAAAGGAGTAGAGAACTGAAAACAGAGGGCAACCATGACTAGGCAACCATTAAAAGAAGTTTTTATGACAAAAGGAATCCCCAGAAGGATTTTACAGGAAATGGCATGATCAGATTTGTACTTTAGAGAACTTACTCTGGCTAATTGAGGAGATGGATTAGTGCAGTTACTCATCTTAATCTGATACCCTCTTTGCTGTTATATAAAAAGTAAGAATAATTACATGGCTTGCAGAGGTATTTAAAAGCCTCTTCTGGTCTACTGCCACCTTTGTCATGCAAAGGACAAGACATTGTTTTTTGGTCATCTACTTATTTTAAATATTCAGGGAGGAAATAAGACCTGCTTTCTAAAAACGTAGTCTCAGTTGATCTAATGTATCTGGAGTCTCTTTTCTGTTTCAATACCACCATTAAGCAAGAAGTATTCACAGAGAGCTCTATAGTCTGAAAAGCACATATAGAAAAATGCAAATGAGCTGTAGGAACCAAGCCTACTCCTAAGAACCCCCTTCAGTCTGCCAAGATGGGAATTGGAGCCTTGCAGAACAGTTTGGTTCCGGCTTTCATTGTGTCCTCTTTTTGTACCATTTAAAAATTCTCGGTGTTGAAGTTCACCAAATTGAAAAGTACCCAAATAAAAATATTCCCAGTACAAATAACGCTTATTAGTTTCTTAACAAAGGCTTAGACATGATTTCTGTCTTGCAACTGTGTTACCCATTTAGCATTTCTGTAGTAAAGCTAAGTCAAACCGCTGCATTGTTGTTGTTGTTTATTTGTAAATCTATGTGTGTGTGTGTGTGTGTGTGTGTGTGTGTGTGTCTCCTGCTTTTTTTTCACAACTACTTAATTTCCAGATATTTTCGTCCAGGTAAAACAATATCATTTTAATTGGAGATTAAAAATTGTTTGAAAGTCAAGTTTTGATTAAATACCACTACTCCTACTTGTCTAACTCTGAAGATTATTAAAAATCTCTAACCAAAAAGCTATTTGCAACTGATACCCACCACACAGGAGAAATCAATTTTCTCTGGTAGAGTATCCTTGGGGTTTATCAGCCACACCGAAGGCCAGGCCTTATATCCAAGAATAGTTGAATAACATAAAACGAATTCCATAGTTTTTGATGTTATTGTACAATTTTTGTCTTATTTGTTAATTTTTATTTTTGTTGTTGTGCTTTTTTCAGAGAGAGAGAGAGAGAGAGAGAGAGAGAGAGAGAGAGAGAGAGAGAGAGATACATCAAGTATCAAATTGGGTGCATAGGGAGGTAGAAAGTATCTAGGGGAAAGTATGTTCAAAACACATTGTATGAAAAAATTAGTAAAAATAATGGAAAGTCTAACACAAAGTAATGAAGATAGTTCTGGTTTAGGCAAGGTGGGAATTTGTAGATGACAATTTTTTTTTTTTTATAATACATCCCCTATGTCCTTCTTTTATGGCATTAGTGACTACTCATAAAACCCAAAAATGGCAGCTCAGATGGTCTACCATAAAGTCGTAAAGAGATGTGCAGTTGGATTTGTAGACTGCCATGGTTTAACCTCATTGCATAGTTTAATTGTCGCCCATGAAGTAGTCCATGAAGAAATCGTAGGCAGCGTTACAATGTCAACCAAAAGTAACACTAGAACATTAACTTGATACAGAACTCTAAACTAGGTAAAGAATGTCTTCTGCCTCCTTACCTTTCCTAGACCTTACATATCCGTTGTACCCTTGCCTTCCTCTGCCTGGTGCTCACGTGTTGCCATAGGACTGCCAGGATTCCCATTGTAATGCAGCTCCATAATCTCCTTCCTCTGAATGCATCGCCCTTCTTGTCTTTTTTTTTTTGCCTCATTGCTAGGTATTGCTCTGGGTGACATAATAAATTCAATAGCTGTAAAGTGTATTATTCCAGGTCTTCCCAGGTGTCCAGGTATGAGGGAACAAGCAAAGCAGAACCAACAAACAAGGGCCTCAAGGTGCAGAAGCTGTTAGCACAAATGAATGGGGTCTTTTAAAAATATCTTCCAGTTGGTCTTAGGAGTCGCTATTGCTTTGCGGTCTCACAAAAACAGTCTTGATAAGAGTACTAAGATGATTTTTAAGCGGTGGACCTTTCAGCCTGGCAACTTATGGTTCTTTGGTACATAAACATTTGATATGTTCTCCTTGAAAAGCTGGGAGAAATCCACAATGCAATTCCACCGGCTAAAGCTCGCAGTGGGGCGCTAAACATCAAAGTGAGATTTTTGGCCAATAGGATATCTGAAATTTCCCCATGGGTGGAGAACTTTGCAAGCTTAAGGCACACTGCCCAGTATACGGTCTGTTTTTCAGTTTAGCTTGAGATCAGATGTTCCTTTCCTTTTCTGATTTCAAGTCAGATCCCTGGGGAGATTGTCAAATGGCATCTTATTTTCAAAAATTTGAAATTCATATGCATTCACAGAGATGGGGGGTTGTGAATGAGAATGTGGAAGAGCACATATTAAACTGGAGCACAATTATAGAAACTCAGAGCTGGAAGGCACGTCAGCGACCATCTTAGTCTGGTGTGTGCAAATTTTACAATCTCAGGGGTTAAATGATTTGAGCTTTATTTGGGGTCTGCCCAAAAACTAGCACCGCAATTTTAGTAGTTCTCATCTCTCTGTGTCTCATGGTTGTCTCCGATAAGACAGTGGGGCTCTATTAGATAACTTCCAGATGACCCAGTCTGGAGATGTGTTACCCATTTGTTTCACTGTGAAGGTCTGAAAACAGGGAAGTAAGGTGACTTAAACCAACACTGAGCGGATGGCAGCTGTTCACTGTGTATGGCTTCGGTGCCTTATTCCCGTGTATTCCTCTTTTGATCTTGTAGAACTGAGGATGTTTCATATAGATGTCCTTAATTTTAATGGCTTGTTTACTTATTCTGTTTATGAAGTTATTTTTTTTTTATATTGAACACCAAGAGTTGTTGGCTTTACATATTTACATTTTTCTTTCTTTCTTTCTAGGGAATTTGTAAGGGAATACGAGCTCCCTCCTCAAATTCAGTATATATGCTGGTCTCCTGTTGGGAGTAAATTAGTAAGTATTTAAATTATAGAAGTGTTTAACTATTTAAATAAAAGAGGAGTCATTTGATTTTGGCCTTTGTTAAATTTCCCAGCCTAAAAGGAGAGAGAGAGAGAGAGAGAGAGAGAGAGAGAGAGAGAGAGAGAGAGAGAGAGAGACAGAGACATATCATGACTATTTCAGTGGCTAAAAACGGGAAGAGTTTGGATAAATTGAAACCCGTTTGAGAATTCCGCAACATCTCAAGCTCATGGATAGACTTCTTTAAATATCGCAGTCAAAAACTTTATCCTTATACTCAGCCAGAATGCGTTGTGCCAGAAAACTCAGGAAAAATATGGTTTTCACAAGTTTCCCAGACTAGCTTCAGACAACATGAAATTTTGTCTAAGCTCTTATTTAAGGACTCTAAATAAAGATTAGATCTGGCTAGCTATTAATATTCAGGGGTTTATTTGACTACCTGTCAATATGCACAATTACTGATTGCATCATAAAATAGCTATATTGCAGTAGAAATTAATTCTTATTTGATGCAGATTTTTAATATCACAAATAATGTTAATGTGGGTTGATTATATTTTTAACCTATCAAATTATTTTAGTTGTGAATCCTTTAACATCTGAATTACCAGCCCTTTAAAAGACAGTTGGCAAATAATTAAATATACTATTTTACTGTATTTATTAGGGAAATTTACCTTGTTGAGTAATTTTCTACCATTTCTAGGCATATGTCTATCAAAACAATATTTATTTGAAACAAAGACCAGGAGATCCACCTTTTCAAATAACTTACACTGGAAGAGAAAATAAAATATTTAATGGAATTCCAGACTGGGTTTATGAAGGTAAGGTATATTTTTTTTCGACTGCTGATATATTAGACTTATAACTGAAAATGGTTTTACATACTCAGTAAAAATGAGTTGAATGGAATTTTTTTAATGAGCTGGTTGTCCCTCTGAAAATAGGTTATATTATTCAGTTATGAACAGGAAGAGGCTAATCTTAAAGAATATAACCTTGTCAGAGACCAGCAAAATCTATATTCACGAATGGTACTATAACGTGAAGATTTCTATTCCAAGAGGTATATGGTCCTTAGCTGCTGAGTTAATGCATTATCCAGTGTCTGTTTTGCTTAAGAAAGACATCTTCCCTCCCCTGCCAAAGCTGAACAACTTCATTGTTATGCAAGAAAATGTTCTTGGATTTTTATATCCACACCCTCTTGAATTTTTTTTTCTTATTCTAGATCATGAAGGACACAGGACTTAATTAGACTTTAAGACGTTATCTAGTCTCTCTTCCTTGAGTCCATTTCTTTAAAAAGATATATGTATGTATGTATTTTTACACACACACACACAACTTGAACACACACATGCACACACCCATGCACATGCACACATGTGAGCACACACACACACACACACACACACACACACACATACACACACACACAAATTAACCCAGGTTCAAACATGTCTTAAGAATGAAATTCAAACTCTGTTCTTAATATTACTTGCCAGAAAAATCACAGCCTTCTTTGTCAACTTCAGGTATTGTCTACTTACTAGTCTGCTTTGTCTGCCTATGTCTGTAGGATAGTCTGTTTGGGCTACTTTAGATTGCTCTAAGAAGATAATTAATTATTACTGATGTGTTTATTATTTATTTTAAATGTTATATTTCTGGTTAACATCAATTGCTAACAAGACTAATTGACATTTGATATAGAATGAAATTTAAATTGTTCCCCTTAATTCACAGTATTTTTTTAATAATCAAAGTATGACATATGTTACAAACACACATTAAAAACATTATTTAAGTTAATAAATATTTGTTTAGAAGTATTAACAATGATTTTTAAGAATAAGCTATAATTATAAATAATATACGAATTCTTATTTTTTTCAGAGGAAATGCTTGCTACAAAATATGCTCTTTGGTGGTCTCCAGATGGAAAATTTTTGGCATATGTAGAATTTAATGATTCAGACATACCGATTATTGCCTATTCTTATTATGGCAATGGACAGTACCCTAGAACTATAAATATTCCATATCCGAAGGTATGTGAGACGCTTTTAATAGAGGCCTTCATCCCCTTGATGTCAAAATGAGCAATCATTACCATGAATAGAGGTGGGATCAACACTTTTGGAAAGCTTCGTGTCCTTGTGTGTCATAAAGCAAACACTGTACTGTGCTCTATTGTTTATGTGGACATCTGTTGCTTTGGACATCTGGCTATGCTGAAAGAAGTCGTCTTTGCAAAATCTATTGCAGAATCTTTGAAAAAAACATATGGTCTAGATCATGGAGGAAAAACAAGCTTAACTTAGTTTTAATTTTATATATATATATATATATATATATATATATATATATATATATATATATATTCTATGTTCCAAATTCAGGGTAAAAGTTCTGTTTCACAATTCTCTCTTGAATTCTCCTGTAAATGAAACACAAAAAGGGAAAATTCAAATACTGAATTTGATGTCTGTGTCAGGTAATGTCAGGCACATGTTAAGATCTCTTGTGGACAGGTAAGTGAAGTTTTTGAGCCTCTATTTCTTCTTTAAAGCAATGAATGAAAGTAAACATCGTGCATATTTTTTATTCCATTCCAAGGCTAGCAGAGAAAGGCCTGAGTGTGCAGCAGAAAATCCAGGTGATGGGAAAAGCATTTTGACCTATCTTAAATCTACACAGATACATGAAAGATAAAAGTCCAGAAAGGAATTTACCTCTTGTAAAATAACTGGGCATTTGTTTTTAAAGAATGTTTAGAAATATGCATAGCTTTCAGTGCTTTTATTTCCCAAACCCTACTCATGAATGACTCCAGCAGGTAGGTCCCTATATAAGATAGGATGGTTGTGGCATTTGCAAAATTGGCTTTTGAAACAAGCCAAAGAAACCCCAAAGGGAGAAGTAGAAATATAATGTTTATGTTAAAAGTCACTTAAGAAAAGGAAAGGGAGAGGAAATAAATGTTGAGATAGAAGTCCCCCTCAAGGACAGTGTAGAAAAATGGAAAGTTGGAGATGCTTGGAAGTGAAAAGCCTGGTATTTGGATTCCAAAATTAAAAGAACTGAATGTTCTGAAGACTCAATGTGAGAAGGAAGAGAAGAAGACGCTCAGAACTGAGGAGTGACTCCCACTTGTCTATAAGTGTGCGCCTCAGTCTTCACTATTCTTTAGACTGGGGACTCTCAAACCTCTAGCACTGGATAGAGAGATGTGAAAATTCCACAGAACTGAAAAAGTCTCACGAAAGACTTTACATCAGTAATTCTCAACCTATGAGTTTCCGCCCCTTTGCGGGAGTGCTCGAAAGATCCTTTCACAGGGGGATGCCTAAGACGTTTGGAAAACACAGATATTTTCATTACAATCGCCACAAAATTACAGTTATGAAGTAGCAACAAAAATAATGTAATGGTTTGGCGTCACCACAACATGAGGCCCTGTAATAAAGGGTCATGGACTGCTTCCACAGCATGAAAACGACAGCCACTGAACACTGTGCCCTCGAATGTTGTGCATCCACATTTTAACTGCAGGATTCCTTCTGAAGTAAAATAATATCCATTCAGAGACTGTGTCTAGGCATGAGGCATGCTTTCATGTAAAGTTTAGGTATTCAGTAGCTGAAGAAAAGCAAACCAAGAAAACACTGTGAAAGCCCATGCACACCTTATTTGGTAGTGAGACCCTTATCCTTTGGGAAGGAAGCAATGGTAGCAGACTTCGAGGTAGCGGGGGAGATAAGCCATCTGGCCATTCCATTTGTCCACTTCATTTAATTGTACTTTTTCATTCTCTTTCAAACAGATCTCCCTACCCTTCAGAGCCCACGGGCATGTTGGCTATTCTCAGTTTTCCAATAATGAAACACCTGTCTGGAGAATCAGGATAGAGTATGGGTTGTAGACACGGACATCCATATCTCTGATCATTTCTGCTATAAATCAAGTCTCTCACTAAACATCTGAGATAGTCTGACTCTGGTTGATACCACATTGTCAGTTCCCTTGAGAGTAAAACAGGAATGAAGTTCCTGGCCACTATGCAGAACCGTTACTTACTTAGCATTGTTCATTTATCAAAATATGCCTTGTGTCATAAAGTGTCTTTAAAACATTGCTGGTCAGTAAAATTGTATCGACTTGTGAATTTTCATTTTCTTGGCAGGCTGGGGCTAAGAATCCTGTGGTTCGTGTCTTTATTGTTGATACTGACTATCCTCACCATGTGGGTCCAGTAGAAGTGCCAGTCCCAGAGATGATAGCTTCCAGGTCAGTGGTCTCAGATCCCTCTTTTATTTCTAACCAAATCTTAACATGTGGAACTTTCTATCTCATAGCTTAGACTTTATTTCTGGAGAGTTGAAGATACACATGCCAGAAAGCATAAAATAAACATGCAGGATGCATGCAAATTAAAAGTCACAAACAAGTTTCTTGAAACTAGTTTTCAAAAGACTCCGTTTCTCCTTTAAAGACTCATTTACAGATGACCATAGTGGTGAAGTTAAAGCTTTCTGGGGTTTTCCTTGGAGGTGGAAACGTAAACTTGAAGTCAAAGTGAGGATTGGCAAGTCTTCAGCACAAGTCCTGTAGAATCCTGTCTAGTTTCTCTCCAGCCAGGATTTATGGATCTATGTGTGTCCTGGGGCGTTATAAACCAGACAAGGCAATTCTTCTCAAACATTAGCATTGAAATTTTCTGTTGGGATTATCCAAACTGAGAATTGTATGTCAAGAAACTACTTACCGATAGACAGGGAAAGGAAGTATTTGGGATAGAGAGATGCCCCACTCTTTAGAGCTGTAGTGATCTTTCAGAAGACTAAAGCTTATTTCCCAGTATTCACAGAAGGAGCTGTCCGAGGCCTGAGGTCATCCACTTGCCTCTGCTGGCAGTGGGCTCCTGTCTAAAGCTTATCTCCCAGTATTCACAGAAGGAGCTGTCCGAGGCCTGAGGTCATCCGCTTGCCTCTGCTGGCAGTGGGCTCCTGTCTAAAGCTTATCTCCCAGTATTCACAGAAGGAGCTGTCCGAGGCCTGAGGTCATCCACTTGCCTCTGCTGGCAGTGGGCTCCTGTGTACAAACATATAACTACTGTACAAGCTCAAACCAGTGCATATACACAAAATCAAAAATAAGTCCTTTTTTCTTTTTTCTGGTTTTTGTTTTGTTTTGGTTTTGGTTTGAGACAGGGTTTCTCTGTCTTACAGAGCCTTGGCTGTCCTGGAACTTGCTCTGTACAACAAGCTGGTCTCCAACTTGAAGCAATTGCTGCTTTTCTCTCTTCAGTGCTGGGATTAGTGTTCTCACTTCCCTAGTATAACTCAGATATGCCCTTGGTTATAGCAACCTTTCAGACCTAAGTCCTCTGTGTCCTTCCGTTTGAACTGGTGAGAATAAAGTACTCCAAGAGCCTCACCTGCTCATCCCAGAGGGCTTGACTCTTCTCCTCCAGTTATACCAAGGAGAATTAGACAGAGTCAAGTGATTTCCCACAACCTGGTTAATGGAACCTGGAGTGTGTATTTTTTAATATTATTTTCTTGAGGTGCCAAGTAATAGAAATGGCACTTGAGTCAAGATGCATGTTTATTACTCTCAGCTCCTCTGTACACATTCAAATCCGTGTGTTATCATTTCAAATTGGTGCAGAAACAAAGGTCTACATGGCTAAATAATCTCACCGAGGATGGAAACTGTGATGGGAAATTATTAGATCAGGATTTGAGCCCCAGGTTTCTTCTAGCTCTCTGGGAAATTAAAATGTTCTGCAATTTGGACTATGAATATTTTCATTCACAGACAAGCATAACCATGCTAGTCACTGACACTTAAATACGTTATAAAGACCATAAAATATTTTTAGATCATCTGATTATTAATATAATTTCAACACTTGACCATAAAACTTGGCTTCCACATGAACCCACCTGGAAACAAAGGTGAACATTTCACTGTGTTTGGCTCCTCTATTCCAGGTAGAAAGTTAAAAAAAATGAGATTATGGGAACATCATAGAAACTGTAATACATTCATCCATCTTAAATGTATATGTAGCTTTTCCCTTTCATCTTCATCTTGTTTTACCAGAATTAAAAAAGCTCATGCATGAATAATTTTCTTACATGAATAACCTCTCACGTATTTTAGCCAGCAGATCAATTCAAACACTATTCTCGGAGACAGGTTGTCTTTCTTATCTACTAAATATACATTCTGCCATAACAACTGTCTTTTAGAAACTGTAAATGAAGATATTATTTAAGTGTGGTAATGAGCTGGTGGCTGAGACTGTCTGTTTTGGTTTTTTGACAGCGACTATTATTTCACCTGGCTTACATGGGTGACCAACGAACGGATATGCTTGCAGTGGCTGAAAAGAGTGCAGAATGTGTCAGTCTTGTCTATATGTGATTTCAGGGAAGACTGGTATGGATGGGAATGTCCAAAGGTAAAGTGTATTAAACCTACTGGCACGTGTTTCTGTTACCCTCTCATTCGTGGGTAACAGTTTGATTTGTTAAAGCAGGATTTGGTGCATTGAACCAAACGGAATTGCCAAGTAAAACAATATGCTGCATGTTCATAGCAATTCCACCCTTTTAATTAAATATAGCACAGCAGTTGTTTTCTTGAATGACTTTTACTCTGAACATAGAAAGACATGGAATGAGCCAGTGCAACATTAGGATGGTGATCCAGCCATTGGAGATCATCAGGGTAATAGTCAACAGAAGTGAGAGATTGAAGGCAAAACATTGAACAACTTGGTTTATTACAGAAGTAGATGTTTCATGCAAGATTGGAGGAGAAATGAAACTTAGACAAAATTGTCAAAATTGAAAATAAACTTATGAAAGTAAGTGAAGTCCTGCTTATGGGTGTGGGTGCTTGAGACTGGGGCATGAGCCTTTGGTCTGTCTGCACTTTGTTCTGCTGTCCAGGTTTCCTTGGAGACTACTCCCTGCTGTGCTAATCTGAAGACTGAGAACTTAAAAATACCAGGCAAGCTTGTCATGGAGCTACCGTTGTTTTTACTGTTCAAATTCCAACATAATCTGCTGAAATGAATGAGTCAGGAGTTACTGCACCAGTCTGAATCATTGAAACAGGACTGTCTTTAAGTACTCATTTTAGATACTCATTTTTTAAAATTAAAAATGGCTTCTATAAATAGGAAATATTGCTGAGTACATTTTGAGAGAGTTCTAATTATGAAAAAAATATTTTATTAAAACAAAGGTAGAGTTAATTTATTTTATGAAACTCAGGTTCAGATCAATCAAAGTGAGCTAATTAAATTCCATCTAAGATTTAGAAGATTTTATTTTATAAGAAGAATGTTTTATTCTGCTTGGAAATTTATCAGGGCCATATTAGGCTGCATTTCCTAGGTTAAAAATGATTTTAGGTCATTACTCTATTAGAAAAAGTCTTAACTAAACTTAAGACAATTTGCAGGACACCACGTTTATTTTACTTAGGAGTTTATAACAAAGTTTATAACAAAGCAAAAAAGATAAGTTTTAAGGAGTATAATTGGAAAAACTTGATCTCAATTAAACTAGTTAATTAGAACTCACTAATCTGACTGATTGCTTCTCATGGGATATATCTAAACACCCTGGAATCTAAGCATTATGAATTTAGCTTTAACATTATTGACTTGAAAACCATGAACACTGACAAAGAATCTGAAATTCTAATTCGTCAAAATCTAAGACAATGCCACCTAAATGGACAGAAATAGAAAATGTCTTCACAATGAGGAATACAGGTTCTTGGAAAATGACCTTCATAGCTGGAAAAGTAACTGCATTTAGAATATTTTGGCTGAATTAACCTACAATTTTCCAACAGCTATACTTATGACTAATGTGTTTGTGTTATGAAAACCAGTAATGTTTGAGGTGATCGATCAAAGCTTTATTCATGTTGCCAGAAAGGAAAGAGGTAAAGAAGCTTACGAAGTTATTTATCCTATGAAAATATTGGTTGGATGTATTAAGAAATTTATGGCTTTATGTTCAGTGATGGTGTATACCTTTAATCCAAACACTCAGGAAGTTTAAGCAAGCAGATGTCTGTGAGTTTGAGATTAGCTGGTCTACAGAGTGAATTCCAGGACAACCAGGGCCACACAAGAAAATGCTGTATCAACAAACAAACAGACAAACAAAGGAAAAGAAATTTATAGCATAGTGAACAACCATCTGATATGTTATTCTTGCCTCTCTAAAAAGAGACCAAACCAATTTTTATTTTCATAACTTGAGATTGTCAAAAGGGTTTTACTCCCTGCCCCCCCATCTTACAATCTTCTCTCTGTGAGGTGTTAGCCTATCACTATAGGAGATAATCCATACTCTTCTTAAGATTGTGTTTGAAGTGTACGCATTTCTCAAGGCCTTCATTTTTTGTTGACAATATGTGTGTGTATGTGTGTGTGTGTGTGTGTGTGTGTGTGTGTCTGACTGTGAGGATGTTGGTGCATATGTGTGTTCATACAGGAGTATAGAAACCAAGAGACAACCTCAAGTGCCATCCTTGGGAATGTTCCTCATCTTCTTTGGACAGAGTCTGTCATTGCCCTGGAACTTGTTATTTAGACTAGACTGGCATACAAGTGACATATAACACACCCCAGGGACCAGTGCTGTGATTACAAGTGCATAACAACATTTTTGCCTCTCCTTTTAAGGTGAACTTTGGTGCTGGAATTGAGGTTATCATGCTTGAGTACAAGCACTTTCCCAATATGAAAGTGAACTATTGCTGTAGCCCGTGATCTTTTCTAGATGAGCCTGACTTATCTAGAATTTTTTTCTTCTTGAATTATATCATTATAACAATTCTCCTTTCTCTTTCTTCCAAACACTTCCATATATCCCTTCCCACTTTCCTTTTTATTTATGGCCTCTTCTTAATTGTTACTATATACACATATGTGCATATATATATATATATATATATTCCTTAATATATATATATATTCCTTAATATATATATATATATATATTCCTTAATATATATATATATTCCTTAATATATATATATATATATATATATATATTCCTTAATATATATATATATATATATATATATATATATACATATATATATATATATATTCCTTAATATAAACTGGTTAGCCTGCATAATGTTACTTGTTTGTATGGTTTTATGGCTACTTATCACCGAACTAGCAATGAGTGTACTTCTTTCTAAAAGTGACCACCATTCCAGTTTCCAGCATTCCTGAGTTACCTCAAGTTCTATAAAGAAGGTTGATGCCTCATGGGGCTTTTTCCTGTGTACTTTGGCTTGTCCATTGGGGTTATCCTAGATGAGCTTGTTTGAGCAGTCATGCTGACCACCTACATAGAAACCGTATTCTCTAGTTAATGCATTTCCATGACAACAGTACTGTTTTAGAAGGAAATTCCAATGATTAATTGGCTTAATATAGTCTAAATTCATGGTTCATTTATATAACCAATGGCAAATCCAAGAAAATGATGTATAATGTGGAATGGGTCTTCTGCTCCATAATGCAGTTCAGAAACCCAGCTGATGACATTTCTGTTATCTTAACATGTGGTTCTAAGTCATTAACATTCAACTGGAGAAAGAAGAAAAGAATGGGGGAGCTCTGGGTGAGATGTTTCTATGGGAAGAGCTACAAATGCTTGCTTCTCTTTCTGTTCATCCTCTTTCTAGACCGTACCACATGACTATATCCCACTGTAAGGGAAGCTGGGAAACATGGGTCAGCCACAGAAAGACATTCCTCTACCAAATTAAAGCTGAGGTTTCTTTCACAACTGTCCACTTAACTCCTTCCTGGTGATCTTTATACATAGCAGAGGTTTCCAGAACTATTTGTCAAGAATTCTCAAAATTATTTTTGATCTGAATGTTCAATATCTCCTTACTCTATTTCTACCACTGTATCCTCGGTCTAAGTCTTTATCAGTTTTTCCTAAAACCCAGAATTCTAAGCGGCACTTTTGGCCTCCTTCCACCTTAGCCAAAACCAAATACACATTGTCTCTCGTGCTTGTAATTAAGTTTTTTATATTTGGTAAGTGAAGTCCTTCGTCAAATTTACTCACAGACCAAAATGCCTGGATGGCATCAAGGTTTCTCCATTTCCTGTTGATGACTTCCTGCTTCCAAATTCCCTGTGGCGCTTTCCTGTTTTCCTTCCTGTCTGCTGTGCTTGCTTTGGTGTAACTAGTAAGTCAGGTCAGAATGTTCTTTCTTGGTCGAGACAAAAAGTATTATTTACATTTCATGATTTCTAAATTTTTATGTAAGAAGTGATACTCCTACATCTTGCTAAAACCTAAAAACACAAATGTTTAGGTGTCTAGCTACACCATAAGAAAAAAACAACAACAACAACAACAAAAAAAAAAACAAAAACAAAAACCACAATCTCAACTTCACTATGAAATCCCTTCTTTGCCTCCCATCTCATGATGCATTTGTCTGAATTTTCACACATTTGTTTTAATTTTGAGACCAGCTACATGGAAGAGCTAAGGAGGAAAACATTCTGAAATTGGGATTATCACCAATTCCTCGATATAGACTCAGCAGGTTGTACCAAAAAAAAAAAAAAAAAAAAAAAAAAAAAAAAAAAAAAAAAAAAAAATCAAGTCTCCTGAACTGGAGGCTGAGTTGTAGGATGTAATCAATGTCCAGATTATACATTTGAAAAGCTGTTCTTTTGTGATTTAATAGGATCTTTCTTTCTTTGTAGAACCAGGAGCACATAGAAGAAAGCAGAACAGGATGGGCTGGTGGAGTATGATTTTTCTATCTTTGCCTTTATTTTACTGGTACCCAGCATATTTGGTGAACTGAGTTTTACAGTGTGTGCATTTCTATTTGCATGACGTGCAGAGGTATCAAAAGGGAAAATGTGTTTTATTATGATTTGTGATTAATTGTGTCTGGAATCTTTAGATGGAGTTAAGCAGTGATACATGAGACTTGTTTCCTTTAAAAATAACCATTGCTAAGGAAACCAATTATATTTTGTCTCCTATATTGATTATCACAAAAGAAGTTGGGGAATAAGTGAATGTTGTCTGAAAAATGCCACATGTCACAAAAGTACATAGGCAAGCGTTTGTTTGGAGTGGCTTCTGGGCTGAGACTTTAGACACAATGTATAAAAAGGGACATACAGGTATAGCAATGAAAGTAGATCGAGAAAACATAGATATATGTATATGATTAATAAACATCTTCAGGTAATTGTGTGGGTGCACACATTTGCAGGCACAGTCATGAGTGTAGTTCTTGGGATCAAGAAGGGTCACACATGCTGGGCAAGTGTGCTTAAGCTACCTTCCATACCTTTCCTACATTTCTTACATTCCTACCATAAACCACATTCCAAGTCCTTGTTCAATTGATAGTTTCTGGGTCTTTAGACAAACTTAAAAAGCTGGTCATAATAGTATATATTAAATGGTGATTTTTTAAAGTATTTTAAAAGAATTTATCTAAGATATCTTAACTGCAAAAGACACAAGAAATTAACTGGAAATACTTTTCTGTAAATAATATAGAAGACAAAAGAACCTAAATTTTATTTATTTATTTATTTTACATTTAGAAATAAGTCCTGAAACCATAATGCTCAGAACCAGCTATTTAAGCTACTTACCATACCTCTTTGGCCTGTTGCTAAAACCTTGTGATTAAAAACAGATCATCAGTTTTATGGTTTGGTGTCTGAAAAGCCTGTACTTTTCTCTCATGGTTAGCTCAGGTTAAGCATCATCATTGGCCATTTACTGAGGATGGTAAAGATATAAAACTGTGAGAAGTAACCTTACTTCCTAGGTAAGATATTTTAAATGGCTTTGCACTTCATTCAGAGATAAGCAATTTATCAGAAAGATCAAAGTGTAATAAAGAAACCAGGGCAGAGCCCGTTACAACTGAGGTCACTGCAGTTGATTGTCTTATTTAGTGTCCAGGTGTGAGTTTCTGCAAGCAGCACTCACCTCAGAATGGGTTATGGCCCTAGCTCTGACAGTGGGAGAGCGGAAATATTTCACACCCTCTTTACCTGACCTAAGTTACCTGCTCATCGGAAGCAACTGTCCTCCACGTGCGCAGAGAAAGGGAGGAGATAACAGCCTTTGCCCGGTAGAAAGACTCTTCCTGTTTGCCTGGCCCTAATATCTTAAAACAGAATAGTCTGCCCTGTTAAATTTTTATTGCCAGTACAAATAAAATTGCAAGCTTTAGTGAGAATACAATCCTTTTAGAAGTCTTTTAATTAACTCACGAGGTATGTAAGGAATAACTTTTAATATTGTTGTTGTTGTTGTTGTTAAAGGTAGGTTTATTGGGAAGCTGATCTCTGGTGGATGAGTTTACTAGCTCCAAGGACCAAGGCCAGGGAAGACACCATGGGGAAAGGAGGGGTAGGGTGGAAGAAAGAAAGAGAGAAATGGGTCTGCACACAGAGAGTGAATTTATAAATGTCACTAAGTATAAATGTCCGGTGTGTCTTTTTAATACGTTTGAAATAGAGTGGAAAACTGAGACAGGTGAGGCTGCTTATGTCTATCAGCATGGCTTGTCATAGAGCTAATTCAGGTGAACTTGCATCCAGAGACTAAGTATTTGGTGGGTGCACTGCACTAGTGTGGGCCTTTGACAAAGCGGCTTCTTCATTTCAGAAAGTTTCCCTCTCAAGCAAGGAATAGCAGCATTACTACAAGCACCTTTCTTTACTCCCTCATACGACATAGTGTGAGGTCCAACTGGTTCTGCATGTTTTAGTCACTCAAATGCAACCCAAGACACAGACCATTTTAATGGAATACAGTGCAAAATGATTCTTCGCTTCTCTTTTTCACTCTCTGTGTGCAGACCCATGAGATTTTTCTCAGGAAGGTGTCATCATTTCACCAGAGGACAGGCTTTCTCTTGTCTGTACTAGTTAGGATACTAACTAGTTGCCGCTGGTTCCATACCAGGACACTTGAGTGACTGGTAGTTCAAGGCAATTAGATGGTTGCCAGCAGCATGTTGCTGAATTCCTCAAACTCCGGTGACAAGGCCATTCTGCTTCTTGAGCTCAGAACTAAGTCCGCCCTCCTCCCCACCCATGCTTCACTGCTCTCCTCAAGAGTGCTGTTCAAATCCGGGGCTTCTAGACCACCATAAATGAGCCATTCAAATGTCTTCAATAAGCTGTTGACATTAGGAGCTTAGCATCAGACAACTCAAAAATCAAAAGTACTTCTGGGGCCGGAGAGATGGCTCAGCTCTTTAGAGGACTGAGTTTAATTCCCAGCACACACACATGGTGACTCACAACAGTCTACAACTCAAGTTCCAGGGCACCTGATCATCTCACACAGACGTACATACAGACAAAAGACCAATGCACGTAAAAACAATAATTTATTTTAAAAAAAAGAATTATACTTTGATCAAATGCCCCCATTTTAAAGTTTGGTTTGATTAAATGTCAACATTTGTTTGTATTCCTGAATTTCAATTCCAAACCACATCACCTTAGGACAGACACTTATTGAATTAGATGTCGTAAAGCTTGGGGTTCCAGGGGTGATAAAATAGGGTGAAGCAAAGAAGCACCAGTCAGCACCTGTGAGTTTCTGTTAGAGTCACTGGAAAAGCTATCCTTTGAAAACCTGGAATTTCAGGTGTGGGTGAGGTGACAGGGGAGGTGACACACCAGGAAGGACTCTTAGCCACACATGGCTTACAAAAGCATCTGTGGCTTTTGTCCAGTTTGTCTCTTAGATATCACCTCTGTTCGTTTCTTTCAGTTCTTTGTTTCGACACCAGCTTTTAGCCAGGATGCCATTTCATACTACAAAATATTTAGTGACAAGGATGGTTACAAACATATTCACTACATCAACGACACTGTGGTACGTTCCTTCCAAGATTTCTCTCCCCAAAGATCATTCACTTGAGGTTGTTCAAGTGACGCTCAGCTTCACACAACATAATGTTTGTCTTTTTATAGGAAAATGCTATTCAAATTACAAGTGGCAAGTGGGAGGCCATATATATATTCCGAGTGACACAGGATTCACTGTAAGTACCGCACGCAGCACGATGTAGCATTTAGGTTTTAATTGGCACCAACCAATGATGTACAAATAGTGAACTGTACTGTCTACTCAGCTAACGCAAAGAACATTCTGTTGCTTTTTGGTTACTTTCAAGCAGCTATGATCTCATGAAGAGTGCATGTTCTTTAGTCAATCAACAGCAAGGTTTTCTTTTTTGGAAAGAATTTTTTTATTAGGGACTTTTATAAAAAGCCTATAAATTCTCAGATAGTAATTGATTCTAGAGGTTAATTTTACTCTTCGACACTTAGAGTAACAAACATGCATCAAAGAAACATGGAAGGGAGCCCGATGAAGATTCTTTTGCGGTGATTTGGTGTTGTCTGTAAAAGCCATCAGGTACTGAGGGATTATTGCCTACCAGATAAGCCAGGAATGATTGCTCTGAGTTTTTAGATGAGAAAACAGATATTCAGAGCATGTTATTGACCTGGCTGAAGGCCATTGAATGGAATATGAGACTGTAGACCTAAAGCTTATGAGTCAAAACTATTGCTGTTAATCTCAGAAACTCTTTAAGTTCTTTCCTACACACTGTCTCATAAGGCTGTCTTGAAATAGTCATTTATGGTGCATTTAACTGATCAGAAGTCCCTGCTTTTTCTTTTGTCTGTCAATTCTAATGCTGTGTAAATTGGTCATAGTTCCTCGATCTGAATGCTGTTAGATGGAATTTGGGAGCAAAGGAGCAGAATTAGTTTACTTTTATTTCTACAGACAGTGTTAGAAACCTATTGCTAATCTTTGGAATTATTTGAATGGGAGCCAAAGGACTTTGGTCCTTACACAGAGCAGCCATAAAAGTGACTAGAGTCAGAATGAGATGAAACTGAATGGAAGATAGATTTCAAGTATAATAGGTTTAATGGGAGGTGTCCCTGAAGGCTTTGAGATCCTGCTATGGTAGTGATGATGGCTAAGGGTGACTGAGATTTGACCTTAGTAAACTCGATGACAGTAAGCTATAGACTAGAAAGAAAAGTCTATGCCTCCTTTCTTGTGTTTCCTCAGGAAGAGTTGGGAATGGGAAGAGTTCCATTTCTATTTTTTTAAGCAGATGAAAGGAAAGGGTAGATATTTAGGATACATGGGCTAGAATAGTCATTATCATCTGTGATGTAGAAGAGAGAAGTGGGAAAGTGGACCAGGCTGCAGTGTTAGAGGGGGAGGCAGTACTGGGAGTGTTGACAACCTGGGAATGCTACAAGGGGCCATTGGGGGAAGAGATTGAACAGTTAATTCACACACTGTTTGAAAGGATGTGGGAAAGGCAAGAGACAGTGAAGACTGTAGTCCTGTGACATTAGTACAGACATAAATAAAACAGAGAGATGTGGGTTTTGAATACGAATTTCATACTGGAAATGCATTGAATTGTGTTGTCTTCTTTTCTTAAGGAACTTGTTTATGGCACTGAGGACACCTGGATGGCTAAGCCCTCCTGAGAATTAAAACAAACCTTGTTTACTCTAAACTTTTCACACTCTATTATGCTCTTCTTGAAGGAGAGAGAGAGGAGGAAAAAAAAAAAGACAGCTACTTTGAGATATTCAGATAAATTCACAGAGGAATGGAAGTTATGTCACCAAACTGGATTTTCCACTTCATAGTGTATTAAGACAGAAAGGAGCCTGCACCTGGCAGTTCTGTAGCAAGTTTGCTCTCCTGTGGTTTGTTCTGCAGCTCAGTGAATTAATGTGGCCTGTGATATACTCAGCTTGTCTAGCTCAGATGAGTTTCCTGGCATGCCAAGTTTATCTACTACTGGGTGTGTAGAATAAAATCAAAATGTGTTCTTAGTCATAGACAAATAGCATAGTTCTGAGAAACCAGTGAACATCCATAATGGAAAAGGAAAAGAGTAATATTAGTTTAAGTAGGTCAGTTTTCATGGTTCTTCATGAATCACAAAAAGATATGTTGATCATAAAAACAGTTCTGAGCTCAGTTTTACCTTTCTCTGATGATCTGTAAGTTACGGTAAATGCCCCAACACAATTATGCACAGCAGTAATTCTTCTACATAAGTATCAATAGTTTCATTAGACACACATTTTTGTCCATTTTACTTATTAGTATTATTGATGATACTTTTGTAATTCAATAATCAATACTTAATATTTTGTAAATTCATTTCAGGTTTTATTCTAGCAATGAATTTGAAGGTTACCCTGGAAGAAGAAACATCTACAGGTAATTTAGACCAATTCAAAATAGTATTGGTAGATAGACACAGAGATAAATGACTAAATTGAATCACAAACCTGGGTAGATGTAGAATGCATTTTAGAAAGGTGAAATGTCATAAAATCCACTTGTAAGTGAGGGTAAATAACTCAGAAAATGATATATACAATATCAGCATAAAATCATATGCACCCAAAGTGTGAGCCAACTTATTTTGAAAAGAGTGATGGAGGAAATTCCTTATGGTGATATAAATAAGAATTTTACATAATTATAGATGCTTGAAAAGTTTGGAGTTTTTATTTATCAATGCACACTTATTGAGCACTGGCTACGTGCCATGCTGTTTTTACTCTCGAAGTGTGAGCTTCACTAGGGCTCACTTTGCTATAGTCACTTGCATCTCTCTATTAGTTATTGATGTTCAATCCAGCTGTCCTATTGATGGGTGAAATAATAACCAAAAGACTCCTCTCTGCACACAGAAGTGTAAACAACCATTAACATTGTTGGTGCTTGACTGTAAACCAAATAACATCTTAACTGATCTGTACTGTACTTGCATTCGATGTTAACATGCTACATATAATATTTTTGGGGTTGAGATTTGAACATGGATATGCTGTTCTCTGAGCTGTTACTGTTAACTCTGTGTTTTACATTTCCAAAATCACACAAAAATTCACACACTTAATCTGTAAGAAGAAAGAAAAAAAAAACTCTTATAGTCCCCTGTTCACACTTGGGTACACACTTACCTGTCTGTTGGTGGAAATCCTCCTTCTCTGGAGACAACAAATGTCCAGAGCCCCTGTGTCATGCTCAAGGCTATCTTAGGAAACTCTTAAGAGAAAGTCTTTGGAGTTGGAAACACTCACCCTGGCAGCCAGAATGGGCTCTGACACAGTTTGACCCTTGGCAGAGTACCACCCAGTATTTCCAAAAGAGGAACCAGAAGCAGTGTGGTATGAGATCCAGGAGCCCATTTTTTTTAATTAATCACTCTATTCAGGGCCACACAGAGGGCTCTGCTCATGTGAGTGTAGGAGCAGGGAGGGAGAAAATTGCAGCTTGCCCTGTGGGAGATGGAGGAGGTAGCATCTCTAGTTGAAACTCCCAAAACCCCATGTGTCCTGTAGAAAGGACAAAAAACTGAAGAAGGCAAACAGAATGCATCTTCTCATTGCCAATTTGCTCGTTACTAAAGTCCTTTCCCAGATATAGAGAAGAAGAGGGATCCTTTCTTGGTAATGCTGCCAGAGTCTTGTATGTTTTGACTTGGAGTAGGGGAGGAGAAAAAGGGAGCAGGGAGAAGGAAGGGACGGAGACAGAGACAGAGACAGACAGACACACAAAGAGATTTCTAACTACTTCAGAAGCACTTAATGGATATGAAAAAAAAAATGACTACCCACTCCCATTACAAGTGTTCTATACTCCCACTTCAGGAAAACCACAGAGGGCTTCTCCCTCAAAGCTTGTGCCTATTCAGGCAAAAATGGATCAAACATCAAGCTACATCAAAACACTGTGATTCCCCTCTACTTTAAATGATATTGGCAACAGAAAAAATAGAGTGGGTTTGATGTCAATATGTAAATTAGTCACTTTACATGGAGTAGTACATTTTGATAAATACAATCTCAAAATTTCAGCTTAGCTTTATTTTCATTTCCTTCTAGAATTAGCATTGGAAACTCTCCTCCAAGCAAGAAGTGTGTTACTTGCCATCTAAGGAAAGAAAGGTGCCAATATTACACAGCAAGTTTCAGCTACAAAGCCAAGTACTATGCACTCATCTGCAATGGTAGGTGACTGTCCTGATGTAAGCGTGACCATCCCCATTGCCTCTGTCATCAGCCTTGTCACTCCATTGGATTACTTACAATCTTTCCTTATTTGGAAAACTTGTTACACACAAGAATCTTATTGAATGCCCAAAACTTGTGGAATGAAAAGAATAGGAAGGTATTAGTCCCTCTTTTGCATCTGAGGAAACTGAGTGATTGGCTAAGGTGTCTGCCTCTATTAGGCAACAGCCAGAGCCTAGCAAGAGCTGGCTGCCACTAATCCTCATCACAATGATGTCTCCTGAAGACACCACCTACCAGATAGGCACAGAAGGAGCGATATGAAGACTGAAAGCTTTGTCTTCACTTGTGGGGAAAGCGTCAAGAGCAAGAGCCAGAGACCTGAAGTCTATGCAATGAAGACAGATTATTCTTCTAGTTTCAATGAAGACAGAAAACAAATCTTTGCCACTGAATCCTTCCTTAAAAATTGGAAGATATTTTTAGTAATTCATTTAAATATTAACAAAGGAACCATGGTGGCACAACCCGGAAAGACTATCTGATTGTTTATACCATGGTTTCATTCACAAATCATTTGCTATGTAGGTGAGTTAATTTCATGCACATGTTATCTTGCATAAGTAACAAGAAATAGAGGTTAAAACAAGACGGCAAACCAATGGAATCAGTGACAAATAGAGGTTTGTCTCCAGTTCTGTAATTGTTACCTTCTCACCCTAGCTAACCCCAGTTTAGGGGAATGGATAGCATACTTGGTAGGAAATTTAACAAAGTGCATGCCACCCTCCTTTTTAATGACATCAATAGCTCTGGCTCAGGTAGGTGACTTAGCCAACAATGGAGCCCTTCATCATTTGAGATCTCTACTCAGACACAGAGGCCTCTGTAAGATAAACAAGAATTTAGGCCATCGTGATATATTACTTCCCTTAATCCAACAGCCTGGCTCTAGAACTGGAGCCACAACTCATTTGACTGTGTAGACATGAATAAGCATTTTAACCCGAATGCTCCCTTCAAGATGCCATAAGATGTCAGTTTGAAATAACACTTTCATAAAATGTTTGGTCAGTGGAATCTTTGAAATGTCAAGAGATTGTTGTTCATGGCCATATGGGCTGATTGTGGTTATGGCATTTAAAGGTAAACATGAAATGTCCCTCTCAAGTTATATGCAACATTTTCCAACCCATACTCTTTATTTATGTAACATGTATCAAAAGCTTACATGTCAGGCACACAGCATTCTTGAACTAAGGATGTAGAGAGTCTGTTTATCTTTTTCTCTCTCCTGGAAGGCTGGGTGAGGCTGATCTCTTTAGTCATTCTATTTGTGACTCTAAGAAGAGTGTCTAATAAAATACACAGAGGAATCATGAAGCATCCAAAGAATTACTGTCATCTAAAAACTCTACCAAGATAGTTGTTTGCTGCTATTCCATTGGCTGATAAAGACACCAAGGTGGCATTAATATGCATGCATTTATAGTGCTACATACTCTATATTTGAGTAGCATGATAGCTCTCTAGAAAAGCATGCTAACACTTTTGTATATTGCCTCCCTCTAGTATCTACTTGAGGCTAAATGTTCACTGAAGTATTTAGATAAGGAACCAAAGACTAAGCCCTCATCAAAAGTTGGTGGGAGAGTCCTTTCTAGAACTTGAATCCCCTGACTTTTCTACCACTCACCCTTCCTCGGCAGTATGGTAATTTCCCATTTAGCAAAAAATATACTGTGTGGGAAGCATCACATCGTCTGGTGTTTTTGAAGCTCCAGTAAAATGAGTCACTCCGCCATCATAGGAAAAACCTTGAAATCTTTCCCTTTAGGGGTAAGAGTAACGCCTCGTTATGTAACTCCCAAACTCTCCAAAGGACTGTTGAGCCCTAGAAGACAAGACAAATGCAGGTAAAATGATACCAGTAACGTGGCTAGAACAAAAATAATACAAAATGAGAATTTCAGGTACTGATGTTGCGTCTCTAGGGCTGTGTCCTCATCCTGCTGTGTCATGGGCAGCCTGTCATTACTTTGTCTCTTAGCTTAAGATAAAAAGAGTTGCGGGTTTCCACTACTAGAAACATATGCCCATGAAAACCCATATGATGGATGTTAATAAATTAAAGGCTAGAGATTTAAATAGCCTTGTCTCCTTAGATTCTGGCCCCAAATGTAAAATGCATGTGTGTCCCTTTTGAAAACTTTGAGAAAGCATTGACTCCCAGGAAAAGCTTTTCAGTTATATTCTTTAATACTCTCAAGTGTCACAGACAGGCTGCTGTTTTTTGAGAAAGCCAAATAAAAATCTCTTTCTTTTACCTTCAAGTCATACTAAGAAGTATGGCAGGAAATAAAAATGTTAGCTTTATTATTTATAAAGGCTGTCGGGAAATGTGGTGAAGGGAAGGTGAGTGCCTTCCAACATTGCAGCCCACAAGTAATTTTATAAACATGGGTACCCTTGAACTTGCAGATTTTGCCCATGGGGCTTGGCACTTAAAGCTCTAAAGAATAAATCAGAAGCATGTTTTCCACAGGGAAAAGGCTGCCAGGAGCAAGCCAGAAGGTCCCATTCATAAGCAGCTTGCCTTAGAACGCTGAGATGTCCTTCTTCTGCTTTATTTAGGTTCAATGACACTATTGGGGTTCCCTTAAGGTAGAAGAAAATATTAGGAATGGCAAAAGTATCTATTCCAACCTCTACATGTGTTGCTTTTTAATGCACTGAGTCTCTTGCTCAATGCATTCTTTAAAACACTCTGGGTATTAATTTCTTCTGTATTTTAGATGAGTAATAGTGTTTGTTTATTTATGTACACCTCATTAAAACAGCCAGTTTCTGAATGGTTTGATACATTGTAGGCAATGCTGTGCTGGGTAGATAGCCGCCATCTTGAGGACTGATTATTTTTCATCACTCATTACAAAAGAAGGTGGTAACTGACAGCTTACATCCCAAGTCCTCAAGTCTGGAGATTTTGATCTAGTAATAGAGAGAAATGGCTGTGCTCTCTGCTGGGGGAATAAAATCCTGTTTGTTGCCCCATTGAGAGAACTCTTCAGACTCCCTAGCTTCTGAAGGCTTGGCTGGAATCTCTGTGACAAACCCCACTCTCCCTCATGACCCCATCCTTCCTTATTTAATCCCCCAAATAACATCTCAATACCACCTTTCTCCTGCCATAACCTACTAACCCCAAAAACATGACCTAAAAAAGCATATTAGAATATGAAGCACTATATAAAAATTTTAGTTGTGCATGTCATGGTCACAAAGATAAAAGATTTTACCCACCCAAAACAAACTGAACACTCAGCAAATGAGACAAAATCTAGGTACCAGTGAATACTTAAATATACAGCTAAAACTTGTCCAGTGTAGTGTGGCAGCTTCCCAGAAGGCCACTTGCAGCTTCTGAGGCAGTTCTGTGTAACTACTTAGGTTTTAACCATTAAGGACCCAGGAAAAGCTACAGCATAGGTAAGGTTTCTCATTCCTCTGTTCTTTGATTGGGCTTTGACCTGATGCATGTTGTTTAAATGTAACTTGAAATGTCTGCTTCTATATGCCATATATATATATAATTACATAAAGACGCTGAAGAGTTAAAAGATGTATTTATCTTGGTACTAGTCATAAATACTGCAGGCAGTCCTGGCAGACAGGGAATGTTATTCCTAACAGTAAACACATACTTGTCTCTGTTCTGCTCACAGGCCCTGGCATCCCCATTTCCACCCTCCACGATGGCCGCACAGACCAAGGTACTCTCTTACATCTAAAGACATCCTGAGTTCTCTATTATGAGCCTCTTCGGAGGGCAGGATAGCTGGGCAACCTAGACAAGGTGAACTGCAATGCCACACTAGTTTCAAGAAGTCCTATTATTCCTCAGACTGAAATATTGTTTGCTTTGAACCTGATCACATGAAGTCAAGTACTTTTTGGTAGTGGAGCTGTGACCCTGGCTTTCTAAACCACTGTAGATTAGAGTCAGAAGGAAAGCGTATTTGTACATCTTCTTGATTTTCCAGGAGGAGGTTTGTTCATTGTTTTTTGGGGTTTTGTTTTGTTTTGTTCTTTGTTTTGTTTTGATTTTTGGTTTTTTTTTTTTTTTTTTTTTTTTTTTATCACACCACACTGGCAAAAAGATCTAGACACTGCTTCTTCAATTCTGTTCAGAGCAGAGGGTGATTATCACTCCAGCTCTTTTGTTTGCTTTGCTTTGTGTTAGCAGCTATATCACATTGTTGCTATGTGTGAAAGCCCTGGAATTTGGGGATACATTCCACTTTTGACAGCTTGCCTCTACCTTGAATTTGCAACAGTACTTAAAATGGTTCACAGTTCAAAGACAGCCATTTTTGCTCTCAACGAAGTTATCTGGGTATTTAATTGCCTCGTGTTCTTCCTGCTGGTTTCATGTTAGCCTCTGATTGGCCATTAAACAACGCAGACCGATTGGAGTTGCTGGAGGACAGGAGTGATGTGGGGCAAGGGGATGCTCCTGCCTTCAGCACCAAGGCCTGCAGCAGTCCCTGGACAGTTGGCTGACAAGTCAGGACACTACTTGGGAATTAGTGTCGTGTCAGTTTAATGGATCAAGAATAGGTGAAAATAAAGTCATAAGAAAAAAAAAAAGGCCAGGTGCTCTATCAAGGACAGAGCTTCTGAAGTCGGGACCGTGGATTTAGTGTTTTTCTGAAGTTATTTTAACCTTGATTCTAATATTGAGATGCTTTGATGAAAAATAGGTTAAACTTGTAAATAAGGCATATTCAACATTGAAAGAACATTTCAAAGCAATACTACTTTCAAGTTCTGAATTTCTGTTTTACTAGAAATCGCCACGGATATTTAAAGTTCGTCTTATCACCACTCTGAAATATAACTCAACTTCCTTCCCCCATAACATGAATTTCTATATCTTAGAATTTTTTCTTTATGTTCTTGTTATATTCCAGGCAGATACTCATCTTTTTAGTGCTTTTGAAGTTTTATTACTGCTCTCCGTGAACATCATATATATTTTTATATTTTCTAATTCAAGAAATGACTCAAATTTCTTCAGAGAACAGATCCACCAATGTGCCTAATGAAACAGTATTCACTTACACTGTATTTGTTATTTTTCTCATTCTTCCAGTCAAACCTCCAAGAAGAATGCAGCTTGAGGGTATCCGGGTTGCTGTGGTTGGAAGGCATGGTGGCAGGGGTTTGAGGTAGCTTGTCACATTATGCCTGTAGTCAGGGAACAGAAATGGTTCAAGAATGGGGCAAAGTAGGTCAGTCTCTTAACAATTCACTTCTAGAAAGCCTCTACCTCCTAGAGGTTCTAGAACTTTCCAAAGCAGTACCAGCAACCGGCAAGCAGGTATCTAAACACAGAGCCTCGTGGGAAATATGGGAAATATTCGTATTCAAACCATACCATATGCTTATCACAAATATAGATTCTTAGATCCTCCAGCTAGGTAGATTTTAAACTGTGCTTGGTAATCTATACTCTTGATAAAGCTGTAACTGCCATTTTATATCAAATTCTATGCATTACCTTTTTAAAAAGATGTTTTTTAGACCCCTTATCCTTCTCACTTGGGCATTTACTAAATTAAGCCATCCACTGTAGTACTACCTCTCTAAAATGATGGAGACCAGATTGGACATTTATTCCTACCCTCAGAGAGATTAGAGATTAGTGGGTGATGCAAATGTATGAGCAGGCAACAATGAGAAATTGAAATAATTGAAATGCGGTGCTAAGAGGAAGGAAATACAGGATATACAGGAAACATAACGGCATACAGGGAAAACCCCTATCTGGGTTATTTTAGGTAAGAGATGTATCCTAGTATCCTATTCATCAAACCTGAGATTTTTGAATACAAAAGCAATTGATACTGTTTGGATGACTGTTGACTGAAATGGTTGCTTTTACTCACAAAGTACTCACTGTAGAGAACAGAACTTTGAGGAGATGGTGAAATTTGTTTCACACACTGATAGGATCTTTGGATGGAACTGGTTGCCCTACGATGACCTAATTTGAGGGTCTGAAGGCTAAAATAGCAATTGTACTGAAGATTACCATCAAGAAGCTGTTAGCTTATGGACAACGGGGTATCAGTAGCCTTGGACGAGGATGAGATGGTAAATTAGTGAACAGTGAGCACCTTTTGGAGGTTCTAGAAGACAGGGGCGCAAGTGACAAGATTAAAGCAAGGTAGGGCCTACCTAGGAAATTAGTGGGAGTTGTTTGTTTGTTTTGACAAAGCCACAAGTTCTTCTAGTGCATGTGTCTGTGAAGAGAGAAGAGACGTTGGCTGCTGGCGGGGGGAATGGGTACTGTTCTGTAGGATAATAAATATTTATTGAATGTTGACTGAAGACATTATGAGTCTAAACAAGATTGAAGAATGATAGGTGTAGAACATGGCACACATCTGCAATACCAAAGCTGAGAAGTGGAGAAAGGGCATCAGGAGCTGGAGATAAGTCTGGCTACATGTATGTCCTGTACTGTACAAGCCCCACAAGATAGGATAATAAAGTCCCCGAAAGGTGGGAGGAGATAGCGTTCAGAAATGCATAAAGAGAATTAATCTCCTGTGATGAGAAATGAGGAGCCAGTGGTAGTTTCCTGAAAGTTTGAAAGCCCTAAAAGAAAGCACTGTGTTTCGCTTCCATTCAAAGAAGAAAATCATTTCAAGTCAGCAGATTATACTTGAACCAAATACTATGGAGACCCAGAAGAGTTGGCATTTAATGTCGAGGACCCATTTGAAGCTTAGTTGCTTTGGGCATTGCAGGTTCTCATTAAACTAAATAACCGAATGACCTCACTTATCAGTTTCTCCACAGAATCTTTACAAAATTTAATTAATATGAAATACATCACTTTAATATGACTTAAACAAAAATTGAATATAAGACCTCTATCACTTTCAAAGTTCAATTGAGTTTTGTCATAATAAAGTATGTATGAACATATGGAAAATGGATTCCATATCTTGTACTAGACCCTCCTTAGGGGAGCAGTGAGCATAGAAGACTGAGCAGAGGAAAGACAGTATATGGTGGATTGTATCACTCCTTACAACATGACGGTTCACAATGCACTGCTCCATAGAAACGTCTAGTGTCCACCTCTCAGTCTTACCGTAGCCCTAGGAAGTCCTATGTGTGCTTTAAAAAGTAGGACAACATTTCCCTCGCTATTCAGAAGAATATGACTCTAACTACAGAGGCATTGATTAGGTTTTCAAGCAAACCTGGTACTTCATTAAGTCCTAAAGAGAATGCCAATAAAGTTAAAAAACCATTCAATATGATAACACCTATTTTCAGCCTCTGTGATCAGATAAAAACAACAGCACTCATGAGTCCATTAGCCGCTCTACATTCTGGCCTCCTGCAGGATTCATTTCGGGGAGAACTCCACATACAGACTCCACATGAAGGGAGGCAGTAGCTAGATTCACTTAAATGTGTGCATTTAATTTTTGTGAGTTCTAATGTGTAGTATGTCACAAGTATTTCTTTTCTGATGGGTTATCCCCCAAAGCTAACATGAAATTTATGATGTCTTTTGTATAAATCGTATCCAAAACATTTCTACGTGTGCTAAGATTAAATATAACACATTTTGGAGCAAAATGCCATGAACATGTGAAATCAGAGAGCTCCATGGGAAGTGGCTTGGCAAACAAAGCAGTTTTAAGTCTCCAGTTCACTGTCTTCAGTGACCGCTTTTCAAAAAGAAATGTAAACAAAATCTTCAGGATTTATTTTGTAGCAATTACCATATCTCACAAGTCATCTACTTCTCTCTTTCACAGAAAAAAAAATCTAACTGTACATATTGTATGAAAGACTAATTTTTTTTCATGAAGATGCTAGTATCAAATTAAAACTTATTTTAAAGAGCTTTCTTAATATAAACCCATTTACATGTATTGCCAATCTATAACACTCAGAGGATCAACTGATTTATTCAGTTTGAAACATTAAAGTGTGAAATATAGCTGAGTTCAGTATGAACAGTAGCTTTTGTTTTATTCCTAGGGAGGGAGCTCTTAGGCTTTCAGATGGGCTAATCTTGAATTCACAATGTAAACCAAGCTGGCCTTGAACTCATTGAGATCCTTCCTTCTCAGTCTCCAGGGCCTGAAATTCTAGGCAGGAGCCACCAGTCCTTACTATAAACAGCAGTTTTTAGAGTGTACTTCAGTCACAAGACACAGTACTGTGTGCTGCTCTCCAAGATATACAACAACTTTGGGGAGAAAGATTTTGAAAGAATCATGGACACAGCGATCTGTTTTCAAAACAAGATAAATTTCTACATTTATCAGATATAACAGGGAAAGGTCAAGATATAAATATAAAGATCTCAGAAGCAGGCTTTAACTCCCCGTGCTGAATACATTATGTTGGCAGTTAGGTCAGCCTTCACTGAGCTGGATCAATCATCCAGAGACTGTATTTTTCCCTTTTGCTCAACGTTTCAAGAAATGTCACTCATTCAGCCTCATGGCTTCAAAATGAAGAACTGCAGTAGGATAGAGAACTAGATGATCAAATGACCACTGTTGCTTTGGTGCATTTGCTAAAAATGCTGAACGTGTTAGCGGTATGAGAGCACTGGTCAAATGTGATGTGGACGTGACGTGAATATGACGTGCTTACATGTCACGTCGGTATCTCCACTGTTGGCTACATCAAAACTGCCACTGTGAAGGACCTTAGTAGACCCTTACTCAATCCCATCAATGTTACCCACACGTCAGTATCTCCACTGACGGCTACATCAAAACTGCCACTGTGAAGGACCTTAGTAGACCCTTACTCAATCCCATCAATGTCACCCACACAAGCCAAAGAAATTTCACGAAAGAAATTATTGATGTAAGTAGTATGAACTGAAGATAAATATTATATTTTTTTAAGAAATACAAGTATTAGAAGAAAACAAAGAACTGGAAAATGCTCTGAAAAATATCCAGCTGCCTGCAGTGGAAATTAAGAAGCTCGAAGACGGGGAAATGAGTAAGATATTCTAAAAACCTCTCACTTATAGATGTGAAGGTGAAAACTTTGCCTGCTTTAAAAAAATTACTGAGTAAATGTTATAGTCTAAGCCATATAAGCTCTCCTTTAAAAATACTTAACAATATTTAGTTTTGTTAAGCATTTTAATATAATTATAAATACAGGTGATCATCTACTTTTCCATAGCTCCCTCTCTACACTGACATTTTTAAAAAGGAGATGATCTAATTTTAATTTTAGAATAGGTGCTTGTAGAGCAAGCAGGTATTTTGAGGACTTATATTCATTTGCAAATTAGACCTGAAATAGGTAATTGAGTCAGTGGAAATATGTTTTTAATCCTTAGTGATTTACTGGGTTACTTTTATGGTGTATATTGTAAAAGAAAATAACATATATGTGATGGAATAATTATTTTCCCTTTTTCTGTTTTCAAAGCTTTATGGTACAAGATGGTTCTTCCTCCTCAGTTTGACAGATCAAAGAAGTACCCTTTGCTAATTCAAGTGTATGTAATATTTTGTGTAGTGTAAAAGCTATTTACTGAAAATATGTTGGATGAAACACACATTTATGAAATAGAATGAACCATTCTCCTTGGTAACAGTTCCTATTGGTGCTGTTTTTATATATTCCTCCAACTAATCAGAGTAAATAAAATATGGTTATTTAAAATAGATCGAGGAAGTTTTGAGATTTGAGATGGACTTGCCTGCATTTGCTGTGTTGAATTTCCTTGGGATGGCAAATTGCCGAATGTGTCAGAATACCTTTGAGATAAAGAGATTGCAGCCAAAAAAAAAAAATAGTGTAAATGATCTTAACATCTTATGTAATTGAGTTAGAAATGAAATAAAAGAATGGAATACATTTAGTGGAATCACACCCAAAATCAGTGCTGACCTACACACAATTTGCTTAAAACACCATGCATTTTTTTAGTATATCTTATGTCTGCTTTTAGCAAGTGGCAGGTGGCAGAAATGACGAAAAACCCACACATATTCCTTGAAATGCCAACCCTAGATGTATCCGTTTTGGGGAATAGGAGAGGCTGTGTCCCAAAACAACTTCCTTGTAGCAAACCTCTGGGAAAAGCCTGCTCTCCTTTTGATTTAGAGCCAGCAATAATGCTACTGATATCGAAATTTTTATCACATAATGGGACTGGGAACTGCTGAAATTCATGCTAAACTGTTGTGAGAAAATGTATTTTAATTTTTTTTAAAAATTCAGAAAATTTATTTATTTTTTTAAATTTTCCTTTAGGTATGGTGGTCCCTGCAGCCAGAGTGTAGATTCTGTATTTGCTGTTGATTGGATAACTTATCTTGCAAGTAACGAAGGGATAGTCATTGCCTTGGTAGATGGTCGGGGCACTGCTTTCCAGGGTGACAAGCTCCTGCATGCTGTGTATCGAAATCTGGGTGTATATGAAGTTGAGGACCAGCTCACAGCTGTCAGGTGAGCACCGTTTCCATAAGCTGTCCACACACAGGTCATTGTGTCACCAAGCTAGACCCTACAGAAACCCAGAACATGGTGGGTGTGGCCTGCCACAGAGCCATACTTTCTGTCATGCTGACCTTTTCCAATGACTTCATTCCTTTTTGGTCTGACTTACTGACTTGGTACAAAGTTATTATTACTTTTAAAGGGATTTTTTTGGTCAAATATTGGGAAAGTTGTTCATGGAAAGGAGCCAATAAAGGTGAAAAAATGCTTAGTAGAGCCAAGACATTACATCCAAACTTTTATTGATTACTGTGGTCCTCAGTTGAAAAACAAAACAAAAAAAATCACATAACTTAACTGACAGCCTTCAGTAAATCAAATATCTAAATGTGTCCAATTGTCAGTCCTCCCTCTTTAGAATCAATTGAGATTGTCGTTGACACTTCATGTTCTAGGAGCTGGAAGTTCACTTGTAATTCATCTTGCTGTTATTTCTCACTATGCCTTCATGAGAGTAGACACCGGTTTTCACTTGTCAGAAAACTTCAGTTTTCATAGAATAGATGTAACATTCTGAAAACATTTAGAAGGAAGGCAGATCTAATTTATTCTTCCCCAGCTATATTTCTAACCACAGTTAATGGAGCCATCGTCTTCTTAGAATCTAAAACAATGTTGTCCATAAAACTCTACTGCACTGAACACGGTATACAGGATTGCCTTGGACCTCTATTCCTATGGACTGAGGAGGTGAAACCGGTGAGTGAGAGTTTACCAGTATGAAAGTTTAGCTGATTGGTTGCACTGTAGGTATAGATGATTTTGCACACACAACAGCCAAAGACTGAACAATGATTCACAATCAATTTAAAAAAAAACTCAGTAGACTACCTCTTATACCTTTAGTGTTACTGATATTAGCAAAGTTGATCAATGTATACAGAAGAGATTTAATTTAACAGCTGGGGAACAGGTTCAGGCAGCACTTTATTTATTTATTGTATTTCTGACTCCAGTCAAAGTAGAAAAATTTAGATTCCTATGTAACTTATTTTAAGACTAGAAAGGCAGTCATGACTCATTTCTTCCGATGTCTCTTCCATTTAGTGAATAGTCATTTATGCACAGACAAAATGTGTTCAATTAGATTAGTCAATTTTAATAAAAGATAGTAAATTTGATGATTACATTGTTAAAACATTATCAAAATTTATAATTAAACCCTCACTTCTTGGAGGCTACATGATCTTCACTGATCCAGACATGATATTTTTACTATTAATTTATTTGGAAGAATCTTGTCCAATGAGGAAATGGGTTCAGAGGAATTCCACTGGGGCAACAGAGGAATTTTTTATTCTGCTTTGCTTTGTTGGTTTTTTGTTTTTTTGTTTTTATTTTTCAGTGTTAGAAGGCAACTCCAGGACCTAGTAAGTGTTAAGCAATCACTTACCTACTGAGCTAAATTCTCAGCTTAGTTTGTCCAAACTTTGATGTGCCCTGTCATGAGTATGAACACATTTGTTGGCCTTCAAGCTTTTATTCTTTGGGTGTTTGGCTAGAGGAACATCTTGGGTCTTTTCTGTTAATACTCAAACTATGCAAAACACCAAGGAAATATAAACCAAAGATTTTTCAAAAACTTAAAGCTAAAGAATTATAAATCGTGTCTTTATTTAAGTGCTTTCTAAAGTGGATAGAACTATAGAGTGGTTTGATTTGGCTTTGACTTAAAACAATCATATATATACAGCCTTTGGATTTCCTATCACAAATATAGTGCTCAACAAGAAATGAATCTTAATTTGCTCTTTTGAATGAAGTAAAAGTATAGAACTAAAGCCCAGATAAGGACCTTAACAGAAATTGTTATTTCTGGCCTTAAATCCTATCTTCTATTAATTTTTCAATAATACTAACTTGTCTTTGGTACTTGATTGCAAATTTAACAGAGGTAGTACCTGGTGGCCATTACTGTCCCTCAAACTATTTTTCTAGAATGGTATCTTGAGAAAGCTTTCCTGGTATAGGGCAAGCATACTGCCATCCATGTGCTCAGACACTTGACAATGCATGCCACGTGCCACCATATCACATTCTATACAAAGCAGTAAACCTTGCAGCCCTTGCTTTCTGTGCATTTACAATCTAAGGGGATTACTGTTAAATGTATTACTGTTAAATGGGATTTTTAGCAAGCCCTTCATCTAGCATAGATCATAGAGTAGCTACATGGCCCATTCAGGCGACACATGCAATAGTGCTGAGTCCCTGGGCTGGCCCTAGCTTTGTTTGAAATCTCTGATACATGAACATGTAAAAGAAACCTAAGATTTTAGTTCTTCGTGAAAGGAAAGGCTAACATCAGAAGAATAAGATGATCCTGAGAGTGATTCAACTCCTTATCTCCCAAAGCTGCCTTTTAGGAATCAGACAGTGACCACCTAACCTGAAGAAATGGGTTTGTAAGCCCTTGACTGTCACTCTCGAATCAACCCAGAAACAAAATTGTTTTCACTGACTCTCTTATGAAATTTTATACAGGTGAATTTTCTACATGTCAACAGAAAACCGTGTATGTGCACTTGAAACAGCAGTAAATACTAGTCAAGCCAAGCTAAGGGAAGCAAAGAAAGTGGAAAACGGAGGCAAATATCACCTCATAGCCTACCCGTGCATGAGAATGCCTGAGAGAAACACATGGTAGCGAGTTCACAAGCGCTGGGGGAAAGGGAATATGGTTTCTTCAGGCTTCTTGGAAAATGCCGAATTTCAGACAATCACAAATTTTCAGAGATGATAGGGTCAACGCCACTCACTTGGACTATATTCAGCATTGTATATAGTCCAAAAGTCTTAATTTTATGTGATTTAATAGTTGATGATGAAAATTTTTGAGAGAAAAAAAATATCACTCTTATAGCATCAAAAGAAAATTTCTTATACAGCATAATTGGTTAGTAGGATTCATAGTGCTCTTAGCCCAGAGTCATTTTTTTTTAAAGTGGGGAAAATATATAAAGTTCAGTTTAACCTCTAGTATTACAAAAAACACCTTATTCGTGAGTTACTTCATGGTGTTGATTAAACCATCTTATCAGTAGTTTCTGATAACTCACCATCCAGGAAGCTTTTCAGATTTCGAGGATGAAGTTTAGAGAGCCCTGTTGATCTCAAAAGGTTTGTATTATCTAGCTAACCTTTAACCTAGTCCTGCCACACTAAGTGTTAATGTTTCATCTTCATGTTAACAACTAAAAACTATCATTTCCTGCTAATGTGATCCTTCCAGAACAAACCTAGCCAGAGAGCGGATAAGAATTTCCTGTTCCTACGAATCACCTGTTATTTGCTTTATGGCTCAGATGCAAGGCAGCAGGATTGTTAGCGTCTGGGAAATCATAAAATTATAACCATGTTTATGGCTCAGAACTGTCTTCCAACACCAGTAGCAAAGACTATCTTTTAACAAGAAAGCGAACCTTTCTCATCTCCCATTTTGATTTGGAAGCGTGTGGGAGAATGGCCGAAGGGCCACGCTTTCTGCACATTTTGCTCGCTTTCCCTGGATCAGCTTCCACACAGGTAGCAATTTTCCATTCGCTACTCCGTTTCTTCCCTGTTCACTCAGTGTCCTTCAGAATTCGTGTCGGGTAAGCTGTGACTAACGGGGCCTCTTCCCATCTGTTTGTCCCGGGCATTTGCCCAACTCCTCAGTGCGTCAGAAACGTGCATGCTGAGTCGATGCAATGAGCGAAATGGTTGCTATAAAATCCCTTTAAGTGACTCTACAGAGCTGGCAAAAGGGCTCAGAGGGAGGGCACTAGCACAGTAAACCTAAGGACCTGGGTTCAGTTCCCAGAACAATAGAAGAAAAGAAGAAATTCCATTGTTCCACTAACAAAAAAGACACGTGTGTTCTCCTTCCGAAGAAATGAGAGAAATGTATACACAGAAAGCAGAGGCCACACCAGTGTGTTCTGGAGGCCCTTCCGTTTGCCTACTGTGGAGTTAGTTCTCCAGGGCCGGCTCACTCCTTCACACCTTCTTTCTTCCCTTGCTTCTGATCTCTATAAAGTTTTCTTGGAGCTCTAAACGCACTCTCCCAATGAGTTCCATTTTCTCTAGAATACGAGAGAAATGAGGTAAAAAAATGCACGGCAAACACTGCTTTGGAGGCTTCCCGGGAGATTTAAAGGTTGTTTTTCTTATAGTCTGTTATTCCTAAGGGGGGGAAATTTATTTTGAAAACGTTTTGGAAATGTGATGGAACCGAGCAAATCATTTCAACATTTTAAAAGGATACGTGTAGATGTAGTTAGTGGTTCATACCATAAGCAATTGGGATGGGGGGGGGCTACTGTATATGAACGGCAAGAATAGAGATTTTCCATTGAACAGTTCTTAAAATCAAAATGATGGTTATCTTTTTTTAATTTAACAACTTTATTTTAAAAAACAAAGATAAATGTACAGATTTTAAGCATTTTTGTATAAAAGTATATGAATACATTTTTGTCAATACTTGGTTTTTTTTTTAAGGTTTGATAGTATGTATTAAAATCTTATTAGTTACAATGTGAATAAAGTACATGTAAAACAGGATGTAACCTGGAAATAGTCAAAGGAGGGCATCCTCATAAAAGCAGGGAGATGGGCGATGGGATAGGGGGTTTATGGAGGGGAAACCAGGAAAGAGGATAATATTTAAAATGCAAATAAAATATATTCAAAAATTAAAAAATGATGATTATCAACAACTATGCAAATAAGGTGATACAAATTTAATAAAAATTGAATTGGTAATGAAACAGAAATTCCTTCCAAGACCCAAGGATTCGGAAATCAGGTACTAGTAGGGATGCCATTGTATTCCAAGGAGGCAATCTGGGGACAGGCTTTGATAACTCCCAAGAGTCAAACACTGGGCCTAAGGACACTGAGATCACTAAGGATGAAGAATGGTCCTTTCATCCTCTGAAGAAAACATGACAATATTATTTTAGTTATTTGTCAATGCAGCCTTATTATGCACATGTTTAAACAAAGAGATGAAGCGTTTCTATTAAATCCTCGGATTAAATATGCTTGTGTAAAGAAGTAAATGTCATGTGTACACAATTAAAATTCTAAAAATTTGTTTCTTTCACTTTAGAAAATTCATAGAAATGGGTTTCATTGATGAAGAAAGAATAGCCATATGGGGCTGGGTGAGTTGTTTCATACGTTCTCTGCCTGTTACTTAGTCCCGTAATACTCGTTTTCCAAAGTGTTTGCTGAGAAGGGTTTTCATGAAATGTCAGTGTTGCGACATAATCTAATCTGTCAATAGAAACAGTCAGTTTGAATAATATCAGCTTTGAAGTGGTGGTTTTAAGTGTTTGTTCCTTTTTTTCTGATTTAATTTCTTCTTTGTATAGCAAATGAATCCATAATTGACACATTTTTAACTTAATTTTTAATTCTAAATTATAGCATATTGAAATGAACTCTGCCCTTCGAAAGTTTGGTTGCCTCTCTGATTTTGGATTTAATATTCATTTTATCTTTTGTATTTTGTTTTCATAAAAATCTGAGCTAAGGGTTGACTTTTGGTATACAAATTGCTTAGTGTCTATCTAGACCAGTGTAATCCTAACAGAGCTGTTAGGCATTTTCATCTTTGGGAAAATTCAAAGTATCCCTGTAGGCCCAATGTGAACTGGTGCTAATTGGAAAGGAAGCAGTATTTGGCTCCCTAGTTCGGGTCATGGATTTGATGCTCCCTCATGTGTGAGGACTGATGCATTTATTAACAATAAACACAAAACTGAGCGGCAGAGGTTGTTGATTATGGGCAATGAAGTCATTGTAACTTTACAGAGATATTGGGAAGAGTTTAAGTTTGCCCATTATGAATTATGATAATCACCCTTTAAAAGAAGTCTTCCTGCTTCACTTTTTGGTCTAAATTTGTACATTTGCAAGTCAATATTCAGGCGGTTGTGCCTGGGTTGTTTTTCTTGGCTGTTTTCTGTGACAGAGGCCTGCATAAGACAGAGGGAATGAAACCCAGCATGGAAGGGAATCTGCAGAATCCAGCTCAGCTCTGAGCTCAGTGACCAGATGAAGGGCTCTTAGGAGTTTGGAGAAAGTTGTTATTTCAAGCCATTTGCTGCTTCTCAAAAACCATCAAATGTGAAATATCTAAGCAGGGTTGGATTCAAATGGGTAGAAGCAAGTGAAATATTTTTATAGGGCAATAATTCAGATAAGACCATTTAGACTATCCATGTTTGTGAAATTTCTAAAGTAGATCATTGACAGAGTTTCCTTTTAAGCAACTCACGCATAATCATTAACATTTTGCTTAGAGCAATGCTGTATTTCTTCTGTAGGCTCCGAGTAACCATAAACTAGAACTTTCCATTTCACTTACTGAACATGTTAACATGTTAACAGGTTAGGCATTAGTCTGGTTGAGGGTCTTCTGTGAGCTGACTTGAAAATCCCCTCATCATCCAGCAGTGCATTTATAGCAACCCAGGATCTTTCCATAAGAGATGCTTACCATAGCTGATTTTGTCAATGCCATCAGAAGAAATAGTGTTTTATTTTCTTTGCACTGTTGACTCTCTCATGGCCATGATCATGAAGCAGACTTGTAAGAGCACGTTTTAAGGAAGAAAGCAATGGGTGGCTTTGCAATGCATGCCACGTCTGAGTAGACCCCAAGTGGCTGGAGAAACAAGGTGTAAAAGCCATACTGCTATGCCCCCTGTATATTGGTTCTTCCAGTTTGGGACACTCCATTCTTATTAACCCATACATCTAGTCTCTGACATCCATTTCTTCATCATTGTAAAATATCATTATATCTCAACTAGGCCCTGTGTTAAGCAATTTATTTTATCTTATTTTTTTATGACACAGACTCATGCATCTTAGATTACCTTTTACTTACCAATATATCTGAAAATGACCTGGAACTTCTGGTCTTCCTGAATCTTCCTTCAAAGTGTTGGGATGACAAACATACACCAGTTTCCCAAATTTTGCATGATAGTTGAGTTCTACCTTGGTCTTCATTCATGCAAGGCAAGCGCTGTGTGTACAGAATCACATCCTCAGCACTCACTCTAGGTTCTTTATTAATAAAAGGGTGAACCAGTCTTAGATTTGACTTTTATATAGGAGAATAGTGTAGAAAAACAATGGTTTATTAAAAGTTATACTTGTGCACAACAGCAGGAAGAAATGTAGTTACTTGTGGCTGTGAGAGCTAGTAGAGACATCAGATATGAGTCAACATCTTTGATGGGCAATAATAGCTTAGTAAAGGGACATTCCAGAGTGTGCAGCCCACATTTATTCTAGTCTTGATAATGCAAAGGAGCATGTGTGAGTTGGTCAAAAGTATGACAAACTTTGAAAGGCTAAAGACTCTCGAGGAAAAAGTTTGGAGATATCTGGAGAAGTAAGATAGCAAGGTAATATTCGATAACAAGAAGTGGCTAGGCATGTGTAGCATTTTGTATTCTGTGCCTCTGTGATCGTCAGTCTGTGGGTCCTTTAAATGTGAGTGTGCCTCTGAGTGTGGCCTTCACCCATCAATACTCTGTAGGTCACTGGATCAAACTCTGGGGTTTCGAGCATGCTGTGGTTCCAGAATCGGGCCACCTGCAGGTCCTTTTCCTCTGAGTCTTATGTTTCAATTGTTTATCTGTCATCTTTCCTTCAAGACACAACTTCCATGGGCATCATTCATTCTTAGTTTACTCCAAACTAGCCTTATCATGGCCTTTACAATTCTTAATCATCTCTTAAGGCTGCGTTATCCACTGAGTCATCCAAATTAGAAAGCTTAAAGGAGTTGCTTCTTACCTCCGGCCTCTTTCTGAGTCGAGAATTCTGCTGATCAGTGATCTCTTTTTCCACTTCAAACTGTTAAATAGTTATTACTATCTTTGATGACATTATTTAATGTTGGTCTCTTCATGAGTCACTAAACCAGAACTTCTCAAATGTTAGAAGTATGTCTATCACCCCAAAAGCTTATTAAAATACAGCTTCCAGATCCTTACTACTACAGAGCCTGCTAAGGCTCAGAACTGGCATTTCTGATAAGATTCTAGATATTGCTGATGCTTTTGGTCTATGATCTTAGGTGGGTAGTTTCAAATTAAGTTTTTAAAAATTCTTTGATGTATATATATATTTTTTTCCAACACACACACACACATACTCAACATATTTTTTCAACAAAACATTCCATAATTAAATACAAAGATATAGTAAGACTAGGCACGAGCCTTTCTATCAAGGCTGGAAAAGGCAATCAAGAAGAAGTAAGAGAGTCCCAAGACTAAGCAAGAGTCAGAGACACCCCAACTCCCACTGTTAGGAGACCCACAAAAACACCAAGCTAACAAGCATGACATATGTGCAAAGGACCTAGCATAGATGCATGCACGCTTCATGACTGCCATGAAGCACTATTTTTAATGTGTTATTTTTTTACTTCCATATTCTTCAGGGTTCCATGGTGATCACATAATAAATAGCAAATATATCTCCTTGTGTCCAAGGCCCTCAGCAACCTTGTTTCTGCTGCCTTTTCAATCTTGTTTCTCCCAGATCTGATGAGTAGCCAAACTACAGTTGTTCTCTGCTGTTCCTATGATGACATAAACTTCCTAGCAACACTTCCATGGACTTCCTTTTTGCTCACTCTAACCCTTAAAATGAAAAACCACTTGTTCCTAAAGATCCATCCTAATGCAACAATCTTAGAGTGGCTTTAACTCTGTACTCTTCTTAAAGGAACAGGTATTTGTTTGCTTCTTAAAGGAACAGGCATTTTTTTGCTTCTTAAAGGAACAGGCATTTGCTTGTTTCTTCTACCAGTATTGAGGTTCTTCAAGAGAATGAGTATTATCTTTTTTCTTCTTTTGACAGCATTTTCCCTATAAGATGTTTAGCAAAATATGTAGTCATGTCAAGCATCTCTGATATTGTTTAAACTGAGTTTAATCAAGTACCTTTTTGTTCTCTCAAAATTTGTCTCACCTGTATCAAGAGAATTTCTTTTTTCAGGAAAATAGTCTAGGATCTAACAGTTTGGGAAATGGATGTTTATTTACAATTGCTCATTTTGGCCCCACAGAAGACTAAGAAAGAAACTTTAATCTTTTTTTGTTTAGTACAAAAGGTATTTTTATCCACAATTATTTATTCCTTCTTTTCCTACAACTACACATTAACAGTAGTTTTCATGGCTACATCTATGGGAAGAGCTGTTGACATTAATAATGCCACTGTCCTGGTGTCTTAGAAAGATAATGTCATAGGATATAAAGTAGTCTGAGAATAGAAAGCAAGGCTAAAATATTAAGATTAGGGACAAATTGCAAAGGTCTGTACTGCAGTTAGCTAGAGAAGCAGACATTTGGAAGAGCCTTTAGTCTTATAGTTCCCTTAAAGACTAGTAAGTCAGAACCTATTGGAAACTGGAAATATGAAGGGGGAAGAAGTTAAGAATTGATCATAACAGATTCTCAGCTCATCTGAGAATGCCAAATATTTCACATCAGAAAAAGTTATCTTTTTTTTGTGTAATATTAAGCATTTCTGTAGCCTGTTAAATAGGTCATTTTGGGATAACCCAAAAATACTGTCTACAATTGGTTTGTCAATAAGTTTCAAATTCAACATTTTCTTTCCAGATATAGATTTTTTTAAAGGAAGGGGCATTACTGGCACTACTTTTCATTATGTGGGTCAGATAACCAAAGATTTACAGCCCTCATTTTAATCAGTTGCAAAATATCTGTTATGTCTCCTTGATAGCTCTTAAGAAATGCCTGTTCATTATAACACTTCCTAATGGGAATGGTTTTGCCTTTGGGCCAGTTGCCAATACACAGAGACTTTTTTTAGGTTTTAACTCTAGAGAAAGGCTATTGGTATGTGGGACAGAAGGCCAGGAAGAGGTTTAAATGCTCAACACTGCTCAAGAAACCCTATAACATGTGCTGAAATCTTGAATGCAATGAAAAATTAAAGCAATTATTCTTACTGTTCAGGAACAGGGAGAGGTTTGCGTAAACTATTAGAAAAAGAAACTGCATTTGCAGGCTTTGCTTTGTTAGTGAAGACCTAGCCAGGTGGTGTTGAATAAGCATCAGTTCATTATTTAATCTTAGTTCCTTTCTCTTGCAGTGACTAATTATAAGCGATTTGAATTGCTATGTGAGAACGATGTAAATGTAGGAAGAATACACTTCTAATGAGGGACCATGCTAAACTAAATTATATCTGCCAAAAGAAGTTGCCCTGGTGTGGAAAGACAGGAAATGTCATGGGTTGCTAAGGCAGGCCTTCTGGGTTTGATCCCTACCTCCGGTTTTTATTGATTCTACAGCTACTGTGTGGGCTTCAGCTTCTCCTTTATAAAAATGCATCCACAACTTCTTTCCCTGGTCACTGTGGGAATTACAGGAGATAACAGTGGAATTATGTATTCAGTAAATATGTATTTTTATCCCTCCTGCATATCAGGCCATATTTTCAGTGTTGGGAATAGATCCATATGCAAAACAAACAAAACTCTCTACTCTCGAAAGTTGGAGAATCGTGGGAGAGAAAGATAAATAAGTACAATACAAAATGTTGAGAGATGGCAAGGGATATCCAAAAATGCAAAATAAAACAAGAAAGAAAGAAACGAAGCGGGAGCTAGGTGAAAGTGGATGGTGTGAAACTAGAAGGCTAGAGAGGCTGTCTGGTCTGGAAGTCAGTTAAGACTTGACGAAGAGACAGGAGCCCTAAGGCTAGCTGCTTTTGAAGAGGAGTTATCCAGGTGGAAAGTCACTGCATTTGCAAATGTCCTAAGGCCAGACCATGTTTCCACAGTTCAGAGAACAAGTGGGAGATAAAAGAGACCAAAGAGCACTGCATAGCAGGGGTAGGGGTGAAGGGCTGGATAGACAAGACACATGGTGTGGAACAACGTTCCTCAGCCATGAAAGTGTTGGCTAGTTATTGTTCCTGTGGGAAGGTGAAATGGCCCAATGTGCCTGAGTGTTTAAATAAGAGCATCCATGCCCTGTTTGGAAATTCTGTGCCCTTCTGGGAATGATTCTAAAGGCATCTTTCAACACAACGTAAGACACCTAAGTGCAGAGGACACCATTCTAGAATTCTCTTGGCCAATCTGCTCTGTGGACACTTTTCTTACAGCAACCTCCCACTCTGCCGAGGATCCCCACTCACGAGAGAGCAGAAAACGTCAGTGCGGGTTCTTTTCTACCCCTCTTCATTTCTACAATAGGAATAGATTTTCCACGATGCCTGGGGATTTAAAGTCGAACCTCAGGCTGTGCTGTGAGTGAAGAATGATTTTGCTATTACTAATTCCTAGACAGTATTTGAATTCTAACTGAAAACAGAAATATATCTATCTATCTATACCTATACCTATACCTATACCTATACCTATACCTATATCTATACCTATACTTAATCTATATCTAAACACAGTGCTTTAACCTAATCCCTGAGTTGGTATATATTAATGTGTAAGGTTTTGAACACAGATGTTCGAGAAGATTTTAATATGTACTAGGAATTACAATGTCATATTGTGTATGTTCTGCTCTGAAACATGAAAAACCAAGGGCACACCAAATGTTGTTTTTTTAGTAAATACTCCTTTTCCCATAACATCATGAACAACAAAGGTCTGAGGTTTATTCTGCTCTCATTTGAAATGAAATTAAAGAGGAAGGGAAACCTTGCCGTCCAGGAGCAGCTCTTGCTGTCCTACTAATTAAAGCAAATTATTTTCATAAGTGAATTTGAAACCAACCATATAGACAATTTCACTTACCCAAGTGATTTTTGAATCCAAATGTTCCTTCTGCTTTTAAAATCTATTTTCCCCTATTAAAACCTAGTTTAGTTCTTCTTCAAATGTAAGAAAAAGAGGCCACAGTATAATTGGAGCAGCCTATTTTATTCTGTGGTTTGCAGCCAAGGGCCCTCAATAAAATTCCCCAGAGATGGAAAAATAAAACCATAAACTACTCAGAGGATTCTTCCCTTAAGCACTAAGTGCAACAAAATTCTTAGCTAGGCTTCCTCCTCCTTGTATTTCCCTTTAACAATGGACCTATTTGAACCTCTCCGCTCCTCCTTCCAGTCTTTCTCTTCCTTGCTCTGCCCCCTTAAAGACAACTTTCCTACTTATGGGCTGCTGTGATAAGTGTCCCCCAACTGCCTATAGCCCACACAGCACACAACTCCAGCCATGCCATATTCATAAAAGAGGTAAAACTGTAGCTACAAAGTCTCCCTCGAAGGACTTTTGTGAATGGCAGAAAGCATCTTACATTTATGTTTTAGAAGCAACTCCTCCTTTCTGTGTATCTCTTTCAAGTACAGTTTTGTTTGGTTAGTTGGTTTTGTTTTGTTTTGTTTTGAACAAAGACCTAGTTAGATAGATTTAAAAGGAAAAAAAAAGAGTTTTGACTTTTTATAGAAACTTTGTAATTACATTTATCTCTCAAACATTACCTACTCTGTTTTCAGGGACTTTGCATTAATTGTTTTCTGATTTACCAGAGATAAAGTAACTATTGTAGTTTGCTACCGGTGTACCTGGTGGACATTTAACCTACTCTACAAGTGACCACAGCTCCCCCCAAGTATTATTGTGTGTAGACTGACTTTAAAAATACAGAAATGCTTCTGTGCACGTATCTGAGGCTGACCAATAACACTGTCTCTTCAGTCCTACGGAGGTTATGTTTCGTCCCTGGTCCTTGCATCTGGATCTGGTCTTTTCAAATGTGGCATAGCAGTGGCTCCAGTCTCCAGCTGGGAATATTACGGTATGGAAATATTTCATAAATGATGCCATGAAAACATTTAACACATAATACTCTATATTTGAGGTTGCTAAGAAAACAAACTGTGCAGCGAAGTTCACCCCAGTATTACTGGGGAAAATAGAATCTATAACTGATGTCGTTCATGTAACTCATTATTTACATGCTTTATCTTTCCGTGCTTAAAAAGAAAAAGGACTCTTTACAGATCCTATATATTTATTATTTCCCACAAACTTTGATCTCTTATTAAAAAAATATTAATGTCAGAGCCAACTCTGCTTTTGAAGGCATATAACTCCAACAATGGTTACCTTTAAGCATATATCTTGCAAAGTCAAGTCAGGGGCCAACGAATTCATTCTTATACTACACTGTGGAAATCACCTTTAGTCACAAATCAGAGAGAATATGCATATATATGCATATATATATATGTATGTGTACATGCAATCATCTTATATATAAATTGGGAGATATCCATTTCTGAGTGCCTGTTTTCATGATTAACCCCAATATAGAATGCCTATTTGAAACTAACACTAATAATTGTATATACATACATACATACATACATACATACACACACACACACACACACACACACACACACACACACACAAACACACACACACACACACACACACACACACACACACACATATATATAGCTATTTTCTCTTTTCCACTCTGGAGTCACAATGAGGCATCCATGCCTTACAGAGAATCTTTATTCAGAAAGCTACGTGACTGTGTGTTTGAGTATGTGTCTATGATGTTGAGGCAAGTGAATCTGGGAGACATGTCTTTCTACGATATGAAAGAAGACACTGGTGAAGAGACCAGAGGAGGTGGATTTCGCAGGGTTTTTTTTTTTTTTTTTTTTTAAATATAACGAGGCCGTTGCCATCTCCACATTCCCCCAAGGAGAGCGACTGAAAGAGCTTAGAGGCAGCTCGTGAAAGGCTTAGACTCACTCATGCTTCCATCGAGTTTCTGCACTGTTTCTGGAACCTCACCGAGGTGAGCTGCAGAAATGACACCTTCATTGAGACCAACCATGACATCAGGTAGAGGAGGAATGTACCTCAGAGTCTCCACACAGAAGAACAGGGGCACATTTACTAATGTAGGAGTTACATAAGATGGCGAGCCGACATTATAAAGTGGAAATAGCATATTTCTGTGCATTTTTGCAGCATCCATCTACTCGGAGAAATTCATGGGCCTCCCAACAAAGGACGATAATCTTGAACACTATAAAGTAAGCATTTCCCATTGTTTCTAGGTCACTCTTTTATTTCAAACGTGTTAAGTAATTTTAAAACAGTGATTCAGAGTTTGCAAATTCAGTTCTGGATCCCCAGGCAAAAATTATGATCTTTTGTTAACTGCAAAGCATCACTAGAAAGAAATTTTACTCTTTTGGGGATTCTATTCTTTCTCCAATCTCCGCTCCCTAACCTCCCTTTTCTCATCTCCCCTCCCCACCCCCAACGCCTACACAGCTTGAGCGGGTATCATTTATGCCCAAGGTCTCACTCGTATGTAACATATGACACATAAACTTTCAGTTTTTCAAACTAAGAATCAGATGGAAGTAATGCAAATGATGATGAAAATGTGTTGCTCTGACTCTTAAATATTTATCAACCAAAGCAATACATAATTTCAGTATTGGTGCGAAGACCATTGCACAATGATTTAGCTAGTTTTCTATTAGAACTTGCAGCAACTAAAATGTTAATTTTTCTCCTTTTCCAGAATTCAACTGTGATGGCAAGGGCAGAATATTTCAGAAATGTAGACTATCTTCTCATCCACGGAACAGCAGATGGTGAGGTTTAAGCAAGACTCTTACACATAAAAATACTGAGCCAGCATCACTTTGTTTAAGAAACATTAAGCATCCTCCTATGCCTGAGCTCAGGGTCAGTACCTAAGAGTCAGGGACATTTCCATATTTGAGCGTGATCACTCGCTGCTGACAATGTCAAATGCATGACTAGATAATCGCTGGTGTTCATTTCCAGGCAGTACATTGTCACTCGAGGATTTCTGGTATGTGGCAGCACTTTAACTCTCTTTCTCTTTCTCTCTCTTGCTCTCTCTTTGTTGCAGATAATGTGCACTTTCAGAACTCAGCACAGATTGCTAAAGCTTTGGTTAATGCACAAGTGGATTTCCAGGCGATGGTACATGATCCTGTTTTACTCCAGTTTATAGCCTTTGCCTACCAAGCTAAAGGAAAGGGTTCTTGTGTATGTGTGTGCATGTGTATGTGTGTGTATACCTACAGACATAGCTAGAGAATAGAAAGAACAGAGCATTAGTAAATAAATCTTGGACCTTTTCAGAAGCACCTCAAGGGCCGAAGGTAAGTCACACCACATATGGCCTTCATATAGAATAAGATAATTTACAAGATTAATCATCCCAGATATCTAATGGATCTGCAGTCCTGGGTGCATACATTTAGGCATATGTTCAGAGTTCCTACAGAACTTGGGAGTCTCAGAGCAGCTAACAGTTTCTGTCTATCCAGAAAGAAACAATTGTTGAGTGTCCCTAGAATCTCAGTGACCCGCTACGTGCCTGCAGGCCCGTTCGTGCAGAGTGAGAGAACTGAGAATTGGTTCCTCTGTGTGTGCTCAGTGTGCAGCACATGTGTTCCACGTAGCAAGAAGAATGTGAAATAAGATGAGAGGGGCAGGAAGACCAACAATGGGGGCAGTCATTGGTAGCCACCTTCTCCCCGAAGCAGCAAATACATTTTCTTCTCTCCATTGATTGCATAGAACAGAACTCCAGGAAGGGAGTCTCTCATCTTTAAGAAGTTTGGATTTTTAAAATGCAATTTACACGAAGTGAGATGAGACCTTTTTATTTATTGTTTGTGCCCTTGGTTTATTCTGACTTCCTAAAAGGAATTCAGCTCAGTGAATTTATAGCATTACATCATGACCCTTGTCAAACTTAGGCAATGAAGACAGTAATCTTACTGGAATCTCACCAACAATTAAATTTAAAGTTATGTTATCCCCCCTCTTTTTTCACTTACAATAATGTTTTAAAGTCCTATAAAACATAGTTATGGTTATATGTGATATATTATATGATAGGTTTTTCTGAAACAGAAAATTAGAGTTGCAGGCCGAAAACCTCATGGGATTTCTGAGCTACCTGGTCCTAGGGAAAATTGAATAAAATGTTTTTACTTTTCAAATGAAAAACCCAAGTGCCCGAGAACTGAAGTAACAGACCTAATGCACCAGTTCTGGGACCTAAGGCTCCTGATTCTAATCCCTAGGTTCCTGACCATTAGAACAGCTCATCCTTTAGAATCTAAAACCTACAGTTAAGGAATACAAAGCATTATGGGATGGTTAGAAGAACTCTACTTTTTCCACTCCAAATGTTCACATGCAAACACTTTTATTCAAGGGTTCTTAAAGCAATCTTCCCAAAACATTAGGAAACTTACTTTGATTTTAGAGCACAAGAGAGCCAACTCTGGGTGGGTTTTTCATCTCTAGGAATATAACATGTTTTTTTTTCCCTTTGTGTTTCAGTGGTATTCTGACCAGAACCATGGCATATCATCTGGGGGCTCCCAGAACCACTTATATACCCACATGACCCACTTCCTCAAGCAATGCTTTTCTTTATCAGACTGAACCAATGCAAGTATTAGTGTGTAGGACAGTCTAAAGGCTTCATATGGATGACTTGGACCATGAATATTGTAAAGGCCACAAAAAATTTAGGAGGACTCAGAAGTTTAGGCTTAGTATTGTTAACATTTTCCTATGCTCTGTGGAAGAAGAGAAAAGGGAATCCATGTGTTTTGCTTTGGACGTAATGTTTTATCACCTGTTCGTTGGGAGGGACATAAAGTCAGATGCTCAAGGGGTTATAGTATGTTATATGTATGCACTAATTTCAGTCTCCATGTCATACTGTGAAAAATGCTCCAAATAAAAAGACATGCATAATCTATGGTCATAGAGGGGTAGAAGTTGGATACAGTTTTGGGTTTCTGTAATGAGAACCCCAAGTACTGGGGCTAATAGCAGAGCATACAGAAAGTCACAGTTGGGATCATGCAATGAATCAAGTCTGAGATGTCTGCAATTTCTGCTGTACTTTCAAAAAATGTTTATGTAACTTTAATCCCAAAGATCTCTTCAGCACTTCCAAATGTGTTGGATGAGGATAAAGCCAGACTTTTGAATTCGAGTTCCTTTTAAGAAATATATTAAATCTGGAAGTGATTACTTTGAATCTCTGTAGAATTACTAATAAACTCTGCATCGGACTCCTAAATTATTAAATTAAACAAAAAATAAAATGAACAACAATCAAAGCAATGGTGGAAATTTTGTATCTGTGATGTCTCCCTGGAGTTTTAGAATCTAAAGTTCATTTTAAAGAATAAAAAGCTATAATGTCCACCATTGATTAGAAACATTGTGCAGTTTGCCAACTTTGTCATTTCCACAGAAGATTTTAAGGCCACACCAGAACACCAGAAGATACACAGGAACGACTTTGGAATGATCCAACATAATATCTAGAAGGTATATTTCCCAGCAGTGAATTTTCCTGTGTTCTCTCTCTTCTCTCCAAACCCAATTCTTTCTTTCTGATTATAAGGTACCGTGTCTAAAAGACTCCTCTTGTTTCTACATCTGGAAGAACCAATAGAAGAAAAGAATAGATTGTTGTCTGGTCCATAGATCCCAGCATTTTTTAGATTTTTTTTTCAGATACTTCTCAACCACAAATCCTTTCTACTACCCTGTTTTGAAGCATGCTTCTCACTCCGGCCACATAGTCTCTACTCCGACAGTGACAGAGCTGCTGAGAAATAAGGAATCTGGAAGCCATCTCTCAGTTCACTAAGTGGCGATGTCATGAGCCACAGAGAATGCTGCTCCCTTAATTTCAGTTAGGTATTTCCTACTAGTACTCTATCTAAGAATTACAAACAATATGACTACCTTGTTACATCAACAAACTTCACACTTCTGTGGGTTTGGCCAAGCCATTTCTATATTAATAGACACAAAGTGACCTTGAGCCTCAGACCTTTGCTTTTGTCCTCACGGGACTGCCAAAAGAAAAATCTATTCAGGCTGTTTTCCTACTTTGAAATCCCCAGGGGTTCTCCCAATGTACAAATGAATCTTTAAACTCAACGGCCTGACACATGGAGCCTTGGACAATCTTTGTAATAAATCTTTTTTCTAAGTCTTTCTTTAGTCACCAGCGTCCATAAGATCTGAATTTCTTCCAATATAGCATATTCCTCCACATCTCTACACACCGTGGAAGTCTACTGTAGTCATTAACCATTTGCTCTTATCTTAATTTAAATCAATAAATATTAAATGTAATTAAAATATACCACTTTAACCATACTAGTACAGTGGAGTAGTAGTCCACATAGGCTAGTTGCATCACCACAGAAAGCAGTAGTGAACAACCATATCCTAGAGTGATCTCCATGGCCCGAGTCCTACAGCATACTAACGGAGAAAGCTCATCAACAGTTTATGTGCACACCTCTCTACTTAAGGGAGATTGAGGTTTTCTACATTGCCTTTAATGGAGCCAGGCTGGAGCCCCTGGATAGAAACATCTAAGTCCTCCTCTTTAGGGCTTTACTATGTATGTTCATTCATTAACAGGTTCATTCAACAAACATTTGTTGAATCTGGCTGTATACCAGACATTGCGATACATGAAGAAGGGAAAGGCAGTGATTTGACTAGAAATTTAGACATTCTTTAGTGTTTACATTTTGTTCTGCTTTACAAGATTCTTCTTTGGGCTTGGTAGAAGAGAATGGCAGTAGAGGACTAAAAGGAGCGGGGGCTGTTTTAGGTTAAAAACACCAATTTAAATGGATGCCTCTAGAACATTGTATCTCTTTTCTTTAAAAACTAGCATATTAATATTTCTACTTTTCTACATTTTACTGGGTGTTTTGGAGAGGGAAGTCCTAAGGGTACAAGCTGCATATACAAAGTATGCAACTATCACAACCAAGAGATTTTCCCTGTGGTACTAGCCACAGAACTACTTAGATAACTTTCAAAGTTTTAAATGATAATCTAATATTTCTTAGGGAGAGTGAGGAATCAGAAGCAAGCACATGAGAAATTTGGTCAAACTTAACAGAAATAAGGAACTTCTACTGACATTTTAATTTTATTTTTATATATCTACCTCAGATTACAAAGTGTGTTATTTATTTCCTTCAGGGAACATTTACTGACTCCCTGTGTTGGCATGGTGTGTGTCCTTCAGGGGTTATAAGGATGAGTGTAAGTGACAATTTCTCCATTTGTAGGCTGTTTCAGGAAAGGCGACTTAACGAATTTGATTTTCCCAACATTTAAGCATTTTTTCAGAAGCTGACAGATCTTTATGCAAATGTTGTTGCCAAGCTGTTTGTAATGGTGAAATTATACTTTGACAGTAACTCTTTAAAATATATTAAACCCAGCTAAGGTTTTTTTGGAAATGTTGCCAATTAAGTGACTTTAATGAGCTTCTTGATGGTAACGTAATTAAAATTCAGATGTTCTAATTGTTAAAAAAAATTAGTTCTGGGAAAGTAAAATAAGCAAATGTAAAATGAATTAGGACTAATTTAAACGGTGATTATCTGGTCTTCTTAGAAGAGTCTACCAAAACAATGCTTCCGATTATGCTGTTTGTTAGAGAGAAAGGAGGCACCTAACAGAGATTTCAAATTGAATCAATAAAGCAGATATTCTGAGTTGATCCAATAAGGCAGGCTGAAAGAGTGTGAGTGTAGTAAATCCTTCCCAGTCTGAGAAAGCTCTTTTGCTACACTTCCTCAGCATAATGGGCAGGTACCTTCACAATTTGAGTGCAATAGTTTTTAATTCAGGGGGAAATTGGGAACTGGACCTCACCAGGGAGAAAATGATTTGGCTTGCAGAAAAAGCCCCTGGTGACCATCTGCTCAAGTCACTGGCATGCAATTCCAGCATGCTGGTTGCAAACACTTTTTTTGACACACAGGTAATGTCTTTGGTAAGGTGAAGCCATATGATTTTATTTCATTCGCCTCTAATTAATACTGAGTTATTAAGTACTTTCTTTAAGAACCCGCTATTACACCCTATGTTTTAACAAATATTTGCTGCAATCGCATGGCTCCTTTGCTCCGCGGTTATGGAAAGTCTGTGTTCTGTGAATGGGAGAGACACATTCAGGCCAAGGTCTCAGCAATGGCCGGACAGACCAGCTTCCTTCTTGGATAATTACTGTTCATTGACCCGTTAAGACAGAATCATCTGTGCCAGTCATTAATTGCTGGAAACAGGAATGTCTCTCACTGCACTAAAAAGTAAACTTTGGAAATGTATGTCTTAATGAAACACATAATAGAGCTTAAAGCTGATCAGTATGTTTTCTTTAAAAAAAAAAATCCACTCAAACAGGATTTAGATTGATATTGAACAAACAATCTTTTCAAGTAGCTTCTGAATGTGTTATAAATATCATATATCATACTCACAATAAGTAACTTTTCCAACATAAATTGATAAGAAGCGAGTATTAAAACAGTGTATGAAAAACTATTAAAGAACTAAGGCATTTTAAAAAAGAAATTATGATGGAATACTGATTTATCATTACACAGAAAACATTACTGCTCTCTTATTTGCTTTAGAAAATTAAAGCAATGTTCTGCATTAACTCATTAATTTTCATACCTCCTCTGTTTTCTTTGAAATAGACAAAATTTCCTATAAAATATGTGTTTCCTGGTCCACAAAGCTGATTGTAAGCTTAAAATATTTACTATTTGTAGAACTAATGGTGTCTACCTCATAAGAAGAAGTGTTTTGTAGATGTTTATTTAATACATAAAAACACCTTTCATTGTTTAAAAAATGAACTGTTAAGAAATTAATTGAGTCTGATGTCAAGAATATTTTTGTCACCTCAGTGAATGTAATATGGGTTAGAATCCTTACTCATTTGTACAGACCTCTCCAACTACTTCTAGGACAATGGTCTTTTAGGAATGACTAGTATCAAGGCTATAAGTCTCCAAGAAGGCTCAACTGCCTTGGTACTTATCCTGAATGACTGACTGATTTACTCTTACACCTTCACAACTATCTGTCTGAAAAGTCTCGTGTTTGGTTCCTCCTTTGAGGTCTGATGTTTGATAATCACCTTTGAGGAACACAAACTCAGAGCAATATGCAGGTGAAGACCTTATATGCGCTTCTGCTATGACCTATGACACACTATCGAGGCCCACTTTGATCTCCGTTGTGGTTTTATTCCTCAACCATATTCATTTTTTCTGCTTTAGAACCCAGGACATGTCTTATTCACTTACCCTTTGGTTGTTTCCTTATCTAGGTCTCGGCTAAGATATCGCTACCTTTGAGAGAACGTCTCTGTCCACAGAATTTAATGTTGCTTTTGCCAGTCAGAGCCTATCAGCCACATGACACACTTTTGCTTTCTTTGCTATTGCACATAGAGATATCAGAAATTATCTTGTGTGTATGTGTGTGTGTTGTGTTATTTTTTTTCCTTTCCAATAACTCAATCTTCATCTGTTAATCTCTCTACCTTCAGTATCAAGACTGTACCTAACATGAAGGAGGAAAAGCTCAATGAATTCTTGCTGAATGATTATCCACATCTGTGGCTAAGGGTACCCATGAAATTAGAATGTCTTTTGTAGGACCTTCCCAGAGGACAAAGTTTAAGCTTCCTGGGACCTAGCATGTTGCAGAACTTTGCTGGAACCCTCAAAGAAGAGTAAATAAGAAAATTTCTGAGACATATGTGGCCCAGAGCAGAACAGGGTTAAGGAGGGGGTGATTCTTATTCAGAGATAAAAAAGGACATCAGCCTTCTAAACAAAAATAATTTGGATTAGAAAATGGAAGCAGCCTACTACATTGTCCCAACTTAGATACTGTTGCTTCTTGATGAATCACCAAAGGGACAGCACATACTGAGGATACTCGGCACAAAGTGTTCAGACTCTAAGACATCAGATAACTATCTGAAGTCCTACTGGGGAACCTGACAGCTATAATTTAAAAATACTACTCTTCTCCAGTTTCTCCTCGGGATGTAGAAATCTTTACCTTTTAACTAAGTTCATAGTTCAAGTACTAAAGTCTCAGTTTACATTACAAAACATTTTGCCCATGCCTTCCTGTCTTGGCCCTTTGGTAGAGTTCAAGTTCAATTCCTAAAAATTTTATTGGTTCTCTCTTTTAAATTCTGATGATAGTGTGACGTCATGGGAAGCAACTCAGTGGAATGTGTCTTCAGAGCTGTACATTGTGGATTATATTTTTTGCCATTGGTGATTCAACAGGAGTTAACTGGACTTTCTGAGATCCCACTGAAGCACATAAGGATAACCTGTCCTGCACATTGTCAGAGTCCAAATAACTGTGCTCCAGGTCCTTTGTTTCAGGTAGATCTCTCTTCCTGCGGCTCAGCTATTCCCTCTCTCTCTATACCATAAGGGCAGATTCATGACTTTCAAATTGACTGCGATGTTAATGGGTCTCACTAATGCCTTATTTTTGGGATGTACTGGGAAATGCTTCATATGCCCATCAAAGATCCCCAAAGAATATTAATGTGGAAATAGTTCCCCCAACTTAGGCAACATTGAGAGAAAAATATTTTCAATGGGTTGTGCTCACACACCATCACCACCATCACTGTCGCTGTCGTCATCATCATCATCATTGTCATTATCATCAGCAGCGTCAGCATCACATCCATACCTTCCTTGGTGAAACGTATTTAAATGCTAGTTGAGATTTTATTGGATCAACTCTTAGACAACTTGGCATAAATTTTCCTGTTGAAGTAATCTTTGAAGGCATGTAGGTAATCAGAATGAGTGAAGTTACCCAGTGACCAAGGATGGTCAGTCACAGTGAGGGCCCTGCAAAGTAAGGGTGGGAGGCGGTGAGCTAGTGGGAGCATCTAATGGCAGGAGAACCGCTGTCTCTCACAGATGCTGCACAAAAATAAGGGTCTTGTTTTCTCGGACCTTCCCAGTTTCAAAGAGAAACCAGAAGGGTGAGTTTTAAACAACACACAGGTATCTGTTTCTATGTTAATGATAGCTTGCTTTATTTCTACTGTTAACTATAGCTGAAGCTCTATGCCCATCAGTCTGATATATGACTGTAGATCTGAAGTCAATATATATGTATTTGTGATTTTAAAAATGTAAAATTATATATATAATATAATTATATATGCATATATATATATATTTGAACCCAATAATTAAATTATACGTAATGGACTCATCATCTATGGAGCCATACACTCCTAACTCGTCATATATTGTCATGTGAATGTCTGTGTCTCTTGTTAGACATTGTAGAAATGCTTGGCTCTACAGATTACTTGTTACTGTCATTAGTCACATACATGAAGGAGCTTGAGAAGGAAAGGGGCAGAAGTCACACCGGTGCAGTGATTATGCATGGAGTTACCCACAAACATATAAAATTAAGAGAATATAGTGTTTAAACAAGTCCAGAGTTTGTGGTAAGCTCTTTTTTATCAGCCATTATTAGAATTTAAGTACTGTCAATGGAGTTTCTATTAAGTGGTTGCTCAGTTAACATAGACAGGTTGATCTTAAAATGAAATTTTACTCAGCTCTGTAATGTAATGACCACTGCAGGGTCTATAGCTTGTTTCTGGGTACAGCAAAAATGTGTGTGTAAACAGGCAAAGCTTTCCCCTATGTAAATCCCACTCATGCCTAGATATAAAATGATACCAACTTTCCAATCTTCCTGCCACCTCTTCTCCATCCTATAGTTTCTTTCCTGATGTCTTCTAAAAAAAAATGTCACTTCTGTACCACAAACATACCCAGGCCTGTTCTCCTGCCAACTTCTACTCTGCAGCCATGGAAACAGGTGCAGGAAGGGCTGGGAAACACTTTCATGATATCAGTTAAGAATGGACCCCAAATTGCATTGGGGTATATCATGCCAACCACACTCTGGACAAAGAACAGGCTCCGGGCAGAAAGAAGACTGAATGTATAAAGTTCTTCAGATTACATGTTTAGAAAGACAAAGATAAAACTTCACAAGAGTTCCAGAAAATGTCTTCAGGGTCAGGTCTGACTCCTTTGCTACTTAGCAGTTTTTAATTTTTATTTTAACAAAAGCCATGTGTAGCTACAGATTGCCAAAGTACCTCCAACATTTATTATTTGCTTTTACAAGTTATACTATCAAGAACCTTAATTCATTATTTACATTATCTTTTTAACTAAAAAATTCAAGTCCTAAGAGAAACACAGTGTGAATTTCTATAAGATCCTTGATGTATTTAGATACCTTTGTGTGTGGATTACTTTTAAAACAATTGTGAATTTATCAAATTTTATGATGTATAACAAATATTCTAAATAAAAACAATTTTCACATCAGTTTTGTATCATAGTCTCCAAAAACATATAAAGTCATGGAAATCATAAAAGTATGGTGATTAAGTATAACATCAGTCTGACTATTCCTCAGAAAATTGGAGCATACTGCTATATGAGGACCCAGCTATACCACTCTTGGGCATATACCCAAAGATATTCCAACATCTAACAAGGGCACATGCTCTACTATGTTCATAGCAGCCTTATTTATAATAGCCAGAAGCTATAAAGAATCCAGATGTCCTTCAACAGAGGAATGCATACGGAAAATATGGTACATTTACACAATGGAGAACTACTCAACTATTAAAAACATTAACTTTATGAAAATCCTTGGCAAATGGTTGAAATTAGAAAATACCATTATGAGTGAGGTAATCCGGTCACAAAAAAACACACATAGTATACACTTATTTATAAGTGGATAGTAGCACTAAAGCTCTGATTACCTAAGACACAAATCACAGACCACATGAAGCTCAAGGAGGAAGATCAAAGCATGGATGCTCCAGTCCTTCTTAGAAGGGGAACAAAATACTCAAGGGAGGAAATATGGAGACAAAGTGTAGAGCATAGACTGAAGGAAAGGCCATCCAGAGATTGCCCCAACTGGCAATCTTTCCTTTATATAGACACCAAACCCAGACATTGTTGCATATGCCAAGAAGTGCTTGCTGACAGGAGCCTGATATAACTGTCTCCTGAGAGGCTCTGCCAGAATCTGACAAATACAGAGGTGGATGTTCTCAACCAACATTTAGCTTCCCAGCGGAGGAGTAAGAAAAAAGTCTGAAAGAGCTGAAGGAGTTTGCAACCCCATAGGCAGAACAACATTAATCAACCAGACCCCCACCCCAGAACTCCCAGAGACTAAAACACCTACCAAAGAGTACATATGTTGCAGAGGATGGCCTTATTAGACATCAAGGAGAAGAGAGGTCCTTAGGCCTGTGAAGGCTCAATAAGCCAATGTAGGGGAATGCCAGGCTGAGGAGATGGGAGGGATTGGGTGGGTGGGGAAACACGCTCGTTGAGGCATGGGAAGGAGGGATTGGATAGGGGGATTCCAGAGGGGAAACCAGGAAGGGAGATAACATTTAAAATGTAAGTAAAGAAAATATCCAATTTTTAAAAAGTGTATAATTTTTATCATTATAATATTACCTATTATAGGAAATATCTGAATATTTATTATATACATGGAAATGTGTTTATGTAATTTTATAGATATAGTCATGCATTTTATAGCTATAGCTATATATGCACATACATAAAGATTCTTAAATTTCAATAACAAAAAATGAACATAATTTTTAAACTGGTGAAGGTCTTGAACGAACATTTCTCCTCAATAAAGTTATCTGTTAGAAAAATACAAATCAAAAATCCAATTAAGTACCCTCTGGTTATGGGTACTGCAGCATTTCCATAAGAACCAATAAATATAAGCAGCTCAAATATCTATCAAATCAATGGTGAAAGGCTGAGCAGACTGATAGAAATGTATATGCATATATATATGCATATATATATCACATATATTAATATGTGTGCATGCTTATATGTTTTATAGAGAGAATACTATTTAAGTATAAAACTTTCGCATATCACAATCTGAGTAGTTATACATATTAAATGAAAGAAGCCAAATAAAAGGTTATTTTATATTTCACTTACATAGAATGTCCAGAATATGTAAATCCAAAAGGGCAGGTTTCAGTTTGGTGGTTTTCAAAGAGTTGGGAGGGAAAGAAATGCAAAGCTGTTTACTGGATTGAGTCTTTACTTTGGAATGATGCTAGTTGGCAGGCAACAGAAGTGTTAGAGTAGTAAATGCTACTTTTCTGGTCATTTTAAAGGGGTAGTGTTGTTATGCAAATTTCACCTAAATAATTTTTAATAAGCCCTGTTTTGTCAGTATGAATAATCCACAAAAACTTCCACATCATCTCTATAAACAGTACTGCAGAAGAAAGGGCATTATGGACGTGTCCTGAGTAGTAGGCACTCTAATGGTTTGGAGATACCTTGCTAGGAAAAAAAAGTCCACCATCACCAAAAGTCCACTTTCCTCTACAATAAGTGAAAAGGTTATGAGTTAAGTTTTACTTACTCTAACGACACCTCTATCTAAAGCAAAGAAGAAACTTGAAAGATTAACACCAATTTCTTTTCATCCCAGGTCCATGTTTTAAACCCTATGTGCAGTCAGATTATTGAAGCCTTGGAGCTTTTAGAAACTTACTTTTCAAATCCCCGTGTGACGGTTTTCCAGCTTTCTAATTTCTCTTCCAGAGAGTAATCCTCATCCTAACCTTGACTGTCCCTATCTTCAGTCTAGACTCTGAAAACTGGGTTTCCAATCCTATATGCTTCTAATGCCTTCTGTGGGATATTTATCTGCTAAAGACAAAAAATACATACATAAAAATAAAATAAAATCAATCAAGTGATATACTAGACCTTGAGACTCAGGCATCTAAACATGAAACCCTCCTTGTCCCTTGGGAAAGGAATTGGAAGTTTCTCAGAAATATGAACATCGTATAATCAAATAACCTAAAAATTATGCTCCTAGTTATTTTCACAAAATAATTAAAGATATATCCACACCAGATCTTGTCCACCAACATGGCATTATTCACAGTAGTTTAAAAGTGGAAACAAACCAAATATGCCAACTGAATGAGAAACAAATAACCAAAACACCGGAGTGTGTACATACTGGTTTCAGCCATATAAAAACAAATTAGTGCTACCTGCTGCAATATGGGTGAACTTTAAAGGTCTTATGATAAGAAAACATCATAGGCTATGTGAGAGGGGTTCTATAGTGTGAAATGTGAAGCATAATTTAACATACAAACATAGACTGGCAGTTGTCGAGGGCTAGGAAAGAGGAAGAGAGAGACTGCTGGATGAGTTCAGGTTTACTTCTTGGAGATATGGAAATTTTCTTAAGGCAGCAATGAGTCTGAAGTAGTTTCTGAGTCTACTCAGAAACACTTAATCACACTTCCCAGTTGCAATTGTTTAACGTTTTGCGATCTTGTACTTGGCTATCTGACATCTGGGGGTGAATTTAGATATAGATTGGATCCTAAGGGCCTTAAGGGTTGCACAGAATAAATGAGAGCTATGTCTATTCCCAGGGACTCGTTTCCCATTCACGAACTAATGAAATCCCGGCCTTAATCAACAGACATGCTTTCCATCCCATTCAAACTATTGCCCTTAAAATACTTGGCCCACACCTGAGTGTCAAGTGAGAAGCAAAAATAAATTCAACAAATCTACTGTCTTGGTGTTGTGGGCTAGCCACTGAAATGGCTATTATAATTTGCACTAAGATATTCACTCAAGTATACTCTTGAATTTATCATTTTTCTTGAATCATTTCCATCAATGTCAACTGGCCTATATGATACATTTCTGAGGACCATAAAATGTTAGATGCAAATTGAGGTCAAACCATACATTCAGATACTCAGTGAAGCATGGCTTTTTGTCATGTCATGCTTTATGCCTAGAAGCTATGACGATGGGATCCAGAAAGAATTACAGCCGTCATAGTCATTGATTTCTTGTTGCCTGGCTTATGGTAAAGAATGTAGATGACTACAGACCAGATAGACAAAAGAAGACAAGAGTTTCTCTTCAATGTCAGGAAAAGCCAACAGTCCATATTCTACTGTGACCTAGCAACAGGAAAATAGTTTGTTCAAAATGGAAAGTGATTCTTACTGAAATGGCCTGAGAGGTAAGTCAAGTTGTTCCCCATAACACAGCAGCAAAGAAGGGACCTTCCAGCCAAAGCTGGCTACAAAAATGGCCTTGACCACAGAATAAATGACTTCATAGTTCATTACAAAGTGAAAACATACAAAATCATTCTCTGGGTTTGAAGAGAAAAAAAGCACTAAATGATAAATTGAACTAAAATAAACAGGGTTCTATTTAAAGCCAGGCAATAGCCTGCATGGCTTTACACCACATCTTCCATCATTTTATTCCTCCAGTGGCACCAGAAAGCTGGGCCTATCTTCACAATCCATCTGATTACATGTGACTTGGCGACGCTGAGCAAGTCCCAGGCGGGGCCAAAGCTGATTACAAAGCGCAATGAATAGACAACAGTGTTGATGACTTCATTTTACATTTCTGTATTTTTAGTATTCAGATCTCAAATGTTACATTTTCTAATGGCTGAAGTTACTTCCTTTCTGAGAAGACTTTGAAAACGACAATGTTTTAATTGGTTCACATTAAAGCCTCTTAGAAGCTTGAAGAAAAAAAAAATCTTTCCAGATGAGCAAGAGGTTGGATAAATGTAATGGCATATGGTTTGGTTTTTTATAGCTACAATATGCAAAAAATAGTAGCATAGCACATGTATTCAATGATATATATGTATTTATACACATAAATATATATTCTGCTTATACATTATGAGAGATAAGATTCTTTTGTACAAATGTGATTTTGTTTTCTTTCTCGTTTTTGTTCGCTTTAAGAATAAAAATAACAACTGAAACTTAGAACAATTTTAAACATCTCATTATACAAGGGATCTTACAAAAGATAAAATCAACGACTGTTAAGCCATGATGCCACACGGTCCCCTGCTTAGACTCTTAAGTAAAGTTGTCTACAGGGTCTCTGAGCCTCAGGGCAAAAAAACTGTCCATCCGTCTTATTAGGGAGCCTCCCTCCTCCACATGCATCCTCAAATCCTTCCAGATGGATGGTCATGAACTGATTCTTAAATATCTTTTATGAAGGGCATTTCTCACATCCTCTGGCTTACTTAGAAACCCCAGAAGCTCTTCCTTTGCAATCTCTGCATCCCTCAGCCCATCAAGTCACCCATGAAGACATAAAAAGTATCTGATCCTTACATTCTACAAACTGATTTAAAATGTTTCAACCTTTTCTTTAATCTGCAAAGTAAAAAAAAAAAAAAAAAAAACACCAAATGACATAAACATTTTCCCCAAACATCACACACTAAGTTTCTTTTTCTTTTTTCAGTCCTTTGAAGGTTTACACCCATGTTAACAAAACCTACTATGGAGAAGGGTATTCTAACCCACAGAGGGTTCCTTGCTACCGAATACCTCTGAACTTCACATAGTTTACCTCCTTTCTACTCAGAAACTGAGAAGGCACACTCATGATTTCCAAAATAATTGGTGAATTGTTACTAATATGTCAGTCCTAACAGGTGTCTATCATAATTTTTTTTCATTGTTTGGTATGAAAAATGTCATACATATACTATGCCATGTAAGCAGATCTACATAATACACCAGTGATCTGGACACTATCAATATTGCCTATGATGATATCTATGCCTCCACTTAACCCTCACACACATTTATATTATATATAAATGTATATGCATATGTTTGTGGGTATGTAAGTATTCACAGTTTACATAGCTGATATCATTTATTTTGGCTTGGCTCTTTTGACAATTATTGCAATAAAGGTTTGTTTTTCATTTTTCGTTTTTTTTTTTTTTTTTTTTTTTTTTTTTGCTGTTGTTGTTGTTGTTTTTGTTTTTCTTACCAGAAAGTTCTACCCAAGGCAATTTCTTCTGGCCTCAACCAAAAAAAGAGACACAGTTTGGGCCATGTTAAAGTTTCAGTTTCATCTGTCTTTGAACTTGAATATCTGTATCCACACAAGATGGCACTTATTTTGTGTGCCCAGCATCTTTTAGGACACACATATTTCTGTATAACTCATCTGTATCATATATATATATGCATTATATATTTTTATATAAATACATAAATAATTTGTATGTTATGATTTGTCAGTTGTTTCTCTTGCCAATGGTATTTCAACCGTAACTAAGATAAATAAAACTTCTTTAACCATTACTACAAGCCTTTCTTTTTGTAAGATGGCTGTACTATTTAACCTTTAAGTTGAATTTTGTTGTTGTTTTGTATAACAGTATGAACTAAACAGAAAATAAAACCAGATGAGTGTTGAGGATAATTCTTTGTACCTTACCATTGACTATTACAGGGCTCCATGCTGTGTCCTAGAGTTAGCTTTTGTCAGTGGCTTGTGTATTCTTCCAATTTTAATGCAATTGTGAGTAAACATGTATTTATTCTCCTTCTAACACAAAAAAAGTAGTCTGATATATGATTTTTCAGTGCCTTTGTTTTTTTCAATTAACAACCTATATTGAAGTATTTCTATATTGATAAATAAGGACTGTCTGCATTGTGTGTAAACAGTGCTGTACGGATGGCTCCCTCAGATTATTGCTAATTGTTGTGATTATGCAAATCACTGCCACAAGCTTTTATACGCCATTACAAATATATAGAGAATTAGTCATACAATTAAATTCAAAATGGTACATTAATTTTTCTGGGACAGAGCCTTGATAATTTTGTAAACATTAAAAGTGTACTCCAAGAGGAATCATTGACGTATTGTATTCTTTGAACAATACATTATAGTCCTCTCTCCTGAACACTTGCTGTCAAACTAGAGTATAACCATGTCCAGACATCTCAGTCTCAATGTCCTCTAGAACTGTCAGAAATCAATGACAACCTCACACTCTACATGACATCTGGCCAGAGTGAAGTCCTCCTCAGGACCAGCTATGTAATCTGTGCAAATAAAACTGTGAAGCCCTTGGGAGTGGGTTCGGGGTTAAGGGATAACACCTCAAATGTAAATACAGAGTATCTAAAAAAAATGTGAAGCCTTAAAAAGAAAACAACAACAACAACTAAAATATGACATGTGACACCTTATTTGTAAGAATTTCAAGACCGTAAGACAGAGGGATTGAAGCAAACACTGGGCTAAGTTTGGGAGCCTCTGTAGATGCCTAGGGTGATAATACATGCAAGGTGTCCTTTACCACAAGCCTTAGAAAGAACAATAAAACTTTGCTGTTTGTGTATCTTCTTTTACCTGAAACACTAGAGTAGAAATATTTTACTATATTATATAATACAATCATTACTGTATTACAGGTCAGTAAAGCCAACCTTTCAGGAAGGTAAATCATATCTACCATTAAATAATACAAGTGACCACCAAGGCCCTCCCTGCTGCTTCCAATAGAACAATTCTAGGTAACTTCCCTGCCAAACACACAACTCTTCTGCCTCAAGCCGAACTTTTAAAATATTTATCTTATGCATACATGCCTACTGTCCCTGCCTCAAATATGGATAATCGAGCAACTGCATTGATAGGAATTGAAGGCCAAGTAGAGGCTGTTGCTAAAGTTACCATAGAATCTGTACACTCAAGACTGAATGTAAAGCTTATCTTAACACCTACATCATGTCATAACACAATGTCTAGTAAGCTTATTTCCTCCTCCTCATAGTATGCAGAGGAAGAGAACGGTACTACACAGAATGCTTCTCTTCGTGGTACCCTTGCCGCTAAGAGCCAGAATTAGTAGGGTGGGGTTAGAGTTATAGAATAGTTTCCTGATGGGAGGGTGGTTTCTTCTAATATAGCAGAAGGCAAGTAAGGAAAAGAGATACTGAGAGAAAGTTTTACCAAGACTCTGCTGCTATATTTACACTTTTAGATATCTTAAACATGATCTGCAGAACCCTCTGCATGAGGATGCTTCACAAACTGGTAGTATCAGAAAAGGAAGAAGGGAGAGGGAGAAAAAATGGGAGATGAGAAAAGGAGAAGGAACATGAACAGCAGGGAAAAAAGGAAGGGAACATGGCAAGCCATTTAGTAAAGGCGTGGCCGTTACACAGCTGCAGTCATAAAGAGCAATCTAGTGCTAAGCCAGTCCACACTTTCAAGCTTATTCGGTGCAATTGACTTAGTTCTGCCAGACCTGGGGCTGGACACCTTTCTCTGCTCTTTCACCCCATCTGCTGGCTCTGCCAAGAGCTGTCCTTAGATCAAGACACCAGCAGCACCAATGAGAAAGTGAATTAGATAATTTAGACAGCTGTGATTTCAGCTCAACCTGCTAATAGATTTCCTGGGGGCCTCGATAAAACGCAGATTCTGAGTCTGTAAATCAGATTTGAGCCATGAGATTTTCCATTTTAAATAGGATCTCATGGCTGGTGATCCCTGGACCTAACTCTAGGTACCAGGGCTTTATGTTATCAATGACAACTAATACAAAACCCCTCAGTAAGGTCGCCCTACTGACAGGGAAAATGATACCTATTTCTGAATGTAGCTCCATGTTCACCATTTAGTTTAATGCACGTACTTAAAATTTAATTCACTCAGTGTACTCTTTCAGTTGTTTCAAGGGGCCATTTCCATAAAAGTTATCACTTATACCATGGGCTTGGTACTTCTGGACACCCAGATTTAGGTGGGAAATGTTGTGGTGATCTTGTCATATAGAATATGAGTTTCATTTTAAATGAATGCTTAACCACTGCTCTTCTCACAAATCAGCAACAGAGTCCCAAAGGATGTGTGTCTTGGCCAAGGTTGCATAAATTATTGATGGTAGTAGGAAAGAAAATCTACTTATGATCACAGGAGTTTCATGCTGTCTGTTCGTACATCCTGGTTGTTTCCCATCTTTTATTTCCTTCTGTTGAAATGGCCAGAACTGTATCTGCTACAAACTATAAATAGTAAGGACCTATATACATGCTGGAAGTTACAGAAAGTAACAGCATGCTTCTCATCTCGATAGTTTGCCTCCCGTGCCTTTCTTTGTATTCGAATGTCCCACCCCTTCTCGGAAAAATTAGATTTAGAACATTTTCCCAGGATGAAAAAGAAATAATAGACCCTTTGCCATCAGCATCAGTAATGAGAGTATTCTCATTTTGCCTTCTGTGTCTCATTAACATAGTGCACATTACAGTTTAATTGACATTTAAAACCTCCCCACAAAGAGGATACAAATTTATTCCATATAATGTGGATGAGTGGGTTATTGATATGTGCGTATGGGCGAGTGATTTGTTTGCCTAGATGAACAGTCAAATGGTTATTCAGGAACCCAGGATGGCCAAATAGCAAATCAAGTGACAAGACCCTCAAATGAAACTAGGCTCATTTGACGTCAAAATTCACTTCAGAGAACCTAAGTACTTTTTCACGCCTGACTGAGACTGAAGGGTGGATTTCCATCCCCAAACAGAAAGGCACCAGAGTAAATACAAAGTTTCCGGGCCTCTGAGGTCTCAACCTGGTGTCAGTGTAAAAAGCAGATGAGCAAAGTGAGTGGGCGGGCGAGTGAAATCATTTGGACAAAACCCCATTATTTACAGATGAAAAATTTATATTGTCAGCATAATATCTGCAAGGCTAAACAGCCTGGAACTATATAAAAGCACAGCACCCTGGTGCAGAAGGACAGAGCCTGGGCAAGAACACACTCAAAGTTCCCAAGGGAGCTCGCTCTGTCTACACCTGTTCTCAGCTCAGTCTCACAAGGTAAGAGGCACACTGTGGGGCGGACTGTCTGGAGGACATTGGGTACTGAAGTATGTTTAAGTACTATGAATTAAAATATTGTTTTTTATCTTTTAATTTATTGATAGGATTATGAAGAACACAGTTTAGATCAAAGCTTTTTTGATTCGATTGATACCTACCTTATCACAATTAATTCACCAATTAGAGAAATAATATAATGCCCTTGTAAAATAGAAAGAAAAACAAAGGTTTAGAGCAGCGCATTGTTACAATGTGAACAGTATGTTCAAATAAGTAAATACTCTGAAAAATAAATATTTTTGCTTTGACTTAAAAGGTGCATGTACTACTTTGAACAGAAGGGGCTTTTTAATTTCACGAGAAAATGTGTCCATAACCAAGACTATAACAACAGTTTTTCTTTGTGAACTAAAAGCTTCTTTTTTAAAATTCTTGTTTTCTAAAAGAAGATATTCAGCATCATCTTTCAAATATCCAGATTTCTAATAAATTTTTCAAAGTACCAAGGCTTATATACCAACCCTTTCTAAATTAAAGCTAACTTCCTTGGAGCAGAAAATCAGCATCATCAACACCTGGCAATTTCTTCACGTGGGTTATAAACTAAGAGTTTTTTTACCATACATTGATCACTAGTAGTTGTGAATGAAATCTAAAGTATATACATCTGGAATGAAATTTTGTACATTGCCTTAGAAAGATCCATCAGATGTTCTGAAGTAACTATTAATTTCATAAAGAAAAACCTCCAGTTCACCAATGGCAGCAATGGGATCTGCCATCAAGTATTGTGTGCTTCAATAAATTCTAGGGTAGTTATTTCTCAATCTGTGGGTCATGACCCTTTGGGGGGGGACAAAAAAGCCACATATGTGTCACATATTAAATATTTACATTATAACCCATAATAGTAGCAAAATTATAGCTATGAAGTAGCATTGAAAATAATTTTATGGTTGGGAGTCATCACAGCATGTGGGGCTGTATGAGAGGGACACCACATTAGCAAGGTTGAAAATCACTTATCTAGGGGCTCATTATTAAGGAGATAAGGAAGTAGAAAGTGTTTATGTGCCCTACAACACCACTATATCTCAGGAAAACTCAAATAATCTCTTATTTCCTAAATCTAAGATTGCTTTTCCAAGACTTTCCAAACAGGGAGCAGTACTGTGGCTATAGTCTTCTTTTAATTTTGATTGGAAAATTGTGGTCTTTTTCTTTTTGTAAAAAAAATATCAATCTCCTTCTCCATACTAGTTAAAAGAAGTAATTTGTAAATTCCTTACTGGATCCAGTGTTGATGCTAAAATAATATATTTTATTCTCAATAATAGTATTAAAGCAATGGATTAATTATTTCTCTGAATTTTCTTAATTTTCAAAAAGTGGATAAAGAAAAGTGAGTTATATCAGGAGGTTGCTTTAGAAGACATAGGTTCTCACTGTGCTGTCCATTTGAAGTCTACCCTTTATAAACGTCACTGAAGCTTCAGAGACTTTGGGTTGAAGGGTTTATTTAGGACTGAGATGGCACTGTTCAGTTTTTTTGCAAGAGGCTTTCCAATAGCATTGCAGTCCTAAAAGGAAATGCTTGTTTTAACTCTCCAATATTATAATAACGTATTACCACTAAAAGGTACGATCAAAGGCACTTCAAAGTAGCCATTTAATATTGACCATCAAGAAGGATGAAAGCATAAGTTTTATTGTGTTATTTTGTCTGATTTGCCAGTTCATCAATAAATAAATATTATTTCAGAAAACCACCACTCCAGGCACGATAGTTTCTATTTAACTGCCAAAGAAAGTTAATAAATATGACTGAGATATTAAAGAAAAGACTGATGTTTTAAAATGATAATATTTGTAAAATCCTTATTCCAAACCAAATGTCATTTGCTAAAAATACTCATTTAGTTTCTTTATGTAGAAACATAATGAAACTTGGGTTGATTGAGGCCAGACAGTGCCATCCTCTGCTGCATGTGCAGCTAGAGCCATGGGTTTCCCCATGCGTACTTTTTGATTTGTGGTTTGGTCCCTGGAGCACTGGGGGATCTGATTGGTTGATATTATTCTTCTTCCTATGGGGTTTAGGATCCCTTCAGCTCCTTCAGTCCTTTATCTCACTCCTCTATTGGGGCCTTCTTGCTCAGTCTGATGGTTAGCTACAAAAAATAAATTAAAATTCCCATTAGAGTTGGAAAGTTGCAAAGAGAAGCCTGTGACACGTCGTGGACTCAGGGTTTCAATTCAGAAAACAGAAGAGCTAAGTCTTTAGAAGCATCCTGGCTCCCATTCATGTAGATCTACATCCTCATCACCACAGCCCTAGCATCTTATGGTTCCACAGGGTATCTGATTTTTGGCAAACAAACAAGAAAGCAGGTGGATGCTGCAGATAGACCTACAGTGTCATTAATAGGAAATGTCATTTCCTAGACTGAATATAATTACCAGATAGCCAAAGGACTTTGGGACTTCAAAAGCAAGCACTAATTTTCCCTAGGATACTAATCTTTAATTTCTTAGTTGCGATTGTTCAAGTTGCCATGAGCATTAGTTCTTATTGCAAATTGCTTGTCTTTAAAATGATTTTCCCTTTAATTTAGAACAGGTCAAAGCACCCTAAAATACCTCAAATCTGTTGGCCGCTTTATAATTACAAAGTCTAGACCAAGTTACACTATTTAAAATATAAATGAATAATACATCTGAACCGACAGCTGGTATGCCAAGTTGTAGCCCGAGGCGGCTTTAAGATGGTTGAAATGCAGTATAATGTAAACGCTTGGAAGTGAAGGACGATTAATTGAAAGCCAGACTGATAGTGAAGGGGTGGTGTTATGGATAAGGTGCCACACAGGCTAACCATATGCAGCATATCATCCACAGAGGGTATTTTAAACGTTTATTGTGGACACTTTTATTTCAAGTCTGGAAATGAGCCTTCTAAACATTAACAGAAGTGTCCTATATTAATGAAAAGCCTAATAGTAGGACAGATCCTTTGTGTTATTTTTTTCCTTATCAAATTCATGGGGTGGGTGCACGTATATTCTACTTAAATTTAATGTGGCATTGGAACCATAGACAGGATAAAATATAATAACTTTGTCTGTGAATAATATATAACATTATAATATTTAGTCAAAACTGAGCTAATTTGGTCTGCCTGCTCTCCTATCATCCCCCTTCCCCCCCACTCTGTGTTCCACCAGGCAGAAAGAAAAATGAAGACCATTTACATTGTGGCTGGATTGTTTATAATGCTGGTACAAGGCAGCTGGCAGCATGCCCCTCAGGACACAGAGGAGAACCCCAGGTACTAAACAGTTACTGTGGTTAGAATGAAATTTGTGAAAAGTGTGACTGGTGAGTATGGGCCCGGTAGTTTGGAGGGATATCTTCCCTGCACAGTCTGAAATATTGAAAACACAGTGATGATGAAGGTGGGTTTTACTGGGATGTGAATCAGGGTACATGTGCACCAGCAATGAGGTGGCCAGGCTCAGAAGCATGTCAGTGGGAAACCATAGTCCTTTGAATTCTTCAGATGATAATCTTTCATTCATTGTTTAAACTGTTTCAACTCCAGTGCCTACTTATGCCTTTAAATGTAACATTATTCTTTGTTAATTACAAAAATCATATATATTTAAAATGTACGCTGTTTAAAAATTGCAACATTTTTAAGTGTTCAAATATCTACTGCCCAAAGAAAACAATTTAAAATATATAAAACTAGTGTATTGCTTTCCTGTGTTTTAAAGATTTTTAAACAAGCTTTTAATTGAAATAGCATTGTATCAGTTTGCCCCTCCCTCCTCTCCAAGCCCCTCCTCACTACTTGTATAAACTATAATACACAAATCCCTGAGCTTCTGTTCCCATGACATATATTTTTTTCTTGGCGTTACATTGTCAACTTTCGCTTCTATTATGATGCCCATTACATACCTGATTTGTAAGAGTTATGTGCTTTTCACATCATATACAATATTTACTTTGACATTTCTCTTCTTGCTGGGCACTTAAAGAAGTCGTAAAATGTACCCAGGAAGAGTGCTGCACAGGAGGTGTGTCCAGATGCATTTTACTTGACATTTCTTAATACTTTTTGGGATAGATCTCTAGCAATGACATTATTGTGTCAAAGGGTATGAGTGAGTTTAAACCCAAATTGGTATGAAAATCTTGCTGATTTGCCCTTCAGACAAGCTGTGGAAGTTCATCTCTCTTCCCATGAGCAGTAGAGAAATATTTTGTCCTCTCTGATGCTTAATAATTTTAACTTAAGAAGTAAAATAGTATACCATTTGTGGCTATTACATTGATATCCCTGTATATTATCATGCCAACCAGTTACATAGGAATATCCACCAGGCATTTTCAAATTAGCAGATGGTGTTTTTGTCCCTTTCTCCAATCTTTAGCTACTGTATAGCTAAGTAATTGAGCTTTTTTTTTTACATTAGTATGTGCAAGACAAATTTGGGGGGCATAGATCTGCTGCCCAAACAAGTGATTTGGGATTCTTAAAGTTTTAAAATATTCAAGTCACTGTTCTCCTCTGTCATATTAGCATAATCATGAGTAGATTAATTACTTGAAACAATTTCTTTCATCCTATTTCAGAAAACATTTGAGAAACCTGTTGCTAAATTTCAGAATGAGTATCTTCCAATACACTCTTCCAATTTACTAAAGTTGGTCCAATGAGCAGGTCAGGTCTTTCTAAGCATTGGTTCTCAACCTGTGAGTTGTGACTACTTGGCGGCGGTGGGGGTGGGGATCATATATCAGATATTTATGTTATGACTCATGACAGAAGCAAAATTACAGTTATTAGGTAGCAATGAAATAACATTATGGTTGGGGTCACCATAACATGAGGAACAGTATTTAAGGGTTGCAACATTAGAAAGGTTGAGAACAACTATAAGGTGTCTGCAAGAAAAGCAAGCTTCTATTTTGTAGTAAAGAAGCTTCTCAATAAGCCTAGTTATAAAGCGTGTACTCTTGGAGCACTTACCCACGGAGTGCCTGCTCCTGCACTATTATTTATGCTGCTTAATCACTGCCACCCACAGATCATTCCCAGCTTCCCAGACAGAACCGCTGGAGGACCCTGATCAGATAAATGAAGACAAACGCCATTCACAGGGCACATTCACCAGCGACTACAGCAAATACCTGGACTCCCGCCGCGCCCAGGATTTTGTGCAGTGGTTGATGAACACCAAGAGGAACCGGTCAGAGTCTGAAGTTGTTGTAGACAAATTCATATTAAGAAATTCTCCTGACTCCCCTAGGTTATCATGCTCACCAAACAGCCTTATTCAATTTGGATGTTCTTGAGGTTGTGCATGCCTCCCCTTTTCTCAGCTCTATCAAATTCCTTATCCACATACAAAGACTTTTTATTATTTTAAACAGCAGTATTCTTAGTAATTTTTTAAAACTTGAAACTGAGTTTTGAGGACGTCTTAGGTCAAGAATGTAATTCTTACTAAAAGTTAGAACAAATTCGTACCATGGCAATGTAGGGTTCAAGTCAAGGACTGTGATCCCAATAGGATTATACCTTAGCTGGTAAGAAAAACAGATGCACCCATTCTCTTGTAAAATAAAATCCAAGAAATGCATTTAAAATCCCAGCCCAGCTAGTTGCAGAGCATAAAGAGAGAGAAGGCGGCAAACAGGAACACAAACCCATCATAAAGACATACATTTTAATGTTGGATTTTGTTTGAGGAGTGTTGGGGGCTTTGCTACTTCTAGGCTACTGGAGGAAATTATCCACAAGAGTTTCACAGAGATGGTGGAATTTCACAATTTCTTTGGAGGATAGCCCATATGGGAAAGGGAGTTATGCATACCAAGTAGCTGAAGAAATCTAAAAATCAGGAAAAGGACATAGATGTGTCTGGGCGGAACAAAAAGGGGAGGAAGAGGGGACTAGAAGAATAGACAGGGAACACATATCCAAGGAATGGTAAGTTCAGCAGCAGGGAAGTTATCCATAGTGGTCAGAGCAGACTGAGGGCTGACAGTCCTTGCCAGAGACTTAGAGGTAAGGTATCTGAACTGTGAGAAAACACAAATGTATAGACTTGAAAACAATTGCTCTGATTTTCTAGAGTGGAAATGATACAATGTGGGCAAACTCACACAAGGCCACTGACCCATAACCTCAGCTATTTGTTGTCTGTTGGGGATGAACCTTCCCAAAGGGCGATGTTCAGCCCGGGACTGCAGGCTGCTTGCTGTGTCACTCTGGGTTCTTTGCACTCTACAGCTGCTAAGAGCCCACTTTGCTTCTCTTCTGCTAGAGCACTTACTTTCTTTAATCTGTTATCATATGGTTCTTCTCATAATAATTCAAGACTATCCTTGCGGAGGGAACAGCTTTCCTGTCCCGAGATAAAGTGAAGTAAAGCTTCAAAAGCCATGGCGTGAGGAAGCAGAGGAGGTGGGAATTGTCCCTGGAAAAGAAAAAGATGGTTTGGTCTCTTTAAAAATGTCATTAGCCTTTTCCCGCAAAGTTTCAATCCAGATCATTAACAGAACTCAAAATAATTTTATAACTGCTCTCACCTCCTGAACTCCTTGGTTCTCCTGCTGTTCAGTGCTGAGCCTGAGGTTCCCACCACTTCTCAGGGATGAACACAGTAGCAAAAAGACAAAAAAAAAAGCTTCATTAAATATAACTCCCACGTTTCTCTCAGGAACAACATTGCCAAACGTCATGATGAATTTGAGAGGCACGCTGAAGGGACCTTTACCAGTGATGTGAGTTCCTACTTGGAAGGCCAGGCAGCAAAGGAATTCATTGCTTGGCTGGTGAAAGGCCGAGGAAGACGAGAGTAAGTCCCTGATTTATTATCTGATGATAAAAAACAAACAAACAAACAAAAAACCCAAACCAAACCAAAACAAAAAAATAAACTACCTTATGTGGAAAACTGTACTAAAAACTCCAATTTCTTTTCAATATTTAATAAAATGGTCATAGTCTGACTTGAAGTTATATATTCATTCAGCTTGTATCCATTTGTTAGTAAAAATTCGAACATGTAACCACATTATCCACATCAAACTGAGCCACCATAGACATAGAGAATGTTCAAGGTGAAAAGGGAAAACAAGTTTCCTTGTTTACTTAGTTCTTAATCACACACTACTCCTGAACTATCTCACTTTTCTTGTGGCCATTTTGATTTGCATTTGAGATAAAGTAGGAGAATATGTTTGGTCAACTCTGATTGTTAAGCGGAGTTAAAACATGCTTGTTGAGAAGATTGAAATGAGGGGAACTAATATGGAAGCCAACTTGTAAGAACTACCCATCAAGCCTACAAACCCAGTGGTGCATCTTGATGAAGAGCTACTGTCTGTAGCTGACTTGTAAGCACTACCCGTCATGCCTAAAAAGCCAATGAAGCGACTTCATGGGTATCTATAGTGTGTAACAAATACCCAGAATTCTACTGTGGTGAATGAGTGGAGGGGAAAAAAGAAAGAAAAAAAAACCAAAATTTTAATCCCTTACTGCTGAATTTTGCAAGGTTGCTTTCACAGTCACTGACTTTCCGGAGCATGCTGTATTGAGCATCAGAAAAGCTAATAGTTTAAATAATAAGGCATGAGTTGTCAACTAACTCAGACTTTTCAGGCAACGTCTGTTACTCAAAAAAGTGAAGCTACATGAGCTTCGTTTTAGGGAAGAGACCCCAAACCTTCTAGCTTTTAGTGGTCTCCACCTGGTGTGGGCTTGTACGAGGAGTTTTAAAGAAGTCTGCCAAATTTTATTCTCTACAACCCCCACACACATCACCAATGATCATGACTTTATTTAAGATAAACACTGGCTCCAACCCTTCTTTCCTTAGCTTCCCTGAAGAAGTCGCCATTGCTGAGGAACTTGGCCGCAGACATGCAGATGGCTCCTTCTCTGACGAGATGAACACGATTCTCGATAATCTCGCCACCAGGGACTTCATCAACTGGCTGATTCAAACCAAGATCACTAACAAGTAAGTTCTTTTCAGTTAATTTTGAAATCTACTAAAACTTTTCACAAATGTAGGTTGTACAGCCATTAGCTGTTGGGATGACTCTTATGTAATAAATATAATGAATGTCTTAAGTTACTTAAGAGTATACAATCATTGTTAATTTTTCTATAAAAGTTTCTATTCACTTGGTTATTCATAAAGTATTCATTGGATGTCTATGATACACCAAATACCAGCAGAATTATTATTAATGAAATATGGAGAAGAGTTAAGTCATTACATATTAATGTCACATTAGAATTGCTGTAATTTTAACATACCCATAAAATGTCATTATATGAGGCATTATTTACTCAATTTAAAAACAGAGCTTTGTGCCTGGATGTAAGTTAGTGGTATAGTGGCTGCTTAGCATATGTAAGATCTCTGACTCAGTCTCCAGCATTAAAATGGAAAAAATAAAACAAAACAGTAAAGAGAAAGGCACAGAAATAAAAATCAAGTTGAAATGTAATTTACTGATGAATCTTATTTTTATAACTATTTGCAGATACATGTTTTTGAAAGATTTTTAATATATCATTCTTAAATAAAAATTAATTTGAGTAGATATGCTGAGAAATTTACTAATAAAGAGATGGATAAACAATTTTTATTAAATGACATTAAAATGTCTTCTGAATAAATTTGTTACATCATCAAGTTACTATAATTATTCTGAACAATTGCTTTTATTTTTTTTCTCATAGAAAATAGGTATTTCACCATTCACAACCATCTTCACAGCATCTCCTGCCAGTCACTTGGGATGTACATTTAAGAGCTATATCCTGAAGCTATATTGCTTTGCATGAAGATGAATACATTTCCCTTTAGCATTGTGTAACCCAAAGATTGTAAATGGCATATCGTATTTCCAGGATGTTGATAAAATAACATTACAGTATGAAAAATTCTCATATCTTTTTCTCATGTTAAAGTTCCCAACCTGTGATTATTTTTCTGTGATATAAATTGTAAATTATCAAAGTCACAACACCTGGATTATAATAACAGAAGACATGACGTCCTGGTAACCATTTTGGTGCACCTGGAAAGAGAACTTCTCCCTTGAACCCTTTATCATAAATGCACTCAGCTTTCGATGTATCAAGAGTAGATTTAAATAAATATTTCATCCTTTGTTATTATGGTCTCCTTTCTCTTTATTAGTTTGTTCTTCCAGACTCTCATTCTTTCTCAGCTGATGGATATATCTCAAATCTAATATTAACAAACAACACCATTGCTTTGGGAGCCTGCAGTACTCTACCATGTTGAGCTAATTAATGCTGAACAATCAGTTGGTCATATCGAATATTTATGTTTTGTCTGGCTAAAAAATGTCATCAGGTAGCTTTAGATTCAAAAATCAAATCTCTTCTGAGGCCAAAGAGGCCCATCCACTTTTAAGAGTCAGGTGCCTCTCAGTTCAATATTATACCCCTACCCCCCCACACACATGCACACACATACACATGCACAGCTCAATATATAACTGCTTGAGCTCACACCCAGTATATATTTTATGCCTACACACACACACACACACACACACACACACACACACACACACACACACACACACAGCCCAATATATATAACCCCTCCTTGTGTATTTAGACCTCTGACTACACAAGCACTTGCCTCTGCCCCATATATTCACTCAGATACAGCAGACATCTGAGGTTTTCCCACAATACCTCAACCCTACTCCCCAGTTCTGCTATGACCAATGTCTTGACTGAACATGAAATCTTCCTCGGCTGTGTAAAACCATGGCATCCTCCATTTCTCTATCTCTGTAGCACTGCAATGAGGTAGATTTGCCCACTAACAAGACTCCAAAGTTTGTAATTTAGTAATTCACTTGTATAACTTGATCTGCAGTTATGAATTTGGGGTAAAACCTTTAAACCACAATTGTTTTATGATAGGTAGTAGAAAACTTCTCCTAACTTAGAAACTTTAAGACTAGGTATTTAAGTGGGTTGGAGCTGGTAGAAGGATCCCAAGAAGTTACTTAACGCCACTGGATGTAAGCTTCTCATGTAAAAAAGATTAGAGCAATCTACGCATGCTCATATCTCCATCTTCGAACTCTCTATATGTGCTTTACAATAAGGCCTCAAGGATAATAAGATCCCAAGATGGTTGTCATGAAAATGCTTGGTACAGATACTGCCTTTGTTTGTTGGCTTTCCCCAAACCAAAATCATCCCTTTTCCTCTAAAGCATCTCACTGTGGGAGGCTGGCAGGCTAAACAGAAATACCCTTTTTCTCAAAGTTGGATTTATCTCAGTTCTCATGTTTATATGTTTACTACACATGTGTGTGTTAATGGTGAAAACAATCAACTGGTAGGGAGAATGAACAATATTTCCCACTGTTCTAGCGAAAGCCGTTCAAGACAATTCACTGATGGGTGCCATGTTTTCTTGATGCAAATTATTCACTTGTGCACCTATGGGCCCACAGGTGACTTAATAGGCTCGTTGTAAAAATGCATGCGTATATGTGATTTATAATGTCAAACACAGGAGGGAACCTTTGTGCGGGTTCTCGTTGGGCCACAACCTTCAGAACCATAGAACGCACTCATACAAAAAAAAGGCAGGGAGCTGGTAGGTTACAACGAATGGCTAGAGTGGAAAGAAGAGGGAAACAGTTTGAAGGTGCACAGAGGTCCAGCCCAGAAGACTAAAGAGATCAAACCCAGCCAAAAGCCTACCCTTAAGATCCAGGGGCAAACTAAAGCGCAATGCAAAATGAATCAACAAGTCGTTATGTGTATGCATAAAATAACACGAAGTTTGTAATCTGAGCTTCTGACAAATGAGAAATGAAGAAGAAAGAGAAGGATAGGAGGGCACTTTAAAATGCTACCATGATTTGTAATGGAAATTTAGAGCATTATTAATATTTATGTGTGCAATTGTTCACACCTATAAAGCAGATTATGTGTAGATTCTGGGAGGAACTGTCTGCAGCATCATGTTCAGAGAGCCCTATACTTTCTGGTCTAAGATGAAGAAAACGTTAAGAAACAGAGGAAATGAGCAGTGTAACCAGATTTTACAGGTTTAGACTGAACTATGAATTCTGATGGGAAAAGCTTCGTGATCTGCAAGAGCGCCCACAACAGTAAAACAGAAGAGAGCCCCAGCAAGTGCACAGTGCTCTCTAGGGACAACTGAATGCAACAAAGGCCAGAAATTAGCATCTCTTAAAAGCCTTTATGCCTGCACACTACAGTGTGATATTAGGTAGCTCTTGAAACAAATAGATCAAGAACAAATTTCAAAGAGCTAAAGAAAAAAAAAAAACTAAACTAAAAAGAAGTGAAAGATAAAATAGATGTGTTGATAAAGACAAAATTAAAACAGTGAAGCAGAAAACATGCACGTCCCATGCTTCACTCCGTTATTCCTTCCAGCAGAAAGAACATCAGAATATACAAAGGACTTAAGCCCTTCCCTTTTTTTTTTTTTTTTTTTGTAATAAAAGAGAGATGTCAAATGCCAAATGAAGAATAACAGTTGAGAAATAACTATCAAAGACAATAATTTTTCCAAAATTTGAACTCACTTAGACATTAGCAACTAGATATTAGTGTATTTTAAAACTTGGCTCTTGTTTTACGATAGAGAATCTCATATAGTCCAGGCTAGCCTCAAAGTCTGTGTAACTGAGGATGTCCTTGGTATTCTGTTTCTTTTGTTTCTCTCCAAAAGTGCTTGGGATGTAGGCAGATGCAATCTTACCCAGATAATGAAGTGCTTGGATAAACTCAGAACTTATGCATTCTAGGCAAACATTTTTTTCTATGAAGCTACAGCCCCAGTCCCTAGTAGTTAATAAATGTTTTTGATATGGAATCTCCAGAAACTCAGACTGGTCTTGAATTTCCCATAAGGCCAAGGATGACCTTAAATGTCCTCTATCTTCAGGTTGCTTGGATTATAGGTGTGGGCTGCCATGTCTGATTTATGATACATCTCCATTCAAAAATTTAGAAGGAAAAATTATCTTTATAAGAAAATATAATTTGTTAATATTAATCCAAAATACAGAGGGGCAATATAAAGAGTTCATCAATAAAAATAAAAACCTCTCTACTAAGCATTATACCTCAAATCTGCAATCAAATTGTGCTTAAGTCTAAATAAACTTGATTTGTGAACACTGATGCAATTAAAATGCTAAGAAGGAAACCCAGCGGAATATTTAAAAATAATATGTAATGATCAGGGAAAAACATGTTATCAAGGTAAAATGGCTTTATATTCTAAATATCTTTAACATAATGCATTATATTAATAGATTCAAGAAAATCACAATGGCATCTCCACCAGAAATAAAAGTCAGTGGGCAAAATTAAACTCATATCCCCCATGAAAGAATAATCAGCAGATACTTTTCAAGATTACATATTCTTCAGTTTAATGTTTTCACTTAGGGGAAAGTGTTGGAAGAATCCCCCACAGAGTCACAAACAAAGGAGAGATACTTGTTATTTTGACTGCGATTTAATGTTGTTTTAGAGGTGTTAGGAAACATAGCTTAACAAGAGAAATTACATAAATAAAAAAGAGTATAGTAAAAATATATCTATTTAAGAATGTATCCGTGTATCCGGAAAAACAACATAAGAATCAGTGGGGAAAGTACCACAAACAAAGAGACAGTCTACCATGTTGGAAGAACATAAAATAAATATTCAAATTAGTATCCTCCAGGTAGAAAGGAAACCAAAAGAAACCGAGAACACAGTCAATTATCTTTATCTGGGGTCTCTGTGCTCTACAAAGGAGCCATAAATACTGAACTATTATTCCTATCCGGCATGCAGATTTAATTTCTCACAAGTCTCTGATAGCATTTTTGTCAACTGAAATACCATTTTCCTTGTAGAAGCCTGTTTGCCAATTTCCTTGGGAAACAAGCCAGCTCCATCACCATTGAAACCGGCTCTTCACATCACCCTTTTCCTGAGCAGCTCTTAGCAGGTATTAAAAAAATTCTTCTGCAGCCTTGTGATAGTAGAGCATGCCTCCTTTACCTTCAGCAACATCTCCCATGTCGCCACCAGCTTTCAAAACCTGCAAGGCAGCCAGCCTTTTTAAGCCAAACTTGAGAGTTTCTTGATCCTGAGTAACAGGTCTTCACTGTTCATAACTTTCCATCGTGGGACAATGCGTTCTAGCGTGGTGCTTTTTAATTAGCAGTCACTTCATGAACTCACAAACGCGGCCACTTGTTGCACTTTGGAACACAGACCGTGCCTGTCTGAGCACAATCATAAACAGATACGTGAGCAATAAGAGAATCAACCAATGTCGCGTGAGCTTTATTTTTGGAACTCAGCTTAGGAAACTCTATTGAATGACTCAAAAACCGCACCACTTGCGGGCAGTGCTGTCGAGCCTGCAAACACGTTTAGGAGAGAAGGTGAGTTAGCAAATAGGGAATTGAGGATGGATGAGTGTCTTCTATACATAAAACCAGATTGAAAAGGGAGACACCATTCCCAAATATAATGGTTTCGCAACGATTACAATGAAAGCAAACCGAAGACTAATGCCATCCAACTGAATAAAATAATTGAGTCAGCTATTAAAAGAAACATTTTGTACATAGGCATTTGAAGACAAACACTATTGTAAAGAAGCTTGTGGATTTCAGATGAGGAAGAAGTCCTTATACAAGGATGCATGTGGTAGGAAAGAACCGACTCCCAATAGCTGTCCTCTGACTTCGACATGAGTGCTGTTGTATGTTCACAGACACACACACACACACACACACACACACAAAATCACAATCACATGCAAAATAAATAAATTGCAAATTAATTAATTAATTAAAAATAAGTTAAAATTAGGTTAAAAATATTTAGGTAACAACAGAGCCTTTGGTGTCACCAAAGGAGAGAGCTGGAAGGCCTTCGAGGGCCTTGATGAACAATTGTTGTGAGTTGTGCTCCTGGTGGCATAAATTGGAAGACGTCAAGTGTGGTCTAACTCAGGTCGCTCCAACCTGGAGCTTGAATCTGAAACAAAGGCATGTCTTTGTCTTGGTGGTGGTAGAGAAGCACCCTAGAGCTCTTACAAAGTAGGTATCCTCTTGAGCCAAGATTCCAGGTGTCAGAAACAAAAGAGTGGCCAGAGAGCCAGAGAAAGCGATGACTAAGGATTCAGGGATCAGCAGTGGAAAGAATGAAACAGGGGGCATCTGTTCAGTGGAGACATTAGAAGATGAATACTAGAAACAAGTAATTGTGTGCTAGCATCCATGCACGCCTGAGAGCAGGCTGCTGAAGACATACTTTGTGAGCATATTGTAACACCAGCACATATCAGGTACTGTTGACTGCCATGGTTCTGGAGTTAGTGTGATGATAGCGTGCCTATTGTCCTCAGATGGCATGATCTAGCCTAGGGTTTGGAAGTAATGAAAAACAAAGAAAACCATGAGAAGGAGAAAGGCAATAGTCAGCCTTCACATTCCTTACACCTTTGGCCGTCAGTTTCATGGAGTCTCAGAGGAAAGAGTATGTGGAGTTCCACCACTGAATCCAGATCCAACCCATGATTGACTATAACACAGCACTAGAAAAAGTGAAGCGATTCTCCTGGAACCAAAAGAGTGAGGAGAAATGGACAGTAGAAATCAGTGCAGTAGTTGGGTCCCCTCTCTGAACAAAAGAACAGGGGTTCCATCCCTGAAACTGAAGTGGAGACCAGCTTCTGCAAGCTGTCTTTTGGTCTATATCTCCCCTCATACACACATATACATACACAGTGCACACATATGCCCACGCAAATAAGTAAATAAATGTACTAAAATCAATTATTCATTAATTTCTATCTCAAAAATAGAGAAAAAGATAGACAGGAAAGTAAATCTCAAAAGCAAGAGAAAAAGAAAAGAAAAAATAACACACTGTTGTGGTGGTACATGCTGTTAATCCCAACACTCAGACCACAAATGCTGATAAATCTCTGAGTTCCAAGCCATTCAGAGGTACACAGCAAGACTCTGGGAAACAAACAAACAGGAAAAAAGAAAACAAAATTGAAGGCTGGCTCTGTGAGTAAATCAATAAAGTAATAACTTCTAATAATACAAGAGAGAATCAGAAAAGGTCCTCCAACTGTAACGTGGGTGAAAATCTCTACAGATCTTACAGATAGCCAGTGACAATGAGAACATGCTATACTAAGTTACATGCCCAGCAGACATGACAATGAGACAAACAGAAATGTTCTGTATAAAATGATAGCAAAATAAACATACAAAATTAGAAAATTCTTAATAGCTCTCCATTTTGGAAATTGGATCTCTTATTTTAAAACTTTCTTAAGAAGACTTTCAGGTCTAGATTTCCTCAAAATGAATTCCTCTAAACATTTAAGAAAGGGGGGAAATTACATTAATTCTTCAATACTATTGCTGATGCCAAGTAGTACTTACTGACAGGCACCGGATATGAATGCTTCTTCAGAGGTTCAGCAAGTGGCATACTGATACAGAGGAGGATGCTTGTAGCTAACCATCAGACTGAACACAAGGACCCCACTGAAGGAGCTAGAGAAAGGACTGAAGGAGCTGAAAGGGTCTGCAACCCTATGGGAAGAACAAAATGATCAATTAACCAAGCCCACCACAGCTCTCAGGGACTAAAACACCAAGCAATGAGTTCACATGGAGAGACCCATGGCCCCAGGTGCATATGCAACAGAGGAGAGCATTCTCTGGCATCAATGGGAGGAGAGGCCTTTGGTCCAGCAAAGGCTTGTTTTCCCAATGTAGGGGAATGCCAAGGTGCTGAGGTGGGAGAGGGTGGTTAGGAGTGGGAGCATCTTCATCAAAGCAATGGGAGGGGGAGAGGGAATGAAATTGGTGGAAAGGGGATAACATCTAAAATGTAAATATAAAGAATATCAAGTAAAAATTTCAATACAAGGAAAATGAAAAAAATACTTCTCATTTTATTCTATAATACCTGGATAGCTTTTCTACAAATACTTTTCTAAGGATCTTACCTGAAAGGAAACCGTAGAGCAAAGGGGCTCATAAACCTAAATGAGAACTCCACATCAGAGACTCTGCCCCAGTAGTGTAGTAGTGTATGAGAACAGAGCACAGAACTGCAAACTTCCTTAAACAACCTTGCAATAGGCACAAAACCTTTATGGTTTCCCACTGACACACACCAGAAGAAAGTTTGCAGGATCATTTCAATAAATACAATGAACTTGTTTACTGACACTTAAAGTGTGTTCATGATTGCTGAAAGATTAAATGGAAATAAATTGTGTATAAGATGGTACAATAAAAATAATAGGACTAAAAAGGTTGCGACTGCCTAGAAAGAAACAAAGAAATGGGAAAATCCTGGCCTATCTAATGGGAAAAGAGGAAATGGTCTGAAGCTAAATGAGTTGGGAACTAACTGTTTACATAAGAATTAAAAGAAAAAGAGACGGTTGAAATCAAAGAACAAATGTATTTGGAAATTTAGTTGAAATTTGTAAGACATTTTAAATAGTATAATTTTTTTGAAATGACACTAGTGGGAATGTTTAAAAAGTCGTTAATAATAGACCAACTTTATAGATTAAATGAGTCTGATGAGGTGTTCAGTGTCAGAGCACCTGCCCAGCGTGTTTGAGCCCTGGGTTCCCTACACCAAAACAACCAACAAAACACTATCTCATGAGAAAAGCACCAGTTCCAAATAGTTTTCAAGTCAAGTTTTTTTTTTGTTTGTTTTTTGTTTTTTGTTTCAAATTTCCAGTAAGTAGGTGACTATGGGGCTGTGTGAATTTTTCTAGGGCCAATTTCATTTTAAAGGAATACTTTAAATATTATAGCCACAGCACAAGTACTGTATCTAACTAGCAACTGGCACAAAACATGACAAAGGGAACATAAAGAAGATCATTAATTTCACTGATGAATGTCGATTTTAACTAGGATTCAACGGCACATCTGAAAAATTCACAATAAATCACAGTCAGCTGTGATTTATTTCAAGATTGTGAGGGAGGTTCACTACTGAGAAATCTACTACTGTCACATGTCACATGCTGGTCATAAACCAAAACAAGATGGTATCATCATTAACTCCATATCTGGTACATCAGCCTTTGGTAGAAAATAATACCCGTTCTTCATAAAAAGTGAGTAAAATGGAAGTACTGCAGTATACACTGATAGCAAGCCCACAAAAGGCAGCAGACACACAGTGACCGAGGGGTGAACAACTGGAACGCTGGTGTGTTCTTGGTGGTAGCATGAAATGGAAAACTTAGAAAAAAAAATGTTGGGCTTTTTTTTAAAGATGTTTAAACATATACCTTATGAAAACTAAGAATAAAAAAGTAAACTAACTCCATAGGATCCTGGCTTATTAAGTCAAGTCATATGGACAAAACAGAGAACCAAGTAACCATAAAGTGGGCTAGCAAGATGGCTCAGCATGTAAAAGCACTTGCTACCAATCCTGATGACCAAAGAGAGTACTGTGCCCAGAACTTACTTGGAGGAAGGAGAGAACCAATTCCCCCAAGTTGTCCTCTGATCACCTACCATGACACATCCCTCTCCACTCTTCTCCTATGATGGATTGAATAGGAAGAACCCGATTGACTCATGTGTTTGAATGCTTTGTCCATAGGGAGTAGTACTATTGAAAGGTGTGGCCTTGTTAGAGTAAGTATGGCCTTGCTGGAGGAAGTGTGTCACTCTCAAGGTGGGATCTGAAGACTCAAATGTCCAAGCCCAGGTTCAGTGGCTCACAATTCTTTTGCTGCTGCCTACAGATCAAACAAAGAACTCTCAGCTCCTTCTCCAGCGCCATGTCTGCTTGCTTCCCACAATGATGACAGACTCTTGAAATGTTAGTCAGCCCCAATTAAATGTCCCTCTTAAGAGTTGACATGATCATGGTGTCTCTACATAGAAATAGAAACCCTCAAACAACCACAGACACCTATAACAACAATGAAAATGATTTGAACAAGGACATTTTCCATGAGTTTCTTTATAACCAAAACAGTAAAAAAAAAAAAAAAGGCAAAGTCTGTGTATTCACATGATGGAATATTACAGGGTAAAACCCACATACAACAACATGAATACATTTAAAAAACAATGTGTCCCCAAAATAGCATGCACTATGTGATTATATTTATATGGGGTTTAAGAATAGTCCAAAGTATACAGTGGCTTGGTTGATAGTTTTGTGGTTGCCTCTGAAGATAGGGATTTGAGTGAAAAATGGGAACCCAGGGACGAGTTGGAGAAAAAGAGAAATAGTGATTTGTCTAAGTATGTAACAATCAAGCTGAGGCCAGAGGCAGATCTGAAATAGACTGTGGAGGGAACCTAGCTGAATTAATAGGAAATGGGAGATGAGTAGCAATGGGCCAGAACCCAACTAACAGCCTGCTCTCCCCGGAGACCAGAGGAGACCCCGATTTGAGGCATTTGTCAATTTTGATGGTGTAACCACACCCACTGGGGCAGATCTCATACTGAGCGTGGATCTGGCAAGAGGTGTGTATTTGCCTGTTCCTACTACAACAGCCAAAGACAGCACACAGCAGGATGAGAAAAAAAAAAGTGGCTGATGAATGGGGGCTCTGAAGGGTTGGCTTTAAAACTGAGGACAGTATCTGGACTGTTACAGTAAGAAGCAGGCATTGCAGCGAGAAAACGCTGATTTTGGAATAGTGTGGCAGCTCCAAACTGAGCACCGTGCTTCAAAGATGATGCATTTTAGAATGGTGCATGTTAAGGCTACTGGCTAACAGATGTGTGTTTCTTTAATTCCACTTTCAAAGTTTTTGTAACTTTTATTTTTAGCTTAATCTCTAGGCTTCATTGCTTGTAGAAGCAGAGGAATTCCCTTATCTGGTGATTCTTAGCTGTGAATCCAACACAGAGCACCTTTGAAGAAGGATTGCCAAGTGCTGTTATTTTTGTGTAATTTAAATCATAAATTTATACAAAATAACTATAAACATAATCTATAGTGGAAAAGTGTTTAAAATAATAACAAAGTGTTAAGTACAAAAAAGTTACACAACAGAAATATAATAATTAATTATAACATTATATGACGATACAGAATTTTGCTGATCCAAGTGTTCAAGATTTTAGTGAATCAGACAGCAGTTCAAATCCCATCTATTCTCCTTTTACGTGATTCCCAAAATCAGTGTTGATGGTTTCATATAATAATTTATGTTTAGACTGCCTATGTATAATGTAAACTAAGTGACATACAAAACAGCATATATGCTTTGAAATTCTACCTAAATTGTACTTATTTTAGCTAATTTATTTTGACATACTGGGTATAATACCCAAGGGACTCAGGCAGGGCAGGCAAGTACTTGACAAGTAACTTACACCCTGAGTAGAGTATCATGTTTTAATTACCTTTGGAAATATTTAATGTTTTAATATTTATACCATATCTCCAAATATTTATCCACTGTGATTATTATATATCTAACTTAACATTTTTATTAGTATATAATCATTGCATTATGGGAATAAATCTGTTTATTCTACAATTGAGAGTAAAAATGTACTATATTTATAAATAACGAAAAGGTGCATATTTAAGACTCAGGCAGCATATACATCAACAAAAAAACAGATAAAGTATCAAAAATGTTCATCTTCCGCTTTGAAAGTCTAATTAACTTCAGGTATTTTATGTTCTATTTAAGACAGAAGATAAGGCAAATTTTACATTAACAGCGAAAGGAAAGATCTCTAATAGAAAAATACCGAGACAGTCAATGTGAAATCCATAAAACACAAAAATGAAATCATGTCATTAATCAGACCAATGCACAATGAAGCATCATGCACATGAAGGAGATGGGCCAAGTGTGATGACATCAAAGGCAAGAGGCGTGGTCAGAAAGTAAGACCTGACATACATGCAACCGGAGTACTACTCTGCTATCCAAAACAATGACATCATGAAATTCCTAGGCAAATGGATGGAACTTGAAGCTACCATCCTGAGTGAGGTAACCCAGCCACAAAAGAACATGAATGGTATGTACTCACTGATAAGTAGATACTAGTCCAAAAAGCTTGAAATACCCAAAAAACCATCCACAGTACTTATGAAGCTCAAAGAGAAGGAAGGCCAGAAAGTGGATGCCTGTCTTTCTAAGAAGGAAAAACAAAAGGTTCATGGGAGGAAATAAAAGGACAAATAGAGGAGTAGAAATTGCAGAAAAGATCATCCAGAGACTGCCTCACCTGGGAATATACCCCATATGCAGCCACTAAACCCAAGCACTACTGCTGATGACAAGCAGTGCTTACTGGAAAGAGCCTGATATGGAATCTCCTCAGAGGCTCTGCCAGAGCCATACTGATACAGAGGAGGATGCTTGCAGCTAACCATCAGACTGAACACGAGAACCCCAATGAAGAAGCTAGAGAAAGGACTGAAGGAGCTGAAAGGGTCTGCAACCCCATGGGAAGAACAAAATTATCAACTATCCAAACCCACCACAGCTCCCAGGGACTAAAACACCAACAAAAGAGTTTGCATGGAGAGACCCATGGCTCCAGGTGCATATGTAACAGAGGATAGCATTCTCTGGCATCAATGGGAAGAGAGGCCTTTGGTCCAGTGAAGGCTCATTCCCCACAGTGTAGGAGAATGCCAAAGTGCTGAGGTGGGAAAGAGTGGTTGGGAGAGGGAGCACACCTTCATGAAGGTAAATAAATGTACTAAAGAGGGAGGGAGGATGAAATTGTGGGAAAGGGAGAACATCTGAAATGTAAATGCAGAGTATATGAAATAAGAAAACACTTGGGGGGGGGGGAGAGAAAGTAAGACCTGCTTTAAATAACCAATAGGAATATGAGGCATTTCATATATATTGGAGTATTTAAAATGTACCATAATGAACTTCAAAACAAAGAAAACAAAAAAGGAGAGATGAAGGAAAGGAGAGAAATAAAGAGGAAGCGAGGGAGGCTGGCTGGCTGACTGGCAGGTTGCTATGTTATGGTCTCTGTTGAAAGCTCAGAATGCTGAAAAGATGCTCGTAATAATTCATGAATTTTACAGTTACAGCCAGTAATTCTGGCTAGGTTTTATACCTTAGCTCCTCCCATCAACATAAACGACTTTCTAGCATTCCTGTATACTTCCGCAGACTGTGTTCCATCCCTCTGTGTTCAACTGTGCCACAACACACAAGATTTGTTAGTGACTCGACATTTTAGCTCATCTCTGAAGCTCATTTCAACTTTTTGTTAACCATCTTTTGGTTTCTCAGATGCCTTTAGGCTTAGGCCAAAGACATTTGCATCTTTTCCACCTGAGAACCATTCTTCCTTCCGTCCTTCCTTCCTTCCTTCTTTTTTTTCCCCCCTGGAAATAAATTAATGTTGAAACTGAAGGCAAGCAATAGTTTTGGAGGCAGTTCAATAATTCAGTTGAAAACTATGTCTTGAACTAAGAGAGTGAAAGAAGAGAGATCAGAAGCAGCAGGGAATGTGTTATGGTGATGCTGTGGGTACCACAGGGCAGCAGTATCTTGGGTTTCTGGCTCAGCATCTATACAGTGTAAGGCTCTGAAGAGCAAGTACTTAACAGTGTTCATGGCTGAGGACTCTGTGCATTTGGTTTGGACACAGGAAAGAAATGATACCCAGTTGAACTGTGACTCCTACCTTATAGGAACATAAGGTGTGTGTGTGTGTGTGTGTGTGTGTGTGTGTGTGTGTGTGTGTGTGTGTAAGGTTCTACTGTGTCATGAAGGAATCATCAAGCAGAATTATAGTGGACTAAGAAGAAAGAAAAAAAGTGAGAACAACAACAACAGCAACAACAACAACAACAACAAAAAACGGTTGGACACAGTGGTGGTCTTTAATAATTGGCCAGGAAGGATAGAGGTGAGAGAGCCATACGGTGTGTGAGAGAGATGTAGGAGCGTAGTCTGATAGGGCAATGTATAGATCTTAAAGATATAGTCAAGAAGTGATGGAAAAACAAATGAATTTATTGAATTTTAAAAGGGAAAGTAGCTAAATAGGAGAGCCAATGGTATTTGTTGGCTATTGGTTGACTGGATTTGTGATCATTGGTTTAAGATGAGAGAAAGGCAAGTGTCTCTCAGCTTCAACAGACCTCGTGAAAAGCACAAGTTGGGAAAGTTTAACATTAAAAATCAGATGTGCTCTTCCCTTTCCAAGACACAGCATGGAGAGAGAAAAGCGCGGAAGCAAAGCCATGTCCCTTCCTGCCTCACACATCAAACTGCACAGGTAATGAAGTCCCTACTTAAGAGCAACACAGTGACAGAAACTTTCACTGGGCAGAATCAGAGTTCAAACCCTGCTCTTCTGATTGAATTGATTTCCCCAGAGAAATCACAGGTTCCTGCCAAGACAGAGACCGCCCACTTCTCTCTGCTCGAGAGATATTTTTGAATGATCCCTCTCACTTTCAAACAATTGTAATTTTATTTTATTTTATTTTATTTTTGATGTTTGAAACATTTTCATCTGATATCTGGAACAAATATAAGGCATTTCTAGGAAACCGGATTTTTCCCCCCAAGAGTCACATGGTAGTAACACATCTTCTTGACAGTGTTCGATGCTTTAGAAGTTTCACAATTTTGCACTCTGTCTAGAGACACACAACTCAGCGACACAGCGGGCCACCATGATATATGGCTCAAATATCAGTTTAGTGAGTTGTGCTGCCTCAAGGCTGGAAGCCCCAGAAAAGTGGCCATCCAATCCTCTCTCATGCCTCTGGTGAGGCACGGATGAAATGTTCCAAAGCTTGTGGAGCAATGCCTCAGAGAGAACTCTTTATAAATAACAACCTACTAAAAGAATTAATAATATACTAATTCTTTTAATAATCCATAAGAAGTAGTGAGATTATTGATCTTCTGGTACACATCTGTTATGTTTGTTATGGCTTTGTATGCTGGGACAATGGGACTGATAAACTGACCCAGGATCCCTGATGGTCTATAAAATAAAACCCCCAAGTTCCAGACAAGCAGGGATAGGCTCTTCATATGTGGACACTGTTTTTTTCTGTGTAGCTAGCAGATTTCCAACACCTTTGTCCTTTCAAGTCACACTAATTTATCCCTCTTAAGTTCTCCAATTTGGAAGCCAAAATCAAGTCAGACCTAGCAGTGCAAACCTATAATAAAAAAGGAGGCCGAGGCAGGAGGATTATAAATTCAAGAACAGCATCAGGTGGAATGAACTTGACGCCTAGCTGGGAAACTCTCAGACCCTATCTCAAATATCTCTCTCTCCCTCTCCCTCTCCCTCTCCCTCTCCCTCTCCCTCTCCCTCTCCCTCTCCCTCTCCCTCTCCCTCTCCCTCTCCCTCTCCCTCTCCCTCTCCCTCTCCCTCTCCCTCCCTCCCTCCCTCCCTCCCTCCCTCCTCTCTCTCTCTCTCTCTCTCTCTCTCTCTCTCTCTCTCTCTCTCTCTCTCTCTCTCTCTCTCTGTCTCCAACAGTTCAAAGGACTCAGTGTTCACTCGTGCAGCTGTGAAGAGGCTCCAGTGGATGGTTTGTGGCCCTGTCTATCTTCAAACGTATCACGCTAACATCTGTTGCTACCCCTGCTCTCTGACGCACATCCTCCTGTGTCTAGTTCATCTTCACATTGTGTCTGCGCTGAGCTCACCTGGAAAATCCAGGACTGTCTCCTCAACTCAAGATCCTTCATCATAAATGTGAAATCCGTTTGGTGATTCACTTCCTGGTAGTTAGGACTCGCACTTCTGAGAAGGGAACCAACAGAAATAAGAGGAACTAGCCATGTAGCAGGTAGACAGTAAAGAGCCTGAGATTTCTTGCAAAACAAAATATTCACCTAGAACACAAAGGAAAGGTTTCGGTCTACACAGCAAGGAACCGGCGCTTCGCTGTCCATTGGCTGCTGACCTGGACATAAGAGCAAGCGCAGTTATCGGATTTCCACGGGATGGTGGTACCGCAAAAGAAATATTTAAGTTACAAAAATAATAGGAAGGGGAAATAAGTCTCCTGAAAAATAAAGGCTTTGTGACTGTGTTGCTTAGGAGGGGAAACAGCACAGCTCTTAATAATTAGTTGCAAGGGTGTGAGATGTGGGCCAGGGATAATTAGCAGGGGACGCTGATCATGAGCTCCCCACATTCTCGGCAAGCTGACAAAAAGAGGAAGTGAGCCAAACTGCAGCGAGAAGCTGGGCTTTTTAAAAGGGAAGTTCTTGACCATGAAGATCAGACTACCAAGGGAAGCTGTGTAATCTCCATCCTTAAAGAGCTTTAAAAATAGTATAAACAGCCATCTGCACAAGATGATTTATGCATTGACCTTCAGGAGGCGGGCCCGATCATCTCATGAAGTCCCTTCCAAGTGTGGGATTCTATGATTTAATCAGTATGTGATTTTTCTCAGCTCTACATTTTGCGAGATAACCAGCAGATGGGAGCCACAAATTCCCCAACATCATACCAAAATCATGGTTCCTCACACTGGTAGGGCCCGGGCAAGCTTGCCAAATTGGCATCCATTGAAAAATCATTGAAGGGCCCACCTCAAACATTTATTTATCTCCTTGTGGGTGTCTGGACCACCCATGTCCACAAAATAGAGATAATCTTTATACCGATTGTGTGCATTCAGCTTTGACTTAAATAAGAGTCACATTGAAAAAATGGGAATCTCATTTTGCAACGTGAAACACCAGCTCTCGTAAAACGAAGGAGGGATTTACAAATTTCAGCTGAAGGAGAGATGAGGTCAATTAGACACGGCCCTTCGAGGGAGACGTTTGACGGAGCACTTGAGCTTTATTTGCTTTCACCTAAATAATAGGCAAATCTCGGCAGTTCCTCAGACTGTATGCTATAGCCTAGTTACTATAGCCTAGATTCAGGACAAAGCCGCAGAGACAAACAGCATCCATCCCTCTCGGAGCTTAGTGTCTTTCACAGGAAGAGGCCATTTTTGTCACAGTCAGCAAAGCAGTAACAGGATGGGGAATACATGAAGGGGTGATGTCAGTAAGTCAGTCCAAGTCTGAGAGACCTAAGGGATTGGACTTGTGTCTGAAGTTAAACCAAGCTGTGGGGGAAAGAAATAAGAAAATGTTTTCTGGAACATTTGGGAGAGCCTGAATAAGTGCCTGGTAAAGCCCACAAGGTGGGATTTGGATACAGCTTTAGGCATAGAGAGAAGGGTAAAAGGCCAGTGGGAAGACTTGGCATGGGAGAAACAAAGCTACCGGTGATATAAAGTCTGTCCCTTTAAAGGACTTATCGAGTATACTTCTGAATCAAAGGATAGAAAAGCATTTACATACAATTCACCAAAATGAGGGGGTCCTTGGGCAGGTATTGAGACATCAAGAACTCAGTAAGGCTGAGCAGCTTTTAAAGACCCTTTACCTCGGGTCACTGCTCCTTGGACTTCATACCCCTGCCCCACTTGTTATTCAGACCCTCAGGTTTACATTCTTGGCTACCCGAAGCTTCTACATCTTGAGACAAGCCAGGAATACCCTGGTCCCAGTTTCTCACTGTCAGACCCGAAAGTCCAGTCAAGGGGACTAATGATGGTCCATGGAGCCATAAGGAGGAGAAGACAGACATTGTAGCAGGGAACCATTGCTTCAGGCATGTAATGGACAGGGTGGATTTGTTCTCTAGGACCAGAGGGCTGCTTTGTAGATCTTCTTCCGTGTGAATGTAGAACCTTTGATTTGTTTGATGGAGATGGATGCGGACCGAGAATCAGCGTGGAGATTGTCAGTGTGGTGGTAGTCACAGGTGTGTGGCTCTTACCTGGAGGCCAGGAGAAAAGATGCAGTCTCCAGTCATTCCAGAAACTACTTAGCCACACTGGCAACAGCTGAGGGCAAGCGCCAAGCCTCCGGCACCTCAGTCCAAAGAACAGGTTTCTCAAATGGTGTTCTTTATTCAGAACTTATAACGGCTGGCAGGTTCTGCTCCCATATATGAATTTTCAATCAGCGTGCTTTTATTCAAATTGTTCTTTTGTTTCATTGTGTTACTAAAAAAAAAGTATGACAGGTTGGCATGCTTGTTTATGTAAATGTCTGGAACTGTAATTTCTCGCACGTTAACTACAGATAATTACACAGACTACCTTAATCTCTGAGGACCTAACAATCACCTTAACAGCACTAAAATTAGACTTTTCTTAAATTAGTGCTAAAGAAGCATGTATAAAATATTTTATTAATAAATAATTTACCTACCTCGAATCTTTGGAGAAATTTAATTTGTGCTAATGGAAACGACATAGAACAGTATGTACAGTTATATGGACAACCACTAGATGGCACCATACATCTTTTCTTCCAATTTAACCTCCCTAAACTAGTAGAAAAAAAATGTTCCTTCCTGTAAAAAAAGGGGAAAAAAAAAAAAAAAAGGAAAAGGCCATGGTATTTTTTGCTATGCTTATTAAACGTTTATTAATGTCACTGCATATTGGTGAAATTGTCTATACTTAAAAATACACCACTTTCAGGTATGCTAGGCTATATTTCCCAAAAGATACTTTTATTTCTCAGTCTTTATTATCAAACATACTGTTTTATTTTTTCTTGTTTTACAGCACATTTTGATAGTGTTGTAATCCTTATTGTCCTTCAATAATATCTTCATTTCCATAATCTCCCTTACCTACAACTTTCCCAAACAAAACACAAATCCATCTAATTATGTTAAAAAGAAAGGAGAACACAAATTTTGTTTAAATTCTAAATAAACTTTAACGATAGCAAAACAATAAGAGTACATGCAGTTTTGGAGAAAGTTACATCTTTATTATATTTTTGTCGGTAATAAAATGAACACGTTCAAACTAGTGATGTACGAATTTTTGCAGGAGTGAATGTGTGTAAACTAAATTAATATTTTGGGAAGGTTGTACTAAGAATTCATTATAAAAGCTCATAATGTGGGATGACTGTTCATGTAAAATTGCAGAAGTTTACATTTATTTGTATAACTCAAAGAGAATGTTTTATTCCATGTACATGATGCCAACTGATTAGCAAAAGAGAAATCAATTATTAAAAGGGGTTAAGAACTACTGAGGGCATAAAGTAATAACTTTAATAATAATTGTGATAACTTTGTTTAAGATAGAAAGGAAATTTATATGCTAAACATTTTATCTGAGAAATAAAATTTATGTTTTTAAGATTTTCAGAATTCTCTACATTTTCTATAGTGAGATAAACACACACACACACACACACACACACACACACACACAGACAGACATAAAAGAAATAAACTTCAGAGACTTTATGGCATTTGCAAAAATACACCATGTTTTAATGGACACTCATTTATTGCCCAAATTTTCAGAATAATTACTTACTAGATGAATGTTCTTCATGATGCTCTGGGCTAAGATAGCTGCTGGGAACAAATGGAACTTTTGGAGACCTTTCCTACACACATTCCAGTCACTGCTTTGGGAGGTGAGCGTGGCTGCAGGTCACAATCTGAAGGACTCTGTGTCCTTGTACTGTGTGTCTGACCTTTCAGCCTCTCCCTGTGAGAGCCGTCATCTTCCAACACGTGGCAAACTTTTTGTTGTCAGGGAGTCTGTACTCTCTAAATACAGCACTATATGTGTACAGGCAATATATGTTCATGTTTGGCATATTCTGAATGAAAACAAACTGATAAGTGATTATTTACTTTAAGTTAGAAGAATCCTTCCACTACAGGTTAACATAAATTGTAATTTTATGTGAAAACACCTTCTATAAAGCAGAGAAAATACAGAAAGTCAGTGGGCTGTTTTACAGCACCCGGAATCTCTGATTTCTTCCTGCCTGGAGAGGAGATGGATTTCTGCATTTGCTTCTGCACCCAATCCACATGCTAATTCTATGCAACTTCTGGAAATCCCCGCCACATCCACAAGATAAAGTGAGTAAAAGGCAGCAGATGACATCTTAGTATTTATTATCATAAAGCTACTGATGATCAGAGAGAAAAGCATTTAAGGAAACCCAGAGGTTCCCAGGTCTTATTTTGAGATTAGTTATTAAACTGGATTGTGGTTGCTGAATGGAAATCAATACAAAGCCTTCCTTCCTCTGCTTCTTTTCTAATATACTTCGCTAAAAGAGAAATGTGATTTGGGGAATACAAACAGTGACTCTTCACAGCCCATTCGCTGACATCAGCCTAGGGGGACATGTTACTCTGGATCTGTCCATCATGCTAGAGGAGACTGAGATCATTGACCTCAACCACACCTCCATTCGGCCGCTGCCAACATCTACTTGGTTCTTCCTTCTTATCTTTAAAGATAATTGTGCTTAGTACTTTCTCTTCCTTCTGCTCTCTAGCTTCTTGGTGAGTCTGTGTCCCAGCAGCGGAGGCTTTACAATGCCTTCCATTTCAAATCTTGGAAAAGGCAACTATAGATTTATAGATTGAGGACACACACACACACACACACACATACACACACACATTAACCACTCATTTCCACGAATAAGTTCTTTGATTCAGACCCTAGCTGCAATACTCCATGATCTCGGTGTTGTTTACCTGTCTGACTAAATAAGAATATCACTTCTTTAGCTCGATCCCTGTACATTTACACTCACTATCTCTCTGTGCAGCAATCATCATCAATTAACTGAACCTTTAGGTTTTCCTTTAATGTCCAGCTTCTTTGATTTCTTTGAACATTACACCCGATAGGTTGAACTCGGCATTTTGTTTACTCTGCGCCTGTGCCTTTGTGGATGAACGCATCTAGGGAAAATACAGTGATGATATCAATTCAGATGCAAGACTGTGACTATAAAGAGGGGACCAGCACTGCCTAGCAATTGCATCCGGTTTCCCTAATTGTTAACTTTTCCACTGTCATATGTGACTATTTCTTGCCTTCTTTCTCTTCAAATTCTAATACCATATACATAGCTGATAGTTCTGCCTCTTCTGGGTAATTAACTGAAGGAAGTTCCCACCCCCTTACAAGTGTTTCACTTCCCTGCAAATACTGTTGTTGAGCTGTCTCTGTGCCCCAAGACCAACCTCCATGGTGAGTCCCAGCCCAGCCCATCTGCTCTGACATACTTAAGCCATAACTACAGACATGTTCTGTCTCTACTTCTACTCTTTCAGCTACAATCACTTTGGCTTTATTTCTCTATCTCTGATTTAGCAAATGTGCAGCCTTTACCTGTCTTATTTTAAGTTAATTTTTTTCCCTGCTGTCTCTAGTTTGAACCCGTGCTAACCACACGCCTCTCCCCATTTCGTCAGCAACTTCCACACTGCCAAATCCAACGATCAATACTTAGGGCTTACCTTCCTCGAGATGTTGGCAGCATTTTTCAGAGTTGTTCTCTCTATCCTTAAAAACAGTCTTCAGTTGGCTGCCAGAACACTTTGCTGTCCTGATTATCCTCTGTGACAGCTCCAAGGAAAGGAGGGAGAGGAGTGTTGGCTGAACTGGAATTTTACAGGTTTCTGTAGTCACTAGGAAGTTAGGCCAGAGAGAAAAGCACTTCAACAGGGAAGACCAGAGAATTCACAACTGAGATGGAGAGGAAGTAGCTAGCCTTTGTGTGACCTAGTAGGAAGACACTGTCCCTAGAAAACAGTCCAGGGAGCAGGTGGATGTTGACATTTACTCTCTCTGGTCCTGAAGACCAGAGATGTGAGTTTAGGAGAGAGACAATAAGTTAGAATAAAGGTTCAAATAAAAGGATTAGGCATCTCTGCTTTGTCTTGGTAACCAGATTCTACTACCACACACACATCTACTGTGTGTGTGTTAGAATTCTCAATTAGATCTTCCACACTCATTCACTTGTTTGTTTACAATACCCCAGATTTTATTCCAATGGGGTGAGTCAAGAAAATGAGATTCGTCAAGCTAATACAGTTGTTTAAGGTTACTCAGCATTTTTAACAGAGTTGTGACCAGAACCCAGACCCAAGGAAATCACGAAAGAAAACCACAGCAGTCAAGTCCAAACAGAAACTTCTGGCAACAGTCTGAGAAGCACCAGATGATCTGGTCCAAAAAAATCAAGAGCTTAGAGCTTGGAACTGAGGCTCAGACATGAGTGTACTGAGAGCTATCTGGTAAGGCAGGTTCAAGGGGCAGAACCCAAGAAGCAAATGAGCTAAACTGAGCACACATGAAGGGAGTCCATATGTTATGGAAAATAGCATCTCTGTCCTTTTACTTCTGGAGCTATAAGAACTCCCCCCCCCCCCTGCCTGGATTAGATGTTAAGGCAGTCAGCTCCATCTGCATGGGGGTTACTTCACAGAGGTATAGAGGCTTGGATTTCTGTCAATCAACCCATAGATGAACTGAAACTCTAATCTCTGTGGGAGATTTGGCATTACCTCCTAGAGAGAGTTGCTTGTCCTGTGTAGGAAAGAGGCAAGTGCTGATCTTAACGTGATGGGCATGGGTGGATGAGTGGGAGAGGAGATGGGACTCCATCTGAAGGATTTTAAATAGTCCCTGGAAGTGCATAATCCCTGAGAAACCAAATGAAAGGATCCTCATTTGGGGTTTTGTCCCCACTTTGCTGTTTGTGATTTCTCTGTTGGGTCTCAAATGCTTTAAGGTTCAGGTATGACAGTTGTTGAACAAGTATGCCCAGGGACAAAGGTGCATGCACCGCTACCTCCCATCCACACATGTGCAGTGGGGTTGGCACTCCCTTGCTGGGGACTAACCATGTGAGCACATCCCAGGACTTTACTTGGATGTCTGGGACTACAGGGTCCTCTAGCCCCTTTGGTGAGGAGACTTAAATGCTTGCACAGTTCAAAACTGGAACAATTCCTCTCTGGACCTCTTCCTGCCGTTTGATGAACCTCCTCGCTATGGTCACTCACTCTCTCCACCTTGTGATTTCTACCATTAATTCCAGAAGCTACCTTGAAGCTTATTGGTCAGTTCTGAGTAAAAGCCAGATGTGGGAGTATCCAGGATTACCTTTAGGACTCTGGGCCTGGAAAGTGTTTAGAAATAAGTCTATCCTTCAGGGAGCTTCCATGGGTATCCTACATGGTCTCTACTGGGCCTGTGTTCCCAGAGGGATCTGAATAAAAAAGGGTAAGGGCAGGGAGCTGACTGTATTGGATTGTCCCTGTTATAGACTTTCTGACTTGCTAAAATGTTTTTATTACCCCCTAAAGGGTAATGAAACCTTAATGTTTTCATGATCTCCTATAGGTCTTACTACATAGAACATACCCCAGTTCTGATCAAGCAGGTTATCTGAACATCCCTTTTAGGGGCTACCTGTGAATATCTCTGCAGCTCTTAATCGTCAGTATCAACTTTAGCTCCTGGATTCTGGTTTTTTATCTTTCTTGGATACTATGAGCCAAATTCAGAACCAATTCACACTGCCTTGATGCCTCAATGGCCCTGGCCATTAGCAGAAATATCTCTCTGCCTTTTGAATTCTGGAGCTGGAAGTTCTGCAACCTGCCTGTATTTGATGTGTAATGTGCTAGTTTCCATTGGAGTACGAAAAGCAGCGACTTCATCCCCCCATTTTTTCTCTCCTGGAAGATTGCTCTGCACTCTTTAGAATGGGCCATTCCTCTGAGGTTGCCCTGGGCCTGTTAGAATGTCCCTGTCCCTTCCTCTGAAAGGCTTCAGGGGTGTCCAGTTTGGTCTTGGAGAAAACTATTTCTAACTGATGTGTTTAAAGTCTGCTGAATGGATTCGGTGAGCCACAGAGTCTCACTGTCTTGCTTGACCCGTGGATAATTGTTTTTATAAAGATGCTAATACTCCTAGCGGTTGCAAACATAACAATAAAAAGTTAATTAGTAAATAATATATTTTAGTAAAATATGTTTTTTTTTTTCATGAAATTAAAGACAGCGCTTTATATTTCACAGGTTTAAGGGCTGAACCCGAAGTTTCACAATGACTAGGCAAGTGCTCTGCCCCTGAGCTTCAGCGTGTCTGCAGAATTCCTTCAGTCTGCTCCCACCAGTGTCTTTAAAGCATGTTAGGCGCTGATCTTCTGAGCGTCCTGTCTATGAGAACCATGATTCAAGAGCCTGCAAGAGAGTTCCAAGAGGTAGTTAAGCTTTGGGTAAGCTAGCATGACAGAGATGTTCTTCCCAACCACATCCTCTCCATGCCTGGTCCTCATATCACCATTTCCCATCTCAAAAGTAGTTGTGCCCACTCAGGTGACGGAGAGAAAGTTGTGGATGCTGCAATCTGGCTACGAGATACCGCATTGGTTCTATCTTGGTGTCTCAGTTTCTAGCTTTAATTTTAACACTCTAGGACACAAGAAACAAAATAAAAACTAACCCAGTAGGTGGCACCTGCAGAAATGCATACAGAGCATGTGTGGCAGATTGTATTTTCCAAAAATGGCCATAGCAATATTTATGTTCCCACATATTCTCCCAGAGCCTTGACATCCCTCCATCAAGCAGCACAGTCTATTCTCTTCCCTTTGAATATGGAACACGCCGAGCACACACTTCTAACAAATCTCAGTGTACTATAAGTGATACTGCTCGGCTTCCTAGATATGGTTCAAAAGAAGAAAAAGTCAATGTGGCAGTTCTGGGTAGTTCTTTCCTTCCCATTCCCCCTCCCCCCTTCCTCATTCCTCCCGCTCCTTCTTAGTTATATAATTAGTGGGACCCAGTGCGATCTGAGAATAAGCTTATTTGTAATTAAGATCTCTAAGCCAAGGACCATCTCCGGGTCTCCTCCTCCTTCCCCCCCCCCCCCGCCCTGCCCCATACACACCTCTGCACATGGTCACAGGTCACAAAGCTCCTTCCTTCTTTATGCTCTAACCCTGGAAACTCAGAACTAGGGATTCTAGTTGACAACTGTCTGCCAGTGAAGGCTGTTTTGGTAGAACTTCATCAACAACAAGAGCAGCTTGAACAGCACACATTTGTTTCTAACAGTTCTGGCACTAAGGGCTTGTATCAGAAGACCCCTTTGGTCGGGGTCCACTGAGAACCCAATTTTCAATTTACATACAGCCACCTTCTTGCCCTGTTCTGTTGAAGAGAGCAAGGGTACAGGGCTGCTTTTTATAAGAGTATTAATCCTTTCATTCAAGTCTTCTATATCTATACTTACACATGCCCTAATTTTGAAGGTTGGGTTTGACTTGGGGGTATTTAGTCTAAAGTATACCCCTTGAATTACCCCTCAATCACCAGCATTAACTACCATACATGTAGGTGGGCCAGCCTCCACATGATTCCAGACTCTGACCATCTTGCCTTCTAAATGAAACCCAGACTTCACCAAACAAACAAACAACAACAAAAACACATCTTCACTATGCCCTGTCCAGAGAATTTATGAGCATACTTTATTCGGTGTTTGGTTGTTGTTGTTTGTGTTTATTTTTCTTCCTGGCTCTGTTTTGGAGTTGATACCCAGCCACAGAACCTAAAATAACATGACTGTAGCTATCACAGTCTAGTCATTCCTGCTCTCTCTCTCTCTGGAGAACATGTCCTACATCTTCATCGAGAAAAGCCCATGTCTCTGTACTACCACCATCACGACCCACTATCAACCCATGGCCCCCTGTACCATTGCTTCCTGGTCATCACTGAGGCATGTGCCAGCATCAAATCTCAAGCAGCATCCATCTATACATTTGGCCCTCAGAACTATTTCTTATTTCACATTCACCAATGAGAATGGCCCCCAATTTAGATTCAGGGTTGCCCTTCCAAGAATTACATCTATTAATATCCCCGGGAGCATAGACTCAGAACTCATGTGTCACTTACACTGGGGTTTCTATGAAACAGGAGCCTGAGAGCTAAACCTCCAAATGAGGAAACCCTACATTTTCAGTAATAACAAGTCATGATCTATTCTGTGATCACACACAATCCCTCTGACTTAATGGCTGCTAGAAACCCGTGACTCTGTCCTTTCTGTCTGCTTATTTGAGTGTCTTTGGGAGCAGTATCTCTTGGAATTTAAAATGTCCAACTCAATGTAATTTAATATGCCACAGCATTCTAGAAAAGAAGTATAAAAATAAAAACTCTAACTAGAAGGTTAGGCTTTTTTTGTTAGGCTTTACAAATTATGAAACCATGACCACCGAAACTCATCCATTATACAAAATGATATGATGAGTTATTTTGAACATGTAGGAACGTTCTCAAACTAAACAGTCTTCTTACCATAGTGAATTTATTCCGTGCAGAACTTGTTGAATTATCTTTTCAGCTTTTGTTAGTCCTTTACTTTGGCTGTTCCAGCTAAAGTCATCTTCCCCCTGACTTCACTTCTATATTAATGCGGGAACCACCTCAGAGGCATGGCAACATTAGCTTACAGCATGCATACTCTCAAAGAACAGAAATAGTCCCTTTTATTTCTTTTTTCTTTTCCAGCTGTCAAATAAATGTTAAATTCTCATAAACTTGTTTTCTATATTGAGCCACATAGGGACTATTTGAGAAACATAAACCATGATAAAAATGAAAGTGAAAATAAAACCATACTCTATCCCCCAAGGAAATCATGTTGAATAAAGATTGTTTTTTTGCAAGAGTGTTTTTGTTCCCACCCTTTTCTTTTTCCTAAACTATGTCCAAACTAAACCAACTGTGGTCATAAAGACAGGTTATTAAAATACATTCCTGGTTCCCTAAAGGCCCCTTCTTATTGCTAGGATATTACAATGCATGAATAAAAATTGGTTTCAAGGAAATATAAATTCCTGACCAGACAACCCCAAATCAGGGTTTACGACTACAGAAAGATGACCTGCCTACTTAGTGAATATTTTAAGATATTGGCCTTCCAGAGCTAAATAAGAAGAAAGTTTTGAAACATTTTTGGAATATTTTGACAATTTTCAGCTCCATGTAACCACCCAGTTATGTCTGTGAAATAAAATGACATGACTTATCAACTTTTTTTTTTCCTCTTCGACAACTTGCAAGACGAGCAACATTGTAGCCATTACTGGGGCAGTCCTGGCAGTATATCACCCTTCCAGGGTTCCTCTGACAGTCCATGTCCATTCCAGACTTCTTCGAAGGGAAGCTTGTGCTAAACGTACTCTAAGGTGAGCAGTGGGCAGGCTAGCAGGTAGGTAGATCAAGCACTGTATACCACAGTGAGCTGCATCACAGAAACACACTGGTACACTTGTTTAAAAAGGCTCCAGAGTATAACTGATACATGGATAAAGTTTTAAATTTAAAATCAGTTAATTAGACTGCAGAAATCCCCTTTGCCCAAGAAAAAATTTCTCAAGCCACACCCCAAGGAGTTAATATGCATGGCAGTAGCAACATGAGTTGTAAAGATGACAGAGTACCCCAAACATAAACTATGGCTCTGAGGTCTGACGTAGTACTTCCTTCAAGATCAACTATATCGCCTATAATGCACCAACGAATCTGTATGTTTGACCCTCCAGAAGTAGCCTGTCACAAGACTACCAAGGTGCCTTGTAGGCCTAAGGACAAGATTAAAAGAGATAACAACTATCAGACAACAAATCACACCATGAACCTTCTCCCTCCCCCCTCTCTCTCTCCTCCTCCTCCCCCTCCTTTCAATCTCCCTGCAGGATAAATACCTGAATCAGCTTTTCTAAATTGTTTTAAAGATGAAAAAAAAAACCAAAACAAAACATTCTTTGAATGGACCTAGTGGGTGTGTTAGCAAAACACTCGATTTCAAAACAAACCAGAAGGGATAATAAGATGGACCAATCCATGTTTAAGAAACCAACACCCACACAAAGGGCCTTTCAAGTTGTACAAGGCAAAATCAACTCTGCACTGAAGTGGGCCAGATAGCACATGCTGTGGAAAATCTCTCAGCACCCACAGTCTCTGGGGGAACAAAGGGGCACCAGTGGGATGCCTGTTTAAAGTGGATAATCTGAGCAGATAAATGATGATAAAAGCTAGAATCAAAAAGTAGAATGAATGAATGAATGAATGAATAAGGCAAACAAGAAGGAGGCTCTCCAGGAATCTCCCAAGGTGCATAGCAAGCAACCAGGCCTTGATAGCAACCTTAAGAAAATTACCATCCTTTGTGGGTTAGATATTTGGCAGCAACCTACACAGACCCACTGTATTCAAAGGGTTTTATGTTTTTTCTATAGAAGTTCCAGTCGATGCTTGTAGTGTTGTCTTCTCAAATTGCTCTTTGTGCAATGGTCACGAGAATGCATTGTAGGAGTTTCCAGGATATTTATGCATATCATGGTTTTAAAGATCTTAAATTTGCAGAATAGGAGAGCGCCCTCTTAAACATGACAGAGCCAGCCATGAGCTTCCTTTAAACTAAAGGGATTCTGACATCAAATAACTAAGAGTGTGTGTACTCTAAATCTGTGGTTCATAACCTGTGGGTTGCGACCCCTAGGGGCGGCAAATCAGATATTTTAGATCACGATTCATAACAGTAGCAAAATTACAGCTATAAAGTAGCAATAATTTTATGGCCATGGGGAATGACCACAACATGAGGAACTATACTTAAAGGGTTGCAGCATTGAGAACCACTGCACTAGATGATATTTTCATGCACACAAGACACTGTGAACACTGGAACCCTTGCACAAAGGAATCTGAAAGACAAAATGTTGTACCTTTGTCCCAGGCTGGCCTTGCACATTAGTTATGGGATGTCTTGTCAGAGCAGAGTAGCCCTTGATTCAGAAATAGCAAAGCAATGATGCCCATGCCTGAAGGTTTCCACAGCTTCTGACTCAGGGCACTGCCAGGAAGTTCCAGTTTCTCTTCTATATCTTACAGGAAGGTGACTCTCCTTTCTTTTGTTCTCCAGCATCCACACAAAGTGCCTTTTGTACTTTGGATACAAAGGAAAGGAAGACAGGGAGAAAGCAAGGGATGAAGGAGTAAGTGCCCTACTTGTGAGCTGCGGTTTTCTTCCTTGGAACGGATACAAACTGCAGCAAAGTGACCCACTTCTCCTCTTTCTTTGTCTTTCCTTTCCTGCCTTGCTTTTCGCTCCTTTCCTAAAAATTATTCCAGTTTCCTAGAAGAAACTGGAGAATGAATTCAGGCAAACAATGTTTCAAGGGGAAAGAAGAAAAACAAATCATGGTTGCTGGAGATATTAGAGCCAGGACATCAGACGCAAACACAAGGGTCACATCGGGGAATCAACCTAGATTTCCATGAACAGATGGATGAGGAAGAGGATGTTCACATATGCAAAATGAAGGTTTGTTCAGCCATGAGGAACAGAACTGTGTCTGCAGGACAGTGGATGAAGAGGGACAGGATGTTGTGTGAAATGAACGAATCTGACAAAGGCAACTGTGGGCTTCTGTGGCTTGAATGTGAAATGACCATAATCTCATGTGCTGGAATACTCAGTCCCCAGCTGGTGATGCTGTGCCTGGAAGCTTTAAGAAGTAGATCCTCTTTTCCTGGAGGAAATGGGTCCCTGGGGGCAGGACTTGATGCTTTAGAGCTGGCCTTACTTCCTGTTCTAGTGTAACCAGCCTGTCTCCAATATGGCCACTGTTCTTTCCCTGACCACTGCCATGTCTTCCCCACCATGATGGACTGTAAGCTTAACTAAGCCCTGTCTCCCTTCAGATGCTTTTGTCTGAGGATTATTATCACAGTAACAGAAAAGTCACTGAGACTCATGTTTTCTCTCAAATGTGGCCCTTAGAGGGGGAAAGACGACCAAAGTAAAGGAGCCTGTGAGGCATATGGAAGGAGAAAGGGCGGGAGAAGACAAGAAGGCACAATAGTAGTTGAGTATGATAAAAGTGAAGTGTGTGCATAAACAGGAATGTCATAATGAGGCACGCTACTTCTGTGATCAGTATATGCCAAGTAAAAATGTGCATTTAAAATCGAGCATAAAAAAAGAAGCAAAGTACTTCACACTGGGACAGTAATATAGATGCCTTGGGGGCCTCTTGGGAATTAGGAAAACTTTATCAGCTACTGTAGAGGCATAAAAGATTAACTCCTTCAAGGGTTCTTTCCCTGTGCTCAGCTCCACAGGGTTTTACACAGTCGTTCTCGATAACAGGTTTACCACGCTTATGCACAGCCACCCTCGCACTTCACAGCCATGTTGTAATCGTGGTAGGAAAGGCTGAGATCTCATGTCATAAGCAGGAAGGACAGACCACAATGGGAACAGCATTTTTAAGCCTTAACATCTACCCCTACACTTCCTCCAAAAGGGGCACAGCCCCTAACTCTTCCCAAATAACTCAACCATCTGGGACCCAGTCTTTAAATATGTGACCCAACAGGGCAAGAACATTCTCATTCAAACAACTACACATGTCAAGGAAAGCATGCAATGCTAGCCAATATGTACCAGACAAGCCCCCGAAAGGCTATGTCATTAGAGATGCCTGAAGCATGATTATTCTCTAAGGGAATCTGCAAGAAATAGTTAGCCCAAGAAATAGGCCTTCTGGGCTGGCACCAGTAAAACCTCAGGAAGGTGTGCCCAAGCCCTGTCGAGCTCAAATCACATCAATGTATCTCCCAGACACCAGCCACAGACCTAAGGACTTGATGTTTGTGCTAATGCATTTCCGTTTTACGTTGGTCCCACTCTTCTTTTGAGCCCTCGTTCCTGCTTTTTTATTTGGAAATGTTTACTTCATGCCATTATAATCCTCAAAAGAATCTACTCTTTTTGTAATTAATTTATTTTTCTCTTTTTATAATTAGATACTCTTTATTTACATTTGAGATGTTATCCCTTTACTTCCGCCCCACTCCCATCCCCTCTCCCTCTCCATTTGCCTTCACAAAGGTGCACACCCTTCTGATCCCCCATTGCCTTGGCATTCTCCTACACTGGGAAACCATGCCCTCTCTGAACAAAAGTCTCTTCTCACATTGATGCCAGACACCATCTTCAGCTACATACTCAACTAGATCATTAGGTCTCTCAAAGTGCACACAAAGTTTGGTGTTTTAGTCCATGGGAGATTGGAGTGTTGGGTTGGTTGATAATGTTGTTATCTTCCCATGAGGTTGCAACCCCTTTCAGCTCCTTAGGTTTTTTATTTAGCAACCTCATTTGGATCCCTGAGTTCAGACCGATGTGCACACATGCTCAGCTGTATCTATATGAGTCTAGCATAGTCCCTGAGAGGGCATCTCTGTCTGGTTCTTGCCAGGAAGTACTTTTTGGGATCAGCTACAGTGCTTGGATTTGGTGACTGCGTATGTAGTGGATCCCAAGAATCTACTTTTTAAAAATGTTATCCATGCCTTGAGTCCCAGAAATATCTTGACACTTGAACTTTTGAACAATTCTTAAGACTCTTAGAATGAATATATTTTGTATTATTAGGTAGCCATCAGACTTAAAAAGCCAGAAGATGAATGTCAGGGTTTGAATTTTAAAGAATGTCTTCCACAGACTTCTGTATTGAACATTTTATTCTCCAGATAGTGACCCTCTCTGAGGACACTTGCCTTGACCTAAAAGCAATAAATCCAGCCCGAAATGGGCTGAAACCTCTGACACCATGAACCAAATTAAATAGCCCTTGCCTTAAAGTTGTTTTCCTACGGTTGAGGTGAGGAGCCATGAACAACACACTTAGTGTTAACTGCATAGTGGCTCTAGCATATTATAGAAGCTTGGCTGGTCTAGATGTCCAAGTTGGCTTATTTTGTTATGTTTTGTATTTTTCATACTGGAATGTTTAAAAATAGCTGGAGATAGCCCCACAATCTCTCTTTTATCTCCCTCTGTTCCTTGTTTCTTTCTCTCCTTTTCCTACTCTTCATTCTAGATTTTGAACACTGTGCACATAACTGACTGGGCTTACTTAAAGGCAACAGCCTGTGTGGTTAGGTGTCTTCTAAATTTCCACAGGGCAAAAAAAAGTTGCAAGTACTTTTATGACCTTGTCACAGAAATCACAGAGCTATGTAGCTATTGATCTCTATCAACTTCAGAGGATAAAGCCAGATCCCTGAAGAGAGATGACCTAAGTCATGGGTGCAGAAGAGTCTAGTTTCTTGGAGGCAGTCTTTAGAACCTAGATGGGATATAACAAGGGTGGTGTCTAAACTGAAGAACCTCAGAATGGTTACTAAAGCTCGGGCTAAGTATTGTCCTCTGATCACTGAGTTTGGCTTTGCTTGTGTTTGTGAATTTGATGTCACCTTTAAATGCCAAACAACAAAACTTAAAATCACAATCAAAAAGACTAATAATGTATCTGAATAGAAACAGCCCCGCATAGGCTCATGTGTTTGAATGCTTTGTGAATAGGTAGTAGCACTGTTAGGAGGTATGGCCTTGTTGACAGAAGTGTGTCACTGTGTGGGTGGGCTTTGAAGTCTCTCTATGCCCAGCGTGGCACAGTCTCCTTCTGCTACCTGCAGATCAATATGAAAAAGTCTCACCTCCTCTAGCATCATGTCTGCCTGCAGGCTGCCATGTTTCACACTGTGACAATAATGGACTAAACTTCTGAAACTGTAAGCCAACCCCAATTAAGTGATTTCCATTATAAGAGTTGCTGTGGTCATGGTGTCACTTCACTGTAAGGAAACCCTAAGAAAAGTAGTTCCTATGTAACCAAACACAGGCAGCAATTTAAAAACAACCAAGAAAACAAAACAACAAACAAACAAACCCTCTGCTTCAAAGAGTCTTTTAAAGTGTAAAGGGTTCAGTTAGAATGCAAAGGACAAAACAAAATACTAGATGTTTATAGCCAATACTGTTTTTCTTAAACATACATACATGTACATATATGTTCATATTCATATAAACTCATATACACAAGACTAGAATCTCAGGAATATGACCAAGATATTGTTTTTTCTTCTTTATAATTAACATGTATTGTTTTGTTGTTTTACCTCCAGCATGTATAATGAACATCAAGCCAGGGAAGTGAGGAGTCAATCTTTATCCCAACTCATATTTGGAACTAAGACCTTCTAAAACTACCATAAAATGAGAAGTAAGCATGGCCTTCTACAGTAAGACTTGGCAAAAGTGAAAAAACAAAGTCTTCAACATGGCTGGCGATAACATCCTGTGATCTCAACAATGATGACTTTTTAAGAGTATAATGAAGCAACAGATTTTCTAAATTGTTTTATGGATAGAAAGGGTAACTCAGACAACAGTGAGTCACTGGCCCAATATGCACAGACACACACAGGCACACACGCACATGCACACACACAGGCAATATTCTGACAGAGGTAGTGTTTAACATTTCTAACAAAGTTGTATAATCAACAGCATGTCATCTTTGCAATTGTTCTGAAGCACCAGCATTTATTCTTGTAGCTTGTTTTTTTTACAGTTTTTGAGATAAGGCCTCACAGTGCAGCCTGGCGGGTCTGGAAGTCACTATGTAGAGAAGGTTGACTTTGAACTCACTGAGATCCACATGCTTCTACATGCCAAATACTGGGATTAAAGGCCTGACTACTGACACATCACTTAGTGCTGGAAGTTGCCCTAATCTCAAATGTTAAAAGAGAGAAAGATGAAAGAGTAAATATGACAAAAACTCTCTACCACACTGCATTTGAAAGTGAGAGTACAGGTTGTCTGGTGGGCCATGCAATATTTTTATGCCATAGCAGACACAATAGCTTTCCTGTTTTACAAGTGCATATGAATGGGAAGAGAAGCTACTGCACAGGGAGGAGTGTAGAGTACCAACCAGAAATAGACGTTTAATGACCTCTTAGTCACAAGAGAAACAATGAACCATGCATGGTCCTGTGGCTGAACCTCTTTCCTATGTCATAGCTAAAAAAAATATAGTGCAGATCACGATTTTAACTCCAGCTATTCATTTTATTTTTCAGGTGGCATTTAAAATACTAGGCCACATAGTTCTCAATACTGCCTTTAAATTCCTCTTCCTTTCTTGTGATGTCTGGTATTCATTCACTTGGTGTTTTTTCTTATTTTCTTCTCCAAGAAAAAAACCAAGAAACCCAAAAACCAAAAACCAAAAAACCAAAACAGAAAACAAAACAAAACAAAAAAAACAACAACAACAACAAAAAAAAACTCTTCTTAAACAGGATAACCCCCAGGAATAAAGCAAAACATTGCCCTCTGGAACCATGGAAGTTGACTGTCAGCAATGATTTTAAGAACTGGAATCTGTCCTGGGAAACATCCAAAAAGGCACCTGTTCCTTCATACAGCAATGATGGAGATGATTTGACAAGAACTGAAACACCTATTTCGGTGCCTGAGAGCCCTCAGCAATGATGGAAGAAAGTGAGGGGCTCATAGCAATTGCTGTTGACCGTGTAACTTCCCTAGTAATGTTTAACACTGCCTATGCCAGGTCATTGTGCATGTGCACGTGTGTGGACACATGTGCATGTGTGTGTGTATGTGTGTGTTTCAAAAACAATGTTCTGAATTGGGTCGGTGACTGTTACTCAGATATTGTTCTGTAGCTTACAGCCAAACATAATCTCACCTGATTAGAAAAATAAGTCTCTTATGTGTTATATGTCTCTTCTGTTTCTATACCTCCTAGAAAACCTCTCTGCTTGTATCCTCTAAAGAAGTGGTCTTCAACCTTCCTAATGCTATGGTTTTTTAATGTAGTTACTCATGTTGTGGTGACCCCCAACCATAAAATTATTCTTTTGTTACTTCATAACTGTAATTTTGCCATGGTAGTAAATCACAATGCAAATGTCTGATAGAATATGTGATCAGAGGGGGTCGCGACCCACAGGTTGGGAACCACTTCTCTAGAATCACCGTTCTAGGGCAATTTTTCCCCCTCTCTCTTCTTCTCAGTCAGGCTTCTTGTCCCTCTTCCCCTTCTCCCGTTCCCTCCCTATTTTTGACCTCTAGTTTTCATTTCTCATTGTTTAAATTCTAAATCACCCCTTCCTCACATCTTGTGTGCCATAGCAGAACCTCTTTGGGAGCTAAGAAAAGTAGTCAATAACCTTTGGGGGCAGAAGGGCAGGGGAGGAAAACCCCAATGGAAAGTCCATGCGTTATCTTTTTTCTATGCAGCATATCTCTTTTCTTTTTAGAAGTGAAACAAACAAAAGCAGCTCAACTTTTGATAAGACACCTTTCCAAATACGTACAAGTGGCTTCACTTGCAGAAGAGCTGGGGGGAGCCAAGGGGTAAGTTACCGCACCCAGAGGTCAGGGAAAGGCGGTTTCAGGAAGAAGAAATCTCTAATACCAAGAGACTAGCAGTCTTAGTCATATTGAGGGGGAAAAAAAACAAAGAAACAAAAAAACAAAGCAAAAACAAACCCACAGTTTTCACAAGCTTTGAATCCAGGCAGGAACTTAGTGTGGCAGTGATCAGTCTTGCTTGGAAGGTGGGCACTGAGGAAGAAAACTTTTGAATTTGATCCTCTTGCCTACTCCAGAGTACTAGAGAGCTGGCAACGCCCTAAAAGAGAGCCAGTCAGCTGAGATGGTTAATAGGAAACTGAAAGCAAGAGCCCATTTCTACCTAAGCCTCTTGAAGATATTCTGCCATGGTTTCTGGGTGGGGCATAGCAGTAAGAGGCTCGGTAGAGATGGATGTTGAGAGGACCAGATGCGGAGCCGCTGAGCATCGACTGCGGACAGTGCAGTAGCCTGCAACGCTGCCCTCTGTGCTCGGGTGCAAGCCATCATCTGTGGGTCAGAGAACTGGAAAGCTCTGAGCACGTGGCTGGAGAACCACTTGGCCTCGCCGGCTGCCTGCAGGCTGTGTGGAGTTTGCTGATGGGTGGAGTAACTGAGCTCTGGTCCACTCCCAGCAAATCAGCTGTTTCCTGCAGGCTTGTCTCTCCCAAGGTGGTTTCCTGCTCAACAGGATGTGAAAGCCTGGAGACCAGCAGGCAAAGTATCTGGTCAGTACCCGCAGTTCCGTTCCTAGCACTCTGCTTGCTTCCTCTATCCCTGCTACCCTCAGGGAACACCGGAGCTCACAGACTAGAGGCTTCTGAAGTCAATGCAACTTGCTGAGAACTCAAAGCTGGTTAGGGCCAACAACAAGGAGGGGGAAATCTGAAATCAGATTTAGCTCTGATGGTGGCAACACACTTTGGCCAAGTCCTTAGCGCGCATGGACAACCAATTGTTAAGGTACAACAGACGCAAGCCAAAGCGCCAGGCTACCAAGAGCTTCCCCAAGTCTGTGCCTAAAACAAAACAAAAGGTGCAAAAATCAAAACAAAAGAAGCAAAAAAAAAAAAAAAAAAAAAACCTGCTAAAAAAAAAAGCCTAATATATTAGCACTTTTTAACTTGGTTTTCTCATTTTTAGCCTTATATGTTTCCATTTCTACTCCTTTTTTTATTTCCGTTTAATTTTATTTGCATGGTTTTTTTTAGTTTGGAATTTTTATTTTGTTTTCTTCTTTCTATTTTTTTTTCTTTCGGTTTCTTTATTTTATTATTCTTACCTTTACTAACGATAGTTTTTCATAGTTTTTTTTTTCCACTTTCTTTTCTATGATTGCTGGTGTGAGCTATAATCTCGATTGGTTTTTATTGTGTTTCTCTATCTGGTTTGTTTTGGTGGTGTTACTGTTGCACTAGCTTATTTTCTTCTCTGAGTGCTGTTAGAGATTGAGTTTCCAAGGGAGGGCTGCTCACCCAAAAAATCAGTGTAAGGTATCTCTGGGAGACTAGACCAGACAGAAAACTGAGTACTGGGAATCAAAGCTGAGATTGAGAAATTTATAGTCAAGAAACAAAACAGAAAAAATACAGTTGAGACCTTTGGAGCATAACTAGGGGATTAAAACCTCTTGATCAGATTAGAGATGGATGTGGAAGAAAAATCCCTGGGACACTCTGCCAGTGAAATTATAGCAGAGAATTTGCCACCTCTGGGGAAAGAAATAGATGTTCAGCTACAGGAGGGATCTACAGCCCCAAATATACATGACTGGAAGAGAATTTCTCTATATCACACCACGCCCAAAGTATAAAGCTACTCAGAAGGGATGCCAGGGCTGTTTCCTTAGATTAGCTGCTGAATTCCTCCAGAAGTAAATCAGAACAGCCAGGTTCCTCAAACTATCCTATAGAATAGATACATACCCAACCCTGAAACAGTACAATCGACCCCCGGTTGGAATCATTATTGTGCTCTGCTCCACTTTTGTTCCTGTATTTCTTGTAGATAGGATCAATTCTGGGTCAAAACAATTTGAGGATAGGTTAGTGACCCCCTCCTTTCAGTTTGGGATCCATCCCATAGGCAGGGACAAAACACTGACATTAGTACCAGTGCTATGTTGTGCTTACAGACAGGAGCCTAGCATGGCTGCCCTCTGAGAGGCTCTACTGACAGCTGACTGAGATAGACACAGAAACTCACACCCAATCATTGGACCTCGATGGAAGAGTTAGCAAAAGGGCTGAAGGTGCTGAAGGGGATGGTAACCCCATAGAAAGACCAAGTGTCAACCCAAATTCCTGGGAGCTCTCAGAGACTAAGCCATCAACACAGGCTGGTCCAAGGTCCTGGCACAGATGTAGCAGGAAAGGATATGCCTAATCTTGTAGACTTGATGTCCAGGGAAGAGAAATAATTGGGAGGGAGCACCCTCTCAGAGGCAAAGGGGGGGATGGGGTGAAAAACTCCGGAAGGAGAAACCAGAAAGCAACATTTAGGATGTAAATAAATAAAATAATTGAAAAAAAAAAAAAAAAAAAAAACCAAAGAAACAGCAACAACAAAAACCTAGCGGGTAGACCTCAAAAACTGTCAAACCAGGAACAAAGACCTAACCCATCAAAAACCTACTCCATTGCTCCAAGATTTCCAATGTCCGTAAATGTAAACCTTGCTTTTGGGCTTCTGCAGTTTTGCTTCTGGCTAAATTTTCTTGACAAATGAAGTGTGCCAACCAGAGTATAATTTTTGTGCATAAAAATCAGAAAGTGAGGCTCAGGGCTGCATGATTAGGACAAGTTCCCTGTCAGTTGCTTTAAGATTGCCTTTTGTGTTCTCTAGAGGAATTACTCCCCAATACTAAGGCCAGCATCACCTTTACCAAAACAAGGTATGAATGAACCACAGAAGCTATAGATCAATTTCCTTGATGAACATAGGCATAAAATCCTTAAAATCCTTGAAAACTGAATTTATCAACACTAAAGGATCATGATTATAATCAAGTTGCTCTCATTCCAGGGTTACAAAGGTGGTTTAATGAATATGGATGAATAAATATGTCGATTAAACAAATATAACACAAAAATAGGCAGAATCGTGAGGAAAATTCACACATTTATCATAGAGGATGCAGAAAAGGCTTTTCGAAAATTTTAACATCTCTTCATGCTAAAAGCAGAGCAGAAGGAACATCTCAGAATAAAAGAGGCTATGTATGATAAAACCATAGTCAATATTATATTATATAGAAAAAATGTTTTTACATTTCAATACAAATGAGTAAAGGTGTAATTTTTCTCATTCTAATCCAGTACAATGCTTAATTTCTTAGCTTGTTAAATAAAGCCAAAGAAGGAAATCAAAGTGACGCAAGAAATGAGAGACCAACAATGATGCAATTCTTTATTTAAAATACCTTAAAGACTGTACTATCAAACGCTTAGGTTTGATTAACTTTGTAGCAATGGAACAGGATTATAGAAACATCAACAAAAATAACTTTTCAACATAACAGTAGCAGTCATGTTCACAATAATCTATGAGTAAAATGCACTTCCCATTAAAATCACAATATTCTTCATATTAGCAAGAATAAACCCTAAAATTTACATAGAAGCAGAGAAGACCTTTAATAGCCAAAGTAATATTAATCTGAATTCATGCAGAAACAATATTCAAGCTGTGGGTACCACAGTACTTGATTTTAGCTCTACCATAGATTCACAGTAACAAAACCAGTAAGGTATTGTTACAAAAACAACACAGAGACCAATGGATGAAGTCTCAGAGAGAAGTCAGACAGATGTAGATACTGAATTCTTCACCGGGGGACCAAAAACTATATCAAAAAAGGAAAGCAGCTTCAAGAAATTGTGCCAAAATAATTGGGCATTCTTTTTTTTTAATGTTGTAAATTAAGTATTTGTGGGTACATATACATACACATATATATAACAATAACAGGAAAAGAGGCTATTAATTTGAGGGGATAGGAGAGAAACTGGGAGGGGCTGTAGGGAGGAGGGGGGATGTGATACAGTTCTATTTTAATTAAAATATATTCTTATTTTTTTCTTGAACTTCACAGTCTGTGAGTTGTTTCTGGGGTGTTCAGAGCTTTCTGGGGTTAGTATCCCATTATCAGTGACTGCATATTATGTCTGTTATTTTGTGACTGGGTTATCTCACTCAGGATGATATTCTCTAGATGCAGCCATTTTCTTAAGAATTTAGTTAAGTCATTGTTTCTGATAACTGAGTAGTACTCCATTGTGTAAATATACCACAATTTTTGTATCCATTCATTTACTGAAGGACATCTGGGTTCTTTCCAGCTTCTGGCTATTATAAATAGAGCTGCAATGAACATTGTGGTGCATGTATCTTTGTTGTATGTTGGAGTGTTTCTGGGGAAATGCCCAGAAGTAGAATAACTGGGTCTTCAGGTAGTACTATGTCCAATTTTCTGAGGAACTGATAGATTGATCTCCAGAGTGGTTGTATCAGTTTACAACCCCACCAACAGTGGAGAAGTGTTCCTCTTGGACATTCTTTAGAGAAGACAGAAACTTGATACCTCTTTTCCTCTAGAAAAAGTAACTGGACCAGGGTCTTCACTGAAAAATCTGAAGCTGTCTGAAACAGTTACCAAAGCTAAGGTGAATCCTACAGAATGGGAGAAAACGCTTGGCAGCCATACATCTACATTCATCAATATCCATAGTGCTAAGAGAAAACTTAAATACCCAAAGACAAACTCAGTAGAGGTGCAAATGGTCTAAATATACTCAGAGAAATGTCCAATGCATTTACCAATCAAAGAAACAAAAAGCTACGGTAAGGCTCCATATCATCAAATTAAAATGACTGTTATCAAGAGATCAAAACATGAAAACTATTGGTCAAAGTATAGGAGAGAGGAATTCTTATACACCATGGATGGGAATGTAAATCACTCCAGTCCTCAGCACCATAGTTATCATGGTATTATGCACAATTTCCCTGTTATGCAACCAGCTCTGTTATTCATCAGTGATGAATGGAAAAAAAGAACTCTCATACATATTCAAGATGGAGTATCATTCAGCCGAAAAGATGAATGAAACCATATTGTTTGTAGTACAACTTTCTGCAAACCTACTGAGAACAGTTTTTTAATTATTTTGTCTCACATATTGAATAAAGAATTGAAGAGAGAAGATTGTTCAGGTTTGGAGGGTAGTATTTAAGAATGAACAACAGCAATGCAGGGGCAGTCTGTTGGTTCATTCATCTCTTACACACATATGGCGCTTGAATTTGCAGCTCCATTCTGTCTTTGAAGTGTCAAGTCACTTCTAAATCTTGTGGAGTGATGTCATTATGATCTCACAGACACATAGGTATAGCAGGGGAAGAGACTTGCTCAAGTTTACATAGCATGTGACGCTCTGCTAAGGCTCTTTGGCACTGGCTATGGCACAGCAAGAGAAAGCTGACCTTCTACACCTTGCCTTCAGGCCTGGACTACCGGTGTGTGAATACAAGTCTTGTCCCTGATATTAAATTGATTTTAAGACAGGTTTTTCTACCTTATCCCTGTCAGAAGCCATGCATGCTCCAGGATAAAGTGAGGTCATGTTTAAAGTATTCAGAGTTGACCTGTTTTACAGTGGGCATGTAATCTGAGAAGAAATACACTTTATATTAGAGCACGCATTCTTGTCATGGAAGTCTAAGGTGACTTGTTGATGGAAGTGGAAATGGCTTGCAGTGTAAGTGAATGGGAAGCATATGAGCTTTTCCCCCATCCCAGGGGACTTGTTTGGTGGCCTGGGTACCAGCAAAACTGTGTCTGCAAGCATTGTGCTACTTTTCTACTTCCAAAGTCAACCTCTTTGCTCTGTGGTTGGGAATTTATGGGAACTCTTCTCAGGCTTCACCATCTCTCAACTCAAACTAGCTCATTCCCAGAATCTGTTGCCAGCCCACGAAAGACATAACTGTGCACTGTGTACTGCTCTTCTGTGCCTCAGCCTGCCTCATGCCTTGGCAGGGAAAACACTGGGAAATATACAGAGCCAAAGGGCTCTCATTCTCACTGTCCCTTAACTTCAACTTCTGCTTTCACAGATAGCTCAGAAGGCTAGGGAAGGATCCTGAAGGGTCTGTCCCTGTTCTTATCCCTGACAAAACCATACAACTTTGCAAAGGTAAGGAGAGTCTGCAATTAGGTGTATTGTTGAAGTTCTAACTTAGAAGGCACTAGGAAGGCCTCATAGAAAAGAGTCTTTAAATAAAGGATAAACTAAAGATCAGACATCTATGCCTCATGAAATCCAACTAGAGGATAAGTGACCCCATAGAAGTCATAACAAAGATCCAGGCCTGTGGTGGTTCGAACAAAAATGGCTCCCATAGGTCCTTATAGTTTGGCATGATTAGGAGGTGTGTGCTAGTTGGACTGGAGTAGACTTCTTGGAGGAAGTGTGTCACTGGGGTGGGGGAATCTTTGAAGTTTCAGAAGCTCAAGCCAGTCCCAGAGTGCTACCTTCTCTTCCTGCTGCCCACAGATTTGGATGTAGAACTCTTAGGTTCTTCTCCAGCATTATGTCTTCCTGCACACTGCTATGCTTCCTGCCATGATGATAATAGATTGAACCCCTGAAAGTGTAAGTCAGCCCCCAGTGTTTTCTTTTATAATAGTTGCTGTGGTCACAATGTCTCTTCATAGCAATAAAAGCCCTTAAGACAGGGACAAAACTTTGCCTGTGCATCAACAGCAGCTCCATTAACTTCTGGGGAAAACAAACAAACAAAACTAAACCAAGTCAAAATAAACAAAAACAAAAAACAAAACAAAAAGCAAACAAAAAAACAAAGAACAGCAACAAACCAAAACCTGAAAAGGCTAGCTTTCATTACAGTGGTGGTCACCAACTAAGGTGCTGGGAAAGGGGCTTGGGAGACTCAGGCATCCCATCCCATCACTCCAAGACAGATGTGGTCTGAGAAAGTGCATAGTACACTTCATTTCCACAGCACACTCACAGTGTTTCTCAGAGCAGTTGCTTTCTTACCCAAAGTATCATTCTACCAATGTCAAACTTATGGGCTACTCATCCCTCCCAGATGTAAGAATCTCCTTACATCTCACTATCCATGGTATCATGGTTGTCTGTAGGAAAGGGAAATGAATAGTTTTTATTGTCAACAAGGAAAGTGGTAACCCACGCCTGTCACATGTTCATAAGGAAGCTGCCGTCTTTGGCTTCTGATCAGCAGCATTGCTATCTCAGCAACCTCATGTATAGATATGAAAAGAATATTTACCATAAGCCTTTAATGAAGTCTGTAAGAATTAATTTATTAAGGAAGATATCTTTACAACAGAATAAACCATGTATGGAAATGTGGGAGAAGACAAGATGATTTTTATTTTATTTTTAAAATTAAAAAAAAGCAACATATTTCCTCATGTCATTTTCATACCTACTTGATTTAGTTTGAGCCTTCAACATGCTCACACCAGCTCCTTTCTGCCATCTCCTTCCATTATCTCTCAGCATCTCCTGCATTCTCTTCTACATAAATACATATATCTGAAAATTAGAAGCTGGGACTCACACATGAGAGGGAATGTGTGGCTTTTGCCTTTCTGAGCCTGGGTAACTCCATCCCATTACTGTAATATTTTCCAGTCCCATGCATTTTTTTCTGCACACTTAATTTTACTTTTTCTTATCCCAAATGAAATTCCACTGTCTAGAGGTACTACATTTTTATTATCCATTCATCAGTTGATAAGCAGATAGGATGATTCCATAACCCTAGCAACAAACAAAGGAATCCAAGTATCTCCGTGGTGGACTGTATGGTCTTTTGAATATATGCTCACCACAGCTGAGTCATATGGGTACTACTAGTTTCAGATTATGTTGAGAACCTTCTAGAATAATTTTCAGAGTGTCTGTAGATGATTACATTCCCACTGGCAATGAATAAAAGTTCTTCTCTCCCCATAATCTCACTAGTATTTCCTGTCATTCTTTCTTGATGATGGGCAGTCTACTGCAAATCTTTAAAATGGTTTAAATTAGTATCTCCACCAAAGCCAAGATAAGTAACAAGTCATCTGTAAACTCATCAGGTACATTCTTTCCTTGGCAGAGAATCCATGATTTTGCTCGTAGTGAAGCCCGAGAGAAATCGAGGAAGAACTGCTCAGGATGCAGAGCTGCATTAATGTAGGAAGGGGAGCTACGGGTTGCAGTGTTCCGCACAGGCTTAGCTTGTCTCACATATGGGAGAGAAAGGTCAGTTAAGGCCTTTACTCGACTTGAATAATCCCAATGTGTCTTGCAAAAAGAGACATCTCTATGTTTCTCGATTCTGTAAATTTCTACAACTCTTGCAAGCATGTGTGTAGTGCACATGATTATAACACACAACAGGCCAGTCATCCATCAAAACAATTGCTCCCATATGATTATGAGTGAGGTGGCTCTTCAGTTGAGTTTCTTCTTACCAGGTGAGTCTAAATTGGGTCAAATTGTCTAGCCAGGACAACTGCTCTTCTCTCAAGTGAATTCAGTGACAACACTCTTCACAGTCAACTTCAAAAGTCCTCTCAGTCTGTTCCTCCCATCACACAATTCGTATGTGCAAGCTTCCTTGACTCCTTCACCATTTCTTTGGGAGTCTCTCTATTCCTTCAAAAGGACTCGGCTCTACGGCCCATCCTTTGTGAAGCCACGTAGGATTCTTTGCTCTCGCTCTTTATTTAACAGGAAACACATTCATCCAAACAGCTGGTTTGCAGCTGTACCTGGAGAAGAATTGTGACTTTGTCACCAATACAGGTTGGGATCCGAGTTGCCTCATCTGATCCCCTCCCTCATACGTCTCTCTCATTTAGGCTTGCTGCCAAGGTCCCACTTGCTGAATTCAATCGAAAGTCAAAAGGAACAACTATGATTGTTGATTGTATATGCTAACTTGACAGGGCTATCATTTCCAAGTGTGTCTGGGAAGGGGTTTCTTAGGGAGACCAGCACTGGCATCAATAAGCTAAATGAAGGAAGTTACCCTCAGCAGTGACTGAGTGCTAAGGGCGTAGATCTAACAGAACGATAGATGAAAGACCGTTATCTCTGTTCTAATCTGGCTCGTGAGTCTCTCTCCTGTTCATGTACAACCCTCTTCCAGACTCTCACATCTTCAGAAGGCAGGCTGGGACCTATGACTGCAGCTAGTCTGACTCCTGGGTCCTTACATTTGAATGATAACTGTATTGCTGGCTTTGGGGGACTCCATTTTGTTGATAGCACATCCTAGGCACATTTAATTCTATGATTGTATGAACCAATTATAATAAATTCGAGCCTGTATATATAAGTAGAGATAGATGATAGATACATACATACATACATACTTACACGGGTAGATATATGGATGATAGAGAGGTAGAACAGACAGATGCATACATGTGTCATATTTATTCCACTCTTCTGTAGAACCCTGGTTAATACACAACACCTGCTATGACTCACATAAATTAGCTTCTCAGGGAAAAAAAACAAATCAGAAAAAGGTGTAAAGTCCACATAGGGGTGTGAAACATAGTAGATGCTCAGCCCTATATAGATTTTGATGAGATTGTAATGCTATGGTCTGTTTTGCATGGTGTTTTTGCCCTGAATCCTTAAATGCTGCCTGTACTATGTCCATCTCTGTGGGTGGTGAAAGGTGAGAGCAAAGAAAACCTGGTATTTGTTGAATTAAATAATTAATGAGGACATGTAGATACTTCCAGCATAAATGATGGTCTTGAATATCCCTCAAATTTTATTTAAAATTTTCTTTCTAGGCAGTTTCTTGGTTTCTGGAGTCTAATGTTCTCTGCTGTGAGTTTTTGTGACTTTCCACTCTAAGCACAGCAGCAATGTGTATTGCTGTCTTTGTGTTTGTTTGAATTGTGTTAATGAGGTTTTTGTTATTTAGGCCAGTGAAGAATATATCTTTGAGCAAGTTCACTTTAGTCTGTTTTATTTTTGCGTATGCAATTTTGGGGCAATTTAATTTACTGGAGAGGGTACATTTCTAGCACATAGTTTAAAATTTCCTCTTCAATTTTTCACTGATTTTCTAAATTCCTTTACAGAATTTATATGGATCTTGTCAATCAAATTTATTCTGTATAAGAGATTAATAGAGGAGTGAACATTATAAGGCTTCCAATTTCCTTGAATGATTTTTAGTATTCTGTAACACTTTTTTGTAATTAAGATTTAAATACCCAATCCCTCAAGACTTGCCATACAGAGAGCTGTCAATCAAGAAATTGGCAGTCTGGGTGAACCACATGATGAAATCTTTATCTTTCCTCTCTGGTGCCTTCAAGACCAGCTTTCCCGAGCTGATCCTTCATTTCACATGTCTTAGAACTCGCTCACACTTCTTATGCTTGGAAATGTAACACACAAAGTGACAACGTAATCCACAGCTAATAAGTTAGCGGCTATAAAAATGAACATCCACGCTAACGTGCCAAGCGTGGAGGATGGAGGTGTTACACAGTGCTCGGGTATACATGTCTGCCAGGGCAGTGGTACATATGCCTTTGTGGATGCTTCTAAGTTATGCAAAAAAGCCGACAATAACTCTTGAACTCTCTTGTCAGGATCCAGTTTCGTTTAGGAGTCAAATCAGCTGCATCAAAACACTCGGCCATGATTAGCCACTCTTGAGCCTCCAGAGAAAACATGCCAGAGTAGCCCTGGAGTTGGAATCTTTGAGAAAATAGACTGTCCTGGTATATTCTGCAGTTTCTTCCCTTAGGGTTTATGCACTTCTGGAAACATATTGACAAAAGAGCTCGGGAGCGTTCCCTGCCTATGTCCTAACTCACTGAACAGTGATGTAAAATTAATAGTTACCACAATTATTTAGAGGGAAAGATTGAGATTATAACACATGTCTTTAGTTTAAGTATGAGAATACTAAGAATACAGCTTCTAATTTTCTATTTTCATCCAGAATGTAAGGTTGCAAGGCCATTAATCATAAACACTGGAATAAATGTTGTTTGAAAATTAAAAGCTAAAGTTTGAACAGCACTGGCTGAGCTCTGGACGTTTTGATTTTTCTTTTCATGGGAGTGGGGAAAGAAGAATGTTGAGATGGGTTCTCATTCAGCAGCCTAGGCTAGCCTGGGAATTTATTATGTAGTCTAGGCTAGCCTCAAAGTCTTCCCCACTGTCTAGGTTACCAAGCTCTGGGATTAAGAGCATTAGTCACCATGCCTAGCTCAAAATTCAAATTTATCTGTTTATTTGCAGCACTGCAGCACAAACTCAGTACATACTCTGTACTGAGTTTGTACAGTTAGTGCTCTGTCGCTGAGCTCCACACCGATAAAGACAACTGTGCTTTGTCACAGGCCCGAAGGTACAGTTTATCCATTTTAAAGCCTTCAACATTTAGAGGGAAAATACCTAGTAATGAGGCAAACAAACCTTCCAATGTGTTTATTTCTGAAATGATTATGAGCCGTTGTCTGACAACGTGGTATCAATAGTGAAGGCATAACTTTCTTGGCAAAATATAGCCATTCTACAGTATTGATCTTAGGTTTCCTTTCCAAAAGAACAGAGATTTGCTGTGGGATGAGTGATACTGTGAGGTTTCTCCTTATGTTTGTGCTGCCCCATGCCACCAGATACTAATTAGTTTCTTTATTAAGGCTGCCTATTGGATTCATGGTAGCCGAAAGAGTGTTAACTGTTTTGGTTCATTCCAAGTTGTGAATAACTAATGAACCTGAGACCCAAATATAAAATGAGGAGATGACTTTTGGACAGTAGCCATAACCCCGCCATGTCTCATTGCCTCAAATTCTCATTATAACAGTTAATTACGATTATTATCAATCGCATCTATTAATTTTACATGCTACTTTATTCATGGACAGGGCACTATTAAGTCACTTCATGTGTGTGTTGTGGAGTATAAGTGTGTGTGTGTGTGTGTGTGTGTGTGTGTGTGTGTGTGTGTGTGTTTTGCGGATGTGTGTACACATGCATCTACACATGTGCTAATAGAAACACATGAGGACCTCAGAGGAAGTTGCTGTGTATCTCCTTCTATTATTCTCTACCATGGTGTTTGGTTTTGTTCTTAAAGACAGAGTCTCTCGCTGAGCCAAAGTTCACTGTTCAGGTGGACTGACTGACAGAGAGGCTGACAGGACCCTCTTCTCTCCATCTCCCAATGCTGGGTCTGGAAGCACAGGAGATCATGCCCAGCTTTTACCTGGCTTCTGGGAATTTGAACTCTGCTTCTATTTTCAAACTGTCGTGCCCACTGAACCATTTCCCCTGCCCCTAAAACATCTCTTGTTGAAATAATGTAATGGACTAAATGTTTGTGTCCACCAAATTTTATGTCAAGACCTGCATCCCAGTGTAATGTGTTTGCAGATCAGATTAGGTGAATTTGGTTAGAATGAATTAAATTGTGTTCCCTAACATGAGGAGAGAACCTGTCATTCTCTTCCTACTGTTTGAAGTATAAAAGACAAAAGAGGTCACCTACAACTGTACAGAGAATTCTTACCCTGGCTTTGACTTTTCAGGGTGTGATGGCTTGTAAGCTATGACACTTATAAGTCTATGACACTTTATTATATATGGCAGCACAAAAAAAAAAAAAAAAGACAAACAAACATTCTTCAGTGAGACAATAGAAAAGGCCCTGAGCCTTCTAAACACAACTCACCCCTGGCTTAAAGAACACAATATAGGTTTATGCTGTAAAGTGTTACTGGCATTAGGTCTTATAAAAAACTGACATTTTGTGCAACCATAAGCTCGTATGTAGTTATTTGTACTATACAGAATAATACAACCATTTTTTCATCCATCACTGGTTTGCCATAGCTCTTAAAGCTATATTGAAACAATCTTTAAATTTAACTGTATTTTGTTATGATTATAATGCCAGATTTATATTTGACATAATGTAGAATGTGTTGCTTTATGAATAAAACTTACACATGGTAGTTGTACTATATTAACTGCTCATTTTGGTACACCAAAGGTGTGTGGGAGCAAATGAACAATTACTTATCATCTAAATATACTCTTTACTTGTATTTTTCCTGCCTTTGTTTTTTTTTTAATGTTCAATAGAGATTAGCAATTGGAACACACATCATTAATTAGTGCCTAAGGCAAGCAGTATCCACATAGTATACATTCTTTTAACCACTTAATCAAAAGTATTCATTAAGCCACAGCAATGAACTTTCAAAAGGATGGCTAGTGGATGAGAGGCTCAGAACTCTGACTCTACATGCTTGTGATTTTCACTAAAACAATAAAGGCAGATTTGATTTATAGAACAAACACTAAAACTGTTTGGACAAACTTCAAAGTTTCCTTGAATAAACAGAATATTTGAAGGATAGTGGGGAGGCACCCAGCTGCATGGTTTATTACTGTGCAAGTGTAGTTTCTGACTTCTGGTGATGAAGGCACCCTTAATAGAGCAGGGCAGGATGCATGAGAAGATGGTCAGCCTCTGGAATCCATGACAGGCATAGAACTTGAAATGTGATGCACTAGGCTCATTTACCTCTGTGACAAATGTGCTCACCCATTTGGAGTAATTTGTCTTCATCACATTGTGAAAATTCTAGGTGTACTGATGTGAACAGCCTATGAGCTTTCAGAACCTCTGGAGAAAGTATAAAGTTCTGATAGTTATAGTACCTTTACTTGGGTTCATATATTTTGATGACACAGAATCAAAAGCAGACCTATTTTTCAAATTCCTAAGGATGATACCACTGAGCTTGGATTGTCTGGGACATGCAAGTCCACCAAAGAGCCAAACCTCAGAGGTTTGCAATTTAGATAAATTCCATTAAAACTGGTCAGCCACATGTTATTTCCCAGGATTGGACCTTAATTTTATAGAGCTCTTGTTTCAAAAATAAAAGACTAAACTGGCTTCTGGTCTCCATCTGTTACCCAGAGTTAACCCTGTGGCATAGTTCTCCAGATACAAATCCCACACAGAGACAGCTAGTCTCCCAGAAGTGCTGTCACACCTAAGATCACAGGCTCATAGACTTACAAAAAGGACAGGCTCCAATCAGAAGCAGCAAAGTCAACTAACACCAGAGATAACAAGATGGCTGGAAGAAAGACAAGAACCTAAGCATCAGAAACCAAGGCTACTTTGCATCATCAGAATACAGTTCTCCCATTACAGCTATTCCTGATATACCAACATAACTGAAAAGCAAGATTTGGATTTAAGAATCACATCTCATGATGATGATAGAAGACTTTGAGAAGGACATAACTCCTTTAAGAAGTACAGGAGAACACAGGTAAACAGGTAGAAACCCTTAAAGAGGAAACGAAAAAATTCCTTAAAGAATTACAGGAAAATGCAACCAAACAGGTAAAGAAATTGAACAAAACCATTCAGGATCTAGAAACAAAAGTAAAAACAGTAAAGAACTCACAAAGGGAGACAAACAAAGAGACAGAAAACCAAGGAAAAAGAACTGGAGAATACAAGAATAGAAGAAAGAATCTCAGGTGCAGAAAATAACATAGAAAACATTTACATAACAGTCAAAAAATGCAAAACGTGAATGGTCCTAACCCAAAACATCCAGAAAATCTAGGACATAGAGAAGGCCAAACCTAAAGATAATAGGTATAGAAGAGAGTGAATAATCCCAACTTAAAGAGCCAGTAAATATTTTCAACACAATTATAGAAGAAAACTTTTCTAACCTAAAGAAAGAGATACTCATGAACATACAAGAAGCCTACAGAACTCCAAGTAGACTGGACCAGAAAAGAAATTCTTCCTGTCACATAATAATCAAAATACAAATGCACAAGACAAAGAAAGAATATTAAAAGTAGTAAAGGAAAAAGTTCAAGTAACATGCAAAGGCAGACATATCAGAATTACTCCAGACTTCTCACCAGAGTTAGTAAAAGACAGAAGATCCTGGGTTAGATGTCATACAGACCCTAAGAGAATAGGAATGCCAGCCCAGGCCACTATACCTAGCAAAATTCTCAGTTACCATAGATGAAGAAACTAAATGTATGCAAAATTTTTCCACAAATCCAGCCCTACAAAGAATAATAAATTAAAAACTCCTGCATAAAAAGGGAAACTACACCCTAGGGAAAAAAAAACAAGAAAGTAATATTCATTCAACAAACCCAAAAGAAAATACCCACACAAACATAATTATACTTCTAACAACAAAAATAACAGGAATCAACAATCACTTTTTCTTAATATCTCTTAACATCAATGGATTAAATTCCCCCAATAAAAAGATATAAACTAACACACTGTATAAATAAACAGGACACAGCATTTTGCTGTTTACAGGAAACGCACCTCAGCAACAAAGCCAGACATTACCACAAAGTATACTACTTGGTCAATAAAGGAAGAAAGAAAAAGAAAGAAAGACAAAGAAAGACATTACCACAAAGTAGACTACTTGGTCAACAAAGGAAGAAATAGAAAGAAAGAAAGAAAGAAAGAAAGAAAGAAAGAAAGAAAGAAAGAAAGAAAGAAAGAAAGGAAGGAAGGAAGGAAGGAAGGAAGGAAGGAAGGAAGGAAGAAAGATAGAGGGAGGGCAGGAAGGAGGGAGGAAGAAAGGAAAGCAAAAAGAAAGGAAGAAAGGAAGGAAGAAATTAAAGACTTTTTAGGATTTAATGCAAATGAAGGCACAATATACCCAAACTTATGGGACACAATGAAAGCTGTACTAAGAGGAAAACTCACGGCTTATGAGTGCCTCCAATAAATAAATAAATAAATAAATAAATAAATAAATAAATAAATAAATAAATAAATGGAGACTGGAGACAGCATACACTAGCAGCTTGACAGCACCCATGAAAGCCCTAGAACAAAAAAAAAAAAAAAAAAAAAAAAAAAAAAAAAAAGTAGAAGAAGAACATACACACCCAAGAGTAGACTGCAGAAAATAATCCAACTCAGGGCTGAAACCTACCAACCAAGTAGAAACAACAAGAATTATAAAGGAATAAAGAAAATCAGGAGCTGGTTCTCTGAGAAAATCAACAAGATAGATAAACCCTTACCAGAGGGCACAGATATAGTATCCAAATTAACAAAATCAAAAATAAAAAGGGAAACATAGGAACAGAAACTGGGGAAATCCAAAAGAAATCATCAGATCCTACTACAAAAATCTTTACTCAACAAAACTGAAAAATATGGATGAAATGGACAAGTTTCTAGATAGATCACAGATACTAAAGTTAAATCAGGATCAGATAAACCATCTAAACAGTCCCATAACCCCTAAAGATACAAAGGTGATCTTTAAAATCTCCCAACCCAAAACCAAACCAAACCAAACAAACAAACAAAAAAAAATGGGTTTTATGCTGAATTCTATCAGACCTTCAATAGAAGAACTAATACCAATACTTTTCAGACTAGTCCACAAAATAGAAAAAGAAGGAATACTACACAATTCATTTTATGAATCCACAACTACTCTCATACCTAAGCCACACCCAAAAGCAACAAAGACCCATAAAACAAAGAGAACTTCAGACCAATAACTTTTATGAATATTGTAGCAAAAATACTCAGTAATAACATTCTCCCAAACCAAATTCAAGAACACATCAAGATGATCATCCATCAAGATCAAGGAGGCTTCATTCCATGGATGCTGGGATGCAAGGATGGTTCAATATAGGAAAATCCATCAATGTAATCTAATATCTAAACAATGTAATCACTATCTAAACAAACTCAAAGGGAAAAAAAAACACACATGATCAGCTCATTAGATGCAGAAGAAGCATTTGACAAAATTCAACACCCCTTCTTGTTTAACGTCTTGGAAAGATCAGGAATTCAAATTCAAGGCCCATACCTAAACATAGTAAAAGCAATATAGAGCATACCAGTAGTCAACATCAAACTAAATGGAGAGAAACTTGAAGCAACTTCACTAAAGTCAGGGACTAGACAAGGCTGCCCACTCTCTTCCTACCTATTTGATATATTACTCAAAGTCCTGGCCAGAAAAACTAGGGAAAAAAGGATGTTAAAGGGATACAGATTTGAAATAAAGAAGTCAAAGTATCACTATTTGAAGAAGATATGATAGTATACTTAAGTGATTTCAAAATTCTACCCGAGAATATTTAAACAACTTCAGCAAAGTGGTTGGATATAAAATTAACTCAAACAAATCAGTAGCCTTCCTCTACTCAAAAGATAAACAGGCTGAGAAAGAAATTAGGAAAAAGGCATTCTTCACAATAGTAAGAAATACTATAGAATACCTTGATGTAACTCTAACCAAACAAGTGAAAGATCTAAATGACAAAACTTTAAATCTCTGAAGAAAGAAATTTAAGAGGATCTCAAAAGATGGAAATATCTCCCATGCTCATGGATTGGCAAGATTAATAGAGTAAAAATGGTCATCTTGCTGAAAACAATCTACAGATTCAATGCAATACTCACCAAAACTCCAACTCAATTTTTCATAGAGTTAGAAAGAGCAAATTTGCAAATTCATTTGGCATAACAAAAAACCCAGGATAGCAAAAACAATTCTCAACAATAAAAGAAGTTCTGGGGGATATCACTATCCCTGACCTCAAGCTTTATTACAAATCAATCATGATAAAACTGTATCGTATTGGTACAGGGGCAGGAAGGTAGATCAATGGAATAGAATTGAAGACCCAGAAATAAAACCACATACCTATGGTCACTTGATCTTTGACAAAGTAGCTAAAACCATCCAGTGGAATAAAGACAGCATTTTCAACAAATGGTGCTGGTTCGACTGGCTGTCAGCATGTAAAAGAATGCAAATAGATCCATTTTTATCTCCTTATACAAGGCTCAAGATCAAGTGTATCAAGGACCTCCACATAAAACCTGATATACTGACTCTAAAAGAAGAGAAAGCTGGGAAGAACCTCAAACACAAAGAAACGGGGTGGGGGGGAGGATTTCTGAAAAGAACACCAATGACTTATGCTCTACAACAATTGACAAAAGGGACCTCATGAAATTGCAAAGCTTCTGTAAGGCAAAGGACACTATCATTAGGACAAAACAGCAACCAACAGCCTGGGAAAAGCTCTTTACCAATTCTACATCTGATAGAGGGCTAATATTCAATATATACAAAGAACTCAAGGAGTTAGACTCCAGAGAACCAAATAACCTATTAAAAAATGGGATACAGAACTAAACAAAAATTCTCAACTGAGGAATATTGAATGGCATAGAAACACCTGAAGAAATGCTCATTATTCTTAGTCATCAAGGAAATGCAAATCAATACAACCCCAAGATTCCACCTTATATCAATCAGAATGACTAAGATAAAAAACTACAAGATCAAAAACTCAGGTAACAGCAGATGCTTGCAAGGATGTGGAGAATAAGGAACACTCCTCCCTTGTTGGTAGGATTTCAAGCTGGTACATCTATTCTAGAAATCAGTCTGATGGATCCTCAGAAAACTGGACATTGTGCTACCTAAGGACCCAGCTATAGTACTCCTGGACATATACCCAAGAGTCATTTCAACATATAAAAAGAACACATGCTTCACCATGTTCATAGCAGCATTATTTATAATAGCAAGAAGCTAGAAAGAACGCAAATGTCCTTCAAAGGAGGAATGGATACAGAAAATGTGGTACATTTACACAATGGATTACTACTCAGCTATTAAAAACAATAATTTCATAAAATTGTTAGGCAAATGAATGGAATTAGAAAATATTATCCTGAGTGAGGTAACCTAATCACAAAAGAACATACATTTTGTGCACTCAATGATTAGTGGAGTTTAGCCCAAATTCTCGGAATACCCAAGATACAATCCACAGACTCCATGAAGCTCAAGAAGAAGGAAGACCAACAAGTGGATGTTTCAGTCCTTCATAGAAGGGGGAATAAAAATACTCAAGGGAGGAAATATGGAGACAAAGAGTGGAATAGAGACTGAAGAAAAGGCCATCTGGTGACTGCTTCACCTGGGGATCCCTCCCATACACAGTCAACAAAACCCAGACAATATCGCAGATGCCAAGAAGTGCTTGCTGACAGGAGCCTGATATAGCTGTCTCCTGAGAGGCTCTGCCAGAACCACAAAAATACAGAGGTGGATGCTAACAGACAAACATTGAACTGAACAAGGAGTCCCCAGTGGAGGAGTTAGAGAAAGGATTGAAGCAGCTGAAGGGGTTTGCAGCCTATAGAAAGAACTACAATATCAACCAGCCAGACCCTCAGATCTCTCAGAGACTAAACCACCACCCAAAGAGCACATGTAGAGAGACCCATGGCTCCCGCTTCATATGTAGCAGAGGATAGCCTTCAGTGGGAGGAGAGGCCCTTGGTCCTAGGAAGGCCCCAGTGTAGGGAAATGCCAGAGGAGGGAGTTGGGTAAAAGAAGTGGGTGAATGGGTGAAGGAGCACCCTCATAGAAACAGTGAAGGGAGGATGGGATGGGCTTTTTATAGTTTAAAAGGGAATAATATTAGAAATGTAAGTAAATAAAATATCCAGTAAAAAAGAAAGATAATGGATAGTTTCATGTAAACTTTATTTAAAACCAAATAAAACTTCAGAGAGAAATCACACATACAAATTACCCATTTGCTAATCAATGCCTTTCAAAATAAGGAAAAATGATGTCTTAAATTTGTCTATCAGCAGTAATGAATAGGAGGATATTCAGAAAATTCATGGGAAAATAAAAGGAAAATGAATTGGAAAATAAAGAGTTCTTCGGAGAGTCCGTTGTGTTGGATGATGTTTTGCTGGGCAAACGTGTTAAGGAATGATTTCCTGAAGTGCACACAGGTGAAAGACTAAGGCAGACTCCTGAAGGAGTGTTTTGCTGAGGCAGACACAGGAGAAAAGATGATCTGCTAAAGCAAGCACATGAAAGGATACGTGATTAAGAATTGTTTGCTAACAACAAGCATGTATTGTGTATTGGTCTGCCTTACATTGCATAATTGAGCTGCATTTGTCAGGACTTCATAAAAACGCACCAAAAAACTGGTGGTATGCTGCAGTTTGATGCTGCTTCCAAGGACTCCACCTGACTGGATGCAAGAGCAGTGCTGGGCACATAGAGGACAGGTGATATTTGGAGGGTATTAATAGGACTCCACGGAGTGATGGAGACAGAGCTTGGCTTGCTGGTGCAAAGCTTGTGGGTCTCTCATCTTCACTGATATTTGCTTCCCTGAGAGAGGCACAGCCAAGAACTTCTGGTTTTTCTGTTGATCCCTCCTGCTGACTCAAGGCTACCCTGAGGCCTGGCTGACTGGCTTTGTTAGGTTATGTCACCTCATTGCTGTTGCTAACCCCACTCTACCAAACTGGACTGCCGGAGTATCCTTGAGGTGTTTGCGAGTGGATGGCGCTGATGCTGCTCACCTGTGAACTGAACTACTGATTTCCACGCAAGACAGATGGGAGTTTCTCCAAAGAACCTTTCTAAACAGGTCCACTCTCCCGCCCCTGCCCTATATCCTTTCTTTCCCGTTACTTCTGGTGGGTGGTGGGCTACAAAGAAGGTTAAAGTGTTTAAGAACCATCATTAAAAATAGAATTTGAAAAAAAAAAGTTACAAAAGTGTTTAAAAACCATCATTAAATAGTTTGTTTTTTTTTTTAATTAAAATAACAGGAAAGTTTACAGAGCTTCAGTGTCACTTTCTTTGAATGTAACAAAGCCTACAGCAAGTAAAGAACACTTGTGCATGTGCAGTTTCTTTGTGCTTCTGAGGAGAGAACTAGGCTACACAGGCTGAAGGTAGAGAACTCCAAAAGGCTAAAGCATTGTAACTATGTCCCAAAAAATCCAGCATGTACCTTTTATGAATAATATTGACATAAAACATTACACCCGTGTCTTAAGTTGGGTTTTATTTATATGAAGAGACATCATGACCATGGCAACTCTTATAAGGAAAATATTTAATTGGGACTGGCTTAGTTTCAGAGGTTTAGTCCGTTATTGTCATGTTTGGAAATATGGTAACATGGAGGCATTTGTGGTGCTGGAGGAAGGAGCAGAAGGAGACTGTGTACCCCACTGGGTATAACTTGAGCATAGGAGACCTCAAAGCCTGCCCCCACAGGAACACACTTCCTCTAACAGGACCACACTTACTCCAACAAGGTCAGAACTCCTAATAACGCCACTCTCTATGAGCTTAACCATTCGAATACATAACCCTGTGGGAACCATACCAATTCAATCCATGTTTAGCAATATGTTTAGCAATACAGGTAACTTAAATTACTAGACTTCTTTTGTCCATATGTGCACTCTGGAATTCAATAAACTCTGGGAAAACGTGTTAACAGAGAGAAAGAAGAAAGCAGGTCCCTTGTCCTTAAAAGGAACCCATGATTCCTGCTCAGGAAAAATGGCTGTGCACAGCATAATCAGAGGAAACACCTCCCAGAAGCCCTTTCATCCCTAAGGATACACATTATGGCTATGGACACATATAGTACCTTCATTCCCAATAGTCCAAGCACCAACTGCAGAACAAGCTGTTGAATAAATGTTTCTCATAGTCCCCTTTGACAAGAGTCTATCTGGGAAACCAACTGGACCTTTTTACCTCAGTCCAAAACTTTTCTGACTTTAGAATCTACCTTGATATATATCGTTATTCATAATACAGCAAGACCTTAGAAATAAAGTGATAAATAATAATAATGATAATAATAATAATAATAATAATAATAATAATAATAATAATAATAATAATAATACAGATGGGACTCCACTGTTATTCATGAAGTCAGCCACATGTCCTTCAGAACATCTCACATCTCTGCCTCTCCAAATCTTATTGCCTTCAGGGACTGGCTTAGAAAAGACAGAGAGGCACAGTTGAAGCAAATCACCAAGGCCATAGGGACCATGCTCTGTCTGTTACAGCAACACAATTCTCCAATGCCAGTAACGAGACCAGCCGGACTGTCTACCTAAGTCTGGCATATGCACATTATCACCTAAACCTTCCAACTTCTACTATAGAAAGATCATAATAATTTTTTCAGATGCACTGAGAGTTTTAAGTGTTCATTTGTAAAAGAAAAATACACAATGCACTGCCATCCCCATCTCCTCCCCAGAAACACTACTATTACTGGTGTTTCTCCCTCCTCCCTGCCCAGATCACATGGAAGTAAGGATTCCCTTTTATAAGTTTTTGCTTATGTTTAAATTGTCTTGTGTACAGTAAAATTATCTTTCCTCTGTATCAGCTTCATAAGAGGTATCTAAGCCTGCTGTCCATTCCTCTCCTCTCTGAACATCTGTCTTCCATCCTCCTCAGGGAATCCTGATTATGCATAGCCCTTTAGCAATGCAGTGTTGCTCCACCTGTCTTTTCCTTTTAGAAACCCCTGCAATCATTTTTATCCTCTGGGTTGTAGTTTTCAAAATTTCAGTCATTTTTGTGTGCATGTATGTGTGTTTCTATAACCTCCACCAACATCTCCATGTTGTGTGATGTTCGTGTTATCTTTTTCCAAGGAATTCAAAGAACGTGGTAACGCAGTCTTCTGCCCACACATTCACAGTAGGCAAAAGGTTTCCTCCCTGTTTTTCTGAAGTATGTAATTGTTTGGCTCCAGAGAAACTGTTTTTCCAGCTGTGAAGTAGCAGCTGACCAGATGTTCTTTTCTACACACTGAAAAGTGACAGAGTCAAGTGTGGATGGTGTGCTCAGCAAATGCAAAGACTCAGAGGAGCACAAAGCCAACGTTTGTGAACTTTTGAAGTGGTATATCTTGAATTAACAATAAAACTAGGAGCAAGATAGGTTTAATATTTAACATTTTTTAAAAGGTGTTATTGGCTACATGCTGAGAAGAAATGAAATAAAACCAGTACCTCCCCTTTGGTATGAAGAGACACAAAGGAGCCAGCATCTGTTCGTCCAGCGCTCCTGGAAACACTTAATAAGTAGCTAGTATGTTCCACTCAATAGTCTGAGTCTCAGAAGTACATCAGTAAACAGAAAAAACCTTTGAGGTTATTTTATACAAAAATGCATAGCAAATAATTATGTATGCTCTAGATCAAGCATTCTGGGTCCAAACTCTGTTTGTGGGATGCAGGGGAGGGCAGCCAACTCTACGTAACACAATTTTCTCTGATAGAAAGCAGGGAGACAGTTAGCTTCTGCACAGTGCTGTTTTGTAGATGAAAGGAGATAATGCCGTATTAATGACTTTTCTGCTGTGACCAAATACCTGATAATAAACAACTTAATGGGGAGGTGCATTCTGCCTCGTGGTTCAGAAGAGTTTCAGAGCAAGGAAGATATGGCAGCAGGAACAGCTTACAGCTTTGACAACTGAAACTTGCTCAGATTTGAGGAGATCAGAGAGGGGGAGAGAGAGAAGGAGGAGGAAGGGAGGAGGAAGAAGAGGAGAATGAAGAGAAGAAGAAGAAGAAGAAGAAGAAGAAGAAGAAGAAGAAGAAGAAGAAGAACAACAACAACAACAACAAAAACAACAGCAGCAACAACAACAACAACAACAACAACAACAAGAGATAAAGAGACAATGCTGGGACTAAGCTGGCTATCTCCATTTTCCCTCCCTATTCTGTCCATAAGTCTACCCATGAGATTGTGCAACCCCCATTTAAGGGACTCTTCTCTCTGGTTAAACAGCAGAAAACACTTAAAGGTATGCCAAGTGGGTACTTTGAGGTCTTTCTTAATTTAACCAAGCTGACAGTCAAAAGTGCTGATTATACATACAAAGAGTTTGGGGTCTAGAATACAGAACTGTGCCCTTGAATCTCAGCTATGGTCTTATTAATATCATGCTCCTACTTTAGACAAGGGATGCTTTGTTGTTGGTGTGTGCTTTTTTATTCTGGAGCAAGACTCTCTGGGTACAATGAGGCAAAGTACCCTACTAGGACATAGCTTCTCATAATGGACATGACTGGACTTTTGAATGTCTACTAAAGCCAGAGTAAACAGAATTCCTAGTAGAAAGACATTGAACTCTATGTTCTGAAGCAAAAGGAAGAAAGTCTGTACTTCAGTTCTTAGAAATGCAGTAGTTTAAGCTATTTACTGGACACAGGACTTAATATAAGAAGTCAGAGGGTGGAGGCAAATGAATCTTGAGTTCAAGGCTAGCTTCACTTACCTTAGAGTTCCCTATGAGGCACAGTCTGGTAGAAGACACCTAGAGGCCCACCCAGAAGTAGGAACCGCTACAGTGAGCAGGTGTGTGGTGGCGAGATGGGAGGGAAAAAGAGGAATAATTTGTGTACCATGAAAAGAGGCAGAAGTGGAGATGTGAAGGTGGTGAGGATATGGTGTACTAGCCTGAGGTAAGGAGCCTGAACTGCCACCTGAAGCCATGGTGATGTCCCAACGGCTCCATAGAGCTGACTCCGCTCTTCGCCCAGGCAAAGTGGGAGAGCCTTCAGTGGGCTGAACAGCTCAGCTACCACCCAGGCCCACATCCAGTGCTTAGTTACCCCGCCCCAGTGTCTACCCCAGGTATGAATGGAAGCTGAAGTTGAAGTTCATAAAGATCCAAAGCGGCAGGATCTTCGTGACATAAGAGGATATCCAAGAGTCCCCATTAGATCCGTGTGGACTGTGTCACAGAAGCCAGAGAACTCAAGGCAGAGCAATGACTCCTTGAAATGAACATTCGCAACTAAAGCTGTTTGGGCCAAAGGGTATAGTGTGTAACATATTGACACACCACAGCTTCTATGGTGAGATGCTTTCTTCATTTGCTGTTTTTTTTTTCATTTGTTTTGTTTAGTTTTCTTTTGTTCAGGAAAGTTGGAAGAGTGGAGGACAGATATGGAGAGACAAGAAGATGAATGGGGTTGTGGTCCATAATGTAAAATTCACACACATGAATAATAAATCAATAAAACATTAAAAAAATGTTTGAGGAGACCTGAGCTACATGTGATCCTGTCTCCAAGGAAGGGTGGGAAAAGAAAAGGAGAGAAGGAAGGAAGGAGGGAGGGAGGGGGAGAGGAAGGGAGGGAGTGAAAGAGATATAGGTGATAGAGAAAAAGAGAAACAGAGACAGAGAGAGAGAGTGAGAGGAGGCAGAGAAGAATGCAGCACAGCAGTGATACAGCAAGAGGGTGACAGAGGCAGCCTTGGGGACACTCTCCAGTCCAAAGGGGTTGGACAATGATCCTGGCTGCGAGAGAGAAAGGCCTGAGTTAAGGTGATGGTTTGGCAACACAGCAGAGTTGCACATGCGGAGGAGGAGCGCTACCTATCGAGGAGATCTGCTGAGTTTCTGGTTTGGGCAGTGCCTGGACAGTTCTCCTCATCAAGGGGGTGGGGGGAGATATTCTAGGAAAGGATTGCACCTGATAAGTGAAACATTGAACTGGACATGGTTTGCAATGCACTTGACAATCCTCTGAGTCAAGTAGGGACCTTTGGAGCTTGGAATGCACAAGAGAGATACCAAGCAGAGAGATATGTGGAGAAACCATTGGTGCTTGAAGGCATGTGAAACCAGGAGAAGAGCAAAGATGACTCAGGCATCATTATACCTTTGCAACTCTGGGAATTAGGCTGTAAAATTTGAGAGCCAAGGGCAGATAATTGCTGAGTGGCAGAGCCAAGCTTGTCTGACTGTACAGGCTTCACTTTCTTTGCTTCAGCGCCTTTCTGGTGGCATGATGAACCATTGGAAGAGGCAGCTGTCTTTATATGTTGACAACGTGAGTTGTTTACTCCAGCCCAACACTGGTGGCCTTTCTAAAAATACAAGCATTAATAAAGCATGACTATCATTCTGGAAGCAGATAAGATAGACAGGAAATCCACAGACTATTTCCATAAAATTCACTGAGCATAGGGAAGGAAGTTTGTGCAGAGTATGTTTGGCACAGGGTCTAAGAATGAAGAAGTGCCAAGCACATGGTCAGTCCTATCTAACTCCCTCAGGCTTGTTTGTCACAACCAGTGTGATGCAAAAATACTGCAAAGGAAGATGTCTTGTCTTTGAAGAAGATAAATGCCTTACAAAAGAAGATCTTGGTCGTGGGAGGAAGATTGGAACGGAGATAGCAAGAGTTGGAAGAGAAACAGAAGGCGAGGCACTTATTTGCAGGATCCAGAAAGACTTCCTCATCAGGATAGAACACTGACCTCCCTGCTCCCCACCCCTTGGAAATGATTCACAGTGGCCAATGGAGACTGACTAGTCCTGGTATTTGGTCTTGAGTTTTGCTTGTTCACCTTGGGTAAATTACAGTTGTAAGTTGGCTGGTAAACCCTTTGAGTAATGGGAACATGCCTAACTCTTCTTGAGATCTGTATACTGCATTGGCGCAGCAGCTCCTCGGTGAGTATAGAACATCTTTCAACGTCCCTTGTGGGTAGTTTGGGGTATGTGCCAAAGCATTCAGGCTGATGGATGTGATAGAAAGTCTTAACTATACAGACAGAAACATGTCTAATTAAATCACCAGAACATGGGAAATTTGTTTTTTTAACCTTCTTGACCTCCTCAATAATAAACTTTTAACAAACTCAGTAAGATTGTCTTTTTGTAAAAGATTGCTTTAGAAGGTTTTTTTACCAAATATTTTAGTAATGGTCTAGATGTATCATCAGAATTATTAAGAGTATGGTGAGCTGGAGAGATGGCTCAGTGGTTGAGATCACATCGCCTTTGCAAAGGACCATCCTAGGTTCAGTTCCCAGGAGATCCAATGTCTTCCACAGATATACATGCAGGCAAAATACTCACACATAAAATTTAATTTAAATACACACACACACACACACACACACACACACACACACACACACCCTAGAAGCTTAGTTCACATTACTGAACCCATTCATGCTTCTTTCCCTCCCCCCTCGAGTGCACAGTTTTTAGGGTTAATTAAAGGAAACAGAGACCAAAGAATGAGCTCTGGAGCTGCTCTTACTGCTAAAAAAGAAGCCTTATCAATGGCATCTTAAAATATATAAGAAAGATCCCCAGAAGTTGAGCCCTCAGTCTGCACCGTGGAATAAATGCGGAACACCAAACAGAAACACACAAGGCTTGCCTTTTTACAACTTACTGTGAGGTGGGATTCACCCACCATCCCAAGGGACTTGACAAAACTCAAAGTGTGAACACTTTACAGTACAAACGGAGAAAGGCTTCAGGTCTTCCCCGATGGAGCCTGTTGTCAGTGGGAAACAGGAACTAGGATAACTAAAAACAGCGTTTTATGAGACTTCTGGGGGGAACATGTGGGTTCGTTTCTGATAGCACCTGATTTGGAAGTACAGACCAAAGGCCAGGATGCTGACAGGCATTTGATGACCTCTGACCATTCTGGGCAAATTTTCACGAAAGGTTGTAAGGCTGGGGTCTCATTGTCAGGTATGGCTTTTGTACATATAGAGTCAGCACTAACATCTCGGAGGTTCATTCTTCTGGAACTGATGCAGTATTTCCCTCAGGTATACAGAACCAGCCCACACAGCACCTTCTCTGATCTAGAGGGACTGGAGTGGCCACACTGAATTGTATGTGCATGCTGAGAATGCATGCTGAGTTGGGGCAATTTCATATTGGGAGTCAAATTCTTGAGGGCAAAAAAAAAAAAAAAAAAAAAAAAACTTTATTCAAATAAGCATTTTTATGATTTGTGCAATTAACTACAGTTATTTCTAAATATAGGCAAAGGACTTATTTCTCACTCTATTCCAATATTTATTATGTGCATTTCCCTTATTTTTGTTATTCAAAAAAAAAACAAACAAAATTAAAAACCCTTTTTTATAAATCATTTTCTGATTATGCGACCTAACAAAATAAAAAATGGTCCCTCCCTCACCAGATTTGAGATTTTTTTTTAAGTCAGTTTGGGCCTTGCTTTCAGCACTGTCTCCCCACCCCTTGATGTTTCTCTTCCTAAATCACAGGCGCCACAGCCCATCCCCCACCTCAGCTCTCATGCCAATCTGTAAACATCTCATAAATTTCTCCCAGATCCTCATATCCCCTGTGTGTTCACAGCCCAGACAACAAAAAGCAGGAGCTTTCCTCATAGCTACACCTGCTTTAGAGAATCAGGTTCTAAAGATTTATTATATTTTCTCATGAATCATGTAATTATTTCTTAATGCAGAGGTTGAAATAAGCAAGTTCTTACAATTAAAAAAAAAAAAAAAACCCACACACATTCTCCAAAGTACACCATCAAAAGAAAGGCACAAAGGTCTCTGGAGACTGGTGAGTGGCTGGTTTAATAGGTATTTACTGAGCACTTGAAGGTAACTGGGGGGAAGTGGCCTTTGATCTGGGATTCACAGGACTTGTGTTATATGGCCCAAGAACAGTAGGATCTCATTGTCACAGGCAGAGTGCCCTTTTGGTGTCTTTGGTGTCCTATGGTGCCTTGTTCTGTCCCTCATTGCTTTTCCCCTGCCCCTGTGACTAGATAGCCTCTTCCTTCACTTTCTTTTTCCAGAGAAGGATCCTCTGGGTTCCCAGTTCCCTGAGAGCACACAGAGGCATATGATGTTGTTATTTATCTATTTTTACATTTATTCAATGACAGAGCCTCTTGATGTGTCTCAGACATTTTATTAGCAACAGAAAAATGGGAGAGAAAGGTAAGGGAGCAGATAAGACGTTTGCACTCTTCATAAGGAGCCAGTTTAGTAAAGAGACAATAAGCCTTAGCTTGGCTTCTGCTGTTTATTTGGTTCATCTATATTCAGGTGCCCGCCCATCCCCTCAGTGGCCACCCTTATGCAAATACCATAAGTTGTTATCCACTCAGTTCTGCCCCTGCCCCTCTTGGGCTCAGCCACAGAGTCAAGGCATTCAAAGAAGACAGGGAGGGGCAGGGGAGGGGGAAAGGGAGGAAAGGGAGAGAAAGAGAAAGAACAGACAAACAAACAAAACCTATAACATTCATTTCTTTGGCTTTGCATCTGTTTTATTGTTTATTATAGAAAACCCCAACTCTAGGACTTAGGTTCTCCAAAGTAGTTGGAAGTATACTGTGCTGTTTCTGCATGTCTGGCCTATTAAGGTAATAATTATAATAAATGGGCAGCCAATCTGGTCATATGTAGCTTTCTGTCACAATAGCAAAAAATACTTGAGATACTAACATCTTAAAACTGTTGGCTCACAGTTTTGAAGAGTTTGACCTGTGACAAAAAGGCCCTATTGTTTTAGTCCTGTAATGAGGCAAAGCATCATAGCAGGGAGCCTTGAGGTAGAGCAAGACCACTTCTTTCATTCCTAGGAAGGAAATTTTAAAAGGAAGAATTGGAATCCTACAATCTTCTTTGAAACTGTACCTCTATGGCATGAGCACCTTCCACAGAGCTACACTGCCAGTTTCCATGAGCTCTCTAGTACCACTCTGTGGGCATGCTGTTAAGAGTGGATCTTGGAAGATATTTAAACTTCATCAATAAGGTACTTAACAATAGAGTCAGTAGTTGGTAGCATTTTCAGTTATGGATAGATTCAAGAAAACGTCAGAGTCTGACAGAAGCTTCTGCTACTATAACAGAGAATCACATACTGGGTAAATTGTAAACTCTGAAATTTATTTGACTCCGAGTTATAAACACTGAAAATTGATGGCGGCCTTCTCGCTGTGTCAATGGTGGTACCCATGTGGTAAGAGTAGGAACAAAGAAGAGAGCAGAGCCTCCCACCCACCTTTATAACTAGTGAGCTCATAGCAGCTAATCTCTGACTTACTCCCACAATAATCACCTCCTATCCACATTCATGAGAGCAGTGTCCTAACAACCTAATCACTTCCAAAATGCCTCACCTCTTAACGCTATCACTAATTATATTTCAACAAAGTTTTGGAGAAAGCACTTAGGTCATGGTAGTCTCTTGTTAAGTCTCCAGGCTCAAAACTTCACAGACCCTGGATGTCTGGTGGAAATAGATCTCTACAAGAAAAGATTCTGACCCAGGATGTTGTCACTATACATACCTTAAATACTCTTCTAAGCCCTCCTCAGTACACATGAAATTAGGAATGCCCTATGAAAGGGGATAAGCAGACCTCCCTGGAGCATTAAATACAGACCCCGAGCTTATGTGAATTTCTCTGGAGTTTGAACACATCCATGGTGACTAAACAGAAGGTTCAGCAGTTAAAAGTACCCTTGCAGAAAACTTGGGTTCAGTTCTCAGCACCTAACAGCCTTCTTCTGGACTGCACAGGCCCTGCATGTAAAATATCCCAAAACATAAACTACATCCCTAAAAACAAAACAACACTATAGTCTGTTGATAGGACAATAAACTGAGTTGCTTTGTTTGAGTATTCGCTTGTCTGAATGAGCGTACAAAGCATTAGGCTTCCTTATGCATTTCCAAAGAAAACTTGCTTTTGTTGATTCTCTACCTACCTCTTCTCTCCTCTTCCTCTCTGTTGGTGCATAGCATAAATTCACTACAGTAGAGTTGTAGAAGCTGGAAATCTGAGACAGTTTCTGCTGGGATCAAAGGGTTCTGCACCTTCATAGGTTGTTTGGGAGCATCTGTTTCTTGTCTGCTCCTAAAAACTACCAGTGATTATTCTCTAAACTAGGATGACATAGTAAGGAGGATAAGCCCACAAGGAGACTGGAATCATCCCTCCACGCCAACAGGGGGATTTGAAAGCACCTTCCCAAGAAAGCAGCCTATATTTTGTTGTTACTCTAAGCAACAAGTCAGGACACCATGTCTAATTTAGGAGATAAGTTACTACAGCCCATATATCTACCACACGGAACATCAACACTCACCAGAACTCTGGGTTTTGGAAACACTGTGCATGGTAATTGGGTGTGCTTCTCCACCCCTTTACTTAGTGATTTATGAGGCTGTTTCTTCTGAATAAAACTTGCAGTGAGACGGAGGATCTGCAAGTCTATGCTATTACACAGTTTCTCTGCAACTTAAATTTTATGAGTGGGTAGATTAAAGTTCTTAGTATGAAATGGCTGAAGCAACCAGGTCCAATAATAGGACTGGTAAGAAAAAAAATCTCGGGTTTAAGAGCATCTTCATCAATTTCTTTTCTAAAAACTGTATCTTATGTGTACAAGTTGTATGTCTGCATGTATGTCTGTGCTAAATGTGCCCCAAGAGGCCTGAAGAGGACACTGAGTCAACAAGGAATGGGGTTACAGATAGTTATGAACTCCCATGAACTCAAGTCCTCTAAAAGAGGAACAAGTGTTCTTAACCCACAAGCCATCTCTCTAGCCCTGCCAATTTTTGCAGACAGGGTCTCACACTCCTTGGTTGGCCTGAAACTCACTATGACATTGAACTCTACCTCCTCAGCCCTGAGATTAGATGTATGTACTGCCATGCCTTCCACCAATGCCTTAACTCTCTATTGTTGTAATTAATTATGCCAAGACTCTGGGATCTCCTTAAAGGTAGCTACAATGAAAAATGTCTGCTCTCCATTTGAATTTCAGCAACTACCTTGCTCCCAGGTTGTAAAGGAGGTTAAAGGCACAACAATGAAACAGCACGTCCCTCCATAGTGCTGCTGTGACTAGCTACTACAAACTGACTGGTTACACAAAAGTAGTGATTTCTTCCCTAGTTCTGGAACCTAGGAGTATAAACTCAAGGAGTCCTACACAGAAGGTTATTTCTGAGGGCTGTGAGAAAAATATCTTCTCGCTTCCTCCTTGGCTTGTAGAAGCCTGTCTTTCCCCCTCTGTCTTTCATGCCATTTCCCCTCTGTATATGCCTTTGCTTCCCTGTTTTATGATAGGAGTCATGCTGGGTTAAAACATTATAATTTAACATGCAGAGGATCTATCTCCAAATGAGAACCGTTCAGATTTGGAAGTTAGGACCTTAAACATATATTCTTGTTTAGAAGATTCGCTTTAAGAGACATCACCAACTAACTACGCAAATGAGTTCTCGGCAATGAACAGTTTCACCTAATCATCTAAAGGATGAAGTTGGCATATGCAGAGAAACAAGCCCACAAGATTCCACAAGGCAAAAAATGAGCACTGATTGGGAGAACCTGGATTGTACCACACCTTCTCCCATGGTGGTAATGTCTCTCATCCTTACTTAGCAAAGAAAAATGGCATAGCTTTGGTGGGGAGGAACTACTCAAAGCCCTGTTCAGGAACTCTCCCGAAGGAACAGAACATTCTGTGTGGGAAAAGAAATGATAGAATAGAGCATCTCTGCCAACTCGTGTGGTGGCTAATATATCAACTAGCTGATTCATTAAGGACTTATTTAAAACACCATCCAAAGGCTGATATATGAAAACTCGTAAGATGTGCAGCATGTGGAAATAACTGTATAAATGAAAGAATTATCCCAGAATACAATATGGTCTATTCTGTAGTTGCATCCAGTGACCCTTGATGCAGGCTTCCAGCTTAAGCCCAGGGCTGGTGTGGTTATTACTTTTGTTGAGAGCCCCAAAGGCTGACAGCCATGGACAGCAATGAGCCTTCTGATACACGGTTCCCTAGAGTTCTTTTTAGTCTGCCTCCTCAGTTCTGGCTCAAGACTCCAGTAAGTTTTGACTCAACTTCTTTAGGTGTTAGGAGGGGAAGGGAGAAACAGATTGGACATTTGGGAGACATAAGTGTGTGTGTGTATGTGTGTGTGTGTGTGTGTGTGTGTGTGTGTGTGTGTGAGTGTGCACGTGCGCATACACGTGTGCGTGTGTGTGTGCATGTATGTGTATGTGCGTGTGCGTGTGTGTGTGTGTGTGTTCCCGCGCGCACCTTAGTCTATTTGTGTGCCACGCCACAAATGATGTGTAAAGAAATACACTTACTTAAATTATGGAGACTAAAGTCCAGGGGCTTCAGTACTCTAGCCCTGTCCCGCATTCTTCATTTAAGCGCCATGGCATCGTGGCTGAGGTGAGGTGATAGAGTCACCGGATGTCACAAGCATAATCTTCCTGCCTATAAAATAACACAGTAATCGCGCGGAACGGTGTTCAAGTAACTTCCCTCTTAAGAGTAATAGCATTACTCTCTCTCTCTCTCTCTCTCTCTTTTTTTTTTTTTTTAACTTGATGAGAAGAGACACCCGTAAAATAAATGGAAATTCTCTGGGGAGGGTTAATACAGATATTGAACCTGAAGTGTCATTCAAAAGTGAACAATCACCTTTTCTCTTTCTTTGCCAGCCAGATAACATGGCTCAACCCCTTTTCTCAGCCTGACAGACCTCTCAGGGAAAGGAGACAAGAGAACTGGCAGTGAGTTTCTGCAGTGAGCTGTGAATCTGCCAAACTCCATGCCCTCTTGGACCTCAGCTGCTTCACTCATCCACGCAAGGGAACGACAGTTAAACCCCGATGTGCAATGTCCCGTTCAGCAAAGGGGGTTCGCTGCCCCCCCCCCGTGTCCCCTACTCGCTGGGGTTCTACGTGCCACTCCCTGACTCGCCCAGTGGTCCTTCCGCGCTGGGTCGGCTGTCCCGCGCCCACACCGCGCACCGAACGAAGCCCGCCTGGCGCTAACTAATGTTTAACCCGGGCCGAAACTTGGCGGCGAGCTCAGGGTGACTGTGTGCAGAGCAGCGGCACAGGACGTCCGTCTCCGCGCGGTAACTTCTGCCTACACTCAAGCTCCAGAGTTCAGTTTCAAGGATCCGCCCGACCATGAAGGTGAGTGCGCCCCGCTTCGCACCTCCCTAGACCCGGCTCAGGTTGTGAGTGGTGTTTCCACAGAGTCTCCCCCAAACTACCCCAGCTTTCCTGGAGGCTACCAGGAGCTGCCATTAGGCGGAAGCCACGGGGCCACGCTAACAGGTGAAAGAATGTCAGTCCCGTGCACCGGCTTAGATCTGTGGCATGTCCTACTGGGACCCAGGCACTGAGCCTTGGAAGTCGGGGACAAGTCACCCGTGGAACGCACGCGGCACTCTCATCTGGCTTCAGACAGGGGTGGGTGGGAGGAGAGAAGCCAACAAGATCATAAGATCATGCTCTGGGGCAAAATTCAAGGGCTTCTGTCTAAGTGAGCCCCAAATCCCTCCAGTCTAAGCCTGCACCTGCAAACCCCTCTGCTTCTGAAGGGGCCCAGGTCCCAAACTCTCTTCGCAGAGGAGGAACAAAGGCTTCCCTTTAACTGTTTGCAATCTGACCTGCTTGCAGACACCGTGGAAGGTTCTTCTGGGACTGCTTGGTGTCGCTGCGCTTGTCACCGTCATCACCGTGCCAGTGGTTCTGCTGAACAAAGGTAGAACCTTGTAACATGTTAAAAAGAGAGGGTGGTTAGAGATGGGGTCAGGTGGCATGTGATCCCGCAAACCTGGCGTGGTTTATTGGGGGCTTGGACCCCTGTGCTGGGTTATGGGTGAAGAGACTGACAAGACTTTAAATGCATTTGCTGCTTCTGGGGGCTCCAGTGTTTAGGCCTCGGGGCTTCCTCGTTTTGTTGTGTATAACAAATACACACTTCCTGAAACTGGAAGAGAGGCGCGGTTTCTTTTTATTAAATTCAATGGAAAGTATCTTAACTTCAAATTGATTTAAGATGATCGTGATGGTAGAGCTTTCAAGGAAATATAAGGCAGATTTTGAAGATCCAAACATAGCAATGAGGCAATGTCGTAAGCGAGTGGAAAATGAGAAAGAGAGGGAAAACAAAATCAGAAACAGGAAACCCAGAGATTTCTCTTTCAGGCATGATGAGAATTTGCCAGTTGTAAGTGAAGTAATTATTTGACCATTTTAGAAATATTACATCACGAAATCTCCCCTGTGCATAACACAGTGACCTGGGATCCATCAGCTTCGGCTGGGTTGTTCCCTAGAGAGTCAACAGCATGTGTTTGAAGCTTGCCAGAATGTTCCAGTTTAGCCCAGATTTTGGTACAAAACAGATAATGGAATGGTACTATTGGATGCAATCGAGACTAGAGACTAGCTAATCTGGGCCTCCCTCCACCTCTTCTCTTGTGCGCATTCTAAATCAGTATCACCCAAACCAGAACCAGTCTCTCCGGGTGGAAATGTACTCAGATGGCCTTAGCCAGGCTTCCAGGCAAGAACTGAAAAATTAGCATATAGAGCTACCAAAGTCATTGTTTCATGATGGGTCCAAGGCACCAAAGGTTAGTCATTGAACTCTCTGCTGATGATATGTTACAGGCAAACTTAGTTCTGCTGTTCAGAAACTAAGGAGGATCAGAAGTTTAAGGCTGTCCTCAGCTACAGAAGAAACTGAGGCCAGCCTGGAAGACACAAGGCCGTTTCTTGAAGTACATTTTTTAAAAAAAGGAAAATTAAATAATATTAAAAAATCTGGGTGAAGTTAAGATGAGCCCTATCTAGAATCAAAGAATCTCAAAGTATAGCCTGGATATGTTAGTTTTCTCTACAAAGCCACAGAGACATCACAGATCCCCAGGAAAACAATCATAACCACAGAACTTCCCTAAGGGAAGCTTGTGGGATTATAGCCTGTGAACAACCCACCCACTCGAGATTAACAAAGAACAAACTTGGGTTCCAAGTAATAATCTTGTTTTTCAAGGACCTTGCTCAAATTATTGTTAACTGTAAGGATTCTATTTTACTGGGTAGAGCATGTGGACTCTGGAGGACCTGTTCTGCCCTTTCCCATGGCATGAATAGCACCATCTCTCCTCCCTAAATGAAATATCAAGGACATTTCTCTGCAGAGGACTTCCTGAGAAACCTCCTTTCACTGACTCTTAGGACTTAAGATAGAGAGGCTTGAGCACACTGCTCTAAAGACAAGAAGAGGATCTTAAAAGAAATCTGGAAAAGCTTGAAGAGTTAGAAAACCTGAGTGTCTTATGTGGCCATATACACAATGATCATATTCTGTGTTGACTCTAAAGGTCTCAGAGCCAGAGAAAAATGCAGGTAGTGGGAGCAAGGAGTGGTCTTTAACCCATAGATGATGTAAAGTTATGGGAAATATAACTTTATTGCTGCTTCTGGGGGCTCTAGTGTTTAGGCCTAGGGGCTAAATGTGTGTGTGTGTGTGTGTGTGTGTGTGTGTGTGTTTAAGTGTTTGCCTACTCCAGGTACCACTCAAATATCTGCTGCCCATGGAAGTCAGAAGAGTGTAGTGATCCCATAGAACTGGAGTTACAGATACTTGGAAGAGAATTAAACTCTATTCCTCTCCAAGAGCAGCAAGCACTCTTACCCACTGTGTAACCATCCCTTCCTCCTTTAAAATACTTGAATGGGAGACTTTTGAGCATGTCTGGGCACTTGGAATTTGTAGTGGGAAGGAAAATAGGCTGGAAGGAAAAGCAAGAAAATGACCCCAAACAAGGTACAGAGTTTACCATTTGGATGCTGGAAGCTGCTCAGATGTGAATGGCTGCACTTTTGTGACTGGTTAATCTTAAGGTGTGGGGGAGGGTGGCAGAGACTCCTCCTGAGAGCCCAGTAGAAATCCGGTTTCCTGATAGCTTGTTTACACTTACATTGCTCTTTCTTTTTACTTCTGAACTCTGTGTGTTTAGATAGGAAATGAAAGTCATCTTGCTCCAAGTCTCACCTTATCATGAGGGAGGAGAGGACAGGCTGGTCCTGCAGCATTCACACTGAGTCAGCAATCCCTTTCCTGGGCTGTGCCACACAGGAAGGAATTCGTACAAGGACCCTCTTCATCCTGATGAGATGATGAGATGCTCCTCTGCCCAACCCCGAAGCACCCAAGGTTTATCAAGGCAAGAAGTGGAAAGAGAGATGGGTAAAGGAAAGGAGACAGGAGAAATAAAGGGGAGGGAAAGAAAAAAAGGGAGGGAGAATTCGTTGAAAACAAAAGAGACCTAGAATTAAATTCTCTTCAAAGCAAAGAATGAAAGAGTTGAAAGGGACCTGGAAGGAAAGAGTGACCCAAGTTCTTCCTCTGAAAGGCTAGTTTAAGGTGAGGTCAGCTGTCCCCATATGAAATGCTGATGTCAATAGAAACAGATACCGTAAACACAAAACAGGATGGGGAGGAGAGTCTTCAGCATTTTGAGTTGTAAAGATAAAAAGCTTTCAGAAGCCAGAAGTTGGCTGAGGAGCTTGCCCTTCTCTAGAGAAGAAGTCAAACCTCCCTGCTTGGTGTATGTGTCCTGTATGCAAAGCTTCTCTCTGCACTTCCACTTACCTTGTTAGAAACGCATTGCATTTCTCAGTGACACATACGAGTGCATGTTACCTGTCAGAAAAGCCAATGGCCAACAGAAACGAAGCTTTTTTATTTCAGTTTGTGATTACTTTGTGGTATGATATTTGAAATACTTATTGATCAAATAGTCTTATCATTCAGCCTTATTATGGAATAGAAGTAGCCTTCTCCTTTCGTTCCTTCCTCCACAGTAAATTTCCTCAATACCTTTTTCTAGTTTATAAGATCTGTGACTTCTCATCCACCCTCAGTCCTAAAGAAACCCAAATACGAGGAGAAAGGAATCACCAGAAAGAAGAAAGATAGCATCCGCAAAGTTTGCCTGAGAAAGTCAAGATCCATGCCCAGTTGAAAGAACAGAGATGAGACTGAATGAAAGCTTTGTGTATGTTTCTCAATAGCCTGCCCTGTGAGAGCTCCATTGATTCTTGTCAACCTCTGCTCATCAGCAACTGGCCTTATTCAGGCTAGCTTTCTCTTCCCTCCCTCTAACATGCACCTTAACTTCTTTGCCTTGGAAATCTTTTCCTCGCCTCTCAAAAGGGATCAGAGACTGAAAAACCAGGCTGTTTGCCTGGTTAATGGTCAAAGAGCAACAACATGAAAGGACTGACTGGACTGGCTGGGTGTGCTTTCCTTGTTGAGTACTGAGGCCCCAGGGGAAGGTGGCTTATAAATAACACAGAAGCAGCTTGCCTTGTGTGGGAGTAGGTGCCCCAAGAATTAAAGAATAGCCTGTAAGTGTTTACTTTGGAACTTTTATTGGGTTGAGCTATTCTTCACCTAATCCTTAAGACAACTTTTGGGAAAAGTACTATTATCACTTCCTTGTGGGAAAAGAAAACGGTTACATTTTCCACTGTTGCAGAAGGAATTTCTCCAAAGCTTGAGGAAATAGGCATTATCTCCCAGACAATGGGTGAGGGCTTTGGGTGTAGATTATCTTGGGATTCTATTCTGGTTTAGGGTATCTCCTGAGGTGGTCCCCTGACTGATTAACTGAAGATGAGGGTTCCTATGTAAAGTCATTCACTAGTGTTTAGCTACAGACCTAAGTTTCCCTGATGTGAACCTCTTAAGTCAGCAAGGCAGATGCAAAAAAAAAAAAAAAAAAAAAAAAAAAAAAAACTAAGCAGGAAGCCTGGTGCCCGCCATAACTTGTCTTCAGAAGTGGTCATCACAGCATTAATTCTGGTGCTTGGCATTAGCAGTACCAAACAACCCAATACAACACAGGGGTTGTAAACACCAGTAGATACATACCACTAATCCATCTTGAAGGATGGATGCCAAAGAAATTAATAAACTTTCTCAGTGTTCCATAGAGTGGGTATTCACACATAGACCATGTGATTCCAGATAATACTTGATGCTGTTAAACATCACTGTCATTTTTGGTAACTTGTGGTCAAATATACAATCAGCTGAGTCTTATTAGCAAAAATTGTTACAGCTTCCGGTTTACATAGTTATAGCATGATATCACGACTGCTAATCTCTATATTCTAAATGTTTCAAGGAAAAAAGCCTGTTCCAGAGGCCTCTACTGATATCTGATGCTATATGCAGGAAACAGCCTTGAGAATTAACATTTCAGGCTCCCCTGCCTGCTCCCACTCTGCCATGCTGGAGAAATCCTGGGGACCAATTTGAGTGATTCAAAATGCTGGGCATATGCTCTAACCACTGGAAGACACTCCCCTGACAATATCTATCTGTGGTTTTCAATGGTCTTATTGACAGTGGGGGTGAGCAAGAGCCAAGAGTCACAGTTCTACTTACAATAACCTGAGGTGTTCCTTTCAAAGCCTGAAATCCCTCAGGTGAAGCTGGGATTCTTGATTGTACCACAGAAAAGAATTTCAGGGCAACCCTAAGCCAGAGTCCCAAGGTGATACACATCCAAATTTCTCACCCACAGTCAAGGAAATAATATTTGTTGCTGAGTCTTTGGATATATTTGTTCAACAGCAATGAAGAATAGGCAACCTTATTTTTTTTTCTCAAATGAAAATGATAAGGACACTTTCAAGAGCTGTCTTAAGGATTAAATGAACAGTACATGGAAACCCTCCACCCAATACAAGAAAAAGTTGGCCATTATTACCAAGAGATTTATTGATTTATTCATTATTAGTATAGAATAGAGTTTATTTGGGGCATGGGGAGTGTAGTTAAGAGGGTTAGTAGGGACAGGGAAAGAGACGAGTAGAGAAATAGAGGCTGGCTATGAGAACGTGGAAAGAGAGGAGGGAAGGGAATGGAGAGAGGAAGGACAAAGGGGTAAGAGCAAGAAGGCAAGAGAAGAGAGCGAAGAGCACCAAGAAATTTTTAAATAAAAGGTTAGTGGAAAGAGGCTCACGGGAAAGAGTAACATATACCTGAAGGCAGGTATGAACTTCTGAAGAGAGAGTTGGGCTATGTGTCATTACAGGGGCCTTAACAAAAAGATTTGATGTTGATGCATTCCCAAGTTCCATCTCAAAGGGTTTCTAAGGAGCTCAGTGAGATCATAGGGCTGTTACTGGATGCCTGGACAGGAGTGCAGCTGAGGAGATAAAACCCAGTACGCAAGGTTGCACAGGGAGTTAAAACCTTTATAGGCTCAGTTGAAAAATCTAGAATCATGTAGGTTCTCACAAGAGCTAAGACCAGTTTGAAAGGCATATATGCTCAGGACTTGAACATGATTTGTGGCTACTTAAAATTTCTTATTTGAAAAGAGGTCTACATCAAGTGAATACCTCTAAGTAGTCAAACTTTTCAGTAAGCTCTGTCGGCTGTATCTTGAGTCTCAGCTGATGAGTCTTCCAGCAGAGGCCAGGGCTGGGGATGTAGGAGTGAGAGGGTCCTTTGCTTCTCATGTCTTTTTACTTGTCTGTTTTTTGGCTCCTGTCTCATTAAGTAGTATTATTAGTAACAGCTCATTCTTATTTATCACCAACACAGTGCTTGCATTGTTTCTGATACAAGTTATTTTAGTCCATCTAAGTGTCACAGAATAGTAAACTTAAGGACACTGTGATATGGAAGCTCAAGAACTTGCAAGTAAGTTGCAGATGTTGGGAACACAAGTCTTTTACCTAATAGCCTCTTCTGAGCCTGTCTATTGGCTTTCAAAAATAACTGATTGGAAGAAATGCTCTGATGGCCAGTTTTACAGAGTTTATGTTTAAGCATTGCTTTATGGCCAAATGCTAATCCTTTCCTTGTTGTAAATCACTATCTTGTAAATATTTTTACCTTTAACCTTCACAGTTCCTGCATGACCTTCACAAGAAGGTGGCCTTTCCATTGGATAATAACCAAAACCCACAAAATTAGCACTTCTGAGCCGTTTGATTAGTTCCCAAGTATAGTTTTACATTATGCTTCGAAAGTAGTCATGTGAAGTTTTCTGTAGCTTATAGACCTGTGTTTACAAACTGATATACACATCTCTTCAGTACTTGGTTCACTGTGTGAAAAAAATAGACTCATAGACATATATTATACAATTTACACATTTTAGGCTTGGGAAAAAGGCAATGTTAGGCAAGACAAAAGCCTGTAGTGATCTTGTTCACAGTTTTGTGAAAGCTCTGGTGGCTCAAGGTGTACAGAAAAGAGTAATTGTAGGACCACAAAGTGTGCTTTCCCTGACTTCACATTCTCCAGTCTGAGGTAGACGGTCCCTATTCATAACCACCTTAAGCTCAGCACCATGTCTTCTTGGTTAGTCTTATTTTGTAATACTTGTTTATTTTTTTCTTCCATATGATGTAATTAGTCATGAGAGAATTAGCACCTCTTTAGGGCTAAAGTCCTAGAGTAACTAAGGTATTATTTATCAAATCAACACTTTTTTTAATGCTAAGAATTATTTTAAGTGTAGGGACTACGGTCCTGAGAAATAGACATGAGGGCCAGCTTTTATAGTCTACTGCAGGCACATTAGAAGCAGGCACAGCACTGTGACCAAAGTTAAACTGGGGTAGGAGATACTGTATACAGAAGGGGTTGCTCTTTTATTCCAGGTATGATTTTGAGCAATTGGAGGGTTTAACTAGGAATAAAGTGTGATGCTAGTTACACTGAAAAATATGTCTCTGATTCCTGTGTGGATGGTGTTTCTGGGCAGGGGCTAGTGTGTATCAGTGGGAAGGGAGATGTCGGTGTCCTGGAGATAAGTTTGTTTGCTTTAGTGAGTTGTATTTCAAAGGTATGACAATAGAAACATGTGAGGAATGAGAGGAGAACAGAGGATTCCTAGAGCCACCACACGAGAAGATCAAGTGGAAATGTCTGCTAATCTGCAGAGATATCTCTGGCAAACTCTCCTCCCAGAGCCAGGCTCTGGGCTTTCTCAGCAATATTCTTCCAGCCCAGCTTTGCAATGTTCCTGTTCAGCAAGTCTCCTGGGATCATATTGTAAATAGTGGCACTTTGTACTAAGGAATGGAAAGATGATAGCTATGACCTCTGTCCTCAAGTGGGTAGCAATATTAAAGGAAACCTGAACATTAACTATAACAGGACACCTAAGTTCTCTTCTTGTAAATGATCAAAGTGCTATGGGAGTATTCAAAAGCCAAAGTCAAGTACTGTCCAGGGAAGTTTATATAGAAACTAGCCAAGCATGAAAGATTAATGATTACTGGGCCTGAACATAATTCTTCTAGTTCCCCAGGCCCCATGCTGACTCCGGGCATGCAGATCACACCAGTATGTTCAGTTTCCAGCAATATACAACCCCGGGATTTGATATAGAAATCGTATTCTGCAAGAAATCAGAATACCTAGCCAGAACTCTTCAAAATGCAGTCTCTTCATTGTGTTATCACAATGTATAACTTGGAGTCTAGAAGTAAGGCAGCATATTGGTTTGTTAGAGTCATGACCAGATAGTATTTTCAGGGCCCACAGTTATTTTGCCTTTCAGATCTGTCACCCTTACACCGAGTGGCAGCTTTCTTCAAGGGTGTTCTCCACAGGATCTCTCATGACCGTTGTCCTGTTTAATCATAGCTACTTCAGTTTAGAGCATCACCAGATCACAGGCTCTTTCAGGAGAGAAGGGGTTCCTTATCTATGGCCTGTTACATCAGTGGATAGACTATTTCTAGAAATTCCCTGACCTGGGCTGGACTTGCCTTCAAGTTTATTGGCTAAAATGTTGTCTCTTCTCTACGTCTAAATTAATTATTAGCAAAGAAAACAGGTCATCATTATTGGACTAGACTAATAAACATCAACCTATCTAGAAATGAAGAGGAACGTCCTTCTTCATCACACAGAAGAGGGACCATTTAAATTGAGCTGAGAATTCTGAAAGGCAGAAGTGAAACAGGTTGTACAGTAGCCATGTACCTTGCTACTACTTCCTTCTTTATATTAGGAAGATGTAAGTTTCTAGCAAAAGACAAGAGTCAACCTAGCTCTGCAGACTGACTCTCGTAACTCTCTTTTGGTTTTCTTTCCTAACCCCCCCCCCCCCCCCCCCCCCCCGTTTATTGTAAGTCTTTATTTTGGTGTTTCTTTTTTCCAAGGCCACATTGCCTCCAGCATTTTACTTATCTTGGCCTCCAAAGAAATTATAAGAAGGGAGGACTGAATTTACAACACTATCAATAAAAATTTGAAACAATAAAGGAAGTCAGAAACAATTAAAGAAAATTACTATCTAGTTTCTCTTATGGGCACACAGAAACTATCACATTTTATCCAATTTGCAGTCATAAACCTGGGAGCTGACAAGTGGGTGCTCAAAGTAAAACATAGTCCTCCAGAGCAGCCAGTGACTTCAGCTGTGGAGCCATCACACCAGCTTCTGAATGAGCACACTTTTTAAAGAGATGGTAAAAATTAGATTTACAAAAGTAAACTAAGGAAAAGTATGACTCAATTAATGACCACAAAAAGACACAAAATAAGCAAATGAAAAGCAATTAAAATAAGATCAAATTCCTAGAATCTGACAATTTAACATGCACAAAAGAATCTTGGTGATGCTTCAAATCCTTCAAATGTTAAGTGTCTCTTTGTGTGGGGGGATTAATAGCAACAATTTTGTCTAAATAGAAGCGGCTTGATCAGACCAAAGAGAATATGCAGAACCCAAGACAGAGTGGTCCCTTCTTCCTGAGTCACTTGTAGGACTGTGTCAGTGGGGAAAACCTTTCTGGAAATCCCCTGATTTGCCCACTCACTTAATGGAAGATCCCTTATCTAGCCCACCCCTCAAGCCTCTACTGTCTGCCACGCTCATTCTCTGAGTAAGACCCTCTCTGATATTTTAATGGGAAGCCAAAACCCACTTGAAGATAACACTCCGTTCTTACAAGTCCATCTATGTATTTATTCAGGATCCTGGACCAAGTCTCCAGTTCCTATCTAAGGCCAGGCCCTTCATTTGTGCCATGATCCCATCTGCTTGTGTATGAAGTTTCAACTAGTCCTTCATCTGCAGGATCACTGTTTTGCTCATCTTTATCCAATTATAAGCATTAATAATCTCTTACACCCTCAAAAGAGAACCTCCCATCCCATGACCCTTAAACTACTAAACCTCATAGGGTTTTTTTTTTTTTTTTTGGTAACACCACCTGATTTGTCACAGAGTAGAACGTTAGAGGTCCTAGTCACAGGAGCATTTTTGTCTGTTGCTGACTTGGACAATGAATAAAGAATCCAAGTAGTTAGAGATGTGTGCATTCTGTAAAAGGGGAGAGGAACCCTGGCTTGGAGGCAATCGAGAAACAAAAGATCCATCTTCATAATCCTAATGAGTCTGATAGGCTTGGAGGCAACTTTCTCCCCAGAGCCTCTAAATTCAGATCCAAGCCCGACAAATTTTGATTCCACCCCATTATCCTCTGAGGAGAAGGACCAGCGATGGTAGGCTGGACTTAACAAATACAGAACCTGAGCTAACAAGCTGGGAACTAGGAGGGGGTGCTGGTATCTAATCCACATCCACGGAGACTCAGGTAATTTGTTGAATGATGATGGAAAACAACATGCAGTGATTTGCACACAGGCACATTGTGTCCTTTTATCCTCAGAGCCATTTCGTGGCTTCCCATCTCCTTAAACTAAATGTAGATCTATTGGCCAGAAAACATGGCCAGATGAGCTAGCTGGCCCACTTGATCACCTTCAGATCTTATTTATCAGCCTTTCAAAGTCCCCTGGTAAAAATAGAAACAATATGGACAGCCCTCTTCCCTCCCTGGTTGTTTTCCTTCATGACACTGCCACCTAACTGGCACCATTGCTGGTGTCTTTTCTCCCAAGACCCTTCTTTTAGGCATAAGCTTCCAGAGAACCAATTTTTCATGTTTTCTTCGGGTCCATCTCTGGTGTCCAGAACACTGAATAGCACTGTATGTGGTAAATGCATACTCATTGAATTAAAGCTGAGTGAGCAAAAGAAGGTTTTCTCTCTTCTAACACTTGTTGATTTGCGCTGTGACTACTCATGGCATAGCCTGTACATAGAATGCAGATGACAACAGGAGGTACTCAGCTCTTTCTTTCCATAATATGTTCATAAATACAATAACAAATCATCCTACAATAGATAATCTAAATCTACTATGTGTACAGTGCTCGTTGGTTTGACAAAGTCACATTCACTCTCTTGGTGACTTACCATCTGCTGAAGAAAGACTTTAGATAGCATGTTCAACTAATGATACAAAAATGTCCTGATCAATTGGCCAAATGCCTGGCATAGAAAAAGAATCCTAAGGGGAGACGAGGAAGAAGAGGTAGGTTTGTGCTGAGTGGTAATGGACTGAGAAGGCATGGCGAAGTTTGGTGAGAGGAAGGACTGAGGCTATCAACGCTGACTGTGTGCTCATGAGCTTATGCTAGCACAAGAGAACAGGTAGACGGTGCAAAGAGCTAGCAAAGTGTGCAAAGCATTTCCTCGTGAGCGACCTTCCTCATGTACACTTAGACGAGGAAGAGATAAGTAGTGTATAGAAACTGAAATGCTTGGAAGGCAGAGATGAGATGATGACCACGTTCTCTGAAAGTTGGGAACCAAGGACATGAGACATAGGATGGCCAGGAATTGTCAGAGGGGAAGGCTCCCCATCTCTCTGTGCTCGAAGAAAAGAATTGAGGAAATAGGAAGGCCAGAGGCACAACAGTGATGAGCAAGGTACAAAATGAGTCCCTTTGTGACTTTGGTGCAGAAGAAGTTGCAGAATTTTTAGTAGGTAATTTTAGGTTATTTAAAATGTATTATCATGGGGTGTTTTGTAGTCCTACATCAACATTTTATAATTTGAAAATCTGGGGGGGGGAAGAAACTTTATTGAGCCTTACTTGACTAGTTGTTTAATGATAATCACATAAAAGAAAGAAGCAGGTGACTATTTCAATTAGCTGCAAGCATTGGATTCTCACCTCCATAAAGCCTAACATACCCCCACAGTTCATAAAATCTACTCTCAGAGCATTTACCTTGTGCAGTTATTTGCCCAAAGGTTTAGAGAGGTTTAAAAGGAAGTCACATCCAACTGCAGCCTTTGGAGCCCATTGCCTGTTCAGTGTGACTTGGGTGTTTATTAGTCATGGCACTTTGGTCACAACTATCTGTATCTTGGTCTACTTATCTCGGACACGAGGTGAGGCTAGGTGGATAAGTGAGTTGGTGAGGCACACATGCCCAGAACTATTCAGCACACTAAAAGAATGCTAGAAGGCTCATAAACATGATTCTAGATACATTTTCAAAATGCTTTTGCTTCTTAACACCCTCTGAGGCTAGGAACATACCATTCACCATGTGCCCCATGGTGCTAAGAATTTTGCCTGGTAAATCTGGAAAAGGGACCATTTCTATGGGACATTTTCCAGTGATTGTTTTTCCTTGTACCCAGGATGAGGAACATCTGTAGTTTTGTGAACTATGCTTATAAATAATTTGGAAAAGTTCTTCAGTGAGTCAATATTACTTTTTCAGCTTTCCTAAATGATGATGTTCTTCCAAGTACCAGCTGATCGTTCCCAGCTTGCATGCTAACACCCTTCATCAATGTCTCTCCACAATTATTTTCAGCTATTTGTCATCAGAGAGCCCCCCCCAACACACACCAGACTGAAACAACTTGATATGGTCTGTGGGTCATTTATTCCTATATTATTAAGAACTTTTCTCCATCACTGAATCCTCATCTCTTCGTATTACACCGGCCCCCACTGTCAGTCAGCTTAGCAAGGCATCAACACACCTGTGATATTAGTTTAGGCCTTTTGATTTTATATCTTGTTTATTCCCAAGAGAGTTCTGTCAAGGGGCGAGAAAGTAGCTATAATTAGAATAAAGGTTATTTTTCCTTCCAAATTCATGTTTGTGCCTCTGTAGCATTGCTTTGGTGGGTGGAGCCTCCTGGACCCTCCCTTGTAAGAGTCAATATGGCTCATATTCCACACTAGAGATAGCATTGTTTCATCTTGACCCAAGTAAGGGGCCCATTTGCCCCCTACTGCTCTGTGGGGCCAAGTTTTTATTGTTTACTTGTCATCCACATGTCAATCTCAGTGTCCGTTAAACTTAATCTTGAGAACTGTGTGCTTTGTTTTATTGTTCACAGTTTTAAGAAATGTCTATGTACTTATTTAAGAACTTTGTTTTTGTAAATGTTTGACAGAAATGTAACATTATTCATTCATTGAGTTATAGTTACAACAAAGGCCAGACAACTTATGATCCACAAACCCCAAAATATTTCCCACTTAGTCACACAGAAATGCAACCCCCAGATCTAGTTGTTGCAATCTTCCAACTGTTATAGACTTCACTTCTAGTATCTACTAATGTTTCATGACAACCTAGAGTTACAATTGGTGTTTAAGCAGAGAGATGTAATATAGAAATCAGTTGCACAGATGAAAAATGGAGGAGAAGGTCTAAGAAAATCCTGAGTATAGGGAAGAACTGGGTTTAAGACTTGGGAGCACAGACACTCTGAGCTCAAAATTCTGAGGTCAGTATTAAGCCTAACAGTTCTGGTTCTTCTGGAAGGCATGCTGACATAAATCAAATGGGTACTATAAAGGAGGCTGGGGGCTGGTTGGGTCTGGCTACCGGCACGGATCAGAAAGGACTAATTGAGTCCTTCCTGACACACAGTAGGCACTCAATACACAAATGTTGGACGATAGGACAAAGACAGATAATACCAAGCTAAGAAGCAGGAGCCATGAACAACAATCAGGTCTTCTTCCTGGTCTTGGCCTTTCTCCAAGTTTTCCTATTAGTAGAAGCCAACAGAAGTCCCGCAGACACCTAATCTTGGAAATACAGCATAAATCTCCTCATCATTATAAAGCAAAGAAGGCTAAATCTGGAATAGGACGACAGCACATAATACTAAAAAATGGGCACAAGCTTAGAGGAATGGGCCTACCAGAGGCCGGGCACAGGCTGGAACCTGATCTTCTATTGACTCAACTTAGAGCTAATTTTGTTGTCTATCTCACTGCTACCTGGAAGCCCTACATTTGGTGTTTATGACTCTTGCTTCTTGGCTTGGCATTATGTGTCTCTATCCTGTCATCTAACATCTGTATATTAAGTGCCTACTGTATGCAGGTACTGTCCAAGTATAATGGTGTAATCAAGAATAAGTAAAATGAAACCCAGTGAGTGCCCCCATTGAAGTTTCAAGTCAACCAAGTGAGGCAGGCAGCAAGCAAACAAGAGGCTAAGAGAAATGCATGGTATTAGGGCTAAGCAATAGTGAGAAGGAATCCAGCCACTTAGGACATCTCTTTTTATCTAGACTCTTTTTACTCTGGTAAATACCCATTATGATTTTGGTTACTTCTCAAAATGAACATTTAAAATGTAATGGATGGTAACACTTTTTTAAAAAAAAATCAGTGTTTGATATCAAACATGGGTACTTAGATAAATAAGTCAAGTGCTTTACCACTGAGCTAGATTCCCCAGGCAGATGGCTACATTTTCTTATAAAAGTTTGTTCATCCAACTTCCTGATCCTGAGATAGATATTTAGAGTACTTATATCCAGTATTTCACAGGCCCTGCCTAAATGTCAACACCCTTTAGATGCCTCTTGCTGCTCCTGGGATGGTTCTTTGATTGAGAAGGAAATCTGCTGGTTGTGACTATCCTCCAACCTCTCATGTAACCAGACAAATGTCATTCTTTACTTATCCTCCCATTCCATTAACCCTTGGGTTTCCTTCCTCCCTCCATACCCTTAACCTTCACTATGGATGCCTCAACAGAGGAAGTGGTGAGCTTGCACATATCCTGAGTGTTTTCTCAATGTCATGGACTCTGACTTTCACACTGTCATCAGTTGGGATCATGTTGCCCACGGTCAGTTTCTAAAACAAGTGTCTCCAGGGTCTAGACATCTCATTTATGATTAAAATTTCATGTCTTACTGAAAGAAGTGGGCAGGGGAGGCATACACAGAGATATCAAATTAGACAAGAAACTATGCATTTTAGAGAGACATCAGGCTATGTAAGTCAGAGAATACTCAAATGCTTTCTTACTGTTTGGAGTATCTTTTCATGGAGTTTAAGAGAAGGAGCTAACTACTAGGGATAAAGGAAGATGTTTTTATATTTTGATGGACAGATTTAAGTTATATAACCTTTTTCTACTGAGCATGCTTCTTCCTCTGATGTTTCTAATTTTAATCATGTGCACATCTAATTATGGATAGGAATAAGGTGTTAAGAGAGCATTTTTCACTAAGAGGATATAATGTTTTATTTAACATGTCCCAGACCAGCCTGAACTGGGTCAGCTTTCTCATTCCTATACCTATATATATCTAAAGATATACAATAGCATTGAAATCCTCCATGGAAGGGGAATCACTGATGATTATTTTGGACATAAAAATATATATTCCATTGTTTGGAGTGAGGTGTTGGAGGCAACTCAGCATAGGTTTGGGTCCAGGGTTCCTAGATGTACTGCTTAAAGTGTGTGTGTGTGTGTGTGTGTGTGTGTGTGTGTGTGTGTGTGTGTGTCCCAAACCAAATAAAACTGCAGGTTTCTAAGCTGTTGCTTATTACTGCACACCCAAGTTATAATGACATTTAATTGGTTGTCCCTTTCTTGGTGTTGAATTATTGGTGTCAACATCACTTTGAGGTGTTCCAGAAAAGACATCTTTGTTTGTTTGCCTGCATTCTGACTTTCTACGGCATGCTTCAAGCAACACAATAACATATACTGTAGCATATTTATAGAGTTTCCAAACCTTGATTTTAAGTCTTGAATAAGGCATATTAGATAATTATCTCATCTCATATTGAAAACGTCTCTAGGCCTTTAATGCTATTATGTTAATTTTATGAATTGAAAACTTGAGCTTTTAAATGCCTGTCCTTACCATTTTGTATTGCTATAACAAAACACCAAAGATTAGGTGATAAGTAAAAAACCAACCAATCGAACAAAACAAAACAAAACAAAACAAAATTAATATTCTTGTAGGTATAAAGGATGAGAAGTCTAAGACCATGGTACTAAGTAGAATTTAGAGTTTGATGAGGGCCTTTGTAATATTTCCTCAGTATCAGAAAGGCAGAAGGTCAGAGGGACACATTAATTCACTCAAACTCTTTTATATAGTCCTGGTCCCCATGGAGACAGAATCCTCCTCATGACTCAGTTGCTTTCTTGCAAGCCTATCCCATAATTTTTAAATGTTTCTTTTACTGAAAATAGTTTTCTTTCTTATACAATATATCCTGATGATAGTTTCCACTGTCTCTCTATTCCTCTCAGTTCTTCCCCACCTCCCCTCCTCTTGAGATTTACTCCCTTTTTGTCTCTCATTAGAAAAGAACACAACAAAATAAAAAGATAAAAAGATAAATATAATTTTATAAATATAAAATTTTATAAAAAGATAAAATAAAAACCATTACTCTGGGCAGAAAAAGAAAACCAACAGAAGGAAAGGAGCCCTAAGAGCAGGCACAAAAATCAGAGACCTACTGGTTTACATATCCAAAAGGAATCCCAGAAAAGTATTAAGCTAAGCCTAGCCTCAAAAAGACTTGAAGTTCTAGGGTGGGGGATATCTCAAAGTCTGTCTTTTACCACTCCAACAAAAAGCATGATTTTTGAAGGACATTTAGACCAAAGCACTCCACCACCCTAAAATATATGATCTTCTCACATATAAGATGCATTCAGTACTTCTCTATTAGTGTCTGAAGACAATTCTAACACCTACTCAAAAGTGCCAACTGAAGAGCCTCATTTAAATCAGAAGTGAGTGAAACTGAAGAGACTACCCGTACTGAGGTAGGCTTTCTCCAGTTGTGAAACTGAAAACACATACATCATGTCCTTTAAACTATAATAGTAGGACAGAAATGTGAAAGCTATTCCTATTTCATATGAGAGAAAAGTGCAATGAAGGAATACTAAGTCCTAGATAAGCCCCAAACCCAACAGGAAAAGCCTCATTCTTTTGTGTCTTGAAAAAGCATTTGGCTCAATATTCACTTTTCTACACATGGGGCAAGTCTTGATTCTCCTGCTAAGTACAAGTCACACCAAATCTCTCATGGATTGGAGTCTTAGGCTTGTGGCTTCGTCAGGTTAGTATTTCAAACTAGCTCTGGCATCTTGTCCCAGTACAAGAATCTCATGAGCCGATATGACCCCTTTGATCTACTGAACTTTATCCTATTGAGGTTTTCCAGAACATCACCAAGAACATGTCTGTATTGGCCTCATGGGTTTCTAAAATAACCTTGAGGCTGGGTGATAAGTAATTTCTACATTCTCTAAGGTGACCAAAAGCCACTGAGACACCCCTTAGCCCTGCTAGAGCCAGACATAGGACAGCAGAAGAAGACTTCATCAGAATTTAGGGCGTATAGATTCAAGGCAACTCTGAGATTCAAGGCAGTGAATACTGAGTTCCTGTGGGCACGCAGTGTTCCTATTTTGGTATGGTTCCTTGTCTTGACTTGCCCACTTCTCTTGAACATGCATCTAAAGTCATTCTTGCAGTTTCTTTGATAGTAATTCAATGGTTTGTGATCCATGAACATTATGTGTTGAAATTTTAACTCTTTGTGCAGAAGTGTTAGAAATGAGCCTTACAACAGGTGTGAGGCAAGGAGGGCCCCACTCTTGGGATTGGACCAATGTTTTCACAGAAGCAGATACATTATAAAAGCAAGCTATACCCACCCTTGCCATTTCGTGCAGACTTTGTTTCCATGTGATGTTTTATGCCTTTTCTACAACTCAACAGCAAGGTTCCTACAAGACATGAACTAATGATCCTGAACTTTTCAATCTCCAGAACTATAAGCCAAATAAACTTCCACTGTTCATGCCTTACCCAGTCTGTGGTATTTATCTGAGCACTATAAAACAGACTAGAGCACACAGCCTCAGGCTCCATTTTTATACATTGACCCGTATCAATAATCACTTGTCTATACTGATATGTTTTGTAGAGTGCGGTAAGGTGTGGCAGGAAGGGCTGCTTCAGCGGACCTGTGCTGAGGCATCCTCTCCCCTACTAAGGTGCCATCCATAGGATGGGTCAAGTATAGAATAAAGTTTATTTGGAGGTATGGGATAGGGGGTTGAGGGGGGAGTAGAGACAGAGAAAGAGGGGGGACAGAGAAGGGGAGGAGGAGAGAAGTCAGAGAGAGAAAGGGGCCAGAGTGCAGAAAGAAGACAGGCCAAACGCTCCCTTTTTATACCAAGCCAGGCCTAACTGGCTAATGCCAGGTAATTGTTGGGCAGAGCCTAGAAGGAATGCTAACATGCTAACACATACCCTTAGCATTATTTCCAAACATGCCAGTTTATCTTCATGACCTAAAAGCTTTCCAAATATTTAAGTTCTGTTTGCCCTTTGATTGTCAACTCTGTCAGTGGTCCATGTCTCTATTTTTACTTTTTACTATAGGCAGTCAAGAGAACCATCAGAATAGTGTGATCAGTTCATTCAGAAATTTTTTACACTAAATTAAGATCCTGGCTCCTGCACTGTACTTTGCAGAAAGTCTTAGAGCACAGACACAGAGTGTTTGGCCATTCTCAGAGGGTCTTTCCTCCAGTTATTAAAACGATGGTCCTCATCTCTAAGACCTTATGAGAGGGGTCTGTGCCGTCCCTTGTTCTCCCAGCATTCTTAACACAATCACTTAGAAAAATTTCAAAGAAGACCGAACCTTTCTCTGAAGTCCTATCCTTCAGACCCCTCGTTAGCAGTGTCTGTAGCGCTACACTCACAGAAACTGTATGAGACACATTTTGACAGTTGCTTTAAAATAGTTCCAGGCTCTATCCATTACCCACTTCCAATGTGTCTTAACAACTCTTCACTTGTGCAGCACCATTCTCTATGTTGACTATTGTATGCTGCTATGACAAACTATCTAAGGCTGAGTAATTATAAGGGGCAGGAAGTTATTTCTCATAGTTCTAGAACCCAGGAAAGCCAAGGCCAAGGAGCCAGCTGGTTCAACATTATGTAAGAGATTACTTTCCTGATGACATCTTCTTTCAGCAGTATCCTCACATGGTGGTCCGTGGTGGGGGTACTCTCATTCCTCCTACCCATTTCATAAGGTGCTAACTCATTCCTGAGGATGGAATCTGCGGTACTTACTCACCTCTCTCCAAGCCTGCACTGATTAAAACTACTGCAATGGGTTAGATCTGAACCATAGCAAGGATTCAGTAGTTCCCCAAACCCAAACTTAATAGTCAAGTTTGTGCTCACACCTAGGTCCTTAGATTTCCAAGCCACCTGCTACTCCCTTCTTATATTTGCTGATTAGCAGAGATAGAAGGTGGCTATGTGGTCCAGCCTCAGGGGACGTAAAGCCTGCCCGTTAATTGCTTCTTGCTTCCTATCGAATATTTTTTCTTTGTCTGTTAAGGCTGCTATTTTACAGGAGTGAATTCTGAAGTAACACCTGTTTTATTTCTTTGTACTCATTGTAGAAACAAAAATTAGTATGGAATGTTGACTGGTTGCCATATGGCACCCACAAACTATAACCAGATACCTCTTTTGCCTGTTTCTTTTTTAAACAACTTGCTGCATTTGTGACCCTTAAGAAACACATTTTGTTTTAGAAGTATTTCATTAGCTATTTAATTTCCAAAGCAGTTTATCCTTGGAAAGTAGAAATATTACAAATCGGTGTTTAAGAGTCTAAAGATCAATGATGAATAAGTGTATTATTTTTTAATGAAATATACTTCACTCACATGGTGACACTGGACAAAATCAAGACTACTATGGAAGACTGTAGTCTCTCTTATCTGGATTTTATCATCCTGGAATTTATATTGATCTCTAATTAACTCTGACCTCAAAGCTGTGATTCATTATACCATAGCCTTTGCTGAGAATTTGTTATTAGGCTGAACCATTTTGAATGCTGCTCTTCTGATATTTATGACTGACAAATGTCATCTTTACATGGTTCATTCTAGTTCTTTAATCAAAGGAAATAAAGCAAAATACAGCTAATATCTTCCCTCAGATTCTAAATCCAAGAGATTGCATTTGTTTATGAGCTGATAGGTATCACCATATGATCAACTGCTTTCCTTGGCTGAAACAATGCTTTGAACCAACAAGTCAAATGAACGGCATGTCCCAGGTTGAACCATGGAAACTCTAGGGGCAGCCAAGGACCTGCATCTGCTGCTGCAGTGCCCTGTCAGGGAGCAAGAAGACAAGGAAGGAGAAATTCGAACATGAGTGTGTCCTGTAAGAGTTTGATGGGTGTACCTTGGCAGAAAACTCTGAAGTTATGATAAAGGTCAAAGGCTGGACTTGGCACTTGAACCTCACAGAACTTGATTATCTAGATGTTTCCAAACTGTCTTCCAGTATGTCCTGATTATCAAATGGCAAAACAGAAATAAAAATAAAATGAATAAAACCCACAGGAAACATGAACATTTGTTGTTCTACTTGCTCTAGTGTGGCCAGGCTCTGGGTCTATCTGTGAACATATAGAAAGTGGTTTGCATTCAGCTTGCTGAGCACCTAAATGAACCTAACACAAGGCAAGGCCTGTGTAGGCCCTGCCTGTGTACAGTGAGTCATCATCCTTGATCTGCACGTAGATGCACAAGGAATATCCTGAGCTGAAGGGAGCCAGAGGGAGGTGCAGATGAGGGTCTCAGAAAAGCCATGTGCTGATGAGAGAACAGACTGAGCAGAGCCAGAGGGGAGCTAAGAGGTAAGCATTTAGTGGGGAAGGGAAGAAATGATAACCCACTAGATACAAGGTAATCTCAAAGAGATTTAGATGCGGTTGTTAATTTTAGTTAATTCTTAGTTAAAATTATTAGAATTTTAAATGAGAAAACCCAGGCCAAAAAAAAATGTCTATACAATATCATTTAAGTAAAACATAGACCTGTATTCATCCATTTCCCTTCTTACCCAACCAAGAGCCAATGATGGGTGTTCTGTGGTGGTATCTCTTCCAATATATACCCATGTGTGCATTTACATAAACACAGTTTCCCTTTATGGGTACATGCCATCTCTATGCCAGAAGAGAATAAAATTGTGAATATCTATGGTTAGTATATTTCAATATCTATAAATTTGCGGGTCTGTCTTGTGCTGCTGGTGGAAGTGTAGCCCTTGATAGCTTAATTTATGTCCTCAGTCGTCTTTAAGAAATAAAACTTCCTTCTTAGCTGTTTGAGGTGGGACAGGATAGCTGGATAAACACGAGCAATCAAAAGCATCAGCGAACAAGTCCAGTTGTGTCCATCCTTCCTGCTGTAGGAGTTTCAAAACATTTTCAGCAGCACAGTCTTTAACTTCCTGTTTGAATAGAACTCGAGTGGATTGTGCTCATTTCCTCTCCTTCTGCTCATAAACATTATTATCTTAACAACTTACAGGGACAGCCACAGCATTGAACTGAAAATCAAGTGGGCTTTGTACATCTCTTCAACCTGTCTAACATGTTTGGCTTAAACAACGTCTGTGAGCTGACAAGGAAGATGTAGCAATTTTATCTCTGGAAGCAGAAGGTTTAATAGACAGGTATTATCAGGTTAGCTCAAAAGGAATTGCTGTTGAAAACTTCGTTTGAAAGGACAGTTTCTATCAGATAATTACTTTCCCATGGGCTTTGAGAAAAGTAACAGCCCTTGCTGACATGCTTGTGATGTGGCTGCTGTTGTGGTTAGATGTTTCCATGCACGTGAAAACGTTTAAGAATGTGGAGCGAGACGTTAGGCTTTTGATGATTAGTCTCTGGGGTCAGGAAAATGAGTAACTTTGTGTGTAATACTTATGTGATGAAATCTTACCTCAAGTAATAAAACTTCTGAGGGCACGCAGGAATGTGTGTGTGTGTTTGTGTGTGTTGTGCCCTCCTACTATCTCATCTAGCTGTGCCAAACAGACTTGAAGCAAAAACAAAACAAAACTACAACCCCCCAGTCCTGCTATTCCAAAAGCACATGGCCTGGCTGGGAAGGGTGCACAGTGAACACAGGTTGTTCTCACGGCCACGATCCATTTTACAGAGATGCTTCCCTTGTTAAGGCTGAGAGTGGGATTAGTGGCAGTGTGTATAAGAGCAGGTATTTGGAAGGCAGTTTCCCATCATGCCAGTTTAACTAAACAACAATAGTATGCTGCCCACTGGTGTCTGTGGCTGTCTCAGCTATGCTATTTTACCAGGTTTACAGTATCAGACATGAATATTTTCCCTGTGGACTGGGTCTTGAATCAGACAGAATGTAGTTACCACCATAACAAATAACTGTGCCACGGTGGCAAATTCAGGGACTTCTGCCAGCTCAAAATGCTAATGAGGAATTTTTGAGTCTTCGGCCCTAAACACAACATCTATGCCATCCCTTGGAAGGCCTAGGAGACATTGCAAAGAGCCAGAGGATAGGGAGATGGGTTGCATAATACAGTGACACAGCTATTTCAAGCTTGAACTCACTGTAGCTGCAGCTACCTACACAAGACTGGACCTGCCAACAGTGAGTTCAGAGATGAGAAAGGAACTCATGCTGCCCTGCCCATCCTGGCTACTGATAGATTCTGAGAGAGAGAGAGAGGGAGAGAGAGAGAGAGAGAGGGAGAGAGAGAGAGAGAGGGAGGGAGGGAGGGAGGGAGGGAGGGAGAGAGAGAGAGAGAGAGAGAGAGAGAGAGAGAGAGAGAGAGAGGAATCATTTCACTGAGCTACATATCCACTGGTTCACCCACCAGCTTCCATAGAGAACTCTAGTCGTGCTCACTTAGATGACCCTCCTTAAATTCAGCAGCTCACAAAACCAAAGACCTGAACTTCGAATAAGGACTCATAGGGAGAGGAGTAGAAATTGGCAGGAGTGGGTACATTGTATACATATATACATTTTTTAGAAATAAATTTAATTAAAAAAGCACTCTCCATGCAAGCCATAAAGTGATCTGAGGAACAAATTAGAGAGGGCAGAATGGAAGTCATCATGGGCTAGTTGTAAAACAGAACAAAAGCAGGTGAAACTTTCACAGGGAAACGAGTGAGGATGAGGAGTGGAGGCGGGAAAGTCGGAGAGGGTGTTCACTCAAAGGTCAAACTGCAGGGTGAGTAGGCATCTGGAAGTAGTGGGCATGAGCGGGGCAGAGACTGCTGTGTCCAGCAGTGGGAGCTGGCTAGTGCCATGCAAAGCCCTTCCAGTGCTCCTAGAAGTAACAAGGAAATGCAGGGAGCCTTTGAGGATGTCAAGAGGCTGAAAGGCATTTTGTTAGTGGTATGGGGGAGGGGAAGCAATTGAGAACTTGAAGTCACAACACCTAGAAATCAAGAACCAACAATACCATTTACATGGAAGTGGAAGGAAAGAAAAGAGATCATGAAACATGATTCTGTGGACCAGCAAGATGGCTCAGTGGGTTAGGGTGCTTACTACCAAGCCAGAGATCTGATTAGATCACAGATGCAATGTAGAGGAAGGCAAGGCAGAGGAAGATCAATTTCTGCCAGGTATACTCTTGTTCCATTCCTATTCAATGTCATGGGTGTAGTTTTTCTCAAGTAAACACACACACACACACACACACACACACACACACACACACACTGAAAAAAAGCTATGTTTTTGTTGTGGTGGTTTGGTTTTGTCAAGATAGACTTTCTCTGTATATTACTGGCTGTCCTGGAACTCTGTAGACCAGGCTGGCCTCAAACTCACAGATTTGACTGCCTCTGACTCCAGAGTACTGGGACTAAAGGCATGTTCCATCATTGCCCTAGGGAGAATTTACAAAGGAATGATTTGGATTTGAGTCCCTACTAGCAGAATATAGAACTCCACTGATTCCACCAAGTACAAGGAAGAATAGCGATAGAAACCAAGGTCTGAACAACAGTACTTGGGGTGTCCTGAAGACCTCAGCCAAAGGGTGATCTGGCCCTGCACCGTTTCCTACAGTACTCACTGGCCTCATGTACTTATGGACTTGAAACGAACATAATTAAAATGAAATGTGCTGTAAGTCAAATCTAGGTACCAGATTTTCAAGAATTAGTACAAAAACGATTATGGAAAGTTTCATTAATAACATTTAAATATTGGTTACATGCTGAAATAATAATATTTTTATGTGTTGTGCTAAATACAATATGCCATATAATTAAATTATCTTTGTCTTCAACTATGGCTGCTAGAAAAATACACTGATTATATTCTGTTAATAGATATTCTCAAAGATACTTGATTCTATAATATCAAATATGTGCTCGATTTATACTTAAAGGAATTCTTACTTCACTGACTACTCTGAAATCTTTCAAGGCATATTTTGCATTCTGTGAGCTTATTTGAACATTTTATGAACAGGTATATAATATTATTTTATCCAAAACCGAGGTACTCTACCTTACTAAATATTTTCCCTTCTTATCTTTCTATCAACGGATGAAGCAACAGCTGATAGCCGCAGAACTTACTCACTATCTGACTATTTAAAGAATACCTTTCGGGTCAAGTCCTATTCCCTGCGGTGGGTTTCAGGTAAGGCTTGTGTCTCGTGGGATGGGAATGTTATGTTGTTATCCTAGAGACCTTGGGTTACTAAGGGCTTTGGTTAATGAAAAGATGCAGTTTTTTTTTCTTTTAAAATTCTGTGTACTATTTGTTCTTGCTTAGAAGAGCAAAAGGGAGCCTGGTAGTGGTGGTGCTTTTTCTTTAAAAAAAAAATATTGAATATTCTCTGCATTTACATTTCAAATATTATCCCCTTTCCCCCAATCCCATTCCTATCCCCTTCCCATTGCCTCCATGAAGGTCCTCCCTCTCCCAACCACCCTCTCCACCTCAGCACCTTGGCATTCCCCTACACTAGGAAAATGCACATTCACTGGACCAAAGGCCTCTTCTCCCATTGAAGCCAGACAATGCTATCCTCTGCTGCATATGTAACTGGAGCCATGGGTCTCTCCATGTGTGCTCATTGATTGATGTTTTAGTCAGTTCTGGAGTTCTGGGAGGGTTTGTTTGATTGATATTGTTGTTCTTCCCATGAGGTTGCAGACCCTTTCAGTTCCTTCAGTCCTTTCTCTAGCTCCTTCATTGGGGAACATGTGTTCATTCCAATGGATAGCTGCAATCATCCTCAGCTGTATCAGCATGACTCAGGCAGAGCCTCTGAGGAGGCATCCATATCTGGTTCTTGTCAGTAAGCACTTCTTGGCATTAGCAATATTGCTTGGGTTTGTTGGCTGCATATGGGGTGGATTCCCAGGTGAGGCAGTCTCTGAATAATCTTTTCTTAATCCCAGCATTTGAAGGCAGAGGCAGACAGATCTCTAAATTTCAGGACAGTCTGGTCTACAGAATGAATTTCAGGATAGCTAGAGCTATACAGAGAAGCCTTGTCTTGAGGAATGAGGTGGACAAAACATAAAAGAGAAGACAGGAGGAAACTGAAGTATTTCTTTGCTCTATACTGTGAAGAGTTAAATGTGAATTAAAAGTTTGATATTGATGATGGGCACATAAATGGGTTTAGTACAATGTTTTTTGTTTCTGTTGACACACAGTATATGCCCTGTGTGAACTTAAAAATATTAGTTTATGCATGTGTTTAATAGCAACTTATAATACTGACCTGGCCATTTTTTCTCTCTTTAGATTTTGAATACCTCTACAAACAAGAAAACAATATCTTGCTATTCAATGCTGAACATGGAAACAGCTCCATTTTCTTGGAGAACAGTACCTTTGTATGTTTAGTCACAAACTTAGTTCACGTATGGAACTCTGGGGACTGTTTTCATTTCTTTTCCAATCATGAGGATTCGTTTCTCATCTTGTTGGACTCTGCAGCCCACGGCCAGTGGATCTTTCTCTCCTTCTTGAAATGCTCTCCGCCTTGGCTACTTTTTAGTCTCCTTTGATGATTTCTCCTTTAGCTGTGTGTTTGAATGTAAGTGTTCCCCCAGCTTTGTCTTCATTCACTGGTCCCTTCCCTCCCTTTGGGTGCTCTCCTTGAGTAAACCACATTCACACCCATGGCTCTGGTGTTGGTCCTTCACTCCCTTGATTTTTATGCATACATTATCACTAATCTCTCAAGATCCCAACTTTATTTTCCAAGAGCCTGCTTGTTCCTCCACAGTTCCAGTGGGCAAATGCAGCCCAGCATCCCAAGCTAAACTACATGTTTTTTTTGTTTTGTTTTGTTTTTCTCTTCAAGCCATCCTATTTTTCTGGCTCAATTTCCAACCTTAGAAATGACCAGTTGGCTCTTCAAGTCTCAGAAGCTGGAAACTGGACAACCTTTCACTTCCCCTGTTGTTAGCTATGCAGGTTTCTAATTCATGACCTGTTTGGGGGATTTAATGCACCCCCCCATGTTCCACCTTTTTTGGCATGGTCATGCTGTGTTAGAGTTACAGCCAATCCTCAAATATTCCAAATATGCACATTCTCTCCCATTTCTGGCTCTCTGCCCGTGCTCCCCTCCTGTGGGCAGAGTTCTCTCTATGTCCCTGAACCATGCCTCTTCAGCTGATTCTTCCTCTCTGGCTTTCTAAAAGTCATGGTTGCCACCTCATACCACTGGCATTTGTGTGGGTGACTGTGCTATCTCTTTATGACTGGACATCCCTAAGACGCAGTCCATATGTGTAGGGTTCCCTCCACCATGGGAATGATCAAGAACCATTTTAAAAACTCAGTTTTCTTTCTTCCACTTGATCCACAGGAAAGCTTTGGAAACACTATAAGTGATTATTCAGTGTCACCCGATCGACTGTTTGTTCTCTTGGAATACAACTATGTGAAGGTAAAGAAAATGCTTTCTCGTGTGATATTTTAAAATCCAGTGGCTACACTATTTTATAGCTGACTTCAGGTATATGCATTCTTCAAAATAATGTCTAGTAATGCCACTGACAGAAAAATTCATTCAGTCTGAATCAAATATGTTCCCTTTTATATGTGGCAAATTTACTGTGTTTGTCCAAAGAAATACATTTGAATGATTTCAAGTACTAAAACGCATAATTAATACATTTATATTAGTAAAATAGATACAGCTTAATAAAATTTATCATAGGTATTTATGACATAATCTTAAGGTAATTTTGTATTTGATTTGCACACACAGGACCTAGTCCTGTGCCTCCCTCTTTTCAGCCTATGCATAGTATGACCTTCAATAAGTACTTGCTTTTAAGATGTGATCATCTTCGTCTTCCAGTAGAGTATCTGGACAAAGCCCGACTATATCCCCACCTTATTCAAGCCAATTTTGAATGGAGCTTAGCTCTAGTCACAAAGCTTCTACTGAGATCATTCAGTGTCCCCCAGTCACTTATAGACCATAGAATTCTCAGACATTTAAAAAAAGTTATCGTCAAATTATACAACTTCTTCATGGTTATCAGGCACTTCAGTTGAGGTCTTGTTTGTTTTTGTGTGTTTTTTTTTTTTTGTGTTTGGGTATTTTTTTTCTTGAGTTGATAAGGGCTGTCAACTACAGAGACATTTTTAATTAATTATTTTATTTATTTATGTTTTAAAATTTGTTCCCCTTCCTTGTGTCCCCTTCATGACCCCTCATTGCATTTCTCCTCTCCTTTGCCTCTTAAGAGGATGTTCCTTCATCTACCCACCCACTCCCACCTCACCCCTCTAGCATTCCTCTTCTCTGGAGCATCAAGTCCACAGGAACAAGTGCCTTCCTTCCAACTAATACCAAATAATGTGGTTCTCTGCTACACATATGTGGGGAGCAATGAACCAGCAGGCCCATGTATACTTTGGTTGGTGGTTTAGTCCCTTAGGAGCTCTGGGTTGCCCTGTTAGTTGATATTGTTGTTCTTCCTATGGGGTTGCAATCCTCTTCAGCTCCTTCAGTCTTTCCCCTAACTCTTTCATTGGGGTCTTCAGGCTCAGTCCAGTGGTTGACTGACTGTGAGTACCTGCATCTGTATTGGTCAGTCTCTGGCAGAGCCTCTCAGAGGACAGTCATACCAGACTCCTGTCTGCAAGCACATCTTGGCATCAGCAATAGTGTCAGTGTTTGGTGTCTGTGGATGGAATCAATCCAGAGACCACCCTACCTTGGGATCCATCCCATCTGTATAGAGAATTTTAAGGTGGGTTAGAAGGACCAAAAACCCTCTAGAGATACTCTCTATTGAAAACAGAATACAAAGTTGGTGATTTCTACTCTTGATGTTTTTATTCTGGAATAAATAATGTTGAATGACCTTATCTATAGACAAACTCAGCTGGGCTCTGTGGACTCAGGCCAAGTCAAACACTCCCTCCTTCCTTTGCCACCTCCGAATGGTAGCACTCAGTCATAGTGTTTACCTTGGATCTACCACGTGGGCTTTATTTCAATGTTCTACTAAACCCATCAACTCCAAGCATATTAGTTATCTGTGCCAGTTTTACACACCTCCTCTCAGTTATCACACTTGTGTACATAACTCTGAGCTTCTTGTTTTCATTCTTCCAAACAAACGTAATTGATGAAAAATATAAAGTCCTGGTACCCAGCTTAATCTTGCCACCAATCAATTCGAGTTTCTGAGATTGACTTGCTATCAGAATTTTCTATTGGTGTAGATTATTCTAACAAGCAACTAGGGCTGCAAACTGGCAGAGGACAGTTATGAATATTAAAAGCCAATAATGTGTGAAGGTAAAGCTGAAGTAGGATGAGAGGACCAGGTGAGTCCACTGTTCAGTCTGGGTTGACAGGTGTGATGTGGTGCAGGGTTAGATGCAGCTCCCTGGCTAACCATAGACATCAGCACTAGGGATGTATGTTGTTATTATTGATTTCATGCGTTTTCTAGACCCATCTACCCACTCTAGGAAGTAGACAATATGTTTCCTTTACATTCTAATTTAGGTTAGGTTAAACCTATGGTAAGCTATACCCTCCAGTGTTTGGGTATCTCTTACACAGAATGAGGCAGCAGCATCTCATGGCACTGCAGAGTGGATGTCCTTCTGCATCGCAGGCTGTGAGCTGCCTCAGTACTCTGTCCCATACTTACCGTGTTTGAGGAACACTCTCTTCCCTTTTCCACTTCAGAATCACATGGCTCTTTGGTTTTCTCAAGCATTACTCACACACCCACTGAAGAACCAAAGCACTTGCTCTCTCTTTCTGCTGGAGTCTTCCTGCCTGGCATCTTCTGATTTCTGTCTTTTCCCTTCTTTCCTGGCCTGTCATGGATCATTTTAATATGGCTCTTCACCATTGTGGCCATCCTACAGCCCTTGAATCACTCCGCCTCTTCACCTTCCTTTATTTTCTTCCTAACATGTATGCTGTCTTGATATTTCTTTGCTTATTCATTCCCTGCCATATTTCCTGCCAGTTTCCCTAGGTTTTAGTCTTTACTGTATTTCTGGCCCCTAGAACTGGACCACAGAGGTGCATGCATGCTTTGTTGCAGAATATGAAATTGTTCTGATATATATTCCGAGAGAATATCTAATTTGAGGGCAATAGCATTAACTAACACCTTCATAAAAAGAAAGGGCTAATTTTATTGCATCTTTTTCGTTCAGTATCCTTTAGATCCAGCTCCATCACCTGTGCAATCACTATTCCTAAGTTGAAATTAAAGACTAATAAATGCCTGGGCACGTGAGTGAATGACTAGGGCCCCTGCCATCTGTATGGATGTTCTAGTACCTCTGTTCCTTCCATATACTCTGGAGACAGGACTGTGTCCTCTGTCCCGTGTTGATCACTCGCGCTGCTCTTGGAAGCACTTCCCATGCAATGTTGTGCACCTGCCTTTGTTGCTTTTCCTTGAAAACTAAAACTGAAGTTAGGAAGCAGCTTCTCCGCCCCATGGAGATTTCTGTTTCCAGGATGGGAGACGCCAGAGCTTATGATCTTGAACATGGCCTTTCTTGTCTTTGCATTGCAGTGTTTATTTTACAGCACCTCTGTCCCATCATCCATGACAATCATCCCTAGGATCTTCTTTGCCACAGGTTTCTCTTGAGCTCTAGAGCTAGTGCAGGACTTCACGCTTCCCTTGCCTGCCTCCGTCATAGCTCTTGGTACATTTTCCTGTGATTTCTGTGTTGCGGTGCATGTTCCCACGTGCCCTGTTTAGTTAGGAGACCCTCTGTGGAAACAGGTGTGGGTACCGGTGTTTATAGACTAAGGCGGTTGGTAAGCCTATTTTATACCTCATAAGGGTTTCACCATGCTACCAAGATGATCTCAGTCTTTCTTCGTATTTCTGGAAATACCTTTTGGCTTTGGAAAATATTGTGTTTGAGACTGCCAAGAAACAAGCATGGGGTGTGTTCAGTAATCCAGGATCCAGAAAAGGAATGTATGACATATGAGAAAGGGGAATTTAATAAATACTTGTTGACATGAGTGTGTAGGAGGCTGAGAAGTGATAAGTAGGTAACCTTAGGAGCCTTGACTGCATCTTGGCTTCACTACCAGGCAGCCAACTTCCTCCTTTCTGACAAAGCTTGAATTTTATTGTAGTTTGGTTTCTGAAACAGTACTGCATTGTTTGCACTAAACTCCAGCTATCTAGTCATAAGACTTGCTTTTTTACCTGTGCAACCACTGGAGAATACACATATGCACCCAAGGAGTTTCAAAAGCATCTTTAATGGTATTCATATACACATATAGGAGCGGTTTTCATAACTGCAAGAGTATGCTCATACACATAGCCTATCTCACTCGCTGTTTTAGTTGCCTGAAGTCTAGTGTAAGGTTATGTGGGTCCCTCATCTGTTGCCCCACAGGGCTTGGCTGCTGAGAGGGCAGGATGTGGGAAATGACCATGCTGTCACCAGGCAGATGAGTGAGACACAGGAGAGCAGAGGCTGGCCCCGGTGTCCCCGGGCCTGCAATGAGTTTGGGATTATCTTGTTCTCAGGCTCTGGGATACCCAGGCACTACTGGGAAGAGCTGAGAACAGACTGGGGAACCATGGGCTAGATTTAGCCTGGAGTGGGGGCAAGGGGAAGGGGGAGCTCCAGCTAGTCCCGTCCTGCAGGAAGAGTTCCTGGAGTGTTCTTGGCTTGATGGTAATGCTCTTGGTGGGTGGCTTGGGTTTGGGATTTGTTGTTGTGGCTGGAAGCAAAGAGAGACCTTCTACAGGAGATTAGACAGCAGCTCTGTAGGTGAAGTCCTTCTCCATGACTTTCTACAGTGGATCCCAATGAAAAGAAACAGTCTATGGTTTTAAGGCATTTATTGTCATGGAGGAAAGTGGATGTGTAAAACCGTACCCCACCTCTCAGGGTGACCAAAGATTAACTACCTTCTGCAGGGAGGAGTGTCTGGGAAGGAAAGTTTATTGGCTAAGCCGCCAGGACTTTAGGTATCTCATTAAGATGTAGATGGTGACCTCATGTTCTCTACCTGTGGTGGGGCTTGGGGCGTTGCCCTTACTTGACTGATGGCCACAAATCTATGGAGTGCTGCAGCTAGTGATAGGGGCCTGGTGCCGGGGAGTTAGGTAAAGCACCTACTTCCCCTTTAGGGACACCAGGGTTTCTAGCCTTAGTTCAACCAGGAACCGGGCTACCGTTCACAGTCCCACGGTCTAGCATATTTCTCTGTATTTTCTATTAATCCATACGATGCTATGAAAGTCCATAGGAATCCTTTTCAGTTACTACTTCCTCTATTGAAATGTGATACCACAGAACGCTCCCTTCTAAGTCATAGCGCTAATGCTATCCTCTGTCACAATCTGGTAATCCACTCACCAGTCACTGGAGGATGTCTCAACGGCTTCCATGTTTGGACAGCTCTGAGTAAAGCTGTTGTAATCATTTGTCTGCAGGTTTTAAATACTAAGGGATTTGCTGATCAAATCATTTGGATATGTAAATTTCCTTTATTTTTACTCACTGATTCCATGTGTTTATTAGCTGTAGGACTATTTCAAGAAAATTTCCTTGTTTTTATGTTTTATGATTTGTTAAGAATAAGTTCATAATCTTTTAATGATTGTAGTGTCTGTTGTGGTGTCTTGCTTTTTGTTTTTTATTTCTCTGATATGTAACAGTTTTACGTGTCTTGTAGAACCAGCATTTGACCATTGGTTTTTACCTCTATATACTTTTATTTTATTCTTTACTGTATTATTTGCTTCCCTTTCACTACCTTGGATTTAGTTTGCTGTTCATTTTCAGCTGCTTGGCTGCTTAATATTGAAGACACACATATAATAATTTTAAAATATTTTTTCAGATACCTTTAAAAATTACAACACTAGATATTTATATTAAGTATTCCTCATCATTACTACCAGTGACAAACGAAAAAATATTCTAAATATTTTAGAAGCTATGTAGGTAAAAGGTGAAAATTTCAGGTTTTTCTTTCTTCTAAACAGGCATCCTTGCTGTACTATGCTAACAATAATATCGCTCAATTTCAAAACTGACATTTGAGCCCACAGTCATCCTGTGAAAGATCCTTGAAGGAGGTTCTACAAAAGAGAATAAACTCTTCATGACCTTTTAATGGATGATTTAAAAAATACGTTCAATTCCAAAACTCTAAGAATTTAAGAAATGATACTATGTGTTGAAATTTGAAATTTATGCCATGACCTGTCTGTTGTTATACCTGTCATATTGAGCAAATTGCCAACTTCATGAAATCCCAGAAGCCTGAGATGTCTGTTTTCTTTTGCAGAAATGGAGACACTCCTACACAGCTTCATACATTATTTATGACTTGAATAAAAGGTCAGTGACTCCCCATCAAGACTATGCTTTTGATAGTCCACACAGAATTATTATTTTGGAAATGTATCCTCTTATCTTTTCTATAGACAGTTGATCACAGAAGAGAAGATTCCAAATAATACACAGTGGATCACATGGTCACGAGAAGGTCATAAATTGGTGAGTACATTTCTCCTGCTGTCAGAAAAAGATTGGCTGGAATCTCTTTTAGGCAGATAGTACTGACCGTACTCTAAAGCAAACATTTTGAAAAGCCTTTCATTTATTATATTTATAATATAGAGGCATTACTCTGAACAATATTTAATTAGCCTCAAAAGTAAAATTATGAAAAGTACCACACATTGATTATATTGTTGCTTACTCACTGGAGGGGGGTGCTTATTAAACTCTTAAGTTCTCCTTGTCTGCCGTGCTTCGATATTTTAGAGTATCTCTTCAAAAATCACTGTAGATGTATCTCCTGTTTGTGGTGCTAGAAGAATGTTAGAAGCCCAAAAGAATTCAAAAACACATGATGAGTGTTTTTCTGCAGTTGTGCTACGTTACCTACTAATGTCTCAGACAAGAAACACAAGCATGGATAGTCTGTGGGCTAGGTCATCACACACACACACACACACACACACACACACACACACACACACACACACATCATTGACAGCTGCAAGGCTCCTTATTTCAAAATATTAAAAACGTTTTATTATTTTTAGATGATTGACTGTATACCCTAAATTTAGAACAAGGATCTTACCTAGACAGATACTCTATTGTTATCTTCTTCTTTTCATAGTATTTTAAGGTCCCACTATCAGACACATTGTAACATGATTACCGATATCAACTTGTTTTCTATCTTTTTAGGCATATGTCTGGAAGAATGATATTTATGTTAAAATTGAACCACATTTACCTAGTCACAGGATCACATCAACAGGAGAAGAAAATGTAATATATAACGGGATAAATGACTGGGTTTATGAAGGTAACGACTAAACCTTTAACCAGAAACTCTATAGCTTTCAAGAATACTTCAACATTGCTGTTCTAAACACTGGGGCAGTTGGTAACACCCAAAATGAGTTGTGTACATAAACATTTCGTGAGAGCTCTTTTAGACCTCACAGTGACACAGAACCCTTACCTGTTCCTGGAGCAGCTTCTGCCCCATTGTCTCATGTCCCCTGCTTGTCTTTGGTTTCCTACCACAAAGGGCCATTCTGTGTCTCCCTGTTAGCTTAACCAGGGCATGACAGCATCCAGATTAACATCAGGTGTCTCTCCAAGGAAGCCTACCTAACCCAAAAGTTTCCAAGGAAAGTGAAGTTTTCCACAAAATTAAAAAGAGAAAAATATGTATTGCTTGCAGTTGCCAAGTAGAAGGAAAGAAATTGCTTGTTTTAGAAAGAATGTGTGTTCATTCAAACTAACCTGAAACTGACTATGATTTCCTGTTTTTAAAGAAAACAAAGATGATTAGGAAAGTTTAGTAAAAGTAAATAGAAAACAATACTTGTAATCTTCCAAAAGAATATTCTGGCTTCTAGGATTAAGAGATTTAGGAGCTATTAGAAAATCACTTTCCATGTGTTGGTTGCTAAGTTAAAAGGCATTTTGAGGCTGTTCCAAATAATTCATATGGGTGACTCATATTTGTCTGATAGACTCATCCTTACTTCATCTTGTTATTTCTCAGCTTCCTGCTTGAGTTTTGATTCTTAGGATAGTCGAGTTAACTTAATGGTAGCACATTACAACAAGCAGAGTTAATGTCAAGGGAAAGATGAGTTTCTGTTTCCATATGTGTTTGATTAAAACCAACAATGGAATGACAAGTTCTTTAAGTGCTGGGCAGCCCAACATTGAGGGTCTTGCAGGGCCTTCAAGATGGAGCAGAAACAGTCTCCTCCCTAACCCATGGTTCTTCCTAGAAACAACTGGGTGTTACTACAATATGAATTTAACCAACTCAGACCATCTCCTCTACATAACTGTGACTGAAGGGACTTCATTTGTTGTGGTCACATTTGAGTGACTGGGTTCAGAAAATACCCTCAGTGCTTTCAAAGGGCATTCCTCTAAAGAAGGAGCTCAGCACCTAGCGAGAAGTAGCTGTATTATTAAAGGAAACATGCTCTGCCTAACAAATAGGTACTAATTGTAACATGGCCCTAACTATACCCTTATCAGTGTTTGAAAATAATTTTAAAAACAAAAACCCATATCATAAATAGTGATATATATGCACATATATGATATATCATATGTATGTGACATAATATACCATAAGTATCATACTATGTAACATGTATATCATATATAATATGTATGTGATATGGTATATCACATGTATCATGTGTATGATATATCATACATGTGTGTGTGCATACATACATATATCCTTGCAATTGTATTGTAGATAAGATTCAGTGGGTCAAAACTCTAAGAAATGAGATCTGAACTCAGCATATGTAGAAACTCTGTATGGAAAGGATTGGGTTAGTGCACAAAGAACCTGAGCTCCTACTAAAACTTTTCACTTAATTTATCTGTTTTCCTCTCTGTAAAATGGTCTATGAGTAGATTCGCTTAGGACTCCCTATGTGGACAAAATGGGATATTGTTTATGAATTTCTGTGACACAATCATAACTTCACAGTTCAGGATAGAAGCAGTCAAAGCGATAGCAGGCTTCCCAACCACGGGATAGGTGTTCGGAAATGAAACTGCTGAAACAGAGGCAAGTGTGAGCCATGTCAGAAGCCAAGTGTGAGCCTTGTATTGTAAGATGCCAAGTGTGAGCCTTGTATTGTAAGATGCCAAGTGTGAGCCTCGTATTGTAAGATGCCAAGTGTGAGCCTCGTAATGTAAGATGCCAAGTGTGAGCCTTCTATTGTAAGATGCCAAGTGTGAGCCTTGTATTGTAAGATGCCAAATGTGAACCTTGTAATATAAGATGCCAAGTGTGAGCCTTGTAATGTAAGATGCCAAGCATACTCTCCAAACTGACAGGTCTACTAATTATTAGCCATGTGACCTATGATAATTTCTTTACATTCTTTTTAGCCCTTTCTGTTCAGCTCTCCTGTGAAATGGGTTACAGTGAAGATTGCCCAGCATGGACATGTCAACCATTATCAATTCCTGGCCCATGGCACTCACCAAATGTCAGCGACTCATAAAAATAATCATTACACTTTATTACTGCTCTTATTCTTATTTCTGCAACCACTGTTGCCATTGTCGAAAATGTATTTTTAGAGAGCTGTAGAGATGGCCCAGGGGTTTTTTGTGACTTCTTCAAAGAACCTGAACTCAATTCCCAGCACCCACACTATCTACCTCATAACTGTTTCTAACTCTTGTTCTAGCAGGACCTAATACCTCGGGCCTCCGTGGCCACCTTCACGTATGTGTATATGTACCCACATACACAGCTATACATAATTTAAAGCAAAAGTAAATGATTTTTCCAGCCATGTGCAAAGATCCTGTCATGATCCAAAAATTGACTGGCATATGTAATTTCCTTAAGATTCTGGAGTCTATGCTTTGGTTCCTATGCTGACTGCATCAAATGAAATGTAGATTGGGTGTTTATCAGATTTCTACCATTGTAAAAAGATGCACAAGAAAACATTTTAAAGGGGGAAAGATTTATTCTAACTCATGGCTTCAGAGACTTTGTTTTGGCTCACTTGGCCACTTGACCACATTGCTTTCTCTCTAGTAGCCCAGTGCAACTTGGAAGGGCATGCCATAGAAGGGGGTTTTATCTCACAGATGTAAGGAAGCAAAGAGACAGGGCCTGAGGTCACATATCTCTTTTATGGTCAAAATCCCAGTGATCCAATTCCTTTTAAGAGGATTCAAATCTTAAACTCACCACCACTTCCTAGTCTCACCACAAGCTGGAGACCAATACTTCAACTACATGAGTCTCTGGAGGGAGGCTAGATCCACGCCACTGCAAACTGGATCTTAAGTCCCCAACTGACAAGGCAGATAGAAGCCCTAGATCCAATGTCCCATGGACAGGTACCCTGGCAATCATGGAGAGAAACTGTCTCTGCCAGAGCTTGGAAAGGAGTTTCTCAATATACTTGAAAGAAATGCCTTTCTTTCCATTGGCTCTACCTTTTATTCTGTCTCCACATATCAGGGGAGGGAGTTAAGGCAGGATGCTTTCAGTCTCTAGGCTGGGCAAAAGAACTGTTTCTCTGTAGGGGTCTGCAGAGTTCTCTCCATTCGAAATGCATCCTTTCCACACCTTCTTTGTGCCAGAATAGTAAACTTTGGGCATCATATTGGTTTGATAGCCTAGAGCTAGGCACCACCCACCAGTACCTCATGGACTCAGTGAAAACTCAGCCCAGTCAGCGAACGTGTGCTGGCATGTTGACTGTTTGAAAATTAGAAAGGAAAATCAGCCTCCTGTGTGAATTTTACTTTTAGTATGTTTTGAGGCATAAATTTAGAGGATTATAAGATAAAGAAAAAAATATAGTGCTTATATCCAATATTGCATACTGCGATATTCTAAAATGGTCCAATGGGTGACTTATTTTTACAATCTAGATATATCCTTGAAGATGTTATTTTTATTCATTTTATTACTTTGATTTTTTGGAATCCCGGCAAATGTGAAATGGTTCATTAGTTGAACTCTACTATAATTACTAAAGCTAATGAGAACAATATTTTGAATGCCAAAGCCAATTTATCAGCTTTCTTGTAACAGAACAATTTGTGTCCTTTTTCCAGAGGAGATCTTTGGTTCCTACTCCGCACTGTGGTGGTCTCCCAACAGCACTTTCCTAGCTTATGCCCAGTTTAATGACACCGGAGTACCACACATCAAATACTCCTTTTATTCTGATGAGTCACTGCAGTACCCCAAGACCGTGTGGATCCCATACCCAAAGGTCTGTGCACCCGCTCACATCATGGCTCTGCGATTTGATGAGGGGAAAGAATGGTTGCATTTAATCCCTTCCTGCTAATGAAAATATTGTCAGTCTCTCTTCAACAGCTTTCTGTGATTTCTCTTGCTGAAGTCAACAGCATCTGGGCAATTTTAAAGTATTTTTATTATCCCAGGAAAGAGTGTGATTTAAGGTTTTGTAATTTCTCCAAAAACTCTAAGAAATGACAAGCAGAAAAAGATGGTGAAAATGGTTTTGAAAGAGGTAGGGGAGGGGTAGGAAATGCTTGAATGAAGGGGAAGGAGGCTGTAATTGAATCAGGAGCTCATCTCATTTGTGAAAGTTGGAATGAGCCCGAATTGAAGTTGAAAAGCCTGGTTATATATCAGATTGTATTACTAATTAACAGGATACAGTGCATGACGAGCTTCAGTGGCTCTGTTACAGGTTTGGCACTGATGTGAGTTTTGCACGTCCTACATTTGAGATAGTTGTATCGCATCCTGGGTTTCAAGATTGTTCCCTGCTATCCATGCTGTGTGTATTAAAATCAAGGATCGTTGTCAAGCAGTATAAGCCAGGAGAGGGCTTTAGAAAGGAGCCAGGAATTCTTCAGCACCATAACAAAAAACGACCACGGCGTCTTCGGCGTCTACAGGAAAAGCTAACGTATTTGTGCCGTAAATAATTTGGGGAAAAAAAAAAAAGAGGAGTTTTTATTTTTACCAACTCACTTAATTTGCCTTATGAAGATCTGCCATTTTAGGAAGGGAGAGGAAGTTAAGAGGAAAAAAGATCCTAAGTTAAATATGGAGATGTGTTTTCAGAGAATGTTATTTTTTGATGAGTGGAACTGAGGAGGGGAAAGCTCCATAAAACAGTCTCTAAAAATCATACTATTTCTAACTAATCTGTCAATAGAAGAGCCATGTGTACATTTTGAAAGGACTTAGAGACTTCAGTTGTAATATTGACTGTTGAGCCCCATCACGGTTAACCTAGACTTTAAGTGAAGGTGACACCCACTTCATCAGCACAATTGGCTCTGGCCTCAGGCTCACTTCCTGGTGGACTAAGCATTTGATGCTATATTAGTAATATTCACGGTGAAGCTACCAAAAACTTTTGTCCTATAGAGTCAGAATATATTGGCAAATGATAGAACAGCTTTCTTAAAAAGACATTTGTCCTCCCTGGCACAAAGCACACAAATTATGAGCAAGCAAACATGCATGATTTAAATATGAGTGTTTGGACCTTCGTGTTTTATAAACACACACATGCACAAATGTACTCACATTTTTTTTACCTGAACACATAAAGGATTTTCTTTATATTCATTTTATTTCTATTAGATTTCTTGACAGTGTCAACTTGTTATCATTTTATAGCCATAATTCAGATATTTTAATGAAGTTTAAATTTATGTAATGATGAAGCTTTAAAAAAAATCATTATCAATTCTGTGGGTTTTTCCCCCCTAGGCAGGAGCTGTGAATCCAACTGTAAAGTTCTTTATTGTAAATACAGACTCTCTCAGCTCAACCACTCCTGCGGCTCCCATCCAAATCACTGCTCCTGCATCTGTGGCAACAGGGTAAGATATTCCACCTGAGTGTTTGGATATAGACCGTTTCCTGCTTACTGGGTAGAGCATTTCAGACACAGATGGCAACATCAATCATAGCTTCATCTTGTATCATTGATTCATTCTTTTGTCCGGGAACTTCCTGTTGGCGGAGTTCTAATGATAGGCATGTGCAGTGAATAGGCAGCCAGGCATCCCTGGGGGAAGCAGACAATAACTAACCAGATGAGCAAACAAGTATCAGTCTGAAATGCCAGATGACAATAAATTGGAAGAAAAACAAAGGACAAAGGTGATGGAGGCTAGGGAGGGGGTTCCAGTGAGAGGACACACAAGGCTAGAGTGGAACCTCTCTAATGGGGTGTCTTCTGGAGCTACAACAGGCAGAGGAAATCTAAAGTTTCATAGAAGGGGTGTTCTGGAATCTTAGAGGTACCATGGGGAGAAACAGAATCCATTGAGGGAGAACAGCAGTAGTGCATGCTGAGGACCACACAGGTTTCTCTGGCATGGTAACACGTCGCCTACAGCATATGTGTCTACCACAGTTGATGGTCCCTGCTATGACCCGTTAGTCTGTAGCCAACACATTTTATTGCAAAGCTCCTGGGTTCCTCTTGGGAAACAATTCCCAAATCTGGGACATGCTTTAGACCTCAACAGTGACTTAAAAAGATTTTTTTAAAAAGGACTGAATACCCTCACTTTGGATAAGCTAAAATTCTTCCCCACAGATCCAGAGAAATTTGGAGAAATTATAGGTTACATTTGGGAACACCAATAGTTGATTAATTCTCAAGATGTCACTTGCTAAAATAATCTCAGATGTTTGAAATTCTGCTGTGCAGGCACTGTGGGACCCAAGTAATTTTTCCTATAAAAACCTGAGCATGTACAGATTTCTATGTAGCTCATTATTTCATTCTATTATTTATGCTGATTTGTTTTAAGTAGCAGCTATTATGTGCTGAGCATCCACTGTGTGCCAGACATGGACTTTAACACATGATCTATCTTATTTAACACAAGTTATCTTAAGTAGCACTCTTCCCAACAGCTATTATGACTTGTCCTTTGGACAAATAAGAGAATAAGGTCCAGAGGTTAAGAAAAGACCTTAAGCCTAGGAAGGCCTGTTCAGTCAGGCTCTTTGGATAGAAAGGGGAGCTATGAGAAACTTTCCCTGTGACTACAGCTTGTGCCCTCAGGGAGCCAGAGATGGCATCAGAGTAATAGTGAAACCTCCTCTTCCTCTCATCTGATACTACCAAGCTTGGTGCAAATTCTATACTATGCTGAAATCTACTAGTTTGGCTAGAAATAACTGTACTAATATGTTTATTCAGGCAAGGAATCTTATCAGTAAGAAATTTAAATCCATCAATTGCCCATGAATTTTTTTCCAAGATACAAAATACCCAAAGGTTCTAAAGCCTGTTGTTTCAACCCAGAAACCTCTTAAGTCAACACTGATTTTAAAACCACAATGTACAAATTCAAGTTGTGTAAAATGTGTGGGTGTGGGGACTCCTTTAGCATTTCTAATCAGGGAAAGATATCAAAATTTCATATAAATAGCTAGGGGAATGAAGTGACCACATCAGGTTGGGGGCATTCCAAGTTGGCAGGCATGATAGGTTCTCTATGGCCAGAGCGTCCAAAGAAAGCTTCCTGCAGAATGTGCACTGGACACTTTTTAAAAAATGACTGAATACCCTCACTTTGGATGAGCTATAATTCTTCCCCACAGATCATGGCTTGGAGCCATGAAGATGAAAGGAAAGCATTTGTGTGGAACCCATAAGACATGGGAAAGGCTGCCCAGGGAAAGCCTGGATGTACCCACTGGGACCTTAAGCTGTAGCCAACACCTGTCTGTGGAAGGGTGTAGCCCAGAAAGCAGTCCCAACTAGAACTACTGTAGACTTCAAAAGTAGTTACCAATCTTTTTTTAAAAACATGAAAGTATTTCAATGCAACATAATACTATGGCACACTTCTAGAGAATAGATGGACAATTGCCACTTGTGTTGGGCAAGCCTCAGTCTTGCCCCCACTCCTTGTAGGTTTCTATGAAGTAGAGAGGACCTAGGGAGGAGTTGCGGACCAATAGGACAATCACTGAGATCCAATAGATCTCCTGGCCTAGAACCTAGAGGAAAGGGAAGCAAAGCTCACTGGTGCACCCCTTGAGCTTCCCACCCTCACCCCAGCTACATAGGTTTAGGACAGGGGTGGGACTAGAATTGCTGGGAGGAAATAAAGATACTGAGTGACACTTGGCACTTACTAGAACAAAATGATTAACTAGTAAGATTTAATGTCGAGCATTTTCTCTGGCCTGGGCTAGTGATCTGCCCTTGTTTTTTCACTTGTTCCACACAAAATCCTACAGTATTGTTTCTACAGTCATCTCACAGATGATGAAAGCGAGTCTTCCCTGCCAAGAAAGCACTGTTCAAAGCACAGCGGAAAAGTCATGAGCTCAGAAGAATTAGCCAAGTCTCAAGGACTTAGTGTTTACTCTCAAGAATTAGTCACCTTACTTGTTTGCTCTTCCATACTTTCTTAAGCTAAAGGTTTGGTAAGGGCTGCCTTGTTGGCTGATACTATTCTATGTAGAACATGCTACCTAAGAAATGTCTGTCTTAGGAAATGCCACAGGGAAGCGTTCTGTTCAAGGGAAAACCTAAGATAGAGTTGTGATCTCTGTTAGTACTGGTGATATTGTAGCTTTTCTACAACGAGAACCTAGATCTACCTGGGAAAATATAGTATCTCTCTTGATGAGACAACACTTGCACACTTTCACTAGAAGACCCCCAGGACCAAGGCAGTCCTGACAAGGCATACTTAGTGAGTGTCTCACTGCCTGTGCTTCCCCTTGTGACTCACTAGATCCTTGAGTAGACTGCCAAACAAGTTCAGCACCACTCTTTTTGACTTTGCACAGGTCTCCCTACTCATTTTCTATTTGTCCACTCCTTCAGTAGAGCTTGCAGCAAGTGGAGTCCTGTTAGTGGTTCAGTCTGGTCTGCACCTCTGTTAGGAATTAGAACACGAACAGGATGAGCCTCTCTACCACCCTCAAAGATTGAGGCTTGAGGCTGATTAGGTTATTTGAACTGCTAGTGTACACTGGCAATTCCAAATCTGAGAGCTCACAATGTTTGAGAGAGGAAACAGTATACAATACAGATTTTGTAAAATTTCTAAATTTTCTTTACAATTGTGTTTCCAGAGCCAACTAAAGCAAGACAAGATCTGTCAGAGAAGGGACAATTTTATAATCATAACTGGTACCCAAAAGGGTGACTTGTACACAGTGTCTGATACTATAGAATTATTTAGTAGATAAGAAACCAGGTGGCCAGTGGGTGGGTGGATAAGAAAGTTGGGCTTTCCATGTGTTTCTGTATGTGTATGGCACAGGAATGAATCCCCACAGTCATCTCCAAGGATAGCTTTAAAATTATCCTATGTACCAAGTCCTCTTTTCTCCCTATGACTAGCTATCTGCACATTCTGCAGAACTGGAGAGGGTGTGTCTAGTAAGGTGACCCCTCATAATGTTCAGCGAATAGCCTCACTGCCCATAACACCCAGCTGATGATTTGCTCTGTCCTTGTTCTCTTGGACCTTAAGGGACACAGTAGATACAGACTCCTCTATCTCTCTGAACATTTGATGACCCTTGGTCTACATACTATACTCATCATCATCTTGCCAGTCAAGAGGTAACTGGACTGGTCTTCTATCTCCTCAGCTAGAACATAGGTGATACCTGTAAGAAGGCAGATAGAGTAGGGTTTGTGTGCTATATAATGCTGTTTCCCTCAACCCTACTGCATCCCACCCCGCCCATTCCTCTTCTCAACAATCTGTCAGAGACTTTGTAAATTTAGCTTATACATAACTCTCAAGGAATAAATAGATTTCATCGAGAAAGGAGTTGTACACTCAAGGAATCATAAAAGTGGAATGAACTAGTAGGACTTCCCAGTGGGACAAGAAAGTATTTACAGAAGGGCAAATAGGGGTAGGGGAATCTGAAACCATCTGCTTGATTTGAATCCTGGATCCAGAAGTTTCTGATTGGTTAATCTTGAAAAAGTTACTTAACATCTCTACACTTGTGTTTCCTCATCTGCTAGACAGGAACCACAATGGTACCTGCCTCACAGAGTAATCATGAGTCTTATGGGAAGTAGCCAGTTTCTTGTACAGAGTCAAGTTCACAAGTATAAACTCCAGAAATTCACTACTTTGACACAAAAAACAACAAGCTTCTTCATTTCCAGATCTTTGAAGCTTTGGTTGGGTCCTTTGCCAACCTAGGACATGAGACCCAGGCTCAGAAAGAGGCTTGGCTGTAGGTATGAGAATTCCCCATCATTTCCCACTCACTACAAAATAGGAAGTTTATTCAGGAAAATGCCCTTCTCAGTCAGCATGATATCCTACAAAAGATAGTTGGTAATACTAGTAGCATGTTCTTTGGTTTACAGTGGGGACATAAACCTTTAAGTCAAGTGTTGAGGTAAGCAATCTATCAGTTTAGATATTGTTTATGACTCTGAAGTGTCATCCTGGTATGATGTTGGCTTGTGGCTGTGGTTAGAGGAAAGGACAGAGTACACTCTGAGCCCCTGACAATGAATAAGATATCATACCCATGTTCATTAACCTTTATCTAGAAATGAACAGGGAAGGTAGGTCACATGAAGTGCCAATGCACAAGAGTTTCTTGGCTGCTCTCCCACACTCCATTAATCAGTGTTTTCAAATGGCAGAAGTGGATTTATTGTGTGGACGGCCAAGCCTAGGGTATAGCACAGCTTTCATAGATAATGCTACCTACCATAGGTGACTTGGGACATGAACGTGTTCTCTTGCCCTTGTCGGCCTCTCTGCAACCAGAACACCTTTAAGGAGAGAAAGAGTGTTTCTGGGTGCTTGCATGTGTATATGAGTAAAGAGGCTTCTCCTCCCTAACAAATGGGTTCACAAATCTCATCTAATTATCCATAGGGTTTTCTTTTGGGTTTCTGAGACACCATCTTATTTTGTGACCTCAGCTGGCTTTGAACTTCCAACAATCTGCCTGCTTCAGCCTCCAAAGAGTTTGTTGTGCTGGTGGTGTTTGTTTGCTAAATCTAAATGGGCAATAATGAGTGGGGTAGGACCAGGGCTAACAGAAGAGAATCCTTGATTCAAGTCCATTCTGGCTGGAATTCATCTTTGTGTCATTCACAGCTATATATGATTTCACATTGTGAAAGGGACAAGAACCATAAATAAATAAATAAATAAATAAATAAATAAATAAGAAATTCATGACATTAAATTGAACCTTTATATTGAAGCACGGTCACTCTTGCTACTGTCAATATTGTGTCTAGCTGCTTCTATACTGTGACAGAGTGACAGAAAACATGCAGACCACAAAGATAAAATGCTTACTATCTGGTTCCTCAACTAAATCTTTCTTAATCTTTGGTGTTGAATATTTGAATATTTTTAAAAAACATAATTTTTATGTGTCTTATTTTTGATTCTTCCCAATCCCAATTATTTGCAAGGATATATTGAGTTTACTCTCCTACTCACTTGACTCCCTGCTTCTGGTGAGGGCAGAAGAGTTAGTCTAGGTTAAGAGTCTTAGCTCCTTCCCAGGAGGTGGAGAAGGACTCTCAGACACTATACTCTGATTAGCTCCTGGATGCTAGCAATACTGGTTTGTAGGCTTTGTAGGAAATACCACTGACCTGGGGATGCTTCAGCTCGGAACTAGAGTAAGGGTACAGAAGTTATTTTAGAATAAGGGTCAAAGTAGAGAGGTCAACTGGGAGAACTATTTTGGATGTTCAGAACATGATGACCAAGACAGCATGTTTGCTGCAAGGCCCTTCGTACCTGAAACCCTCGGTTAAATAACATCAGACCCAAAGGGTCTCTGGGGCACTACCACATGAGACAGCTATGACATAAAAGGGGAACTGTGAAGCTGTATTTGGTCTTGCGTGCTCAATGAATACCTTCTGTAGGACTCAAAACCCAAGAAAATAGGAGAGAGAGGAACAGATGGAAATTCTGAGAAAAGATGGCTGTGAATCCTAAAACAACAGAGCACTACTTTTGCCTTTGTTGAGAGCTGCATTCTTAGAGAACTTAGCAAGCACCTGTTTTATAAACAAGACTCATATTGCCCCTGCCTCAAAGGATCTGGCAGACATAGGTTTAGTCCATTATCATCATGTTGGCAGCACATGTGGAACTGAGAGTTATACATCTTGATCTGAAGGCAACAGAAGAAGACTGTGCACCACTCTGAGCTTAGCATGAGCATAGGAGACCTCAAAGCCCATCCCCACAGTGATCAGTGATGCACTTCCTCCAACACACCTAAAAGTGTCACTCACTATGAGCCAGGCAATTCAAACACATGAGTCTATGAGGGCCATACATATTCGAACCACAGCATGCTAGATTCATTTTAATCAAGTAAAATGTTCATTTGCAACAAGGTCTGAAAAGACTAATATGTCTCTTGTGTGTGTATATAATTGCATGTGTGTGGACATATGCATGCTCATACTTGTAGAGACCTGAAGTTGACATGGGGTATCTTTATGGATTGTTCTTTACTCTTATTTTTTGGGGAGGGTTTCTGACTAAACCCTGAACTTGCTAATTAAATCTAGTCTAGCTACAAGCTTGACCTAGGGATCCCCTGCCTCTACCTCTCAAGTGCTGGGATTACAGGTGGCTGTCATAGCTGCCTGATTTTTACTTGGGCTGTAGGGATCTGAATTTTATTCTTCATACTTGCAAGGTTAACCATATTGCAAGCCACACAATTTCTGAAACCCCTCCCCTCTTCTTTATCTCCAGGGATCACTATTTGTGTGATGTGGTCTGGGCTACAGAAGAAAGAATTTCATTGCAGTGGCTAAGAAGGATTCAGAACTATTCTGTGATGGCTATCTGTGACTATGATAAGACCAACCCAACATGGAACTGTCCATTGGTAAGATGTCACTGGGATGCTCTGGTATCCCAACAGCATGTGACATGAGGGATCTTTGTCATCGGAGGGAGTGAAAGTTGGGATCACTAAATGTTTTAATTTCTCTTCTCCCTGAGTCCATATCCAGCTCTGAACCAGGAGGGTCAGTGTTGCCCTTCAGATATTTGATATCCTGTGAAGCTTCTATTTCTCTTTTGCACATTAGTCACTGTGTGCTAAGTGTGGATGTGATCATTTTGGAGGGGGAAAGATTGACACCCAGATGACAGAAGTTGATGTCCATGTTGAATATCAGGATGAGGATTAGAGGTTGCAAGCAAAATGGAGGTCATTTTAACAGGCAAAATATAAAAAAATCGTAAATAGCTAACTATGCACATGGGTACCAAAACAAATACCAGAAGGCATAGATAAATGACTAGACTGCAACCATTTCTAGGCAGAAGACAGACTTAGAACCTAAACAAGTAACCATCAGCCTGAGAAGGTGGCAATGCTAAGAAGAACCAAGTGTTGATCCAACTGTAAGGTACTAAGGCTCCCAGACAGGACACCTTGAAGTCCTTCCAGGCTGAAGATTTCAGCAAGACTGTCTTGAGAGCCAGCAGCCACAGGAGAGCCTGGAACTGAAGTTTTGCACGAATATGTTGTATCCACTCTGTGCCTTTCTTTCTGGCCAGGAAACCTGAATGAACACCTACCCACTAGCATCCTAAACAGGCACAGGGCACAGAATTTGAGTGAAGCGCCATATATTAACACACTCATTTGTTTATGCAAGAAACATTACATTACTTAAAATGTCCCCACCTCGTTGCTAAGCCGTGGGATTGTTTTTTAAATTAACTAAACAGCCTGCATTTCCCAAAAATGTTTTTGTTCTGGTAGGCAGTGCAGTTGTAAAGATATTCCTTAAGACTTTCTTTGCATTGAACATTTACAATATGGCAGGGACAGTGAAGCCTGAGGCTCAGTGAGGTTGAAAAATGCAAATGTCATAGGACACACCTAAACTCATACCAGGAAACTCAAAACTCTTTGCTTTCTGCTGACTACTCATCAATAATATCGAGATATTGTGCAAAAAGAGGGTTTAAGATAGACACAGAGGGTAATAGCAAATACTCTGTTGGAGTCAGGTGAACAAGACTAGGAAATAGCTTGGGGAAAGATAAAGAATCATTTAGGATAAGATGTTCGATGGGAACAGACAAGAGAGAAAGTTCCCTCTAAGCTGAGGATTATGGGAGAACATCCATAGTGATCAGCTTAGAGCACAGAGGGACGGAATGCGCTTACCCCCTAAGCTGAAAGTGAGAAACTGGACGGGAAATGAGGCCAGAGATTAGATTTGGACTCAGGGGCCATGTTGAGGTGTGAGGATTTATCTTGAATGGATGGAAAGTTATTTCAGGATTCAAAAATAAAGAGCTTAATAGGAATAGGGTTGTCTATGGCCTAGTAAGATTAGCTAGGAGCTGAGCAGGGAGGATAATAGGCCAGAAAGAATAAATGATAATTGAATATCCAATTAGGAGACTGGCAGCAGCCTACTAGAAACATCTGGAAGATGTGAATGATGGGAGTGTCTGTGGGGAAGGGCAGAATGGCTGAAGCAAGGGGCTAAGAGTGGTTTCCATGGAAACCGAGTAAGAAGAGCAGAAATCTATCTAGACTGAATGACTAAGAAAAAAAAAACTGAGAACAGGCTAGTGGGCCACAGGAAAGCAAAGGACATCATCAAGTACTGTGCATAGTGGATTTAAAATGCCACTCAGAGCTTCAGGCAAGCAACAAGTTATAGAGATAAATGATCAAATGCAATCACATGAGAAATACTAACATAAAAGACTTAGAGGATGAGAGATTGTTTTCATTTCTTCTGTCGTAAGTGTGGTTTCATTTGTAGTGCATTGTGTGGGACTAGGGGTGCAGCTCAGTTGGTGGAATGCTGGCTTAGCATGCTTGAAGGCCTCGGTTCAGTTCCCAGCACTACATCAACCTGAGTGTGGTGGACCCTTGTAACCCCAGTGTTTGGGAGGCAGACACAGGATCAGAAGTTGAAGGCTTTGGTTATCTTGTCAGCTTGAGATACAATGGGCATCCATCTTTAAAAGAAAGAAAAGGCATGAAAGGATCTTACCATCTTCTCTTTGAAATACTGCACTATCCTTTTCTCCCCAGGATCAGCAGCACGTCGAAATGAGTACCACGGGATGGGTCGGAAGAGTAAGTGTCCTGAGTTATTGATTCCGTATTTGTTAATAGGTGGTTAATGTGTGGCTGTCCTATACTAAGGCACTATGTTGTCACTTATATAAATGTGAGTCACCCATTTCTTGGAGTGTTAGCTGTGCTTTTTACAACAAATGTACCATGTACCCAAGAATGCAAAGGGACATGTCAAAAGCCAAAGCCACGAGCAGAACTGACAGGCAAAGAATGTTCTCCAGACACCTGGAACTTCCAGTGAGCCGAAAGACGGCCAGGATGCAGAACACACTTGTTTGACCTGTTGTTTAAGCTATACACTTTGGAAACAGAAAAAAGATTTTTAATCCAGCCTGGATGGAAGCCATCAGGAAAAGTACCAAACCAAGAATGTATTTGCACACCTCTTTGGATGAAACCACACGTTGGTAGGCACTTTGAGGGTGTGCTTTCTCTGCGAATGCAAGGTGACTCTCAGAGACTCACAGCTCCACTCACCAGCTGACACATACGCGCACAGTCCTCTGGACTCAGGTCTGAGACTGTGAAGAAAGCCATGGGGGAGAGACTTCAGCCACCATGGCACCTTACAAAGAAGATGAACAACACCTAGCTTTTGTAAAAAGAGAAATGAAGCTAAGCAGAGACTGATTAAGTGAGGCGAGGCTTCCATCCGGGAAGATGACAACCTCTCTCTGCTGGGCTGGGAGCTACCACAACATTCCCATGTCCTTTTTTTCCAGGCACTGATTGGGCAGAGGAGAGAGGTTTGCCAACAAGAAAAGTGGTTCCCTCCATGGCAAGAGAAATGCTACACTTCCTCACGACTCTCTGAAAAAAATATGTTTTTTCCTCTCTGTATTTAACCAGACAGATGCCACTTTTCACACATTTCTACTAGGCACAACTCCATCCAGGGGAAACAGGGAAATGTATTAAAAAGATAAGGCTGTGAACATGGGTCTAGAGAGGGGAATGTGCTTGGGGACTCTGTAATGAGAACACCAAGTGTACTGCACGCCTCAGCTTGCTTCATAAATGAGTTCACTTTGAATCACTAAATAGAAGAGGCAAGCATTTCCCTCCCTTCCCCAGACGGGAGCTGATGAGAGGAAACACTGAAGATGAAGTGAACCAACAATTTTAAAAGACCATCCCCTACCTGCTCGCGACATAACTAGGAAATAGAAATTTAAACGCAACATGGTCCTTTCAGGCTGGAAAGAGACCCTCTTCTATTGGAACAGGATTGTCTGAGAGCTTTCTTTTATTAAATATTTTTTAAAATATATTTTTTGGTTCTCCATTTCCATATAACCATATTTTTTATAAATTGTTGATCATCTTTAGCAAAATGAAAAGGCTTAGGATAGAAATAACTATATTGGTGCTTCCATGGGAAATCTATGGCAGAGATTCCTGACGGCATCTAGTCCAGGAGTGGTTAAAAACTAAGTCTGACTTTCAAAGCAAACTGCGTAAAACACGGGAATAAAAATTTCCACTTCCAACCTGAAACAGACAACTAGATGCCTTCTAGAAAGTGCAGTTGCAATATGAAGGAAGTGCCTCCAAACAGAGAGAGCATTAGGTTGCATGCCCACATGGTTGGGAGTCTCCATCCTTGCAAGATAAGTTCCAGAACAATGAAAACATTCTGCATGTTCAATATCTGCTCTGTGCATCTTTATGCGCGTTCTTCCCCTTACCCCTACCAGAGTATCCTGCAGTTTGTTTTCTGTTCTACATGTGCTTACGAATATGTTCCTTTTGAGGCCTTTTGTTTCACTTGACAAGCAAAAGATGAAGGGGTTGTTGAGGACTTCCAGAAACTGGAGTTAATACTGGGGTGAGACGGGTGCCATGACACTTTTTTTTGTTGTTGTTTAGTTCAGGCCTGCAGAACCCCATTTCACCTCTGATGGCAGCAACTTCTATAAGATCACCAGCGACAAAGATGGCTACAAACACATCTGCCACTTCCACACAGATAAGAAAGTGAGTACACTTCTGCAGCAGATCCCTTGCTGACCTCCTTCCCTAACTGAAATAGAAGTCATTTCATGACACTGAGCCGTATGCATGATGAGACTCATTCAAATTCTTCAGGGGGATATGGGGCAAAGAGGAATAGGATATTGACGCCCCACAAAGCAATCTCAAGTTTATTTTACTTCCTGATATAAATGATTAAATCCTCAACTTTGATAGGAGTGTCTAATTTATCTCATATTAAAAGCCCAACCAGGACTGCACATTTATTACAGAAGGAGCCTGGGAAGTCATTAGTATTGAAGCTCTGACCAGCGAGTATCTGTGAGTATATTCTAGTTACCAGTAAGTAGGCTGTAAACTCGTGCCTTACACTCACGTCCTCTCACAGAAATGCAGGAAAATCTCCCACAAAGAGTCGTTGATTTGGAATATGTTCAATCCTTTTTTTTTTCTTTTTAACATACGGAAGCCTTAATGATTTTCACATACGCTCAGCAGATTTGACACCATGCCACCAAGCAGTTTTACCTCTTGGTTTTACCTGCTTTGCACTTGGAGGGGCTGCAATCTCTCATGAATGTCCTGGACTGCCGCAGGGGCATTCTACCTTCTGTTAACTTCAGACTGACATGGGCTCTCTGAAGAGGCTAAGAAAGGCAGATTTATCTGCTGGTGGCCCGGTCTTGCTCTCTGGAACATGGAAAGCTTTGCTTTAAGCAAGCGCCTACTAACAGCATACATGAGCTGTCAGCAAAAGACATCTGACTTTCCATTAGGATCCTGGGCTCTTCCTTCATTGTCCTCATCACAGAGGAATTTTGCTATTGCCCAGAGTAGTTTCTGAAGATTTTACAGAAGGAGCTTTGCCACTTTCTGGAATACATAGCCCCTACAACCATGCATCTTACATAACAAAACAGAAGAGACAGAAATTACAAGGCTGGTACTTGGGGTTGGGGTTTTCTCAGTCTCAAGCTAGCTGTCCAGGCATATTTTTCTTATAAAAGCTTTGATTTACATTTTTACTTACCATTTCAATTCAGTAAGAACTCCCTGGAATCATACATTCCAGACTGTTTCAAGGAAGTATTGTGGGTAGAGATTGCAGAGGGAGACAGCTTCTGGGTGGAGTGGAGGGGCAGTGCAGCAGGTGTGGACAGAGGGCACACACTCATGCAGTACAGTAGTGTGTGCCTGTGTGCCAGGGATTGGAGATCAGGGGATATATTTAACATTTTTGTAAAACATTTAATGCATATTGTTTTTGCTTTCTTCTCAGATACTTCATTAGTAATGAGCATGAAGAAATGCCAGGAGGAAGAAATCTTTATAAGTAAGAGTGCTCTTGGGACATTGATGTCAGGGGTTTTCAGTGACAGATTATTCATTTGTCCCTTTCTGTCTGTCTGTCTGCATGTTTGTCTCATCCTGAATATCACACTGGAATTGCTATAAGTACTTATGTTACTTCACTTATCATTCATATATAACCAAAACAGTGTCTTCATTAGGTTTTTACTGCCATTTCCTAATCATAAAAGCCTGAGGTTATTATAAATTAATACATGCATTTTATGGTGGAGAGAAAGCCCTTGGAGGGTTGCTATGGCATTAGTCCTCTGAGACCGGAGCATGGCATTAGTCAGTATCTTCCTCTTATACAAGTTTTGATGAAGCAATTAATTACCCACTGTTGGCTTTACAGAATTCAGCTTACTGGCCCCAAAAATAAGACGTGCCTTAGCTGTGACCTGGATCCACAGAGATGCAAATATTACTCGGTGTCATTCAGTAAAGAGGCAAAGTACTACCAGCTGGGATGCTGGGGTGAGTTTGCACTGATGTGAGGAAGAGTTTATACCTGGCCTGTGAAGGGACAGGAGAGCTTGATGGGTTGTTTCCTACAGGAACCTATTTTTCTTCTCTGCTCAGTCCTTTTTCTTTGGGTAACATAGGAGCCCTCGAAGACACCTGAGTGTCTCTTTTTCACACTGGTAATGTATGATGTGAACATATTACTTTCTTTCCTCGGAGTTCTTTCTTAGACACCCATGTGTTCTAGTTTTTAAATAATTATTTTATGCATTTGCCCTAGAGTTAATGAGACACCGTGATTGGCGCCTATTACCCAGAATCCTCACTATCCTGCCTTCTGTTGATATTGCCACTGTTGATTTTTATTGCAAGTCTAGAAGCCTGTACAAGCAAAGGCACAATGGCAGATTCAAGCCTTACTATAAGATCAAAGTACTCTAAGGGGTTACACTGAGCCCTCTTTTCTAATGCTGTACCAGGCTTCTTCTTAAAATGAGAAAACTAATCTAGATATTCTAAAAAAAAAAAGTATAGTCCATGGCAAAGGGGTCTTCAAATAGCTTATCCTATTCTTCTCTCCCTGTTGTATTTTGTTCCCTCTGATGCATTTTTTAGTGTTCTTTAGTATGGCAAAATGTTGCCATCACTTCTTGGGCATGTGCTTTATATTAGTAACTTCACTAAAAGCTTAATATTTGTGATCTTATTTAAACCTTAATAAAACTCTCAAAAGTATATATTATCCTCACTTTATAGGAAATGGTATTGGCACATAGACACACTGACATAACCTATCCAGCAAATCAGTCAGGATTCAAACCCAGGTCTAGCAGTGCCTTCACTGTGGCATTTCAAGCAAATATAGAAATTAAATATATCGTTTAAATGCATCAAAATTAAATAAATCACAAGATAGCTCTGCTATGCATTACCTTCCACTCCACAGCTACCACAGTTGGGATAAATAGTGAAGATATGGGCTGGTGAGAAAAACACATTTCCATGCCAGAAAGAAACTGCTTATCCAAGTTAGGCACTGCAGATGTGTCTCCTGGCTCCCAGACTCTCCTGAGTGGGGGCCCATGAGCAGACTTGCCTCCTCCAGGTGAAGCTGGTTCCAGAGCCCTGCCCACTCTCCCTTCAAGGAGCACAGGGTTTTAGTATAGTCAACATGCAGTCACAGAGAATGGGAAGGTTAAGCTGTAATTTCAGCTCACTGTTGAGAAAATTGGGCATAGAGATGTTTGCTTGCCCAAGATGCTCAGCAGAGCAGAGGTTCAAAATACCTGAACCCTGTGCCTTTATAGAAAACCATCCTTCACTTAATTGCAGTTATTTGTAAGAGATGAAGTGGGGGTGAGAAGGAGACAGCTAAGCATCCTACCTCCTGCAGTAACTGCTTTGTGTTATGTCAGACAGTAACTGCTGGTATGTTTGAAATCTCACACATGCATGCTAACCTCATCTAAAACCTATTTTTCACTGTTTCCTCTCACAGGCCCTGGTCTGCCCCTCTACACTCTGCATCGTAACACCGATCATAAAGGTATTTTTGTAGTACTTTCCCCTCCACCGGCTTATAGGAAAACTTGCACATGAATAGGACCAGCACTGGTTCTTCCCTTGGCATTAGTGTCTTACCCGGGGCATGGGATACAAGCCTTTCCACCTAAAGTGTGCACTAACTGCCACAGTTCACACTTGCTCACAATTGTATCATGCAACCTAACCTCTTTGTTTCACATATTTGTTTAGAGCTTCGCATCCTGGAAGACAATTCTGCATTGGATAAAATGCTGCAAGATGTCCAAATGCCTTTAAAATATTTGGACTCTATTGTTCTGAATGAAACAAGTAAGTTATATGTCTTTTGGAATAGTATTTTTTCATGAAAACAATAACAAAATACAAATAATGTGACACTTTGCTCTGGGAATATGTGCTTTGTGTTGTATGAATCTAATTTAAAAGGTTATTTTTCCATGAAACACATTCTATTACAACTACTACTTTTGCCCTCTCCCTCTCCCTCTCCCTCCCTCTCTCTCTCTCTCTCTCTCTCTCTCTCTCTGTCTCTCTCTCTCTCTCTCTCTCTCTCTCTCTCTCTCTCTCTCTGTATGTGTTAAAACAGGACTCTATATAAAATGTATTTTGTCCAGAGAATATTTGGGGGAAATGTACTATATATAGGTCAGTTTTTCAAGTTAGTAACTCTGTTCTATCAGTGAGCATTAATTGTAAAAACATAATCACACCTAAATATAGTTTATCATTGAACTATACAGTTAGAAAATACCTAAATTTTGATTTTGTTTTTAAAATGTTTAAACTTCAGGCTTTTTTCTTTTTTTTTTTTTTTCCTTTTTTTTTTTTTTTTTTTTTTTTTTTTGGTGGGGAGGAGTTGTTATTTCCTAGTGAGCTCAGATAGGGCATGCGGTAAGCATGGATAACACTCAGGTACCACTAAGAAAAATAGGTTTATCTGAGTAAGAAATGCTTGTTCCTCTTCAGTTTCTTTATTCACAAAGAAATAATGATTTATGGGAAAGAAAGATATACATCATGAGTTTTGATTTGTAATTTAGCATAATGGGAAACATGGAGCTGAAGAGATGGCTCAATCACTGGGAGATGATACAGCTCCTGCAGGAGACCTGAGTTCCTTTCCCAGCACCCATACCCACTGGTTTACAAACTGTGTAACTCCAGCTCCAAGAATTCCAACACCCTCTTTCAGATTCCCAGGGCATCGGCTCTTGCTTGTACGAACATGCACACACACGTGTACAGACACAGACACAGACACACACACACACATACACCACACACACACATACACACACACACACACACACACACACACACACACACACACATACACACACACACAAACTAATACAAGTAACATACTTCTTGAAATGAAAAGAAATAATCAGCTCCAGTAATTGTAAAGGGTAGGACAGGCCCTGGAAAGCAGGGCCCATTTAGGCAGAATAACTTAGCACACTTCTCAAAGGGAAAGTGTATGTGTCACCAGGGTCCGTGCTAACAAACACCTTCTTACCCAGCAGGGGTGCCACTGCTCCCTGTCCCTGAGACATCTTGAATGTAAAGAGCTCATTTTGACAGTCTGGTGAGGAGTTCTGCAGTGCATATGGAGACGCCATTCTATTTCAGTGGGCACACAGTGGGAGTCCTTAGGTTTTAGGGCAGGGAGGGCACATGATTAAAAGAAAATTTTCATAGAGTGTATTTCAACATAACAGGGGGTAGGGGCCCATTAGACTCTAGTCATTCCCACTACAGGGAAGGGGGTTAAAACAGGGCCTGTGGAAGTGAGACCTTTGGACCTGAAAGGCCTCTTCCTCACAGAAAAACTGCATATTTACAAAAAGATGGAGTTAAAACACTTTCTCATCAACCAGTGCTGGCCGGACAAGATAGAGATTGAATTGTATGGGTGTATGAATTAAAAATATCAGTCAGCTTGGCTAATAGTTTGATATTTGATTAAAATTATAATAGAAAAAATTTTTTCTTACCTACACATTGAATAAAAATCACAAAACAATTAGGTGACACAAATCTAAGGTAAGCCCATCTATATAAATATTGGACTGATGAATCTGTTTTCCCCCTCTTTAACCAAATCAGTCAAGAAACCAAAGGGAAAGTAAATGTAAGACACCTCTAGAGATCAGGGATTTTTGTTTGTTTGTTTTTGTTTCTTGGGGTTTTTTTTTTTTTGAACCTCTAATTTAAATCTTCCTGAATAGGTGAAATTCTCAATTACATTTATTGGACTTATTTGTTCTGAGAGCAATGAAGACTGACTCCTTATCTTGAGATAATTTCTTTTTTATTAAACTGATGTTAAATCAAGCACAAGAATTTAAAGGGACCCATGGAAGCAGTTTATTCCACAGAAGCTGCTTTCTTTTTGTGAAAGGCTGAGCTGGAAACAGTGTTCTGCTTTGCGGACTGGGATGGCAATAGGAACCATAAAACTGCTATTAAATCCAGATTTTACAAGGGAGTTATGGCCGACTGAAAATTCTAAACAGCTTCAAGGAAATTCAAGAAGAGGAAAACATTTGGGAGGAAAATTTAGAACATAAACAAGCTAGATAAGTAGACTGGGTGCCAAAGAACAGAAGCATAAAAAACAAAACATTAGGAATCCTAAAACGCACTTGTATTTTAGAAGGCATCGATGGATGTCATGGCTGGATTAGACAGTTTAATTATTTTACCACCATAGTAACTAATGTTTATGAACAAAACAGCTGGTTTTCCTTCTTTAAAATGCGATCCCAAGCTGATCCTTCTCATTTTCTATTGAACTTAAAAAAATTGGTGAACTCTGAGAAATAAAGAAATGGAATCTTACTAATAACTATTTCTAACACACTGATGAATCTTCTTGCTTGTTTAGGATTTTGGTATCAAATGATCTTGCCTCCTCATTTTGATAAATCCAAGAAATATCCTCTACTATTAGATGTGTAAGTATTTAAGACAGAGTAATTTAGCAGTCAACTGCTATACTTCTTGGGGTTCGTGGGGTACAGATAAAAGACATATAAAGTCAATACTTCTTTCCCATGTTATTGATCACTATTCCCCATCCTATCTTGTACCTTTGTTTTCTCCTGACTTAATGAGAGAGATAGACACTTCTCTCCGTCATAATCATATGCTTTGCTTTGCTTCTCTGGATGGAGTTTAAAGGACTCCTGCTGGCCTTTTCTGGTTCTCATATTTATCCTTTTTTCCTGATAAGAAAGAGAAGGGCACTTTTAATCTACCAAATTTTCTGTCATTGACAGGGCCAAGGAATTTCATGTTACAAAAAAATATTTACTCATATATGAATGCATGAATATGTTCGCCTGTTTCAATTTAGAATGTCACAATATCTAGCTTAAATTAAAACAATGTGATATTTTGCTTAAATGGAAGTTCTTCTAACTTCCATCTCTAAAGAAGAGGCAATAATGTGTTAGTAGAGGCATTCATGCAGGACTTGCTTGTTTCATTGTGAGGTTGCAAGAGCCAATGAATAGGACAGTGATAAACTGGGAGGAAACCATTATTAGAGAAGATATGTTTGTACCCATAAAGGACATTGAAATAAGAAACAACGAGATATAGGGTTTATCTCTTAGTACACAGGAGATTTGATAAGAGTGGTACTTATGGTTATATGTGTGGTAGATCTTAGGCTGTCAAGGTTGCTAATACAACAGTGCTAAAATTCTAGCTCTAATGAATAATATACTTATTTCATATTTCAAGATTATATTTCTTTGTCCCTGAGGTTTTAAGTCCTAGCATTCTTCTATACTACCATCTTTTCTCCCATGGTACAGAGTCTGAGTGAGCAACATGATGTAAGAGCCTTGGGGGAATGAAAAGCATGTGGTGCTCTGGTCAGAGACCTTAAGGAAATAAATGTACAGACTGGGATAGAAAACTACACTAATATCATTGTTATTTCATAAGATAATCTCCCCTATCCCCAGTATTTGATGAGTTATGTTTTCTATTTCTAAGACTCCACAGTACTTAAAATGTAGAATGTGTTTGACAATCATGTCCAAATACAAATCTTAGGGATGTATTTAAAGGAAACACACAGACATAATGGTCATGTTTCAAAATTAAAGAAGGTAAATGGTGCTTTTTTAAAAAAATTTTTTAAAAGTCTTTTTAACTTAATTTTCCTAGATCAGTAACTTATAAATGATGTCTAGATGAGAAATTGGAGGCGAAAGTAATATTTTTTGGATACATTTTTAATACAAACCATGTAGATAACATTAAAACACATCTCTGAAGCTTACTGCTGAACCGTATCTAGTTCTTTCTGAACCCTGGCTGATCGGTTAAACTCAGCTTTCTGGCCTAAACTCTTCTCCAAGCTGACTGATTAAATTCGGCTTCTCCCCTGGATAAATTGCTCTGCTTAACCCCAAACTAACTCTGGCAATTTATTCTAATTTTTGGCCCCTTATTCTCTGGCTCCTTCTGTTTTTACCTGAAACCTGTCTCTGTAAAATTGTCCCAGTAAAACACAGCCCCCCTTGCTCACTTAAGTTGCCTCTCTTTCCTCTGCTATTTTTCTGTGAGTTGGGTGTATACTATCCCTGATTGATCACTTTGTCTGCCCCTCAATTAAACATCACTTTCAAACATGGTTGCTTCCTTCTACAAACTACCCTTACTTTCACTGTAGGATTAAACATGTGTACTAAGGACATGCCTTTATTCCAGATCCTAGATTAAAGGTGCGTGGTTTGTCTGTATTTCAGCCAGATCACATAGACGAAAGTCTTTGGATGTGATCCTTGTCCTTGTTGCTGGATTAAAATTCCTCTATAAATTAACCTATTTTTTATAATTCAGTGCCCACTATATTTTCAGGCTCTTGATTGAGAAAGATGCAAATACCTGGTCCATAGGAGAAAAATGCTAGTGTTCTTTATTTAAAGGTGGAACTTTTCACAGATACGCAGGCCCCTGTAGTCAAAAAGTAGATGCTTCCTTCAAACTCAACTGGGCCACTTACCTTGCAAGCACAGAAAACATCATAGTGGCTAGCTTTGATGGCAGAGGAAGTGGTTACCAAGGAGATAAGATCATGCATGCAATCAACAGAAGACTGGGAACCCTGGAAGTTGAAGATCAAATTGAAGCAGTCAGGTAAGCAACTGAGATGAGCTTAGACATCATTGACTCTCTTTCTTTCTCTCTGTTTCTTTCTTTCTTTCTTTCTTTCTTCCTTCCTTCCTTTCTTTTTTTTTTCCTTTTCTTTCTCTCTTTCTAAAATATGAAGAATTTGAAGGTTTTGGAGGGTGAATTTGAAATTCTTTATCCCTGTTAATTTTTAGTACACACACACACACACACACACACACACACACACAAACATAAGTCACTATAGATTTATGTGAAGTTTTAGAAAGGCCCTTACTAAGTTTTTTTTTCTATATGGCTTGAGAAAGGGAATTGGCATATACACTACTATCATCCAAGAGTGGAGGGTCATGAAACACAGAGATAAGCCAGAAGGAGTGACTGTGTTATTAAGACTTCCAGGTGTTGCGACAAGATGTGTGGTGGAAGGGACTTTCAAAAGGAAGGAATAATTTGGAATCCTGGTTTGAGAGATGTCAATCTATTATTCTTGGCTCAATTGGATAAGGACAAACCACAATGTTTTCAGTGTACTTTGATGACAATTTTCACTTTAAGGTTGGCAGAAAGCAACCAGCAATTATTAGCACTGAGTGCTAGGCAGTCTTGACATTTCCTCCCTCAAATAAATTAATCTTTCACCATGAAACCCAGCCTCCCACAAAGTCTTAGGACGTGGGACAAAGGTAGACAAGTCCTTTGCTATAGTAAAACAATGACCTTTGGTCTGATTGTTAGTCAATTCCCTTTTCCCCCTCTAATTCCTAATGAGCAGGATTTGCTATTGCCTGCATCCTTACGGGAACTCTGATTTTCCGAGCTTCCACCATGATCACTCATTAATCTCTCCTGACAGCACGGTAGCTGCTTCTTCAAAGCATTTATCTGAATTTCTCCTCCAGACCAATTCCAAATGTTTATGAATTATGAGATCTAATCAGTCACAACAATGACTCTATATCTTGGTACCAATGGTCAATGTCCATGAGATTTCCATTGAAATTATAAAATACCGATTAGACAATTTAAAAAGAGAGATTATTTATTCTGCACCATGGTTTAAGGGATTTCAGTCCACACTCCTTAACTCCGTGGCTTCCAGGCCTTTGGTAGAAAATTATGGCAGCAAAACCTGTGGTGAGTCTATTTGCCTCATGGGTTAATAGAATGGGGCTTTCTATCCTGGTTTTTATTACTTCTGTGCCTTTGTTGATGGATAGCTACTGTTCACATTCAGGATGGGCCTTTCTCTGTTATGTTTCCCCATAGATAGATGCAAGGTTGTTCTTTAGTATTGCTTAAGCCATTTCTCAGTACAATCAAATTAAAAATTAAATTTAGTTGTCACACTAGGCAAACATCTGGCCAAATAGTTGAGTCTATCCGTTAAAGTCAGAACTACACAATAGAGAAGTTGAGTGTACATTCAACCTTGTAGTAAGTAATAGCTGTACTGCCCAAAAACTGGCTCCAATGGCCTGGATAAGGGTGACTCTTCCATTCTGGGAAAGTTTTGGGGCACAACTGACATAAGTCACAATTATAAGGACTTAATTAAGTATAAACACGATCTCATTCTTGCCTTCCCTCATACAAGTACAAACTGATGTGCTTTGAGTAAAAAAGAGAAGCATACTATGGTCAGCACATAAAGAAACAGAATTTGTTGGGGGTAAACTAGGATTAGAATCCAGTCTATCCCACTCTTCTCTTCCAGTGCATTCAGCTTGTGAATTCAATATGCAACCTTTGGGTTCCAACCAATTAGATAGGCATTTAGAGAAGTCTAATAAATCAGCAGTTTGAGGCTACTGTAAATTAGAGATGGAAGATGCAGAGAGAGCCATGGGTGATCATTGTGCTGAGAAAAATAACTTTAAAGAGAAATAATCAATGGAAAGGAAAAAAGTGTTAGAACAGCATCTCTAAGTGAATGAGGATCCTTATGTCAAAGTCAATTACTGACTATTTTCTCTAAAATATAAAAGGAATTTTGGATTAATGAAAGGGTAAATTAGAGGTTTTGTTGTTGTAAAAATTAAGCTTTTATTTAGCAAGACTGATGATCTTTCTATGAGAAGAAGCTATGGTTTCCATAACCTTATGAATCCGAATTCTAAAAAAATGCTAAAATCACTGAGTTAAATATTTATAAAATAAAGTCCTAGTTTACAACAATTAATGCTGTGCAGTACTATCTGTACAATAGAACACTGCTACAGCAACTAAAAGGAACTGAATATAGGAACACAGGTGACTCCCCAAACAATACCGAATAAACTAAGTCAGGTACAAAGTTCAAATCAAGTACAAACTCAAGCCGATATTTATGGAGTACAGCAAAAAGAAACACTTTAATTTATTTTCACTTTTCAGACAGGAAAATGACCAGGAGTTACTTTGTGGTAGCATATATATTTACTTTGTAAAAGTGTACCACTCTGTGAAATTATGACTCAGATCCTCTGTGTTTAAGGAGATTAACAAGGAGAAAAGGTGACAAGTACTCTTAATTTGTTCTTGTGCAGCTCTTCTCTGCAGTTTTGGACACATATCACCAATTGAAAAAAGATTCAGCTGCCCATCACTAAGAAGACTTCCACACCTCCTATCACACCACAAAATTACACATTCTATTTGCTAGACTTTCTTAAGTAAAAAATAATTGGCTTTTGATTTAAGGATAAGATTAAAAATAGGAGCATAAAACAAAGTTCATATTTCTTTACCCGCATTTCAACTCCTGACACAGTTGGGTGGCAAAGATGTTTCTTAATCCATCAAAGAAAATAGACTTCCATTTAATGGTGCTGAGCTAGCTAATCAACACCCAGTACAGGATGGGATTTAGAAGTTTGTGTTTGAATTCTCAGGTAAGAGTCCAGAGACAATTCGAAACGGACTCAGATGTTCTCCATGCCTTTGTCTTTTTCTATTGCAGGGGGTAACCACTTTCAAAAAGAAAAAACATCTGGAGAGATTTAAATTCAATTATGTAAAGAAAAGTGCATCTGGGCTGCAAATTTTTATATAAAGCTGTGAAAAAAACTGCCAGGATTTGTTTTCTGTGAATCATGCACACACACACACACACACACACACACACACACACACACACACACACTTACACACACACAGAATTTTTATGGACTCTACCCTTTTTTGTGTAGTTCTGATGTTAGCATGGTAGATACTGCTCTCAGTTTTTGACCACTGCTCCGGTTGCTCTTAATTTGTAGTAAAATGAAGGAGATAAAAAGAGGACAGGCTTTTTGCATTTGTATGGTTAGCTTATTTTTCTATACACAGTGGAAAACTTATTTGAAAACTTATTTCATGTGTTTTAGGCAATTTATAAAAATGGGATTTGTGGACAGCAAACGAGTGGCAATTTGGGGCTGGGTGAGTAGCTCTCTTGACTCCCAGTTTTGTATGCACTCCCTAGCGAATGAGACAGAACGGGGGTTAACTTAGCATTCACATGTAAATCTGTGGTGATGAAAATCATGCCCGTCAAGTCTTGGACCTCTGAGCAGCAGCAGGCTTCCTAAATGTCTACTGAGCTAGACATGTAACTCTGCTTATTGTAGTGAGATAGAGAGCCCAGAGCAAGAGTCAGGAAGGAAGATAGAAGAGGACAAAAGAAAAGAGGAAGAAAGAGAAAAGATAGCGTATTAATCAGCAAAGATTGTGTGCTTATTGTTTTTAGTTATTATTTTCTTCAAATTTTGTATGGTCACTAGGGTTCACTAACGTCCCATGCCTGTTTCCCGGTGTCTGTGAAAAGGGAACAGGACTCTGAACGTGTATACTTCAGATACTGGCCAATTAAAGCCAATTTAAGCCTCGTATACCATGCTTTCTCTCTCTAAAGAGGCACAGTATATAAAGATGTGAGAAATGTGGAAACCGCGACTCGCTTACCATATGTCCTTATTCCTTTACCTCCATAAAAATAACTGTTTCCATTCCCCAGTCATATGGAGGCTATGTGGCCTCAATGGTCCTGGGATCGGGAAGTGGCGTGTTCAAGTGCGGAATAGCTGTGGCACCCGTGTCACGGTGGGAGTACTATGGTATGTAACTGCTGTTGTGTGCAATGAACTATTAAGTGTTGACCTTAACATTCTAGTGAGTCAGCCATTCCCATTTCAGTGTTCTGTGTTTCTATGGAAAATATCGGGCAGGTTTCTTTCTGTGGCTGTTTACAGAGACGCGTAAGATTTTGTTCTGCCGTTACACAGCGATTGTGTGTTACCTACACATTTAATTTCTCATCAACAAATCCTGTTTCCAGAATTTTAAGATAGTGTCAGTGCTACATTTCTCAAATAAATGTTTCTTTATTGTTATAAGAGTTTGATTTGGGACTTCACGTATTAATAGAGGGGAGAAAGTGTCTGTCTTTTTCCCTCTGACTGAAGGTCAAATGCTAGTGGAACATTAGAGGAGAAGACAGGGACAGATGAATTTCCAGAGGGTTTGCTTTCCCACGGTCTTTCAGCACTGGAATATCATCTTCATTGTGAGATAGAACATCCAGCATCATTTTTCTGAGACGACAATGCTCAGGGCAAGACTAGGCAGAGATGAACATCGAGGTTTAGGAAGGAGTGTAGTATCTTCTCACACCTTCTCTGACCTCACTTAGGTTCTTTATGTAGTAGTGTAAGGACGGAGTTGTTGATAAAGAATCTGCTTGTTAATATTTATACCCTAATGTATGGCAGCACCCATCCTATGAATACTCATCTTTGAAACTCTCTCCAAGTCAAGAGAAGCCAATGCGAAAAGCTACCATCTTTCTGTTGAAAAAATGTGGCAGGCTCAGGGACAATTTAATTTGCACAAAACAGAGTTGTTTTTCATGTGATACTTTTGTTTCTAATTAATTGTTTTGTTGCATGTTTGTTTCTGGAGACCTCTTGTGGCCAGTCAAATAATAAAATAGCCTTTGTGAGGTTGCAACCATGTAAGAGAAGTTCTTGAAATGTACAGGGCCTAATACACAATAACAAAAGAGAGCTTTGAATGTATGTGTAATTTTAAACACTTTTACTCAAAATTTAAAATAAAGAATACATAAGTGGTGTTTTAGGACTTTGCTCTAAAATTTCACAACTACTGTAGTTGTATATTTTTAAATATATTTTTAAAAATTTTCAGATCTTAATATACGTATAAACATGGTTACTATAGATTTTTAAAGCAGCGAGTCCTGACACGGACTGATGGCTATGGAATAGATGTTGGGAAAATTTTTATATTCTCTCAAAGACTCTTTCCCCCTTATTAAATATATAAGCAATGTTGTTCAATTTGATTTTTAAATTAAAATACACATAAAACGCTTATTATCTTTTGCTCTAAGTGCCCTTTAAGATGCTCTATTTTTAAAGGAGTGCTCTGAAGATACATAAAATTCTACACAGTTCGAATTTCCTTTAAGTAAAATAATAGATATTACTACTGCCCATTTAGGAGGAGGGGGAGGTGGCAGTGGAAGAGCAAAGAAGAGCAAACACTTTTTAGCTGCGTTTTTTTTTTTTTTTTTTAATCTAAGCCTCAGTCGTTGCCAAGCGTTGCAAAGCATTGTACGTCTGGCTTTAAGCAATAAAAGAAATGTTAAAAGTCATAGAATTAATGTGGAGGTGCTTGTCCACTCCAGGGGCAGTCAAGTGTGGGGCGACACATGAGATTTATGCTCATTTACTATGATCTGGCCATTTAAGGAAGCAGCTTTTAAAACATCCTATAGAGCAAAAGATAGCAGATTCAGAATGACAAATGTCCCACATCTACCTTCAAATGTGAAACCTAGAATGGACGTTCAGACATTAAGGACCGTGCGTATGACATGAGAGGAGGATGGGGGCTGTGTGGGAAAACCAAGTAGACAAGCCTGTAATTGGAAGGGACCAGGATGGGACCAGCTGAAAGTAGGCATGGCAGCCTGTACTTGAGAGAGAAATGTGTATTAAACTCACACTTTGTACAATGAATACACACTAATAAGTTGCAACAACAAAATCCCATTGGTGATATTTTAGAGTAATATATAATATAGGATTTCATTTTTTAGTTGAGTAAAGTTATGTTTAACTGCCCAAAATGGCAAGACCAATAGTCCAGCCTGTTATTTCATCATATTTATATATAAAAGAGCTTATGCCAGCTCAGCAGACAGATATTAATGTAATCTGTTCTCAGTGCTCGAATATAGCAGCACAAAACTTGGGACCTCCCCATAAAGTGGAGTTTACCGTGACTTAGGACGAAGCAATTGTGTCAATGTGAACAGTTAATTCTTTCTGATCCTGAGGGCTGAGTGCAGATTGGTCAGTGCTGTGGAGCAGTCTTCAGTCTGAGAGTGTGGTCTGGCCATTGGTATCTCTAGCTGCATTAGCAGGGTTTGGCTGGTGGAGATGCATTAGTGAGTTCAGGCATGGGGAGACAGGAGAGATGTGATAGATTTAAGAAGTGCTGTTATTGGAGGTGTTGAAGCTCTTTTCTCTTTTCCTATCCTAGACTCGGTGTACACGGAGCGTTACATGGGTCTTCCGACTCCAGAAGACAACCTTGACCATTACAGGGTAAGAGCTGTGTCAACCTCATAGCTGTGTAAAAGTGGTCCACGGACTTCTTAATTGTATCTATTTTACAAAAAAATACATATATTATTTCCAACAAAATTCTTGTTAAAAAGAAACAACACAGGTGGTTTAGAGATGCTCCAATAGCTTCCCCTACTATATTTTGCATAATTACAGGCTTTATCATATGCTATATAGGTCACAATATGCATTCATTTGGAAATACAAAGCAACATCAGATAATTAGTTTAATTATAAAAATTTTAGTTTAGAAAACATGTCAGATTCAATGTATTTCTTTAGGACCCAGAAGATTCTTTCAGTCTTTAGCAATATATCGAAGTTTTTATGTTATTACAATAGTTAAAAGGTAAATGCATGCCTATAATTTTTTTTTACTCGCAGCCTGCCATGTAGACTTTTAGCATAGGGTTTGCATAAAGCAATTCAGGTGGCAGGTGCAGTTGAGGGGTACCCTGAAGAAGAGCCCTGTCCATGAATCCCCCAATAGCTTTCAATAGTGGGAGAGGCAGTGGGCAGCTGACTCTCCAGAGAAGCTGACACATTTGAAAGGTGACCTGACTATGGCTGTACTTGCCGTTGCTACCGTGGAGACCACAGCCAAGGGAGCACACTCTGTATCCTCCTGATGCAGCGGAATGAACCAGCACCACGCTGACATTTTCAAAACTTCCCTGGGTCTGTTGGCACAATTGGTTGAGGGGGGAAAAAACCTTGTAAAGTAAACGAAAGCTTTTCGATAACAAGTAAAATCATCTCTGACATTTCCATTCTCCAAAAATGTCCAAAAACTCTCTACGGGAGAATGAATTAAAAAGAAAGAAACACAAGAATAATGTCAACACAGAATTTTCTCTGTTGTGACTCTGAATACGTAAGCCTAAGAGTAATATTCCCCTGAGAAGTGTGCATACTTTTCATAAGATGTCATCGTTATAACAATGGAATCTGAAACCATCTGATCAAAACACAATGAGTTCAAAGTTTCAACTTTGCAAGATGTGTGTGTGTGTGTGTGTGTGTGTAATTTTACTTTTACTTGCTACTTTCAACTTAATTAGCAAGCTTGTATGTGCAGGAGGCACGTTGTATTAGTACCTGTATATGTTTTTATATATGTTTCTGAGACATAATAGAAAAGTAACAACCTGCAAATTAAGATGACACACTAGACATCTTTACCTACAAAGAAACCTCATAATCAGGCTATGCCTATTTCTCTTGGAGCTCTCCTCTGACGCTACGCACTCCAGTCTTCTCACTCTGTTCCACGTTCTCTAATCTGCTTTGGGCATTGTTTATCTCATTCACAACTACAATGCTCTTGGCAAATAACCTAGCTCCCTGTACAGTAGCAGCGAGTTTGTAAACTCTTGTGTTTCCCTGCAATACAGTCAATTTCATACCTTGCTAGTACCTTAACCACACACACATTTATACACACAAATGCACACACAGACAAACATACAGGCAGACACAGACATACTCCACATATACATAGACACATAGACATAAACACACAAATACACGTACAGACACAGACATAGACATAGACACACAGAGACACATAGACACACTCACATACATAGACACATACACACACACACACACACACACAGAGAGAGAGGGGGGGGAGTCGTAATGGCACTTTATTTTGAACCTGGCCTGGTTTAAATCTCAGATTCTATATTTCTGTAGCTGCCATTTCTGATATTGCTACGGGTCCCTTATACCTGGCTTGTTATCTGTCTCACTCCTATATATTAGGAAGCTTCCATTGTCCTCTCTCTGAAGAGGAATCTCCCCTCACCCAACACTGTTAACTTTCCTCTAATGACTTTTAACCCAAAGCTTATTCTACCTTGAGTTAGTAATTACTCAGCCCCGGATTGCCCACCCCTTACTGTTATACAACTTTACTTGACTTCAATACTTCACTCATTGGGTGTCCTTCTGTGAAGCATCTTATCTTGCAACTTATCTTGACTTAATTATTTTTAAAAGGTTTTAAGGAAAATACTGATATAAATTGTATTTTTCCATCATTTTTCTCATTTTGAAGCTTGATTTTCTTTTTCTTTCTTCTTAATTATCCAACGTGAAAAAATGGCTTTCTTGGCTATGCCCAAGCATGAAAAGCCCTAGTATCCCAGTGTCTGCCTCTGGAGGATGGTGAATGAGAAACCAAAGCCCAATCTGAAGGGCTGATGAGGCTGGAGGCACAGACTTATGTCCAAACTCTAACACCAAAATTTCTCAGGACGCTTGCCCCGCTTACTCAGAACACATGCATCATTCCTGCTCTCTGAGCCGGCACTCTCTAATGCTATAGCATAGCAGTTTGAATCTGCCATTTCAAGTTTCCTTTCCAGCCTTTTTCATAGGCCCCTCTTTCTTACCAGATCCTCTACCCCCCACAGAGGTCCATTCTCATCTCTCCCCTTAGGTGTTCCCTGTATGAGGTAGTCATGTAAATAGAAGTCACTTCCTCCTGCCAATGGCAACACACGCACACTGGGTGCACAAAGTCACTCTTTCTCTTCGCTGCACAGATGGCACCCGAGGACTGTTTAATCCTTCCACGCCAGGAGTCGGGTTTTCTTGGCATGAAATTCATTGCTGGCAATGGACACATTAAAACTGCCAGTACCAGGGAGCTAAAGGTTCCCAATGTGTTACTCAGAGGAATTATCAGAGAAGGTGATGGCTAAGGTGGGCAGGAAAAGCGAGGTAAGAACATTAAAGGGATTGTCTCCACCTAGCTCGGCCCCCTTGGTTGCTTCCTCTGTGTGTGGAGGACTGAATTTGTGTGGGGATCTGAATCTGAGTAGAGCACTGAATCTAAGTGCCTATTTTTGGTGCACAGCAGGCTTTAGAATAAAGCTGCCCTCCTTTGTTTTTTAAATGAGCCTGTGCTTTTGTCTCTGGCAAGAATATATTCAAACATTCTATTTTCCTCCAAGGCCCCAGCTGCCCCTCGGGACCATCATCTCATGCTTCATTTCTTTCCCAGGTTTGCTCTCTCTCTCTCTCTCTCTCTCTCTCTCTCTCTCTCTCTCTCTCTCTCTCCCCCCCCACCCCCTCCCGCACCATCCCTTGATAAGTGAGAAAGCTAATTCAACAATTTCTGAAAGGTTTCTGTCACTCTATGCCACTTCTGTGGGTAAAGAAAATATTTTGGAAAAAAAAAAAAAAAAAGGCCCATTTAGTCAGTACTCTCTTAGCACATTTAGAGTTAGGAATACACAAAATGTTTGTAGTGCAATAAGTAAGTCTATATTCTTAGTTAAGAAGCCATTGACACATAGAACTATAGAGTTTGGAAGAGAAACTCATTTTCAGTACAACCTGATGAGATGATTCAGTACCAGGGAATAAATGACCTAGACTTTGGAAAAATCTAAATCTCCAAGAGAACATACCTGTGAATTTGGGCCCTTTTACTACTGAGGAAAGAGATGCCACAAGGTGAATTGTCAGTGTGTGCCCTGCTCAAAGCTAGTACACAATTTGTGGAGGCGTACACTTGTATGGTTGACTTTCCACCAGCGGGGATATTATTTCCTATACTTTAAAAGCAGCTGTGAAGATTTGAAGATCCTGAGCCACAGGCTTAGACTCAATACAATAACCCCTGCAGTGATCCTGTAAGACTTTTTGAAGATCACCATCCACTAAGGACAAAGGCAGGAAATCTTTTAAAAACTACAAAGACCCAAAGAGGAACCCACCAAGGACCTGGCCCCAGAGAGATGACAAGTTTGGGCTATTGAGTAGTGTAATTCTGTAGACAGATCTCTACCAGCAGTGTCTATGCATAACAGACAGAAATGGCAACCGGTTTAAGCAAAGAAATGGGACAACCAAGGAGGCACCTCTGCAATCAGTAGTCACAAGCATGCAGCAGTGTAGCCACACCTCAAAGAGTGGGATCTTGACCAATGGCTGAAAAAATTCTCAAAGCCCATCTGCAATCAGAACTTTAGGACACTAATGCATAAGAGACTTTCATTCACTTATTCAAAGTGTCTGGCATTTGATTTGTTCAAAAGTTTATTCCTTATGGAGAAGGAAAAAGTAAAAACACTGGAGAGATAATTTTTTTTAAGTGGTAAGCAGTGCATAAACTTGAACATCACACAGTATCCAATCTGTATGGAAAAGACTAGAGACTTTCAGATGGTGACCATAGAGCCCGGTAATCTATGTCAAAAATGTGAAGGGAATTTGGGGGTGGGGGAGGATGGAGGAGCCAAAAAGTGCAGGATTTCAACTCCCTGCCTCCACCTGAATGCACTCACCCATTCATTTATTGTGTTGTCAAAACTAGACTGTACTCCAAGAGCTTCACAGGAATTATCAGTTTCAAGTCTCCCTAATTCCCATTTTATATTCACAGGGAAACTGAGGCACTAAAATATCAAGCAACATACAGATCTTGAGGGTTCAAAAGGAAGAGGACACTGTATGAGCCAGGAATGAAGGAGAAGGGCAGAGGAAGGGGGAAGACACAGGGAAGACCAGAGAGGTTCCCAACAGGTTACATGAGGGGGAAGGAGCATCAGGGAAGAGAGACAGTGACAGGGAGAAGGGTTTTCCTGGGATCTCTGAGACAGATCTATTGAACTGCTTTGGGAAGAGCAGACCAACTGATGACCAATGCATATGTCAATGGGTAGACTTAAGAAGGGATTGTCTTGTGAATAAGCAAAGAAGTAGGAGACAAGGGCAGGAGGAGTGGGGCCCCAGTCCTCAGCCTTGCTGCCAAGAGGAGAGGGCAGCCTGGAACACACAGAAGGGCTGATTTAACTTGTAGAGGAGATTTATTTTGCATTTTGCTCAAAATTTGATAGGCTTTTGGCAAGTGTATGAAACAGTCATGGATTTGGCAGTCTTCTGCTAGCAGATTTGAAACGTTCAATCCTTAGGAACTGCTGCATCGTTAGGTTATGCAAAACAGGGTGCAATTTTGTAAATATGCCATCTTGCACTGATTTGACATTTGTTCTATTATCCCAGAATATGCCAAAGGGAGAGAGACCTTCAGATTTAAGCCAAACCTTAACTTGTTTGTGGAGTGCTGATAAAATGTTGACTGCTGTGTGATCTTTAAAGCAGCCAGTGTTGCTTGTGAGGCCTGAGGTAGAGCCCCCTGTCTGGGGTGGATGGGAGTTCTTTCCTTGGCAGCTCTTGGGTGCAGTTGTTGGGTAGATGTAAACAAGTACAACATCTTATTTAGTCGGTTGGATCCAGTTTCTCTTAAATGTTTTCTGTGCCCTCTGCCTGGTATTAATGATTATTCTCCAAAGGGCATCTTTTAATATTATTTGTGCAGCCATTGATTTTGGGAGGAGAATTCATAGAGTAAGCTAGTAAGCCCAAGGCTATAGCTTACCGAGTCATTAAGTTGTTATTTCTCTCTCTCTCTCTCTCTCTCTCTCTCTCTCTCTCTCTCTCTCTCTCTCTCTCTCTCTCTCTCTCTCTCTCTCTCGGACCCAGTGATTGATTAGTCCTCTACAGGAACCTGTGGGTGGGAATGAGTAGTTTGGCTGTGATATCAATTGGCTATAGAATATATTGGACAGGGACCTGGGCTTTGGAGTTCAAACAGCCTGCAGTGAAAGTTTGCTTCCATTGCTTCTAGAAGATTGAACTTGAGGAGGTCATGTTCCTTCTCTGAACCTTAATTTCCTCCTCTCCATAATGGGAATAACCAGCTATGCCTCCCAGACTCACAGAAGTGATTATAGGAGACCCCACACCTGCCATGATGTAAAGCTTCAAAAGCATGGCAGCTGCCACCATCCTTATCTTCAGGGAGCAAATTGTCCTTCTGGTCTGTGGATGGCACAAAGGGTAGCGTGAAAATTGTCACACCTCCTGTTTCTCACAGCATCTCCCTACTCTCATCAGCTCCTTCCTTTATTTCAAAAATACAAAGATTTATTTGTTGGAAGGTAGCTGAGGAACCAGCATGATCCAACAAGCAGCTACAGATGGTTCTTCTTGGGGATTGAAGGAAAAAGCTCCTCACAGAGATGCCGTGGAATCGGCATTGCCGCTGGACCAATCCTTTCTACTTCTCTCTGCCAGACTGTTGCTGGCAGCATGGCTCTCCGGAAGTTTCTAGCCTCAGGAGTGTGCCAACTGCACCACCATTGCATCCTTGCCCATTTATCACTCTGAGCTTCCGTTTTTGTCATTGGTGATAGACTATTCGGCTTGTAACTTAGTCATCCATTTCCTTTTTATCATTCTTGTTTCCATGGATAGGCAATGGGGGAATCATCCAATTTGGGTGCATGAAAATAGCACGATTAATATCTTCCCGACCACTAATATATTGGAGAAATGCATGCATTGCCTACACTTGCTTTACATGGTCTCTTCACAGCGTGAAGTGTGCCGTTCAGCGGGCAGTAGAGTCTTACGAGAGAAGCCAGGACGCATAGTCCAGTAATGAACCGCACACCGGCGGTTCCTGAGGCAAAGTGACGTCATTGCATGTAGGGATGAAGGACTGTTTCCTGCACACGGAGAGCTCCTAAGAGTGTGTGCTTTTGGCAGCTGCCTGTCTCTTTCATTGAAAAGTCCCTTAGGAGGCTTCTCCCAGTGAGCAGAAATACGTGTACTGAAATGGCACACTTATTTTGCAACTGCAGGGGAAAGCTTTTGTTTTATTTTTCTCATGCTGCATTAAAGTATTTGTCTTTCTTTCTTTGTAGTGTAATATTGTTAATGTAAAACAATTTGCATCATGACACTTTTATCACAGTTTTCGTCTTTTTCTCAGTATGTTGCGTTTCTCACCATGTCTAGTTCATCACAGCTACAGTGTGTACATCACAACATTTATCTTAGGCTCAGGGTTTTACTTGTTTATAAAAATTGTCTTCTTTCAGCCTGTATTCACTCCATTTAAGAAAAAAAAAGGCAGCCAGAAACTGTTTTGGTCCAAACTCCAGTAGCTATCACATCCCTTGCTAACTGTCCTGTGTATTTATATGTCTCCTAACTATTACTCTACGTTTCAATGACATTTCTCCATCTCATGGCACCGGGAGGTGGTTGGAGCAGCTTCTCTGCTCGTGCTGCCAAGCAAGGCAGGCCCATGGGCTGCTTGAGGTGAGGTGACACAGTTGTATATCTGGGTCAGGTCTGAGTGTTAAAGTCGATTATCATCTGGGAGTAAAGGGTGGGATTGAACTTGTGAATAAACATGGTGGCAGAAAGTCAGCACAGGCTGGGTGCTTGTACTGGTAGGAGAGACCACTGGGAGGGGCTCTTAAGGGGCTTTGGCCCTGTAACTGAGAATGAGCCATGAGTCTTACCTTATCCTGACTCCAGCCTTGTTTAGTAGACAACAATGCCTTTTTAGGAGAGTTTGATTTGATCATCTGTTGGAGAGCAGAGAATAAAGTTTTGTGCTATCACCTGCTGACAGGAAAGAGTTCCTTGCCAACCTTCAGGGTTGTTCAGAGCAATCTCACATTTAATTATTTCACTGTGAGAAGGCAATGCGGCTCAGAATCCAGAGAGTCCACCATGATAATATGCTTCAGGTTTTCCTGGACAGTTAATTAAAATTCTATTTCACAGGACTCCTTTGCTGGAAGACAATCATAAGCCCTTTAGAATTTTACAAGAGATGACAGAGAAACAGAAAATAAAAGAGCTTTTCCCAGACTTGGTCCAGTTTTGACATATCCTAGAATGGATTGTGGTACAAGTTACTTACTTCCTGAACCTGTCTCTTCGTACATAAAGCAGGGTTGGCATAGACCTACTTCACACAGGTGTGAGGATTTGATTTACTTTCACAGCTCCTTCAAGATGATTAGTTACCACAGTGACAGGTACAGAGGAATTGCTCCAGGAAAGGCACCTAGGATTACAACTGCTGTGGTGTAGCCCTTGGAAGTGAGCATAATGACTTTCTAAATTGCAGAAGGAGAATATTTTATCTGCCTATTCCATTTCCACTTAGCTATGCAAAAGTAGGATCAGTTAAAGTAGACAATGCTGAATAATTGCACTTGCTCACTCAGTTTGTAAATATTTAGCTCTGTATTAGATGCTATAATACAGATATTATTGTTATTTAAGGATAATAAATAATATAAGCATGTCACTTTTCTCGTGGACTGTTTGGTGGGATACAAATGAATGTTATTTGACTGGATGAAAAACATGAGTGGCTAAACAAATACCAGTGGCAGTGTTGTGATGAATGAGGGCAAACATGCTGGCTACATGGAATCATACTACATGAGACACATCCCATCAAATGGGAAGTTTTTCTAAAATTAGAGAACAACTTTTAATGAGTTACAATGCTTATTTGAAAAGTTTATGAATAAAGTCTAAATATGGGTTAGAAGTTTAATATGTGGTTGATTATGAAGTAGTCTGCCTACACAAGAGATGTCATTTACCTTGGGCTAACCAGTTCAGGTGATCTTAGGAGTCTTGGTCAATGGAAATTTTTTTTGGGTAACTGCACTGAATTTTGTAGAAAGTGTGTCACTTTCCAGAAACACCACTGAGTTTTCAGTCAGCCTCAACAATTTTTTTAAATGCTTCCACATGTCTCTTGACTCCTAAGTTCAACGACTCTTAGTCTCATTTTGCAGAAATCGGGACTTAGAGAGTGTTGCATGTGTGTCTTCAGTTGTAAAGCCTTGTAATATCAAAACTAAAGACTAGACATGAATATGTATGTAGCCCCCATATCTTTGTGGCCAGACCACTAGGACTCCCAGCAAGAATCTTAAGCATGTATTAGTGCTGTAGATGGAGATATCAATGAAATGCAGACCTTGAAACATGACGAGTTAATGACTCTGTGGAGGTGTCACTATCTCTTCCTATCTGACCCACTCCAGGACAATTAAACCAGACTCCAGTTTCCCAGGATCTAGCTGACACATTTCCTTCAACTCAACATTGTAACTAGTCCTAAATTGAAATAATCTGACCTATTCTTTTAAATATTTTTTTTTCATCCAAGACCTCTGACCTCTATTGTAGAAGCCCCTAGATGACCCAGAGCAAAAGTAGTCCTTCTAACACTTCATCCTGTCTCCCTGGCTGGCTTAGGGATGATATCTAACAGAATTATTTTCTCCAATATTAAAAATGAGGAATTATCAAACAGCCACTGATTTTCTGAGGCCACCCTTGATCTCTTTCACCCTCCCTCCCCCCACCCCCATATGTTACATTTGCTTAGGTATTAAACATCTGTTTACAGAGAGGTAATGTTTGCTTTTCATTCAGAACCTAGCAATGTAGACCAAAGTTCACATGACATATTGCAGAGTATGTTTAGTTGCAAATGCTATGTACAGGCTCTTTGAAATGTAGCATGTATGGCACCATGTGACACATGGTTGCTATGGTAATACACTTTTTGGCTGAACTACAGCAGAAGCCCATGGAACATACATTGCTAATATGAGACTCTGCCCTGTGATAATGCATAGGACACAGCAATCTGTGATCTGGGATTGTAGGGGTTTTGCATGCAGCTTAGGGGACAGGTGCCCTCTTCCTACATGTGCAGGGAAGATGTGGCATTCTTCCTTTCCAGTTCTGTCTCCCAGGCACAGGGCAGGCTGTGCATTCTGCCATGCATAGAGACAGCATTTGCTTGAATATCGGTTTGCTATATTTTGTATCAAAGGGGGGCCCAGCTGAAAACATTTTATTTTGTAAACTGAAGTGAAAAATCAGTTATGGCAGATCCTTTTTTGAATAATGACATTCTTTTTCCCAATTTCAGAACTCAACAGTCATGAGCAGAGCTGAAAATTTTAAACAAGTTGAGTACCTCCTTATTCATGGAACAGCAGATGGTGAGTTTCAGTTAATTAGACTTTTTAGTATCACAGACAGGTTTGCAATTTCACTACTGACAAAACAAAAGCATGAGGGGCAAGACTGTTACATTTACTTCAATAAAACAGTGTTGCTTTCCACAACTCACTTGTCTTGGGCTAAATGGGATGCTGAGTCTTAGAACTTCACTTTCTTCTTGTGTCTTCCCTCTCAGTATCTGAAAATCCAGAGGCTATTAGCTACTTGTTTACGGCTGTTTGCTCACTGTCTTTCCCACAGATAATGTTCACTTTCAGCAGTCAGCTCAGATCTCCAAAGCCTTGGTGGATGCTGGCGTGGATTTCCAAGCAATGGTATACTAAGACTTTGTTTAGGGGGGACAAAGTATCTGGTGGGCCTAGTTTCCACTTTGGGGGTTACTTTATCACAAAGAAGTCTCAATAGGAAGAGGAGAGGGGCTCCTTATTACTCCACTGTGAAGTTGGAGACGTGATATCCTTGAGTCATACACAGAGTAAATATTAGACAGTTTGAGGTTGAGAAACACAGTATTACATATCCTGGGAGTGTCAAAACACCATTCTTCTATTCCTGTGATGGTTCAGTCTCTCCCTGTTTTGATTCAAAAGTAATCACTTATTCTGTAAATGTGTGGCAGAGTAATTCTAAAGTGAAACCAGCACGATAATAGTGTAAATGTAAAATTCATTCTGTTACTATGATTACTCGCCATCCTAACATCAGTGGGGTATTAATCATCAGCATGCTTCAGTTCTTGCAGTTGCTACATTATCTTTTGTTGAACAACTGCAGGCAGCAAACAGTTAGGCTTGTTTATAAATTGAGAAATGGCTGGGTTTGCCTGTACAGAGGAGGTTTGGGGTATTTGGTCTAATCATCTTCTTCATTAGAATTCTTTATCAGATTAAAAAGAATACACACACACACACACACACACACACACACACACACACACATGCATGCACACATGTCTTGCACTAATAATACAATAGTATAAAACACAACTTTCTTAATTGTTTTGGCTAGAACACTCCCAACCCCTTCTGACAGATAATTTGCTGTGTGGTCCATTTCAATAGTGAGTTTCAATATCTTGGACTGAGTTTTCTATTTTGTACGGAGAAAACCTGCTGTATCAGGCCAGAGTCTCAGAAGAAGTTTAGGTTTGTTTTTTTCAGCCTTTAAAGAATAGTTAGATAATACTTGAGGCATGATTAAAATTAACTTATGTCTCAGGAATATGTACCTGCCTGACATAAATGTCAGGTATACAGAGGTTTACATTTCCAGTGTAAAATTTAAGTATTGGTAAATAATACATTTGACTTTTGACTTTACTTATGTTACAGATATTAAATTTTAACAATGACACTGATTTTTCTAGCCATTAGATGTTTATATTAGAAATTTTTTTAAAAATCAATTTTAATACACACTCAAGTATACAGAGATTTGGTGCTTGCTGGTAGCATGCCTGCTGGTATAAAACTTACCATTGAGAGTGTAGTTTTTAAGTGACCTTTGAGTCACATTTAAGGGTTGATTTGGGTATTTTAATTAGAATATACCTATGTTTAAAGTCTTATGTGCTAAATCCAAATGTATAGTGGATTTTCTCATAACCCCCCCTCCCAAAAAAGGAGGACCATAGACTTCTTCAGGACTGAACATGTCTTGCAAAGCTCTGGAGAAGAACTAGATGCCTCTTTGATTACACTTCAGTTTATAAACAATTCCCATGTTTAATACCATGCAAGGGCTTACTTGGATCTTTTCCTTTTAAGGAGAGCTGACCTCCTAATGCTGACCTCTTTCTCTCTCCAGTGGTACACGGATGAAGACCACGGGATTGCTAGCAGCACAGCACACCAGCACATCTATTCCCACATGAGCCATTTCCTCCAGCAGTGCTTTTCCTTACACTAGCACGGCAACGCTATTCACGGCTTATTTAAGAACACATTTGTTCTCAGCATCTCAAAGCTGCACTGTTAAGATGACGATCTTAATAACGTTGTACTGAGACATTTCAGGCTACTTTCCAGTTTTATACCTGCAATCCTAACTAAGGATGCCTGTCTTCAGAACAGATTATTACCTTACAGCAATTTGGATTTTCCCCTCTGTTTTGTTTATCATTTAAAATCATTTCCACATCAGCTGCTGAAACAACAAATATAAATTATTTTTGCAAGAGCTATGCATAGATTTCCTGAGCAGAATTTCAATGTTTTTTTTTCTTAGTAGACTGGTCCAAATATTGTTCCCTTATTTAAGGGGGTGACAAGATGTGGGTAATGATGTCATTAGGGCAGCAACAAGAGAAGCGGGAACAGGGAGTATGGCTAGAAACCCAGGTCCAAGCATACAAACCAACCAGGCTACTGTCAGCTCGCCTTGAGAAGAGCTGTTCACTGCCAGACTGGCACAGTTTTCTGAGAAAGACTATTCAAACAGTCTCAGGAAATCATATATGCAAAGCACTGACTTCTAAGTAAAACCACAGCAGTTGAATAGACTCCAAAGAAATGCAAGGGAAGCTGCCAGCAATGTAAGGGCCCCAGGTGCCAGCTATGGCCATAGGTGCTACAAAACACAGCAAGGGTGGCGGGAAAGCATTGTAAATGTGCTTTTAAAAATTCCCGATGTCTCCTAGTGAGAAGAGGCGGCTTGGAACATACCGACTTGCCCTGTTAAAAGTTGAAAATATTTGTGTCACAAATTCTAACAAGAAGGAATCTTGCATCAGTTTTTCCTACTTCATCTCTTTGAGCATTTTAATTAAAATATTTTAACTGCATTAGCGTTTTAATGAAAAATTAAATGAGGATGTTTTGTGTTATTATTTCTATTCTACACACTGGAATTTTGCCTGGTCATTTAGCAAATATGCTTCCCTTTTTCAGAGGTAATGGGTTATATCCTGAATCAAACTTAAACTACATTGACATATGGACACATTTGTTCAAAGGTTCTTGTTTAACTTGTTAGAAATCCAAGACTGTCTTGTAAACATGGAAAGAGTTCAGCTTTAAAAAAAAAATAGATACATAAAACTGTTTAAAGTTAAATGAATCATAGGAGTTTATCAGATACCCCTGGAATTTCTATTCTCACACCACATAGCTTTGAAGCAACCAATCAACAATAATTTGGTCATTTATTTACATACTACAGAATTCCTAATAGAACTTAACCTAGAAGAGCATGCGAGGTTCACAGCATGAGATGGGATACCCTCAGCAGAGTCATTTTGGTAACCATGTTTTTCTAGGGTCTTGTTTTTTGTTTTGTCTCTGGTCTCTTCTGGGGGGGGGGTGTGATATAATATAAAACATACATTTAGATACTGAACTTGACTTAGCAATGTTTGGATAACTTAGAAAATACTACGTTTTGTTTCAATTATTTATAACACAGCTACATTTTTCAAATGGACTTCATACATTTAAATGCAGTTTCAGGCCAATTTGCTAGATATAATTACCACAGAGCAGTGAGCCACAGCATAAATTCCAAACATGGCAGAAATGGAAACTACCTATGGAATAAAAATGAGATTAGGTAATCACAAGCTTGATGCCGTTTCCCAGGCACTCCACTGATTCATTTCACCTTAAGTAACTCTCAAGTCCTGCTCTCCCGCTGCAAGCATAGCTGGCACTTAAACCTGTAGGTTTCGGGTATAATCCTGTTTTGAACACAGCTCTGTCACTGTGTGCAGCAGCAGCCATCTGCAAAGTTCTAGATAAGGAGCAGAGGTAACACATGTTCCTGACAGTGTGAAAACAGAAAAGCAAATTAAATAAAAATTATCCCTTCTGAATTCATTAATCTAAGCCCCATTATATAATAATCTAGGCTTGTATTAATAAATCTTATATGGTGTATCATATAATATTTATATAAGAGCTAAACCCAATTTTTTCGTTCCTTTCATTTCTAGATTTGTTTCTGGAGCCTGAATTAATAAGAATATCACAGTATGAATTTTTTTTTCAGGCAATGAGGGTTTCAAATGGTGATAATGTGAATAAATTCAGTTTTTATTTGACTCTCATAGGACAAGTTTTACTGTTCAGTAAGAGCTGTAAATTAGATTAAGAACCTGATGCATAAATTGTAGATAAACTTAAGAGTAAGTCTGAAAAGCACAAGAGCTAGTAAAGCCAATAAGATATATAAACATGTCTCATGACATATGCAGCCTCTGGAAGCACAAGAATCAAGTGTCTTCCTCGGAAGGCACCATTACCAGGGACGCATGCGCTAAAGGAAGCGAGACCCGATGCTTCGTGATCCAGGATCACTTCAGTCTGTGCCATTCTGGACATTGTGGTTCTCATTCAGAGTATTAGCAGTTCCACCTCTTGGCACTTACTGCTTTTGCTCTAAGATGGAGAGTACTGGTTTATAAGATTACTAGATTTGTACAATATTTAAGATTCAATAAATTCTACGTGAAAAAACATACCAAAACACAAGCATTTTTTTCCTAAAATAAGATAATTTTGTTGTGCCAACTTGATGACAGTTATTTCAGCAGCATCTTCACATATATCCTGAGTGACCTGAAGCATGCATTTGGGATGTTTTGGGGGACACAGATGGCTGAGAATGAAACACAAATAGGGGTTATAAAGCCATGACATCACCGGCTACCCCATAAGAGAATCCCAGAGCCTAGGTTAGTAAGACCACCATGAAACTCAGTATAATTGGTCATCTCTCTGCATTCATATTATCTGATAATATTAAATTTTAATCCCAAGAATTTGAATGCATAAAAAGAATATTCTTTTTTAGATATTGGAAAAGGCATGTCTTTAAAGGTGTATAGGCCAATGGTTCTCAACGTTCCTGGTGCTGAGAGCATTCAGTACAGTTCCTCTTGTAGTGATGACCCCCAACTGCAGAAAGTATTTTCATTGCTACTTCAAAATTATAATTTTGTGGCTATGAATGATAACGTAAATATGTTTTCCAGTAGTCTTAGGTCACCCTTATGAAAGTGTTGTTAGATCACCCAAAGGGGTTGTGACCCACAGGGTAAGAAACGCTGTTATAAACTATAAATATCAACAAATTTAGTAATTAGTCCTTGTTCTTCGTGGCCTTTTTGAATTGATTCTCTAAGCATGTGAAATTACTTAAAACATATCCATCACGATAGTGGAATTGTATAACATTCAACAAACAAAATCTTGTATTCTCATCTATGTATCTACAGGGATTGGTTCTAGATTCTCCTGTGGATATAGGAACCCAAATTCAACGATCCTCAGTATTTCCCGTGAAATGGCAGTCTATTCATAAATGGAAGCTTGTCCCTCTCTCCACTTCAAACAATCTCCATATTCTTGTAATATTATAGCAATGTAAACACTGTATTGAAAGAAATAATTATAAACAGAAACATAAATACATGCTGAATGCAAACACAGTTGTTTTGGAAATACTTTTGATCAGAGAATGTTTGAACCCTTAGATAAAATGGACATGAAGATTAGGAACACTTAAGATATGTAAAGGTATTTCTTCAAGTTGTTTCTATACAAAAATCATAACTTCATGAACTGTGAGCTGCAAAGTGGACTTCACTGGCTAGTTTTCGTTCTGCTGTCAATCACAGAGAAATGAACAATGGGGAGAGTATAGTATATAGGGTAGGATTGGATGGGATAGGACCAGATAGGTCAGGATAGGATAGGACAGGACAGAACAGGGTAGGGTAGGGTAGGGTAGGGTCGGACAGGATAGGACAGGATAGGATAGGATATACTCAAGCTAAGTCATGTTCTAAGCACCTAAACAAATGCCCTACTAGGGATGAGCAAAGCCTTTCTTGACTCCTGATTGAGATACTGCTCTTCAGCTAAAATAAGACACGTGGGACAAGATAGTCAAAGTTGCAATAAATGTAGTATTATTTAAGGAACATTATCTAACCTCTTCCAATTCAACTCTGCAGGAGCTTAAGAGAAGTATAAAATGTCCTACCTCAGAACTTTTGGATGGCTGAGATTTACATGGATGTAAATCTCCTCTTTCTTTTTCTTTCCTCTTAGCCACAGTATTTTGCTGTTTTCCCTCCCTTGGTGGCTGCATGTATTGCTTAAATCCTCCCCTTAAACTTTGATGTTCTCAAGTGCCAGATCTATGTAGTGTTCACTATGCACTGTTTGTGTTCTCTACTGTAATGGTCTAACCCCGTCGTTTGTATCCCTCTTTATCCTTAATGGACTGAACAAGAGGACTTTCTAGAACATCTCTCACTTATGCTTGTGGAACAGCCTTTGCTTTGGGGTAAATATCAGAGGCACATAGAGTTACCAGGGAGGGTTAAGACACCACCACTACCATCAAGGGGCTTAAAAACAAGCAGAGGAATAAGGCTTCCTGGTAGAACCCTATGACTCCACACACTGAAGAACATAAACTCAGTCCACAGTAGGAAGTAAGGACAACAGGTGAAGAGAAGCAGAAGATGTAAAAAGCCCAGTAAAGAGTAGGAGTTATCTCTGATCGCTGGCCACAATCACACTCACAAAATATTTAAGGGACTAAAAACATCCAGGTCGTCACCTCAGTCTTGCTATATTTTGGCCATCATGACCATGAACAAGCCTCAAATTACTGTCAGTTCTGTTAGCTCAGCCTCCCAAGCACTGATATTAAACACATTTGCCATCCAGATTGTATCTAATTTTAAATTTCTTAACTGGAGACACAAGATAGACATACTAAAATGTTAGAAATCAGTCTATCGATGATAGAAAAGCAACTCTGGAGAATACTGGTTTTTAGCTTGACAGAAATGGAGAGGTCAGTGAATATAGGACCTCACTTCTAAAGCCAGAGAGACAGGTCTAGAAGTCATCACTGAATTGTCTACATCATACTCTGAGTCACCCCCATAACTACAACAATCCTGAACTACAGAAGAACTGCTGGAGGTTTCACTATCCCCAACCTCTGGTCCTACAGAGTTCAGTAATAAACACAACATGGTACCGGCATAAAAACAGACATGTTGTTGGTCAATGGAGTCAAGTTGAAGATGGAGACATAAGTCTACACACTAATGGACACCTGACTTTTGAGGAAGAAGCCAGAGATAAACACTAAAAAATAAAGTATATCTTCAACAAATGGTGCTGGTCAAACTGGATGTTTGCATGTAGAAGCCTGAATCACTGAACAAGATGTTTAGGTACAACATGCATGCTGTTAAGTAGGGGTCACTACAAGAGAACCCACTAGTCAGGAGAATTACTAACCAGCAAGTAGAGTTCTAAATATCGTCTTTGTAACACTCTACTAGATGACCACAGAAGAATTAAGGTCTCATTTGACCTCTGAAGCAAACATAAGGAATACATTTAGGGAATGCTTTTTCCCATACAGATTGAAAATCAGGTGCTCATGAGCTCCATTAACACAGGTCCTATAATGGGGATTCCCTCACCACAGGGGTAACATTACCTGTACCATATTCTATGGGGAAAAGGGCCTGTATATCCTTACAAACTTCTTATTTTCTCTTGATGAGGTTAAAGTTGTTTGAATCCTCCTGAAATGTTTATGTCACAAATATATCTTAACTGTGTGCATATCTTAATATAAATATTATGTTTAGATGACTAAAATACTCTACCTGATTTAATGGTTAATATGAGGGAAAAAATAAAGACAAGACACATTTGCACACTTTATAATAAGCATGAAAATTAGGTAGGATAAATATTTATTTGCACATAACATTTCTTAGTTTTGAAAAACACAATATCCTAGTCACATTTACACAGTACTTAAACATTGCAATAAATTACATTCAAGATATTCAGTAATTTTGACCAGGAATCTGAAATTAGGAGTAAATATAGAATACTACATTTTCTTATATTTTATGTGATTTCAAAATATCAAGATTAAGGTATAGCATTAAAATTCACACAAGAACAAAATTACTAGAAAAATACTCAGAAATACAGAATTTCATAGGCTGATTGCTCGTTTAAACCAGTGATCATGTGAAGTTTCATTCACTGGTCATTTCAACAGAACAGATATCACTCTATAGAGACACTAGGAGAATGCTTTGGGGATTGGCCTGCTAAGTCATAGACAGTGAGAATGTTTAGATGGAGTGTTATCACAACATATACAAAGGTAGCACATTTGGAACAAACAGTTTTGCATTTTTCTTTACCATATATAAATACAGACTTTACTAACTGCAAAATCTTCTCAAAAATTTGGCTCATATCTCATTAAAAATGGCTTCTGAAAGGATTGTGAGGAAATTTTTTTGTTCAAAAAGATATCAAAATATTAAAGTAGTATAGGCCTTGTTGTCTTTTGCCTTCATTAGCTTAATAGCAAAGAGGATTTTCCCAATTATGTGCATTTACATGGAGTACATATAATTTATAAAACTCAGAAGGCTCTGAATTTTTCTAAATCTGGACATTGAATAAGGTTGTCAATCATTGATAATTTTTAAGAGTTAAGAACCTGATGATATTTTACTTTTTATTCAATCACATTTATCTAAACTTAAATGAAATTTATATTTAGTAATACTCAAAAATCCTTAACTTCCTTCCTGTTTCAATAAGCTTAGTAAAGTTGGACTGTTTCATATGGACTGAAATATTTACATAACCTTCTCTAACAGGATCTGAAATTTTAGTTCAAAGGCTATTTTTCCACAACATGCATTTAGTTAAAATGTGGAAAAGAACTTTGCAAAAAAAACAAATACAGCTGGAGATCTGTTGGTCTAACACGACAACATGATAGGAATCAAAACTTAGCCGCACATGACCATGGTCAACAGAACAGCTGCCAGGGCTGGCATCTCATGAACAACATGGCACCAGGTAGCATTCCATAAGTATGTATGCCATAGGTGTATTTGGGAAACAAGTGTTGTCAGAGGGAAAGAAATTCAGTAGCACATTTCTGGTAATGATTTAAAATGAACCTCCCCCCCCAAAAAAAAACCTTCCAAAAATATCTAAAGCATTTAATACAATCCTAGTATCTGACCATGTGGCTACAACTTGAATTCTAAGTAAACACTACTTGACTCTTTGCAGTATGTCTTTTAAGAAGGTATGAACAGGTCTCTGTCTTAAATGACTTGAAGTAACAGTTAGATATTAAGTATTAAATGTATCATATTAAGTCAAAGAAATACATAAATACAATTATTAAAAATGCCTCCAGAGTAACTTTTTGATTTGGGTCTTTCAAAACCAGTCACAAATGCTAAGCCATAAAAAATAAAAAGTAAGACTACCTTTCAAAATTCTTCTGAATAAATTTATCAGACATCTTCAGGTTACTAGAAAATACAAACTAGGCAAAGATGACTTGTTTTTAAAGAAAGCTTTGTTCTAAAGCTGACAATGAGAATCCTGTGTTGGCAAATGTCCTACGGCAGTAACACTGGAGACTCTTGCCTTAGCTACTGGATCTGCTCACAGGGATGTTGACCTGCTCAGGAGCTGAACACAGAAATAGAAAGATGGGGTGCATTACTTACAGTATGAAGGTGGATTTGGGATGAGAGACAGGGTTTACAATTACATGATCAAAGCAGTTTTATTAATAATTGTGACACTCTTCTCATATATATGTAAAAAATAAATTGAAGATCAAGTCATAGACAAGTCTCCCTGTCAACGCCTTTCCCTGAGTCAGCTTTCTTCTCCTTTCGGCTTTCAATGCTAAAGGGAGAGACAAAAGGGGGAAGATAATTACTACTACAATCCAGCTTAGTTACTATGAGATTTGTCTGCTTTTCTCCAGATACTAACAACCCATCAACCCCAAAGAAATACAGGAGCTCCCAGGCATTGCTCTCTCACGGCGCAATGCAGATACACAGCAGCAATTAAATCCTCTGCACTCTGTGAGCTAGAGATCAAGAACTGCAGAGAGGGGGAAATTTAAAAAAATACATGGAGAAACAAAAAAAGACATTTCCAAAGAGTTTTACAAGCATGCAAGATTTATACATGGTCCTCAACTGGGCAAACAAATACTTGATAAGTGGTGAAAATGTCAGTCATGCTCCACATTAAGGTAGCATAAGACCAGAAAATGACAGAACAAGATGCTTCCCCGCTCTGCTGAAAATGGCTTTTCCTTTGTTCCTACACTGGACCTTGATCTCTGGTAAGAAAGATGTCTTGGTAAGTATGATAGACACATTTTTCCATCTGAGAGAATGGCTTACTGCTTGCCACACATGTGTGGTATTTACAGAAAAAAACAAAACAAAAAACCCAGTCTACATATCAAAGAGATGATTCATTTCCTTCCAGAATAGACTCACATCTTGAAAGCTTCTGTTTAATCTCCTCTTCCAGTTATCTGCTCCAGTGATTGTGTTGACAATGTGACTACCATGTTTGTTGGATTTCTACACCATATGTATCACTATGTTTGTTGGGTTTCTACACTATATCTCTCATTATGTTTGTTGGGTTTCTACACTATATCTCTCATTATGTTTGTTGGGTTATTACACTTTATCTATCTTTCATTATGTGCTTCTACTCTCACAAGGAGTCATTATGGAGAGTGCAAATAGAGTGTTCAAACCAAAGACGCTTAGACCAAAGGTTTTGTTTCCAGAAGAGCAACATGATCCTTCCTCCAGTGCTCCTGGTGCCTGGAAAAATCCCATGTGCTGGAGGTCTCTCTGTTCTCCTTCACATTTATGGGATAAAGGACAACTTACATGCAACTTCTGAGATCCTGAACTAGAAGAATTGACACACCTTTTACTGTTAACATAATAATACCTTTAATAATACATTCATGAAATACTTGAATGTGTTTGCACTCTTGGTTTTACAACTATTCTCTGGGTGATAAAGGAACCAGTTTATGTTTTCTATTGGTTTTCTTGTGAATTTTTTTTTAGTGGTCAATAACTTAAACATATTCTAAGAGTGTGTTTTTAAAATTGTTTTTTTCTCCAATTCAAGATAGAAACAGCCCTTCTCAGTTGTCACCACCACCCGGCGCCATCAGGTAAGAAGTGCCGGAGCTTCTGCCATCTGTGGCTCGCTGCCAGCGCTGAGAGCTGGTGTGAGCGAGTGTCTATGGCACCCGGGTGTGTGCCTGCCACACTTCTCAGCACATACTCCTTACAGGTCAGAGCAAAGCAACTTTTTTTCCTTTTTCTTTTCTCCTTCCATGAGAAGAGATGACAGTGTGCACATGATGTGTTGAGCGCCTTAATTCTGTATTTTTAACTTCTCTATCTGTATGACTCACTGTTCTCTACTTTATGTTCCTTTCATAAGACAAATGTCTGCTATTCTGCTTTTCAAATGAACTTGTCCTTAGACTTCACCTGTACTTGCCTCTTCAGCCAAAAGAAGCAATAAAACCCAGCAAAGTGGGGTGGAGCTATAGGCAGAGCACTCACTTTCGTCCCAAGGTTGTGCAACCTACAGCCAGTGACTTAACCTCTCTGAGATAGAGTTTTTTTTTCAACACTAAATTGAGCATTAGACCATATGGTCTCTGAGTCTTCTTGTAGTTTACTTCCAGAATACTGATTTTGGTACTCCTGTTCTAATATACTGTCTTTTGTAAAAGGAATATTGTATCCTATCTTAAGAGACTGAGGGGATAGATACAGAGGCCTCTACTCAAGCATAATTGCTTTGTGCACAATACTTTAGAACTTAGGTTTCATCTAACTTCTTGATAAATACATGACTTCTCAATGGTCACTGGCACCACTTGTCACTAAGTAGTGAGAGGAGGAAGGGGGAAGGAGGAATAAGAGGAAGAGGAGAAAAGAGACTTAGACATCAACTTGACCCACAAATAAGCTCCTTCCTGATCTGCTTTATTATACTGGTGTTTTATATTATAGACAATAACTTTGTTTTATAGCTATTAGTTTATAATGGTTTAATTTATAACCATTAAAATTAATTTGGGGAGGCAGAAGTATTATAATCAGCTCAAAGACCTCTATGAAAATATTTTCTTTGGTTTTTCTAACAGTATGATGCCTCTCTCTCTCTCTCTCTCTCTCTCTCTCTCTCTCTCTCTCTCTCTCTCTTTCTCTCTCTCTCTCTATCTCTCTATCTCTCTGAGTTTCTTATTACATCTGTTTTTCTAGATGCTAATCAATTCAGTCTTTCATTTACACAAATATATATGTATATATATCACATATATGTTATTATTGTAATAAACATATATTGTCAGACATCCTGGGAAGATACAGGAATACACAATAGATAAAATTATCCTTGTTGATCAGCTCTGAAAACATACACACAGCAGTATACAGACTTATCTGTATCTGTGTGTGCAAGAATGTAAGAAGTGATGAATTGAAAGAGAGTGGGAAGAGGTACATGAGGGTTCTCAGAGAAGGATAGGGATGGGGAAATGATCTAATCACATCATAATGTCAAAAGTAAAATAACTAAAACCATAAAAAGAAGAAAGTGACACATTAAGAGTAAAGAGAAAAGACCACTACTGACATGCAACTGAGAAATCTATGGTGAAGCTTCTCCAGGGAACTCAAATATTGTTCTGACAAGTATTTGCCAAGAAGCTGGGGAAAGGCTCAGGCCTAAGAAATCACAGCAAAGGAGACCCTCTGATTGGAGGATGTAAGACGTACAGAGGAGAGGGGAAGAAGCAGAAGCAGGAGCCTGGTCTGATAGGCCAGCCGCGCTCCAGCGGATGGCCCCACATCCAGGGATGTTTGAACAGCATAAACAGGAGTCCATGGCTTAATAAACAAATGAGGAGATGACGTTCAGAGTTGGGATATGGGAGAGGATCAGAAAGGGGAAGGTGGGTATGAACATGATCTAAAGACATTGTACAAAACCTCAGAGAATAGTGAATTTTAAAAATATTGTTAACATTACTGAAAAATGCTCCTTTCCCAGCACTGATAGGTAGCAATGCAAGAAATATACATAGGAATTCATTTTACAAAGCATTGCACTTATTCACTAGTCATGAACTAAGTGCAGTTTTTGAGAGACCCGTTTCTATCAAACTATAAAGGAAGCTGTGGAGGAATCCTCAAGCCGGTGCCTACAGAGAGACTTCACCCCTACATTCTAGTGTCTTTGGTATAGGAAGGTAACTCTTCAATTTACCAAAAGATAAACATACACACCAATCCAGGCACACACGCTTTAATTTACCATGTTGTTGTGCCAGCAAGATACGCTAGGGAATGGTGGTACAAAGCCTGTGGAAGTAACCAGCCAATATGGAACCTATACCCAACACTGCTTGGCTGACCAAGAACCCGCAGATAAATAGCTGAAATGTTCAACAGTGGCAGCTTTAAAGGGATACAAATGGACTCATAGAGTGCTTAATGTGATCATAAACAAATCTTATTAGATTCATGATTTTGAAAATATCATTCTTACACGAAATGCTTAGAAAATAATTTTCTTAATGCTTTTTGTTTAGGCTCTTTAAGTCTTTGACATATCAGGATAACTAGGCTACTTTTTATTTCTTTCTTTTTTTTTTTTTTTTTTTTTTTTTTTTTTTGAGGGACTGATAAAGAGTACCCAGGAGCAGCTAATCACTTCTAACTTTCTTGAAAGGGTTCTCACACGTGCAAAAAGTGAACTACTTATGACACTTAGAGCCAACTTTTTATTTCACAGTCTTCTTATACTTTAGGTGTTGAGTTTAAAAGTTAGTTCTTAGGACTTTATAGTTTATATATTTCATGGTAGTTACCCATCAAGGCAGTCAAAAATTGAAAATCAAATTTAAGTCCATAAAATAAGAAACTGTAGAGGAGTGTCTTGTAGCACTGGTCATCCAGCACCAAAGGAGGCATCCTCAAGGTGAGCCGGAATCACAGTCAGCTCCTAACCTCTATTTCTGGTCAAAGCACATATGATAAAAACAGTATGTAACCGAAACAAATCATATGGCACTGCTGCTCCAAACCTCATCTTCACAGGCCCTTAAGCTTCTGAAGTACAGTATGGAAAATAACTGGCAGAAAAGGGTAGACCAAAGGATGTGTGGACCCAGCTTGGGTCTCAGTAACCTCATCTGTCGGCTTTTTTTGATTTTGACAAGTGGGTTGCCTGCCATTTAGCAAATGTGCAGAGTTCTTTTGTCACACTTCACTGTCTTCAGCAGATGTTGAGGGAAAGCAGTTGCTTTGGAAGGGTATTGTTGCTATTAATATCGATGGTTTCAGAGTTTCTCAAAGCCACTTCCTTTCTTTCAGTGTGAGACAGAGACACTAGCAACTAACAGGTCTAAATTACATCACTTCAAATAGTGAAGAAAAGTGATAGGCGAGGAGCACATTTAGGAACATCAGAGGTTCAAGGCAAACATGGCTCTCTCTCTCTCTCTCTCTCTCTCTCTCTCTCTCTCTCTCTCACACACACACACACACACACACACACACACACACAGTGGGGGGGAGGAGGAAGGGAGGGAGTGAGGGACGGAAGGAGGGACGGAGAAAGGAAGACAGCTAGATTGAGCTTTCATTCTATAATTAAAATTATACCAGTATGAATATGTGGGTTTTAAAAATAAATCAAGAAACACATAACTACACCAATATGAATAATGTTCTCCTTAAAACCAGACTTTTAAAATAAGTAGGTTTTCCAGGAAAGGTCACTCTTTGACTCTAATATTGACTTAAAGAAGCACACATTATGAAACCTTTGTTACAAAGAAAATCCAGGAAGAGTTTGGGTTATGGGCCTCCATAGTTCACGATGAAAAGCATCTGTAATTGTCTCACATTCTCCACTTGGTTCCCATGACTGGCGTTTTATTTTGAGTCTATCACCTAGACTTCATATTTAAAATAAACAGGAGAAATGTCAATTTTTACTGCCCACAGACTCAAATTGCTCTGCTATTACTCTGATTTCCTCTTAGGAGTTCTGACAAACACAGTGACCATGAGGATTACTGCAAGGGGCTTTAACTAGAATTTTGAATGGAGAATATCAAATTATGTTTTAGAAGGAATATTACTGCTGCTTAATCCAAGCAAAGGAATAAATACATGCTGGTTTTGAAGTCCTGTTCAAAGACATCATTCAAAAATTTTAGAAATAGTCTGTTAAGAAGCTTATATCAACCTCCTTTGCTCTAAATTTAAAGAAATTTAGAGAAAGCAATCAGCGAGATTTAGTCAAGCAATGAAAGAGGGAAAGAAGGGAGAAAGGAAGGAAAGACCACCCCAGCTTCTGGGGTGAAGATGATTGCTGTCTTGTTTACTCTGTTTGCTACAGAGATGACATCAAAGCAGCATGCCATTTTGGGGTGACAAAACCTTGCAATAAGAGATCCCCCCCCAAAGAATAACGTAGTCTCTCTATCTAGCCCATGGCTCCAATTGTGTTTCATGAAGTTTGGAAGTTTAGATATATCACAGAAAGCTCCCAGATTTGCAATTTTCAAAATTAAAGGGACAAATTCTCTTTTCCCAATCTAGCAATTTGCTACCATTGCTCGCTGAGTACAGTTCTGCCAGGTCTATTGTTTTATATGTGATACACCTGCATACATTAAAGGAAAAAAAAAGTTCCCTCATCTTTCCGAGTCCTTTAAAGAAACGAGTAGATATAGACCACCATATATATCAGTCTGGCATTGGATTGGAGTTCAAGACTTTCCAGGCCTTTTGCCTCCCCAAAACTCACACAGATGACACAGGCTGACCGGGTTCCAGTAGACACCACTTAACATAAGGAAATGCAACCAGGGAATAGGTTTGAGGGAAAAGATCTTACCTTTGGGGAATCAGCTTCTAGAGTGATTAGGAAGGGGAGCTTATGACAAAAGAATGTAATATAAAAATTAAGCAGAAAAGTTAATGAAAGGTTATAAAATAAGTAAATTAAATCATTTTCACACCATCCCCAAACATCAACCATTTTCCTATGAGAAGCAAAACTAGTTTAATACAGAACTTTCCTCTTTTTCTCTTCAGCATCTAAGATGGCGGCCTGGTATGATCTAAACTCATTTATAAATTCTGGAAAATTCAACTGAAATATCAGAATTCTCTTACTACTTAGCAACACTTCCTCTCTCAGCGTGCACAGCTGCAGGACTGCTCGCATGTCTACAGACAGATGAGAAGATGGATGTTCAGGTGAGGTTAGGGGACCTTGTCAGGAACTTGAAAATAGGGAACTGGAAATCAACTAAATGTAGAATGATCCTTACAAGTGCCAAATCATTTCCACAAAGAAATAGGAAGTGGGGAATGCAGTCTGGAGCCTACAGTAGTTCTGAGAGTTTGTGATGAAATCCATGAAACCACACAAAGAAAGAGTGGGCCAGAATGAATGTTCAAAATTGTCATGCACAGGGGTCGTTAATAGCTCCATTTCCCCCCCACTGTTGTAGTTTTGGAGTTAGCTTTAATTTGAAAGGAAGACACTGAGAAGCATAATGCTTGTAAAAATTACCATTCTCCCTTTAGAAAAAAAATTATGAAATATTTTAACTTTAAATTTGAATAAAATCAATAGTATCTGTTGAATCAATCTGGTGAATTTATGCCACAAAACATTAATTAATATAACCTTATTATTTCAAAATTCCAACCTTTTAGAAGGAAAGCGTGACTCCTTTTCTTTTGTGTTGTCAGCAGTAACTAGAAGGTTCCCCCACATGGCAGTCTTTGACATTTCATCAGAAATATTGATCACAGATGGGTCGTCTCTAGATAGGAGTTTACCCAAAATGGGATATATAGTCAATAAATAGGTAAAGGGGCATTCAGTTAGGGAAAATGAACATCAGACAATTTTATAAGTATGTAAAACATTTTATCAAAGTTTTTATAGTAAAGCAAATACAACATAAAGTTTTCATCTTAAGTAATTTAAAATGTACAATTATAAGTTATAAAAGGCGCTTACAACTTATAGCCTACTACTAGCTTCTGTCTCCAGAATTCTTTCATCTCATCAAACTGAAATTTATTTCTGTTAAACAACTTTCCACTTCATATTCTGTGTCTATTGTTTTGAGAATATTAAGAGCCCCATGGAAAATGGATCACACAATGTTTGGCTTGTGTGTGTGTGTGTGTGTGTGTGTGTGTGTGTGTGTGTGTGTGTGTTTTACTGGCTTAATTTATTTAAAGTGTCCTTATAGTTCAAGATGTCTAAACATATGCCTATGTTTATCTTCTTTTTTAAGGTTGAATAATATTCCATTTTGTTTATTATAATAGCACATTTTTATTGAAGAATTTTATTTTTAAAAACAAAGATAAATGTACAAATTTTAAGCATTTTTTGCATAAAAGTATACGAATACATTTTTGTCATTGCTTAGCTTTTTTTTTAAGGTTTGATAGTGTGCAATAAGGTCTTACTAGTTACAATGAGCATAAAGTACATGTAAAACAGGATGTAACCTGGAATTAGTCAAAGTTTTCTTGGTGTGTAAGGAGTAAACATAATGGTTTCTTCTTTTCTTTTCTTTTTTTTTTTTTTTCTTTTCTTGAACTTCATATAGTCTGTGAGTAGTTTGTGGGGTGTTCAGAGCTTTCTGGGGTTAGTATTCAATTATCAGTGACTGCATATTATGTCTGTTCTTTTGTGAACTGGGTTACCTCACTCAGGATGATATTCTCTAGATGCATCCATTTTCTTAAGAATTTCATAAAGTCATTGTTTCTGATAGCTGAGTAGTACTCCATTGTGTAAATGTACCACAATTTTTGTATCAGCACATTTTAATAATTAAAATAGAGAAGCATTAACCAACTCTCCATTATTAAAAAGTATTTGAAAATCTAATGAACAGAATCGAGTTTTATAGATAAAGACTTGGGCTACAGTTCTCTACTCCATTCCAGATCACCGAGATCAGTTTCCGTGTCTGTTGCTCAGTCACTTGCTCCTTGCATTTGCAGCATGGCAGATCCCCTGCAATAGCTGCCACAGGCTCAGATGCCTAAAATACTCTGCCTTCCTCCCCTCTGACCTCACTTCTTGTTATCTTACAACTGTTTACTGCTCTATAACCACATTCTAATATTCTCCAGACTATTCTTGAACAGTCTAGAGAAGCTCAGTGTTCCTAATGCTGAGACCCTTTAATACAGTTCCTCATGTTGTGGTAATCCATACCATAAAATTATTTAATTGCTACTTCATGTAATTCTGCTATGGGTATGAATCATAATGTAAATATGTGATATGCAGGATATCTGATAGTTGACATCAGAAGAGTAACAACCCACATAAGGCAACTTCCTCAAAAATATATAAAAATTCTAAAGAAAATATTACAATGTATAGATAGGGATTTGGGGTACAGTTTTCTTAATCCATCCCAGATCTCAGACTTTTGTTTCCAATTCTGTCCTAATTTCACCTGCTCAGGCATGCTTATGCTGCGAGTACTTTAAATTGCTGTTCTGCCCCCTAAACCTTCCAGTTGTTTTCTTTGTCTTTCTATCATTCCTTTTGCCATGTATAACTCTGTATTAGCTGTGCACATTTCTGTGCTCTGTCTTTATCCTTTACTTAGATAGAATCACGTGACAGCAGGATTCTAGATCACTGGTTAACAGCTGCTTTCTCAAAAGTCAGTGGGCATGGCATGTACTCTGTAATTCCTTGTTTGAAAGTGAATGCAGCCTGTGTCTTTGACAGAGCATTTCCCATACAGCTGGGAACCTACAGTATTAGGTTCTATGCTGGTATTTAGCTGGTTTGTTTAGTTTTGTTCTGTTTTTAGAGGGTAAATTTACAATACTTATAGAAAATATTTATGATGCTTCAAAACTTCCCTGAGTTAAAAACACAATCAAATGGCAGCATAAACTAATCACAGATGAAGTGACAATTTTTGTAACTAAGAAAATAGGTTTTTTTTTTTTTTTTTTAGTACATATAACTAGCATACTTTACTATGGGAAATGTTATATTAACAAAACTCCTGAGCTAGCCTCCATTGGTGACTACTCACAAGAGGACAACAAATCTACCAGTTACTGAACAAAGCACCAGGACTCAGCCTTGCTTAGTCTGAAAATATGTGTTTAATTTCTCCATCCTCCTTGAAAATGGAACTTCTTAGAATCTCAGAATAGGGGTTCAACCAATTTCAAAAAAAGCATCACATGAAAAACAAGTATCTCATGACATTATGAGAGAGACTTATGAGGAAAAAAGGTTTAGAAAATTCTGAATTAAACAAATTTAAAATTAAGCTTTAAGTGGGCAGTACTGTTTTGATTATCTCACATGCAAAGGTTATTTATGAATTTCAAGCTAGCATGCAATTTGTACCATTGAGCCCTTTTGAAATGACATGTCATAAAACTAGTCTCTGGAGAATTCACTTAAGAATATACTGACTCTCCTCAAGGGTATTGAGAGAGTGAGAGAAAGAGAGAGAGAATATGAGATTGAAGCTAAAATACTTTCACCAATTGCATGTACTTTTATGTCCCAGGAGATTACATCCAAGCATTTGGGGAGGGTACCATGTTGGATTGTGACTCCAAGATGCAATAATTTTTTTTGCCACATTGGCAATTTCCTTCCCTTAAATAATTTCAAATTTATTTATTTACTGGCAAAACCTAAGAATTTAGGACCCTTGGGTACCAAATAGTACTTGAAATAGACTTTAGAAGAAAATTGTTGAAACTAAACTTTGAAAGAGGAAGGAAGCCAGAGAATGAAGCAGAGAGGAGAAGGGAGCAGAAGAACAAGGGATGGAAGGAGCAACGAGGGGAGAAGAGGTCAAATGTCTGGAAGTTTCAATTGTAACTAACAAAACATTGTTTTTATGTCTTTGTGTATAAAAAGAATGATGTCATTTTCACAACTGCATCGATATTTGCTTAAAAGACAGACATGACTGATTCCTTTGGTTCAAAAACCTGGGTTATCCCACCAACCAAAGAGTACACATGGACCCATGGCTTCGTCTGCATATGTAGCAGAGGATGGCCTTGTCTGGCATCAGTGGGAGGAGAGGCCCTTGGTCCTGTGAAGGTGTGATGTGGTAATGCCAGGGCAGGGATGTGGGAGGAAGTGAGTGGCTGACTGAGGGAGCACTCTCATAGAAGCAGGGGAAGGGAGGATGGGATAGGAGTTTTCTAGACGGAAAACCAGGAAAGAGGATAGCATTTAAGATGTAAATAAAATATCCATTAAAAAAAAACTAGGTTATCTTTTTGGGAGTGACTTTTGTTAGGAGGATATTCTCAGAATAAAAGTATTTCCCACTGTCACCTTATGGATATTGGCTTTGTTTATGCTGACAGTGAACAATGTTACCTTCTGGTCATTTCTGAGAACATGAAAGTGATCTTTCCTATATCTTTTAAAATTTTAAAGAGAGAAAATTTGAGAGAGAGAGATGGGGAGAGGGAAAGGGAAAAGGAGAGGGAGAGAGATGGGGTAGAAGGAGAGGGGTGGAGAGAAAGAGAGAGGGAGGGAGGGAGAGAGAGAGAGAGAGAGAGGGAGAGAAAAGAGAGAGAGAGAGAGAGAGAGAGAGAGAAGGCTATGCCACATTTGGTTTTATTTATTTGGCTGCACAATGATTGCTGGCAGGACATACTGGAATGTAGAAATTTTTTTTTTTTTTTGGTCTTAGGTTGTTGTTTTAACACAACCTGAATAACTTCTTCATAGTATAGAATTCTTAAGCTGAGTATAACCAGCACATTCTAGACCTCTCGCTGCTATGGTTTAAATATCTATTTACCTGTAGTGTCCCTCCAGTGGGAGTTGTACTGTGCCCTCGTCTTCCATGGCTAGCATACTTTGTTCTTCCTGGAATGACAAATGTAACATGCATAAAGTGAACTCGATGGGTCTCTATTTTACATTAAAGAAGAAACACAGATTAATGTTTTATTATCTCATTAACCTCAGGACCCTCCACTTTGTTTGCACTTATTAATGCTAGCACAGGTCCTTTCAATAAAGCCTCAGCGACTAAGAACACAGTAATTAAGGAAAGTCTCATAACATGAAGTAATTTAAATGCTAACGATAATCTCTTCCTTGTCACTCAAGGCAAAACATGGTTAATTCCCAAGCACATTAAAGAAACAGATTAAATTGTACAAGAACGATTGGATGGGTGATGCACTGAGACTTTGGCTTTATAAGTTGAATTCACACTCCCCAAGTTCTCTGCTAGGTGGAGGTGAGGGTTACATATTTAGAGTACCAATTTTCAAACATGCAGAGCTGTCTGCATGCAGTGCTAAAAATATCACTAGGGTCCTACCTCTAGAGGGTCTGGTTCTGGAGGTCTGAATAGAGAGGACACACAACTGTGCATTTCTAACAAAGTCCAGGTGTTGATTATACTGATCTGGCACCACATTTTGATAATTGCTCTAGAGACTTGCAAAAAGACAGAAGACCCTTTCTTACATGCACCAAAACAAAGTATCTGTTAAACGTGCTTGAGAACCTGAGTCCACATCCCCAGAAACCACATAGAAGCTGGGTCAGCACCATCAGTGCTGAGAGTGGAGGCCAGGAAGTCCCTGAAGCTCTTTTTCCAGCTAGCCTAGTTGATTCGTGAAATCCAGGTTCCAAGACACACTCCCCATTCAAAAATTAAAATAAAAAATGATAGAAAAAGACACCTGACATTGACCATGTATATTTTTACAAACACACATACATTATATATGTGTATATATATACATGCATGTAAACCTGAACATATAACCTTTCACAGATTTGTGACTTGTCATAATGAAGTAATAGACAAAATACCCTCCATTTAGATGTATATTAAGGTTTTGTTTCATGCTTTATATTTCTTCTTACAACAGCAATATATTATCCTTCTCTGAAAGGTAAAAACACTTAATATATTCTTGTACACATTTTCTTCATTTATAAAAATTTTAACCCATAAACTTTGAGATAAAGATAAGCTTATGGAGCAGAGCAGAGCCTGGCCCAACCACCAGCCGGAAAGGCGGCTCGTACAGGCTGAGCTACTGTGACCTGGAACAGATCTTAGGAACTTCTGTTCCCACCCGGAGAGGGCTTCAGGACGCAGAGCAGAGCCTGGCCCAACCACCAGCCGGAAAGACGGCTTGTACAGGCTGAGCAACTGGTGAGTGGGAGACCTAGGCTGCGGGGGAGCAGAGGGATCTCTGCGGAGTGCACACAGAAAGGGCACCCCCTGCCCTGGCCTGCCTTGTCCTCCCCGATACAGTGACCGGGAACAGATCTTAGGAACTTCTGTTTTCACCCAGAGACGACTTCAGGACGCAGAGCAGAGCCTGGCCCAACCACCAGCCGGAAAGGCGGCTCGTACAGGCTGAGCTACTGTGACCAGGAACAGATCTTAGGAACCTCTGTTCCCATCCGGGGGCGACTTCAGGACGCAGAGCAGAGCCTGTCCCAGCTGCCACCCGGAACCTGGGCTGCTGGGGAGTAGAGAGATCTCTGAGGAGTGCACACGGAAAGTGTACCAGGGACACAGACCAGATACAAGGGAAAGGCAAGAACATATCACTGACAACAAAATGGCAAGAGGAAAGAGAAAGAGTATATCCCAAGGAAACCAAGACAATCTAGCAACACCAGAACCCAGCTCTCCGATAGTAGCAAACATAGGAATTCCAAACACTCCAGAGAAAGAAGACACAGACCTGAAAACATGTCTCAAGACGCTGATAGAGTTACTTAAACAAGAAAGGGAGGAAAAGCAAAAAGATTCAGAAGCTTTTAAAGAAGAAACAAGAAAAACACTCAAAGAACTCAAAGAACGAGACGAAACCAGAACCAAGGAAATAAAGGAATGGAAGAGGAAAATTAAAACAGAAATTGACACAATAAAGAAAGCGCTAAAAGAGATAACCCTAGAGTCAGAACACCAAAAAAAGAAATCAGGAGTCACAGAAGCAAGCATTTCCAACAGATTACAAGAGATCGAGGAGAGAATCTCGGGGGCAGAAGACAACATTGCAAACATAAACAAAACAGCCAGAGAAGATGCAAAAAACAAAAAGCTCCTAACCCAAAATGTCCAGGAAATACAAGACACAATGAGAAGACCGAACCTAAGAATAATAGGAATAGAAGAGGGAGAAGAGTATCAACTAAGAGGCACAGTAAATATCTTCAACAAAATCATAGAAGAAAACTTCCCTACCCTCAAGAATGAGATGACCACGAGCATAAAAGAAGCCTTCAGAACTCCAAATAGGTTGGACCAGAAAAGAAATACCTCCCGACACATAATAGTAAAAACATCAAGTGCCCAAAGTAAAGAAAGAATACTAAAAGCAGTAAGGGAAAAAGGTCAGGTAACATATAAAGGCAGACCAATCAGACTCACACCCGATTTCTCAACAGAGACTATGAAAGCTAGAAGAGCCTGGACAGACATCATGCACTCCTTAAGAGAGCACAAGTGCCAGCCCAAGCTGCTATACCCAGCAAAACTATCAATCACCATCGATGGAGAGACAAAGATATTTCAAGACAAATCAAAATTCACACAATATCTGACCACAAACCCAGCACTACAACGAATTATAGGTGGAAAACCCAATACAAGGAGGGAAAATACAGCCTAGTAAAAACAAGAAAACTCCTAAACAAAAAAACTAAAGAAAAAAACACAGACACAACTCAACCCAAAAAAGCAAAAATGGCAGGAAACAGAAACAATTATTCCTTGATATCTATTAACATAAATGGTCTCAACTCCCCAATAAAGAGACATAGACTATCAGACTGGATACATAAACAAAATCCAGCATTTTGCTGCATACAGGAAACTCATCTCAGAGACAGAGACAGACACTATCTCAGAGTAAAAGGGTGGGAAAAAAACTTCCAAGCAAACAGCTCCAAGAAGCAAGCTGGAGTGGCTATTCTAATATCGAATAAAGTAAATTTCCAACCAAAAGTTATCAAAAAAGATAAAGAAGGACACTTTTTACTCATTACCGGGGAAATCTGTCAGGAGGAACTCTCAATCCTTAACATATATGCTCTAAATAAAAAATCACCCACATTCATAAAAGAAACTCTACTAAAGCTCAAAAAATACATTTCACCTCACACAATAATAGTGGGAGACTTTAACACCCCACTCTCACCAATGGACAGATCAGGGAAACAGAAACTGAACAAGGACACAGCAAGACTAGCAGAGACTTTGAACCAACTAGAATTAATAGATATATACAGAACATACTATCCTAAAGTAAAAGAATACACCTTCTTCTCACCACCCCATGGCACCTTCTCGAAAATTGACCACATAATTGGACACAGAACGAGCCTTCATCGATATAAGAAGATTGAAATACTCCCATGCATCCTCTCAGATCACCATGGTCTACAGCTGGTCTTTAACAACAACAAAGACAACAAAATGCCCACATACACATGGAAACTAAACAACACTCTGTTAAAGGATAGCAGGGCCAAAGAAGAAATAAAGAAAGAAATTAAGGATTTTCTAGAATTCAACGAAAACGAAAACACAACATACCCAAACCTATGGGATGCAATGAAAGCAGTATTGAGAGGAAAACTCATTGCCCTAAGTGCTTCCAAGAAGAAACTGGAGAGAGCTCACATCAGCAACCTGACAGCACAGCTAAAAGCACTAGAACAAAAGGAAGCAGATATACCCAAAAAGAGTAGACGGCAAGAAATAATCAAAATTAGGGCAGAAATAGACCAAATGGAAACAAAAAAAAACCATTGAAAAAATCAACAAAACAAAGAGTTGGTTCTTTGAGAAAATCAACAAGATTGATAAACCCCTAGCCAGACTAACTAAAGGGCAAAGAGAGAGTATCCAAATTAACAAAATCAGAAAGGAAAGTGGTGACATAACAACTGAAACTAAGGAAATTTAAGAAATCATCAGATCCTACTACAAAAACTTATACTCCACAAAATTGGAAAATCTGGAGGAAATGGATGAATTCCTAGACAGATACAAGGTCCCAAAGTTGAACCAGGACCAAGTAAACCATCTAAATAACCCTATAACACCTAAAGAAATAGAAGAAGTCATCAAAAGCCTCCCAACCAAAAAAAGCCCAGGTCCAGACGGGTTCAGTGCAGAATTTTATCAGACATTTATTGGGGATATAACACCAATATTCGCCAAGCTATTCCAAAAGATAGAATCAGATGGAATATTACCCAACTCATTTTTTGAGGCTACAATAACCCTCGTACCTAAGCCACACAAAGACCCTACAAGGAAAGAGAACTTCAGACCAATCTCACTTATGAACATTGATGCAAAAATACTCAACAAAATCCTTGCAAACCGAATCCAAGAACATATCAAAACCATCATTCATCATGACCAAGTAGGCTTCATCCCTGAGATGCAGGGATGGTTTAACATAAGGAAATCCATCAATGTAATCCACCATATAAACAAACTTAAAGACCAAAATCACATGGTCATCTCACTAGATGCTGAGAAAGCATTCGACAAAATCCAACACCCCTTCATGTTAAAAGTCCTGGAAAGAACAGGAATCCAAGGCCCATATTTAAACATAATAAAAGCAATATACAGCAAACCAACAGCCAACATCAAACTTAATGGCGAGAAACTTGAAGCAATCCCACTAAAATCAGGGACTCGACAAGGCTGCCCACTCTCTCCCTACCTATTCAACATAGTACTGGAAGTCCTGGCTGGAGCAATTAGACAGCAAAAGGAGATCAAGGGGATACAAATCGGAGAGGAAGAGATAAAAACATCACTCTTTGCTGATGACATGATAGTGTACTTGAGTGACCCCAAAAATTCCACCAGAGAACTCCTACAGCTGATAAACAAGTTCAGCAAAGTGGCCGGATACAAAATTAACTCAAACAAATCAGTAGCCTTCCTATACTCAAAGGACAAACATGTGGAGAAAAAATTAGGGAAAAGGTACCCTTCACAATAGTTACAAAAACTATGAAATACCTTGGTGTGACTCTAACTAAGGAAGTAATGGACCTGTATGACAAGAACTTCAAACCTCTAAAGAAAGAAATTGAGGAGGATCTCAGAAAATGGAAAGATCTCCCATGCTCATGGATTGGAAAGATCAACATCTTAAAAATGGCCATCCTACCAAAAGCAATCTACAGATTCAATGCAATCCCCATCAAAATTCCAACCCAGTTCTTCATGGAATTGGAAAGATCAATGTGCAATTTCATATGGAATAACAAAAGACCTAGAATAGCGAAATCCATCCTCAACAACAAAAAAACATCTGCGGGAATCACTATCCCTGACCTCAAGCTATATTACAAGGCAATTGTGCTGAAAACTGTATGGTACTGGTACAGAAATAGGCAAGTTGATCAATGGAATAGAATAGAAGATCCAGAAATGAGCCCTCATGTATATGGTCACCTGATTTTTGACAAAGGAGCAGTAAACATTCAATGGAAAAAGGACAGCCTATTCAACAAATGGTGCTGGTCCAACTGGCACTCAACATGCAAAAGAATGAAAATAGACCCGTTCTTATCTCCTTGTACAAAGCTCAAGTGTAAGTGGATTAAAGATCTCCACATTAAACCAGATACACTGGAACTATTAGATGAGAAAGTAGGGAAAACCTTAGAACACATAGGCACAGGAGAAAATTTCCTGAACAAAACACCAATGGCTCAAGCTCTAAGGTCAAAGATTAACAAATGGGACTTAATGAGATTGCAAAGTTTCTGTAAGGCTAAGGACATCGTCAAGAAAACAAAACGGCAACCAACAGAATGGGAAAAGATCTTTACCAACACCACATCAGATAGAGGCCTAATATCCAAGGTGTACAAGGAACTCAAAAAGCTAGACACCAGAGAATCAAATAACCCTATTAAAAAATGGGGTACAGAGCTAAACAAATCATTTTCAGTTGAGGAACACCGAATGCCCGAGAAACATCTGAGGAAGTGCTCGACATCCTTAGCCATCAGGGAAATGCAAATCAAAACAACCCTAAGATTCCACCTCACACCAGTCAGATTGGCCAAGATCCAAAACTCAGATGACAGCAGATGCTGGCGAGGCTGCGGAGAAAGAGGAACACTTCTCCACTGTTGGTGGGGTTGCAAGCTAATACAACCACTCTGGAAATCTGTCTGGCGATACCTCAAAAAATTGGATATAGTACTACCTGAAGACCCAGCTATTCCACTTCTGGGCATATACCCCAGAGACACTTTAATACACAACAAAGATGTATGCACCACAATGTTCATAGCGGCTCTATTTATAATAGCCAGAAGCTGGAAAGAACCCAGATGTCCTTCAGAAGACTAATGGATACAAAAATTGTGGTACATATACACAATGGAATACTACTCAGCCACCAGAAACAATGACTTAACCAAATTCTTAAGAAAATGGCTGCATCTAGAGAAGATCATCCTGAGTGAGATAACCCAGTCACAAAAGAACAGGCATAATATGCAGTCACTGATAGTGGGATGCTAACCCCAGAGGCTTGCACTCCCCCAGAAACAACTCACAGACTGTATGAAGTCCAAGAAATAAAGAAAACAAAAACTATACATATATTCACAAAACAAGAAGACTTTCACTATTTCCATGTTGCGTTTTGTTTTGCATGTACTTTACGCTTATTGCAACTAGTATGTTTTCAATGCATACTGTCAAGCCCTTGAAAAAAATCAAGTACTGACTAAAAAACATATTCACATGGTTTTATGTAAAATTTATTTTAATGTCTGAAAAAACTGTACTGACAAAAATGTATAATTTTAAGCAAAAAATGTTTAAAATCTTTAAAAAAATAATAAGCTGTTAGTCTTTTGTGTAGATGGAAATATCTCAAGAAACACTTCTTGTTATGATTAATAATTTGAGTCTTATTTGTAACAGATAAGAGACCAATGTATTTTCCATGTATTTTCATGTTAAAAAAAAAATAAATCTTGTTTTGAAGACAAAAAAAAAAAAAAAAAAAAAAAAAAAAAGATAAGCTTATGGCTATCATAAAGAAATATCATTTATTTTTCAATGACAGTATCATTAAATTTTTGCATTCATGATATATGTTTAGATATATGAAGATTGTGTGTATACACACAGTCTTATTTAAGGCATTCAGTTACAAATTTGTCATCTGCCCTTGGCCTAGATTATTATTTAGGACAATTTTTAAATGTTAAAATTGTTGTGTCTGACTCCTGGAATAGATTTATAAGATATGCAGACCCAAAGAACCAGTTGTTCCTTCCTACCTGGGAAATGGCTAAGAAGAAACAGTATTGGTACTAAAGGCCCCTCTTCTTAGCTTAGCTTAAATAATGTGACCAAACTAATTAAGTTAACACACTGAAGTTAACCAGATTAAATTAAACCAGCTGCCTAAACTCAGTTTAGTTCAATTGACCTAACTGAACCAGTTTCTAGTTGGTAATGAGATGGCATTGGCTTACTGCCATTATTTCCATGGGCAAAATGTTGAATGCCATATTTATTATAATTTCAAGTGATGAAGTGTTATTAGATGCTTCTGCAGCTGGCTAACTTGTGACTGCACATAGAGGTAGGTCTCAGCTCTTGCTTGCAGCACTCTCCCAGCCTGCTGATTAAGACAGGTCCTTCTGAGCATACTTCAGCCCTGATGGCTGCAGAAGCTCAGGTCATCTATGCTGTGGAATAATGTGAGGGGCCTCCATAAGCTCTTCTACCAACTTTGCCTATATGTTCCCCTCAGATACTACCCTGTGTATTATACTCCATGGGACTAATATTTCCTTGTGTCCAATGTTATAATTATATTCACTTTCTCTGCTGTTTTATAAGGAATTGGTTTCTTTCAAAGCCCACTTATGGCCTTGTCATGGACAGTGTTCTTAGAACTAAAAGGTGAGTAGTGTATGTGTCACTCCTGTGGCTTAAAATCTGACAAGAATCAACTTAAGGGAGTTATTTAGGCTTACAGTTTAACAATAGGAAGGCTGTCATGGCAGAAACATAAGGCACTTGTCATAAGCAGCAAGGAGGTAGAGGCAAAACCAGAAGGGAGGCTCAGCTATAAATATAAAACCTGAGGGTCTCCCACTGACTAGTCTCCTCTAGTGAGGGTCTACTCTGTTCAGGTTCCACAACATTCTAAAAAGTTTCATTATCTGGGAAATGAGTGCTCAAACACACATGGCTATAGACAACATTTATTTTTTTATTTTTCTAATGCAAAACATTTTAATAAGTTGTTGAATGTACAGTTATTAGAATTATCTAATTATCACCTGTAAAAAGTGGTATATCACATTAGATGGTTCTAGAAACACAGTGATGAGATTAAACTAGACCATTCTGCTCTGTTCTCCCATGGTTATTTGGTTATTTTTGAGACTCAAGTAAGTAGCTTAACTGTGAACCCTTATTAATATAAAAGCAAGTTACATATTTTCAACACACAAGGTGACAGAGTAACTGTTCCCATTTTGGCGATATAGAAGGGAAAGACATGCAAAAGTAAGTCCAAAACCCAGGAAGACAAACACCAAATCCTATCAAATCCTATAGCTTCATGTCCAGCATCTGAAACCCATGATGGTGTATCATCTGTGATCCAAAGTGCTACAGTAGTTCCATCTCTACTTCTTCACTGCCTGTAGCATACATAGCTTCTCTCTTTGCTAGCTCCACTACTTCCTCCAGGCTTTCCTTTGAAGTAACCCTCTGGTTCTGTTATCTCCCACATGAGGCTTTCTTTATAAGCCAATCTTCAACCCCACAGCCTCATTCCCCCCCCTCGGGGCCTCTTTCACAGGGATTCCAATCCTGTTGTATACTTTGTATACTTCTTGGCCTCAGTAGCCTTCAGAAATCTTGGCAAAAGCTTCATTGATTCTCTTAGTTTTGCATTTCTCATGCCTATCCAACTGCTACAACTTAGTGCTGCCAAGTCCTTCAACCAGCTCAAAATGAAGCTGTATCAGCTTTGTATACTGACCCTATGGAAAACTTACATAGATGGTTGTTTCTGAGGGGGAATGCCCTCAGCAGTATTCTCAGTTTAGATTATAGTCTTAAAATGAATTTACATTTTTACAAGGTGGAGTCTACTATGGGTGAAATCTCACCTTCAAGTTAACTTTTCTCTTGTCTCTGAATACAATGCAGGATTTTTTTAAATTGTGCTAATCTCTAACAATTATACTTGCCATATCAACCACAGATTTGTACATAACTCTAAGCTCACATTTCCCCCCCAAACTGGAGAGTTTTTATTCTAATAGCTGCTAGACTACAGACCTGGATAAAAGCAATAAGTAATAACCAGAATATAGTCTAAGTACCCAAACAATTTTGATGTTTTTCCCCAAACAGTTCAGTCTATTACTTTCATATTCAAATTTTCTGAAGTTCTCAACACATACGAAGGCTAAATTCAACCGAATTCTTTGGCAGAATATGACATAAATTGTCTATGGCCCAACTCAATGAAATTCCTTGTTCCCCTTGAATCTCGCAGAGTTAGTTGGTCCTTTACTGTCCACATTCCTTTTGGCATTCTGGTATCCTGGACACCAGATTAGCCAGTAAAAGTCTGCTTATATTCCAGTCTTAGTCTAAATTCCTGCACATTCCTCCCACAAACTTGTTCTGTAGGCCAGCAACTGTGTGGTCAGGCCTTAGTCCTTCATAAGAAATGTTTGCGTTAGTTACTTTTCTCATTATTGTGAACAAAGACCTGATGTGAATCAGGAATTACCAAGGTATACAACCCATTATGGCAGGAAAGACATGATGGCAGGAGTGTGAGGGAACTGGCTACACTCTATTTGTATTAAGGAAGCAGAGAGCAACAAGAAGTGAGCCTTGACTCTAAAACCTGAAGGTCCACCAGGTATAGCCATTTTGCTCGAGAGGCTTCACCTCCTAAAAGTTCCATAGTCTTCTATAAAAGTGTCATCATCAGGAGACCAAGAATTCAAATACACGAGCTTATGGGAAGCAATCTATACTCAATTTACAACAAGAAGACCATTAGTTAAAGCAACTCATTTAAGTATAAGAAGAGCTAATCTGCAGCCTAGAATGAGGTGTTCCTTGCAACTTAGGTTATCAAAGCATATGGGCATACGAACACCATGGAGTCTGAGTCAGAACATATCTATCCATTCAGGTAGAAAATTTTATTTTTATTCTTTTTATATTGGTATATATGAGGGTCATAAAGAGACCCTCAGTAATCCCAAAGGCAAACCAAGATATAAACAAAGTATATATTTGTTTTTGGTTGTTCACAGATGATATATAGCATCTCTTCTGGCCAAACCAGAAAGAGTTAATAATGACTAAAATATGAAACCAACAAAAGAGAATGAGAGTATGACCAGCACTGGTGTCAGCACTGGTGTCACCTGGCAACAACAACAACAACAACAACAACAACAACAACAACAACAACAACCCGAAGGCCCATTAGCAACAAAGACTGGGGCTAAAACTTTGTGAATGTTTTTCATGATGATTTTCTACTTTTTTTCCTAACTACTTTCAATAATTATTTTGTACTCTGAGGCTCGTTAGTATGTGTGGGCTTTATACTAGTCATCATTCTATCCAAACAAAATCTCATCACCTCTAAAGATAGCATTTCCCAGCCATGCTTATCTGAAGTGAAGGTGGCAGAGCAGCCACTGCTGCTGTTTTTGGTGCCAAAAGGGATCTGGGTGGGCCTGGGCATGGTGATGGAGGGACAGCTGCACTCCAAGCAGCACTGGTGGAGAGGCACAAATGCTGGCTTTTCATAGAAGAGCCATCAAATCAAGCACAGGTCTCACAGCATGGGGTATCTCATCATGCAAAAAGACATTGAGTTGAATGAAACTAACCAGATAACTACTGTAGAAGTGCTTAACATGGTTTCCATTTAGCATGTCATTTACACAGGATCCATCAATGATCCATTCAAACCCAAGGGAAGGGTTTGGCTAGCAAGACTACGGAAATCTTTTATACTATGATGTTAAGACAATTTTTTAATCAAGATAGTTATAAAACACTTGGCAATGCTGCATTTGATGCTTTTTAAGGTCTGGGAGGAGAATCAGTACTCATATTCAACACTTCATTTTATTGAGGAGGCAAATAAGGCCTGCAGGACTTAACAAGCGCCTACCTTTTAATTCTCTCAACTAATACATTGGGTTTCACATAGTTCATATGTATATAATTTAAAAACAATATATGACCATGTTCATTGCAGTCTTATTTTTAATAGACACAGCTTGAAACAATACAGATGTCCCTCAACTGAAGAATAGATACAGAAAATGTGGTTCAATTACACAATAGAATAGTATTTAGACTATCCAGCTATTAAAAATTAGGACATCATAAATTTTGCAGGCAAATGGATAGAACTAGAACATATCATCCTGACTGAGGTAACTCAGGTTAATAAGGACATGCATGGTATGTACTCAGTGATAAGTGGATATTAGCAAAATGTACAGAAATACAAGTAGTAAGGCCCAAGTGAGGATGTTTCAATTCCACTTAGAATAGGGAAGGAAAGAATCACAAAAGACAAAGAGAGGGAAGGATGTGGGTGGGAGAGAGGACAGATAGGGGATAAGGGGACCAGGATAAGGGATGGAGGGAAGGAGAGAAGCCAAGAAAGCCAATGAAATGAATGAAGATAAGTAGCCTCGGGTGGGAGGTGGGGAGACTCTCTAGAAAGTACCAGATACCCAGGAGGTAAGAGACTCTAAGGCCTCAATGGGAGTAGCCTTAGCCAAAATGCTCAATATTGAAGAGAGGGGACTCAAAGGGTCTACCTCAAGTAGATAGGGCTACAAGCACAGAAAGAGGGTTACTAACAGTCAAAATTTCTGACTCAGAACTGTTCCTGTCTGAAAGAGCTAATTACAGGAATGAAAATAGAGAAGAGACTAAACAAAAGGCTATCCAATGACCAGCCCAACTTGGGATCCATGTCATGGGGTGACACCAAGGCTTGACACTATTACTGATGCTATGATGTGCTTACAGATGGGAGCCTATTATGGCTGTCCTCTGAGAGGCCCTACCAGTAGCTGACTAAGATAGAAGCAGATACTTACACCTAATTATTGGACTGAAGTTAGGGGCCCCTAAGCTTGAATTAAGGAAAGGATTGAAGAAGCTAAAGGGGAGAAGACCTCATAGATAGACCAACAGTCTCAACTAACCCAGACCCCAGGAAGCTCCCAGGGACTGAGCCTCCAATCAGGAGAGCATAACCTCCTGGCACAGATATAGCAGAGGTCTGCCTGGTCAGGCCTCAGTGGGAGATGTGCTTAATTCTAGAGAGAGGAGGAATGGGATGAGGAACTGTGGAATGGGGGACCCAAAGTGGAGGCAATGACTGGAATGTAAAAAAAGAAAAATAAGTAAGGAAAGAAAATATATTATATCTAATTCCAATAGATTAAAGAGTTGGTAACATAAAATAATAAAACCTTAAAAGGTAAAAGCGGAGTGGGACTATAGAAATCCGGCAAATCAATGGATGCATCAGAACTTGACTCAGCAACTCTTATAAAGACGACTTATATTATGACTGCCTTGTAGGTTCATAGATTCAGTCTATTATCATCAAGGTGAGAGCAGGACAGCATCCAGGCAGGCCTCGTGCAGGCAGAGTTGAGGGTTTGATATAGTCATCTGAATGCTGCTAGTGGAAGACTGACTTCAGCCCACACCCACAATGATACACCTACTCCAACAAGACTACACCTCCAAATAGTCAAATAGTGCCACTCCCTGGGACAAGCATACACAAGCCATCACAGTGTGTGTGTGTGTGTGTGTGTGTGTGTGTGTGTGTGTGTGTGTGTGTGTGTAAGAGAAAGGGGGAGGAATATGGCAGTCAGAAGACAGTTTGCAGCACTTTGTTTTCTCCTTCTGCATGTGGGTTTAGGAGTCGATCTGATGGGAAGTGCCTGTCACTGCTGACAGCCCTCACTCTCTCTGGCCCTGATTAGCCCCCTTAGGTATCACCTAAATTATTCTGGGTACAAACATTCTGACACCATAGTTTTGTACTAAGAGCTTAGCCATATTAGAGAGATTGATATTCTTTGAGTCTAATGAAAGGATTATCTCAGATGTCAAAATCACCTGGAGGTCTTGAGAAAGCAGACTGCTGGCTCTAACATCAGCACTTTGATGAAACAGGCCTATGAATTTGCATTCTTAAAATATTGCAAGGTGCTGACTTGTGCTGCAGAGCTGCTGGAACCACATTTTGGGAAAGTGCTGCTTCAGGAGATAGAATATACTTGCCCCATTCTATATTTGAATTATTAAAACAAAAACAAAAACAAAACAAAACAATCTACTTATCGGTATCAGTAATGAGGAGATGCTTCCTAAACCTACAGCCAATTCTTACCTTTCTAAGAAGAAAAGCATTTGCTGTAATTTGTTTAATTGTGCTTATTTTTAGATTGTACTTTCTTGGAATTTTTGATGATCACAAGGTTTCACTTGCCTTTTTGTTTTCTTCTGTACTGTATGTGTTAGAGTGATCCCTCAGTAATGAAGAAGGTGAAGATATGAACATGTCTAAAGACTTGCATTCCCAGCCTCTACCTAACGCCCACACCCTTGCTTTCCATCCAGAGCAAACGTTCTGCTAGAGTTTCCTGCATTTAGTGGTGGTCCTTCTGTCCTGTGTGCAATGTCCTGGAGGATACTGCAGAAGGAAGGGAGGCATGTTGGTACTCTGAGCACATTTGGACATCCAGAATTGATTCTGCAGTCTTCCCTTTACACAGAGCAATGTGCAAAATGTCAGGGTTCCAATATTCATTTCTACCCTGATTATAATCCTTTCTTCCTAAAAACCGAAGCATATGCATATACATATGCATGAAGTGCATGAAAATTTGGAACAGAAGCTCTGCGACCTTGGACTGGCCTGTGTAGCTATTTATTCTGCTTAACTCATTATTGAATTTTAAGGTCAAATGAATGTTTTCTCAGAGCCATAAGTCCAGAAATGGGCTACTGGTAGGAAAACCCTGGAGGATAAAGGCACAAGCTTGTAACTATCACCAAAAGGACAAGAGGTGAGCTCACTTTAAATTCAAGGCTCGGGATGCTGAGACTTTTCTGCCGTTTATCATCTTGCCAGATCACAATCAGAGTTCCTCAATTAATGTGAACATTTTGGAACAACTTGTCCATTACCCACTCCATTGCACACACTCTTGGAGCACTGAGCACTGGTACGAGATGTTAATAGAACACTCATATCTTTCACAGGAATTCATAGGCTCCAGAAAAGAAAATGCCCAAATTTGGGCCCTCAAGTAGAAAGTGAACTATGGATCTGAGCTTTGGGGTGTCCTCCCCCGCATGTCTGCCTCCACTCCTTACGAATTCTACTTTTCCAGTGCTGATTTCAAACAAAACATACGAGTCTCCACACGCTCTTTCCTCCATCTCTACACTTTGTTGGAGCAATGTCTTCTTCGCACTCCATAGAATTGTATTGTAATGTTTGAGTGTAGGTTATTTGAGTTAAATACTGGGTTTCCTGTTCATTTCTATGCAATTAGGATCATATGAATGTATCATTATCATAATCTATGTATGATTTTCAGGATCTGTAAACCACTCCTATAAGTAGATTGTAAGCTTTGTTCTCCCTCATAATTGGAACTGAAGGATTCAACTATAAAATTGACCCCAGGAAGTCTTACTCTATTTTTATATCCTTGTTGAAAGCATAAGTTCTAGAGAATTTGGTGGTATCCAGTTGCTCTTAAAATCTTTACTTTCAAGTATAAAAAAAAAAGTATACGTAATCAGAGCCCAGTAAAGCAGACTGTAAAATGGTGGAAAACGGTTAGAAGCTTTACACAGGTTCTTGGTGGGGTTAATAAATTCCCCAAGTGCACCCATGATACACACACATGTTTAAGTGCCAAATAAACATTGTCACTTCTTATGGGCAACAGGAGTGACTAATTCTATTAGGAAAAAATCATATCTCAGTTAAACTTTTGTCTGGGTACCACTGCAAAGTTTCAGTGGCAAGTTATAATGCATTTATAATCACTGTCAACTTGTTCTCTACATTGTCATAAACAAACAAAAGAATCCAGCAGTGTCTTCCTATAGAAAATATGATAGCACGTAAGATTACACAGCATTTTTCTGAAGTGCTTTCAAAATACTAAGCAAAATGAAATTCTAAGGTTTCGTGCTAAAAGTGGCCTCAGGAATACATTATGAGAGGGATGGCAGTCGATGGAAGGGGTGCATCTACCATGATCTGGGTATTCTACTTGTACCAGATACAGCAAGGGTGTTTAATGGACATAAGAGTAAGACAGTAAAGAAAACATAGTGTTTCTATTAATAGATAAGTAAGCTTGGGGGCATAATTATTTGAAAGATGAGGGAAAGTCATGGACAATAAATTCTGTCTTCAAAATTACTTCCCTTCAAACTTTTAACCTTGGGGGAAAAATGTCAGGTGGAGTAAGTTTTAATACACCATGTATGGATGGTTAAAGTACTATTTTAATATCTCTATTGGCTTAGATGAGCATAGTAAACAGAAAAGTAAAGAAACAATAGTTTCACAATATTTTAATGTTGCGTTAACAGTACTAGAAGTATGATTGTATACATGCCTTCTATAACATTTTGGAAGGTTGAAACACATAAATAGAAAGAAGATACAGCATTGTGCTGCCACTGTGCATGTGTATACCATGGAGAAACGAGCCATGTTTGTACAATGCTGTGGCTAAAACTTCATCATGATTTATGAGCCAATCTGACCTATATAAATGATTGAACAAAACCAAAACTCTTGATATTTATAGATAAAATTACCTGAAGGAGAAAAAAAAATCCATGGATGATCCAAAAACATTTATAGAAAAGATCTGAATCCTTTTAGTAAACACCCATTAAAACAAAACTGATAAAAGTGCACAATTCTAAAATGTTTTCTTTCTTTTTCATGTATACATCAACATTTTGGTTTTGTGTTTTGTGATCTTTGGGCTCAGTTACTCTGTGAACAAGTGTTAGATGGCTCTATATTTTCTTTCACATTCCTTGTGGCTTTTATGTACTTTAATAATGGTATGATTAAATAGTCTCTTAAAAGACCCAGGTGTACATATGAGTTCTGTTTATTTCATAAAACTCACATCTCATCGTTTTCTCTTATGAGCAGAGCAGGCTACATCAGTAGTTGTTGGGGATACTAACACCAGAGGAGGCTCAGACACCTTTGAAAGCTTGTACCATTTTGGAAGCATATCAGGTCAATTTTTTTCCCTCTCAAATATTTTGTCTGTTTTAAAGATAACCATTTTATTTAAATCTACTGACTCAAACCTGTTAGCATGAAAAATATCAACAGTGAGGTTTCACATTGTTTCTGTTTCAAAAAAAAGTCAATAAAAAAGCAATAGTTATATGACTGTAACTCAGAAACTGTTACACATCAGTAATTTTCTCCCATCCATGATCATGTACTCTGAAAAATAAGCCTTATTTTTAGAGAGTAACTAAATAAAGGCATTTGCATATTTCCTGAGGGGTTGACTGACTCAGGTAAGATTCCCCCTGTCCCCAGCTATATTTTAAAAATTAAACTTCCAAATTTTTTCATGCTGTATTTGGTAATCACCATTTAATTAAAAATGCAAAATGTTAGTAGGGGGGCTATTATTGTTCTTCTCTCTTTTTTTTGAACAACTTTATTTTAAAAAACAAAGATAAATGAACAAATTTTAAGCATTTTTGCATAAAAGTATACGAATACATTTTTGTCAGTGCTTGGCTTTTTTTTTTTTTTCAAAAGTTTGATAGTGTGCATTAAGGTCTTACTAGTTACAATAAACAAAAAGTACATGTAAAATAGGATGTAATCTGGAATTAGTCAAAGTTTTCTTGGTGTGTAAGGATTGAGCATAATGTGGGTTTTTTTTTTTCTTGAACTTCACGCAGTTTGTGAGTTGTTTCTGGGGTGTTCAGAGCTTTCTGAGGTTAGTATCCCATTATCAGTGACTGCATATTATATCTGTTCTTTTGTGACTGGGTTATCTCACTCAGGATGATATTCTCTAGATGCAACCATTTTCTTAAAAATTTTGTTAAGTCATTTTTCTGATAGCTGAGTAGTACTCCATTGTATAAATGTACCACAATTTTTGTATCCATTCATCTACTGAGGGACATCTGGGTTCTTCCCAGAAGCTGTTCTTCTCTCTTAAATAAAATACCAATTTCATTTTGACTTACTTCTTTCTCAGCATCTTCAAGTTTCTTCTTTTTACTCTCAGGCATTAAATCATCAAGCCAGCTGAGTTCCCGTTTGGTAAACAAGAAGTCCATCAACTTTCTCACAAATACCAGTGCCAACACCTGGAGAAAACAGTAAAACGTTTTACCACACAGAAGAAAACAACAAAACCCAAAGAGAGAAGATACATATTCAGACGAGTCTGTATTAGGGCTGATAGAAAAGTAAGAATTGAGAACACGTCTGCATAAAGCATTGCCTGATCTTTCATTCCCTTCTTCTCAAAGCACCAGAGTGAAATGTAATATTTTATTCAGTGTTGAAGGCATTTGAAAGAAACTTTTCAAGCTATAAAATATATTTGATTATGCTTCCCTAAATACATAATTAAACGCTTGAACCATGATAAGTGAACATTAGAAGATTCTTATTCTATCAATGGTTTTGAATTATGTATAGTCATACAAATTTACTATACTTTTTAATATATTTGAAATTTGTTCGAAACATTTGATACAATTTTATTTTAAAATTTCCCCTGATAACATATTTGTTAGTATATGTCAAGCAATGTTTTTAAATTTATAATTTCTATTCTGTTTTCAATTAACTATTATATCATGAATGGCCAAAACAAACAAACATAACAACAAACCAACAACCTTAGATGAAACGAGACCCATGCAAATCTCTTATTTTAGTGTACAAGTCTATAAGAGCTTTTCTAGTAACTGCTTGAGTGATTCTAGGCCTCTCCACTGTTACAGTCTTAGTTCACGTGTTTCCCCAAAATTAGTGAAAGAGAAAAATACTTGAGGGGTGTTTCATACCATCATAGGAAAGACAATAGCAGCTCTCGAAACTTTGATTATCCAAAGAAGGCCAAGACAACTCATTTGAATGACTGTGAAGAGATGGACTTTTCGGAGTGGCACATGCCTTAGATAGATGAAATCTGGTTGATGCTTGGCTGGCATCCAGAAGAGCCTTATTCTATCAAATAACTAAAAGATTAAACAGACGGTAGATTGCATCTGAGAACAAGACAACAGTAACCTAGGCCAACTAGATATTTAGTATCTTCCAAAGTATTAGGTTTAAATGACATCATTGAGGAATTACAAGATAGTTTGAGCTACTATTTATTGAATATTATGCTATACTTTCCGTAATATTACAACAGGGTGTCATTTGAAAGGTGAATCCTATGCTCTGTTTGCTACCTTGAGAAACAGCACCTTGACAGGCAAACCAAATGACCCTCTTACTACTTATAACATCAGATCTCCCTTTTGTTCTAAATATTAACCTTCTTGCCTCCCATGCTTGACATGCTTCTGCCCTGGAGAGGGCTTTAGCTTTCACATGTTAAGTACTCCCAGACTTCCTCCAAACTCCACACAAACCCTGCAGCCTAGTGTCCTAAATTTCTTACTGAGCCCTGCTGTTTTGATTTTTCAACTTTGATGCCCCCCCAAAACATTTGATAATGTCTTTAGAAACATACATATCATTACCATAAACATTTGGCCTACCTGTATTTTTGCTACCAATGTGTTTTATTATATTTTATTGAAGTTATTTTACTTGGGGGCTGGGGAGATAGTTTCCTAAGCAAAGAGCCCTTAGTCTGAGACGGATTTCCGATCTCCAGCACCATATAAAAGACGGACATAGTCTGTCAAGCAGATCTGTAAGCTCTAGGTTCACTAAGAGATCTCATCTCAGAAAACAAGGCAGCAAGGGACTGGGAAAGATGCCCAAATGCTGATGTATGGCCTCTACATGCACATACACATATGCATGTGAACCTGTGCATACATAGGCATGTGCACCTGCACCCATACCTGCACAAATTCATACATATAACATATATCAATGCGGCTACATACATGAATGCAAACTATCATTTATGATCAATTTCATATATAGATGGACCCAGTGTGATCAATGTATTATCTCTATATCAGTTTTGTCATAATGGTAGATAAAATAATTTTATTTATTTTATAAGCTATATTTTCATAGAATTTTTCTTTAACACATTTTATTGAATAACTAATTTTACTATACATTAGTTTAATTTTATGGGAACCACTTGTTTAATCTTTTGGCCAGATTTTGTTGTTTACAATACTTCAAAAAAGTGATTATTAAAATAACAACGGTCTTGGTCACTGGCAGTTATGATTTTATCTCATGAAGTTCTTTATAATAAAATAATCTATGCACTTTCAAAGAACATTGGTAAATAAAATATTTTAATTATTATTAAAAAGTGTCAGCTATTGTCATCAAGTATTTCAGAATTTACTATGCAGATAAACAAGTGTTCTGTGTCAGGGTTAAAGTATCCTGCTTTGTTAAAAAAAAACAAACCAGTTTTATGTGTGATAGATAAGTGTGATAGGACATCAAAACCCACAAATCTACCTTTGCACTGGTGCTCTCTTGCCTTAAGTGTGGCAAGCCACCCTTTAGTTATCTAAATTATAATCAATATTATTTCACCCATTAATATTCATTCATAACTTCACAAAGTTATTTGCTGAAGCCCATGACAACACTAACTCACCTCTGTGTTTGTGTGTATGTGTGTGTGTGTGTGTGTGTGCGTGTGCGTGTGTGTGTGCATGTGTGTGAGTATGTGTGTGTGTGTGTGAGTGTGTGTTTTTGTGTGCATGGGTGTTCGTGTGTATGTGTGTGTGTGTGTGTGTGTGTGTGTGCGCGCGCGCCTTTTCTACTTTAAAACTATCTCTAAATTATAGAAGCCATTAAATAGATGCTCTTTTGTGCACAGTGGAAGTAAGACTAGGGAAAAAATAAAACCCTCTAGCTTACAACTGAATGTTCCTATACTTTTTTCCACCTATCCTTCTGTTTAGGGAGTTGCTTATTACATAAGTGTGTTTCAGTGAGTGGGTGCTTCAATTGTTATTGTTTAAGTGGCACATTTGCTTCACTTTGGATCCCTGAAATGTTGGAATGAATATAGATGTGGTTATATATTTGAATACAGAAACAGCATTCATGAGAACATTGTGATCTGTTTTTTCTGCCATATTTCACAGTGAGAAGCCTACATAGTAAGTTCTTATATAGTGTCAAAAAGCCAGGTGCCATAAAAATTTCTCCAATTTGCTTGGTAACAAAGTAACATGCTTCTTGAAATATCTAACATAGATTGCTAGCACACTTGCTTTATCATTACTACAGGAATAACGATTGTGATAAATATATTCTGAGATTTGTATTTGGATTTCATCATGTCCAAATAGCAACATGCCATATCTTTCCATTCTGTTAGATTCAATTCCCAATAGGAATTTCAACTGTTCACTTACATTTTTCCCAATTCGGTTTCTCAGTGTGAGACCTGACAAAGTCTATTTCTTTATTGTAATTTAATATTCTTTAAACCTGACTTGAGGACTTTGATGTTCTCACGGTTCCATTTGAAAGGATCACATCCCAAATAATCTAAAACTTGACATTTTTGTTTAATTCTAAACTACATGGGTAAAAATATCATTTGAGTAGAATTAGAAAAAAATCTGTCGAAATCTACCCACGATTATTTCATTTTGTTTTTAAAATTCCTGCTGCTATATTTATGTGAGCCCGGGGCCTAATAATAAATGCTTTCTGCTTACAGATGAAATCACTACTTTTTAAAACTTTTGCCAAAGGCAAAAAATTTCAAACGAAAAACAAAACAAAATAAAAAACCAGAAAAACAAATAAATGAAAATGTTTGCTAAACTAATTCTATTGAAACACATTTTATATATGATATTTTATATGGGCACATTAAGTCTTATTTGAGTAAAATTTTAAAGCACAACAGTTTTCTATTATCCCCCAACCCCTAGATAGCATGGAGTCCTTACACTTTGTGCATTTCTGTGTCTACAACAGCTTCATGTTCATGTTTTGCCTCAGTTCTGACAACTAACACTATCCCTAGGTCAGCACACTGTTTTTCTCAAAGTCAAAGGCAGGGGGTCAATTTTCTCAGACAGAGACATGGTGCTTCTTATTCCTCAGCCAGGATCTAATTCCTCTCTGTGTTCTGATCAGCAGTTAGAGTAGCCACTCCGTAGTAAACACAGCACTTCCTATTAATTTTAGTTTTAAAAGATCTGTACAATAAATAAGCCTCTATGTACTCTCTTCTGAAGAGAATGAAGTATTTTGGCTGAATGGCATCGTTATAAACCAAGCCAATTCAATGGTGCCTTTAGGTAGTAGAAATTTGCATTCATTACTGAAGGTTGTAGAACAAATTACTACAGCACTTTGGTTTAATGCAATAAGAATGTTTTGTCCAGTTGTAGCAGTCAGAAGACCAAACTCATGGTTATAACCAAGGAGAGAACATTTCTTTTCACTTCTTTCAGCTCTTGACATCTTCCTATATTCTTACACTGCGGCAGCAAAACTAATCTCTACTTCCAGGCTAACAGGACCCACTTCCCTATGTCTGAGTCCTGTCAGATATGATTTGAGTCCTAAGTGTTCCCAGGAGGCTCATGTTCAGAACACTTGATCTCCAGTGGTGGCACTGCTTTGAGAAGTTACTTTATTGAGTTGAGGAGTATCAAAAGGATCCTGGGTGCCAGGCCCTTGAAAGTTATATTCAGTCACTCACACTTTCTGATTTCTGGTTTGCTGCCTTGTGACCAAGCATTACCACATTTCCCACTGGTGGGACAGAACTACTTTATCAGAGCTTCCCTGCTATGATGACCTGAAATCTCCTGAAACCATGAGCCAAAATGAACCTTTCCACTCTTCAGTTTTAAAGTATTTTGGTTATAGAAATACAATAAGTCCTCTTAGTTCATAAAGACTCTGATCAATAATTTGGTGGAACATGACTTTGAGAAACCATTCAGTGGTCAAACTGTAATAGGAAATCAGCAGAAAAAACATGCCAATAGCCCTCAAAGATTCTGAGTGCACCCATGGAGTTTATTATACATATGTCTACACATTCTTCCACCCTCTTCAGTGATGGCTAATTTCTTTCCTCTTGTACAAAATTGACCCGGTAGCTCACTTTGAACAGAAAATCTGAAAGACTGATTTCTTGTGATTTTGGAGAATAAGCCAAAACACATTCTCTCTGCCTTTATCCCTGTCTTCCTCCCTCACACCCCTATTCCCCTAAGACATTTAAATTTCTCATTCCAAAGAAGAAAACTCCAGTGTGAGCATTCATCAGGACAGGGACTCCTGATAAGGAAAGGAAAGGAGACAGTAATGCCTCTTGCCCTCAGCATCTGGAAGATGATCTTACAACCATATCAAACCTCCAGATGCTGACAATTCTTGTCAACCAAAAGAAAGGTTTTTGACCCGGAACTATACAGCTAATCTTCCAGATTCATGACTCGAAAACATTGAGATAAGAGGTATTTCTTGCTTTACCTACTAAATTACATAGTAATATCTGAGCCAAAAATCAAACAAACACAAGACCTAAAATATTTATTCAAATAATATTTAAATCATACTTCCCCAACATTTGAATGTTGCTTGTGTTATATCTTTATTGTAGCTTAATTTTTAAAATAATTTTATTATGCAATTTTAATGAAAGAAAAACAAACATCAGAGAAGAAGAGTAGGGAGGATGTTACTTTGTGGGAAAATTATTTAAAGTTTTCTACCATGAGTGTTTGATCAAATCCCAACTCAGAGCTTAGTAAACGCATGGCAGAGGTTATTTTTTTCCCTTTGCATAATAATCATTTTGCCACTTTCCTTTTGTGATCATGTTTATTGTGAATTTTCAGCAAATGTGCTTTACTTTATTGCTTTTGGAAAATTGCCTGTTTCCCACATTTAACAGTATATATTGCATGCAGCAAACACCTTCTTTTGAATAAATTATTTGCCTTTTGCATGAGGTACTTTTCTTTTGTTATAGACAGATCCCATAAACATAGCTTGATAGAGGACCAAGTTGATATATTTATGATAAAAAGGCAGTATTAATATATTTATGGTAAACAGAGGCTCAACTGGCAAAGTGATTTCCATACAAGCATGAAGACCTAGGTTAAATCCTCAGTGCTCACATAATGAAGCTAGGCATGGGGGTCTTTGATTGCAGTCCTGCCTGAGAAAATAGAAATAGAAACATCCACGGAATCACTGACTAGCCACTCTAAGGTAGTGAATTCCACTCGTATCCTCAGGCTCCATATATACATTCATTCTCCCTTCAAGCACACACACACACACACACACACACACACACACACACACACACACACACACTCACAATCATACACACATACACGCAGTAATTTAAGGTTACTCATGTTTGGGGGATGTTGCACATAAATAACAGAATGTTCACTTAGCAGAGAATCCTCTTTAGCATCTACAGTTCTGGCCATTTTCATAAAATTTACATGTGGTCAGAAAGCCTGTCCTCAGATGAGCCTTGCTGTCACATGACTCAGCATCTATACGTTAAGTTACAGCAGACATGTCTGTAACAGTAAAGTAGTTTACCTGGATTCCCTTTAGAGACGAAGCACCCATGTACAGAAACACTCCATACAACACTGGCATAGGGATAAACTGTGAAAGAACATTGAGAAGAATGCCAGGCATTATTTTCTAGCATATGGTCATTCAGTTTTGCAATTATCAGAGAGGAGAAAAGGGAAAGTCTAAAGCAGGTTAAAATCAATTACAGTATAAAATCAGAGGACATAATTTCAAATGTAACAGCATTTTTATATTTGTGACATTAAGCAGTTACTCATGATGCCTGAACCTTAGTTACTGAAATTTAAAAGGAGTAACTAGCAATAGTGTAGCTGTAAGAATTCAGCTTACACCAAAACACATGATTCCTGAGAAATAGTACTGGAAGCTCTGTTGGGTCACAATAGACATTGACTATTAGACACCTTAAAGGCATTTGACATTCTTTTTTAAAATAGTAAGATATTTGGATTAAAGGTAAGAAGGGAAGGTTTACTTTTACAATTTGGTCCTTCATTGTGACAAATATATAGCTCATTTTATCCACTATTCTATCAGGTATATAACAGAAATATGAGTTTTCAATGATTAAATACAAGAAGCTGTGTAAATTAAACAATTCAATGAATATTTAATATTTTCAACAATCAAAATGAATGCTAATATCATGCTGTAAGAATACCTTCCAGAATTATATGACAAAATGATCAGTCTTTGCCTCTGTTCAAAATTAATTCAATAACTTTAAACATAGAAATTACTAGTGCTGTATTTTGGGAGGCCTTCAGAATATAAGGCTGTTTGTGTGAGCATGGGATGGCCATTGTCCTGTCTACCACTGACTTACAATAATGTTCAATCTACAGAATGAAAATAATATTCAATATATAGTTGATAGAAACTTTATATGGATAGAACTGCAGAAAATTCAGTTATTAGCTCCTTGGAAAGTGTGACTTTTCCCATGGCATAAAAATTACAACTCAAAATTATACTGCCAGAAAGTGTAACGAAATTATTTTTTCAAGTACTTTAGGATTCTAAAACATGGGACAAAATTTCATTTATCATCAGTGAAGGAGAATTATATAAACATTTTTAAATGACCACTTTTACCTTATGGTGCATGATATTTACATATTGATATTTATATTAAAATGATTGCATTAAACATATGAATTCTTCTCTCACTCATAAGTGATAATTTCATTACCTTCAGAATGCTGGTCATAAAAACCGATGAACCCATAAGAATAAAAATCATGAGCCCAGTAACCCTTTGTTCCCTAATGCCGAGAAATTTGGGTTGCTCTCCTGGAGCAGAGCACTCGGATTCCAGCTTCAGGCTGTTGACATGAGTGATGGAGAGGACAGTGGCAGCCACAAACCATGGCAAGCCCATAATGGAGCACACCCCCAGCATGACTGCCACCATTAACAGGTCCAGGTGATAGCCACAACCTTTCTGTTAAAAGACAAAGGAAAGACTATATGAAGTTCAAAAAAAAAACAAAGGCCAAAAAAAAAAAATGAAAAATCATTATGCTTAATCTTTACACACCAAGAAAACTTTGACTATTTCCAGGTTACATCTTGTTTTACATGTACTTTATGCTCATCGTACCTAGTAAGATTTCAATGCATTCTATCAAACCTTTAAAAAAAAATCAAGTACTGACAAAAATGTATTCATATACTTTTATGCAAAAAAATGCTTTTAAAAGCTCTACATTTATCTTTGTTTTTTTTTAAAATAAAGTTGTTCAATTAAAAAAAAAGCTGCTATAAGCAAAGTTCAAAAAAAAAAAAAAAAAAAAAAAAACAAAGAAACAAAGGAAAGAGAAAGCAATTGGTGTCAGCAACACAGCCACTTGTCTTGGTTGAGAATAGAAACCACTTCCTGACACTACTGTGAGGCCCTTCATAGCAGATGCTTCCCAGCAAAGTTCTAAGACACCGTCTCCAATGCCGCCATGCTCTCATTTCAGGGGTGATGTTTTACTGGAAAATATAATGTCATAGAGCCCAACTTCCCTTCTTTATTCCCACTTTTATTTCAGTGCCCTGTGACCTTAGTCTCATTTTGTTTTCTTCTCAACAACCAGAGAGTTTCCCGACGTGTGTTTCTGCCTCCTCTGTAATTCTGCTCCACCATCACTATTTTGCACTCAAGTGCTGCCAGAAAATTAAGTAGAGTGGGGGACAGCGTGCTCAGAGACTGCTCTCCCGACTGGCTGACTGAGATCTCTGAGGAGACAGCTCAAAGAAGCTGAAGCACACTGCTGTCCACAGAGGTGGCAAAAATCTAGACTTCGGTTGGGACTCAGCTCTTACTTTATTTTTTCATACCACTTTATGACAGCCCATGCAATATGACAACTAAGACTGTGTGTTCTGGAAGTTCATTGCTGGGCTCAAATGACAAGCAGCGCCCGTGTGGCTCTGTACCAGGTCCTCGATGTATATGCTCTGGCTGTTAGCTTCCTGTTTTAATGGGACTCCCAACAGTGGGAGCAGGTGTATCTTTTGCCTGCTTTTTGGAGCTCTTTCTCTTCTATTGGTTTGCCTTCTCCAGCCTCAATATAAGGGCTTTTGCCTTGTCTTATTGTATTTTGTTTTGTCCTTTTTGACGGTTGTCTCTTGGAAGCCTGCTCTTTTCTGAAGAGGAAATGGTGATGAGAATGTGGATTTGGGAGGAAAACTGTGATTAGATATATTATATGAGAGAAGAATCTATATTCAATTTTTTAAAAAATGAAAATTTAAAGATAAAAAAAAATAAACAAATACTCAACAGTAGCCTTAGGTCAGTCATTTAATCTCTTGGGCCTTTTTTCTAGCTGAGAGAAGTTGATGTCAATGAAAGGTATTTCATTCGGTTGTGATAATTAAATTACTTCATTTAAAAATGATTGAGAGTAATGTGTGCTCTATCATAAATACCAACTGCATGTTAAGTTTCTACTATAATAAATCCAAGTTAATGAAGGACAGATAACATCAAATCATTTCTTAGTATTTTCCATAGTTTCTTAGCACAATTATTAACATACAAAAAACAATCAATAGATGTCACAGATTAAAATTGCTTTCTCTCTTTCTCTCTCCCCCCTTTCTACCTTCTACCTTTCTTTTCATACCCTCTCATTATGTAGTCTAAGTATCCTGCCATTCATAATATATACGAGGCTGGCCTCAACTCATGGACAATCCTCTTACCTCTGCCTCCTGAGTAGAATGGCTTTTTGAAAACAAGAAAACACATATTCTTGAAACGTGTCTTAAAATTCAGTGTCATGGTTGTAATTATAAAATTAATAGAGCAGTTACATTTGGCCAGGTAGTGAGAATAAAAGACCTGGGAGAGCTAGAAAATGGGAGGCCATCCTAGAGTCAGCATAATCAAACATGCATAAGAAAAAATCTTAAGCAAAACATTTTGTAAGCTATAGGTTAATAGCATAAAACTCAAGCCCTTAAAGAGCAGTGCTTGAAGCAGTTACAAGAGTGCTTTGTTCTAGGGAGTGCAAACTAGAATGTGAATTAGAATCTCCCCAAGTTCTTGCATCCATCCCAGGGGAATCAATGCAATTGTGCTACTTGAATGGTTTTAAATTTGTGGTAGTATCAAAAGTGAATCTGTATTTATGAGAAGTGCTGAGGGACACAAGAAAAAAGATGACGGAGTCCCCCTCCCTTTTTAGCATTGTTTTAGTGCATTCTAACTTTCTAAGCATCCATATTCACTAAATTTAATAATATGGAGAAGAGAAAGTCTTCCTCATAAAAATAATTTCCTATAGGTCTTATTGGACTTTTAATGTGTGTGTGTGTGTGTGTGTGTGTGTGTGTGTGTTTGTGTGTGTGTGTTTGTAGTGGAATTTTGGATTTCTAGAAGTAGGCAAGATAATTATTTCAGGGAAAACAATTCTGTCTTTAAAATGAATACATGATTCCCCTTAATTATACTGCACAATAATAACGATTTGACTTAATGAAAACCAAAGGAGATAAAGCAGTTCTGACATTTCCACTCATTAATCAGCATCCTTCTTCTTGCCTTTCTTTTAAAATGCTTTTAACAACTTGCTCGTTGCAAACAAATTATTAGCTGATTAGGCATGCCAGCCAAAAGGAAGTATCCTTTGTCAGAGAGAGACCTCTACACCTTGTACCATATTTCTGTAGTTTTTTTTTTTCAAAATAAAGACAGAACTGTAGCTTTTATTCTCACATTCATCCTTGAATCATGGGAAATGGACATATGGGAGGAAGAGAGAGCATAGCAACAGGTGATGCTACACCAGACCCCACTAAAACCAACATGCAGCAAGACAAGAGGCCAGCCAAGAGGACCATCTGATACCCAGATGCCACTGCAGAAAAAAATCATTTCAAAGCTTGGCAGCAATTTCCTGCATCTGTCAAGTTAACCACATAAAAGACTATAGATTGACATGAGGAACCGGGCTGACAAAGAGGGCAAAAAAGAACATATCAAATGCCATAGTCATCACGGGAGCAGGGTGCCAAATGGATGCTGCGAATGTATTCATTTGCTCCAGTGATGTGGGATTGTATTGCTGTTTATTAAAAATGATGTCAAAAGAAGCCTGAACTGTCTACAGAAACATGTAGAAAATCCCAGAGCTGTATCTTAACAGAAACTTTCTTTTCTACAAAATAATGTCTCTCCTTATTTCCATTTTTACGGTGTATGCTCTAAACAAAACCAAGCTTTTGTTTTTAATGCCTTTAGGAAGGATTTAGTTAATCTTTGCCTACTGCCACCCCCCAGCAATTCTGAAGAGAAAACATAAATTCTAGAGAGAACAGATTTATTTGCGCATTTATATAATATTTTTATTTTTGTGGCTGCTTAATGTTTGCATGACACAAAGGCCAATGGGATGATTTGACTCTTGCTAATTTATGCTCTCCCATTCTTGGGTATAGTAAACTATCTAACCAATGAATTGGGTAGTCTCTGTAGCTCAACACTTTATTGTGTATTTACTACTACAAAATTACTGTAAAAACATTTTCTTGATGTCATGAAAAATATGTAAATGAAAATGACTAGTGCTGGCAATGGGGTGCAGAAAAATCAAACTCTCTATAATCCATTTGGAAGAGACCTAAGACGGCATGAGTTCTGAGATGACCTGAAGAGACTGTGTGTACTCAGATACATGTCGCATCGACAACCACATGCTTGCATAGAAATGAAAAAGCATGATTCATGAAACATGCTCCGTCTAAGGTGATGAGGAGCTCTTGGTTAAAAAATAAATAAAGGATGGAAGTGTAGCTAGCTTGTAATTTGGGGATATTTTTAGGGAACATGAAGCTCATACCAAAGCCAGTAAACTTTGAAAGTTCCAGCGTAGCAACAGGCAGGGAGAATAGCCATGGGACAAATTGTCATTCTTAATCCATGGTATTGTAAAAAGTGACATTTTGTTGTCAAAAGGAAATCAACAACAATAAAATACACCATAGAACATATATGAGAAAATGGCCATAGGCAAATAATGATGATGATGTTTAATTGTTGCTAAACAATGACTAGAGTGGAGAAACCCTTTATCTAGGGTGAGTGTGGAGTGCTCACAATGCAGTTCCTGAGGACAAATTGACTACTGAGGAGTACAGACAGTGTGATGGAGTCTGTTGTTCACTAAATCCATGCTGATTTAGAATTTATGTTAAAAAGTTAAATATATACTGATTTATTCATGTAACAAAAAAGATAATCTGGTGTAGCCTGTGTTTATTTCAGAGAGTGGATATTAAAAGATGTATTTCTTTATTCCATTCTATCCATTTGAGCACTTTGAAGACTGTTCTACTGTATGCTAGTAGCACTGCACTACTCGATGTAAGGGAAATGAATGTATTGATTTGGTACTTTGGAATGGCTATAAATGTCAAGGACATACTCATCTGTATAAAGACAAGAGCAAGAGCTTGTGATTCACAGGGCTGAGTCGCTGGGAAAGATCAGGGACATTTAATAATAGAGAAGATGGTACCAACCTCAGCAAGTCTTTATCTATGTCTAGCTTTTAAAATATGATTCACTAAGGGCTGGACATAGCTCTACCTAGAGCAGTTTAACGACCTGTGTGGAAGTTGATCTGCAGCAAGATCAGTGATGTTTCTGCCTGTCTGGAAAGGATAAACTACTGTGACTTTATAGCTTACTTTCTTCCTAAATACTTTCAGTTCAATCTTAAACATGAATAAAATGAAATACTGTTATTTAAAATGATAATTCAAATGATGTACTTGGTGTGGTCTTTAAGGTAATGGTCTTACATGAGAAAAGGCAAACAGTAATGCACTGTATAAATACTTGCTTTGAGTTGGGCATGCAACACTTAAGACCCTGAGTTGTACTCACCCCTAGTACCAAAAGACAGCTGCCTATGTTTATATGAAAAGGATAAGCAATGTCACTTTCAGATTAATGTAATATAAATTTTTCACTTTTCCTTTTAACTCTTCATATTCTCTGTTTTTAAAGTCAAACTCATACAAAAACAAAAAGGTAAAGCTGTTTTTTATTTTTTAAAAGAAGGAAAAACAAGTTGCAAATGATTCCTACATTTTAGAGTGTAGCAGGTAAGTCACTTTGTAATATTATGCTGTATTCACTTTACAGAGCTGTGTGATATGCTGTTCAATAATGTAGTTTCACTAGGTAGTCAGGGTGGCCTTGAACTCATGATGATCCTCCTGACTCAGTCTCCAAAATGCTGGAATTTGAAGAGCTAGACACAATATCTGGTCTTGTGAATTTGTGAAAATGTAAATCATATATCTTCAATAATTAAAATTTTATTTAACAAAAACACAAGCAAATTGACTTATTTTAAAAGAAGTTTCATCTTAATTTTTTTAACAGAATGAGGAATGCTCATTCTTTCTAATATGTACTGCAAACTCCTTAATATAATTTATTACACATAATTGTACTCTTATAACTATGCTTATTATTAAATCAATGAAATAGTCTACATATACATTTTAATTATCTTAATATATTTATAAAAATCATACATAACACAAGAGCTGCTACTTCAGTAATAATTTTATATGTTAAAAGACGTGCAGAGGAGGCTGGCAATTTTTTCAGTGTCAGAACAGAATAAGATTATGTATGTCCTATTTTACAAGTTTTGATTATGATTTAAAAATAATTAAATATAATTATTCCATTCCCTGCCCCCATTCTTTCCTGCTTCCTCCTTTCAGCTTCTGCCATATCTCCAACCTCCTTTTCAAACTTATGGCCTCTTCTTCTTTATTATTGTTACATACAAAACGTGCATGAACACACCCGCTCACACAAATGTGAATATAATTTTCTGACTCTGTTGTTTATGTGTATATGACTACAGGGCTGAACATTTGGTTTTTGCTAATCAAATATGGGCTCAGCACTGGGAAAGACTGATTCTCCCTCTCTCCGAAGTCATTAGTTCCCTGTAGTTCTTTGTCTACTGAAGGATCTGGTGAGGTTCTCTTATTTCATGTTAGCATGTCTCTTGGTGTTGTCCTTGCTGTGGTTCATAGGTATATATTTTCTACTTCACAGCACAACTCCTGTTCCTCTGGCTCTTAGTCTTTCTGCCCCTCTTCCTGTATTGATTATGACCATATTTACATGCAATATGTTGTGGACTTAGTGAATATATATTACATGCAAGTAAATGATGCAGAAAATCTTTAATTGCAATTGCAAAACAGATTATATTAAATAAAATCTATTTTTACTAAAAATCCACAATAATGCTCAAAGATGTCACTTATAAACTAAAGTATTTATGGCCAAGTATTCCCTATGTTTTTTTTAGGCAATATAAACAAATAATAATTTTTAAATGATATAATTAAGTGAAACATACCTGAAATATGGTCCCTTATAATAATGAAAATACTTGGCATCAAATAAAGGCATAGAGCAACCCCAGACATAATTCAATTTGGTAAGTATTTACTGACCAGAATTGAGGATTTCATTAAATTAATGTCAAGTATGCTAAAGTTAGAACCGTTTTCCCTTTAAAAGTGGGGTTTCAGACTTTGGAGGGTAAACAAATGTTGCAAACAGATTTCCACATCACCTTAAGAAGAAATGACAAAAACTACAAACCTGAAAACAGTATTGTATACTGAACAAATGAATGCATAATAAAGGCCAAATCTATGACCATTCATTACTATCAACTGAGTATGAATTATTTAAATTGTAACGGATGTTAAATGCATACCTTTAACTTGTGCTCTTTTCTGTTGATGATCACAGCTGTAATCTGCTGGTCCATGAAAATCAGGATAGTACAGAGCAAAGCTGGGATAATGGCAGCTATAATTGTCCACCATGGGTTTGGACCTAAAGGTGTAACAAACCAGCCACGGTCGTCTCTGGTAGGCTGAGGAAAAATTAAGAACACATATTAATAGTAAGATTAATGAATACCTAATCAAACTAAGTCATACAGATATATACAGGAAATTCTAAGTTATGAAATTATTAGCTGAACATCCAATAAGTAATGAACTCATGGAGCATTTAGATCATTAAGGACACCATTCTAAGCGTGTTATCTCTTAATCCGTTTTCTCCTCACAGCAGTGTAAAGATGAAATTGAAGCATAGAGTGTCATAGTTAGTTGTCCATGATTCCAGGGCTAGTAATTAATTGAGGTCAAATTTTAATTCCAGCAGACTAATTATAAAGTCATTCTCAATCAATACCTGCATTTAATAAGTAACCCAGTACTTACTACTTACTGTAGGCAAATTAATCTACATTGAAAGGTGCACATTGCATACTATGCTAGAAACAAGACAGCTTTCTTTTAGTTTAGAATCACAGATGTATAAAGAGAAGGGTTTGGTGGAATAAAGTAACTGACTTTAGGTGTGTTCACAGGCTACTATATGAAAGATTTAAGAAGAAACCTAAACCTTAGTCACAACAGAAGTTCAGCAGAAGGCTCAAAACATGGCTGATGCTGGAAATGAGTCCCAGAGGAATTCATTATGACAGCAAATGATTCTACGATTAAGTCCTTAACTGTTTGACAGATGAGAAAACAGGCTGAGGTAGTAAATTTGTTGGCATCAATGGCTGTCCTGCCTTTATAATATGGTTGGTATACTCATCCCAAGCCTAGTTTTCATTTGCTTTTCAAGCCCTATTCACGCTTCAGTTTTGCTTCACAATGGTGCATGTGCCCTAGTTTCAGAATGCTTTCTTGGTTTTTAGGCATGTTGCATTGTTCATATTTATTCCAACTCTAATAGATTATAGGAAATGTTTAAGCGGTCTTCAGATTTCATTTTTATGATTCTTTTAATACAAGGCAACAATTTATTTCTTAATATCTTAATGTATATTGTTCATGCTCTCATGAAAATCTCTTGTACTGGGGTCAGATATCTTTTATTAGACAGAGAAATAGAAAAGTCGAGAGATGGTATGTACTAGATAAATTCACCTTGAAAACACTTGGCACTTGTAGTTTTGGTGATGGGATCCCAATGGCATAGTCAATTAAAACCATACACAGAATTGTAAGAAATACTGCGAAATCACTCACTATGGATCGAACCTGAAAATAATGAAAAAAATGTTGTTACTTTGAGAGAACTATAAACAAGTAACAGTATTCAGGAGCAGTCTTGAATCATCCTTTATGACCACTGGGACACAACACTGTGATGTAGTGTTGTTATTATATGCACATAATAAACCGTTATCATTAGCTATGCTACAGTCTGAATACGTATGTCTCTCATCCACTCTATTCAGAATAAAGATGTAGTAAATTGAAATAATGGTAATCCTTTTCCTCTTAATAACTTAAAGTACCTATTACAAACCCAAGCATATGAAAATTTAGAACATAGAATAAAGTTGCCTGGCCTGCATTAGGTGAATTTTAGGATTCTTTCATACAAATTATATTTTAACATTATGAATCCAAACTAAGTGAAATGTTTTTATTAAAGAAGCATGCTTTAATTACTTTACTTGAGGTATGATAATTAGTAAAACACACAATTGTTGGGCACATTTTAAATTTTCTTTGATTTAAAATGAAATTTATATAAGCCTGTTTTCAAACCACTTCCTTGTGTCAAAAGCCATTTTACAGTGGGGCACATGTCATGGCACACATGCGTAAGTCAGAGACAAACTTCTGAGATACTGGCCCTGGCAGGGCTGCTCACTGGCATGGAACCTCATCAAGCAGCTCAGGCAAAGGCATGCACAGGATGCACTGCTTCCCCTGCAATCTCACCATCTCTGGGAGTGCAGACAGGCAGCATACACCCAGCTGTTTTCTACAACATGGTTCTGGGACTCTGGGTTTAGGTTCTTAAGCCTATAGGTAAGCCCTTCACCGACTGACCATCTCCCAAGCCCTCCAAGAACACTTTTAGTAGATATTATTAAACAATTATTAACAATATTTCTTTCCTATTAGTATGCTTTGGCAAACTAGAGACAAAGTCCTTAGGTTCTAACCTACTGAGAATAGTGTGTGTGTGTGTGTGTGTGTGTGTGTGTGTGTGTGTGTGTGTGTGTGTGTGTCTTCAATCTCATCCTGGCCCTGTTCATGGTGGAATCAGACCTCATAGAGTTTACTTTGCAGTGTTAACTATTGAACTCAATTGATTCTCTGTTTACTTCTCAAATATGCAGATACAAGCATGGTGGCTTAGAGCACTGATGCATTTAAAACAAGGAAAGAAAACCGTGTTCTAGTGCACAGTGCTGGGCTTCTCTATTTAGAGAGTAACTCTGGCTCCGCTGAGATTCCTGTCAGGCTGGTACGGGATGCATTTCCGGGAAGTGTTGCCTTTCAGTTTGAAGGTAAAGAGGAAGGGCTTGTGTCACCTCTGGTATCTATGTCACAAAAAGTTTCCTCCCCAGTCTCATTCCATGGCCTACATCTAGCCAGCCAACTCCCTCATGACCTTTCTCTGGTTCATGTCATTCCAACAGTAACTCTCCTTTAACCTTGAATATGTAGTTTACCGAATGGTTGTGCTTAGTTTATATTTGGATCAGAGACATTAGAACCCAAGTACCTTGGTAGGGAAATAGCGGCTGGTCTTGAACTGCTTCAGGGTGGCTGACATAGTAACTGTGGAGAAGAACAGGATCACTGACCAGAAGAGAACATCCGGCACATAGGGGTGGCCATGGCCACAGGCTCTCCCAACATACTCCCCGTGGAGTGATCTGCACTCCTGACAGGAAGAAAAGCGCAGCTGGTAAAGAATGTTCAGTGCATTGCTTTCAGAAACTAACACCAAGACTGCCCACCCATTGTTCCCTCAGGGAATTTAGGAATTTGCTCTCAAACTCCACTGGAAGAGGTTTTAAGCCTGAAATCAGTTAAGTTCAAGATAACAAATATATTTTAAATGCGATAAGTTTGATAATGTATAGTTTGTACTAACATCAGATACATGGTAAAGCATTTAAATATACCATTTTAGTTATTTTTACACCAACAACATAAATCTATGTTTTCATTTATATTTGATATCAGAGAAATCTGAGACATAGTGAAACTAAGCAACATTTTTCAGACTCGCTAATGCTATGTGGTAGAGTTGGGTACATGCACCGCTCTTTTGGTGGGAATTATATAATAGTACAGAACAATAATTATTTTTAAAAACTAGTTCAAAATTACCAAGAAGGATATGAAAGGCAACAAAACAATGATGACTCGTGGTTAAAGAAATATAAAATTGAATCATATATGGTAACTACTGGATTCAAATAACAAATGATAAAGAAATTACTACATGGACAGAGCAAAGCTCATGTTTACTCTGCTTTCCCCATAATCTTTCTTCTTTTATATTTTAAATTAAAAAAATAAGAGCAAAATTACTGTCTTGGCCATTAGGTGGCAGCAAAGTCAAAAAGAACTTCAAGGGGGGGTGGTGGGAACAGCATTTTTATATAAGCATTCAATATTTTGAAAGAAAAAAATATTTCTAGGTCATCTTGGAAAACTTTTGTATTATGAAAATTACATTACTGTATTAAAAATAAATAGAAATTATCAACTTAAAGAAGCCAGGGAAATCTTTATCCTTCTTGGTATTGTGACCCTGAATAAAACTTGCTTTGTAGAATAGTACAAAGAAAAGGTAGAGATACAATATTTTTACTGAATCAGATTTCAAGCCCTTGAGTTCATTATAGCATAAAACAAACTTCTCTGAAATATTTATAATAAAAAGTGGCCACAGTTGTCATCTGAAACCAACCAAGCAACTTCTCCTTGACATCAGTACCCAACCTAAAGGTTCTTGAGAAATCCTATTAGGATAATTTACAGCCAGGTAACAGACCTCACACTGTCTTTATTGTTAGTTAAATTTCAATTATTCATGCTACGCTGATTCAGTGCACAGAAACTTGGTTACTGAAGAACTACAGAATAAACCTCTAGGCCTTATTTATAGCTTTGATTTTCATTCTTAAACTAACTAAATAAAAGTTTTAAATACTTGAAATTTCAAATCTCTTTTTGTGTGCATATTCAGAAACACTTAGAACAATTTCTAACCAGTGTTTTGTGTACTATGATGTCTATGCAAAGAAAGTAGGAGTCCCACACATGGCATAGTGATTTGGGAGCACCTGAAGTTTTGTGAATTTCCAAAAGGCTTCTAAGCATTCTTTGGATGCAGGTGGGGCAGATTCTCTACTCCTAAAAGAGCAGATGTTAGAAAATGTTGTTCAACTGCCTATCTATAAAACTTTCAGTGCCAAAGCCTGGTAATCTCAACAATGCAAGCTGTAAAGTATCTTTTTTTTTCTTGTTTTCCAGGAGATGGAAAGTTTTTACCTGCAGAATTCAACATTTATTTCCAGTTTTATACTATCTACATGTTCAACAACAACAACACAGACACACACACAGAGTGAGAGAGAGAAAGAGAGAGAGTGAGACAGAGACGGGGGAGAGAGAGATAGTCCTTTGGACATGCAACCAAATTTCAAAGATTTTCTTTCATTTTAGTCTAGGGTGGTTTAACATAGAATAAGTACTCAAAAGATACTTGGTAACATCAGATTCTAATGACTCTCCAAAAACATTCTAGTTCAACAATTCTGTAAATTTATAAAGAGTAGAATTGAAATTGTTAGTATGTTTTGAAAATAGGAAATTAAAATTATGTCTTTTCACACACATACACATACATACACACACACATATATATATATATAATGTTGAAACAAATTTCAAGCAACTGATAACCACTTTTCCTTCTTTTTAAAAAAAAATTTTTAATTATAACAATTATAATGAAATTATAAGAAAAATAATTATAATATAATTACATTTCCCCCTTCCCTCTCCTTCTTCCAAATGTTTCTATATATCCATCCTTGCTTTGATATGTTGCTGAATATACTTATGTATGTGCACAGAGACAGAAATCTGTCTACTTGCCATAAAAGTTGAATTAAATAATAAATATCTGTGGTGAAAGTAGTTCAGCATAATGATTTACTGTCTATCAAACATTTAATACTTTGATTTTGATTCTTTGCCCTTCCTGAGTTATCAAGGTATAGGTGAGTAATTATAAGATATAATATAATGAAGTAAAAATATATGTGATATTCTAAATATATAATATGTAAATTAAATGTTACATCACTATTTTACAAAACTAGTTACAATAGTTATCAATACAGGGGTTTATTAATGGCACACATTTGATAATATTTATGGTTATGCTGCAAAAAACAGCATAAGATAAATTTACTAATTTTCATTGACCTATAAATCATTTTCCCCTTATGAAACATCAATGCTAGTGAGTCTGTTTCTAGTCAAGAATAGCTATTACTTACTGAAAGTTCTGCTATTAAAAAATGAAAACAATAGGAAATTTGTTCTGTAATATTAACCCATAATAGAGAATATTTAAAGTTAAATTAAGTCATAAAATGTTAAATTTGCTTTGAATCTAAACTATTTTTGCAACCCCCTAGTTGAACCAAAACTTATATTGTCAAAAGGTGGGTGGCTAGCTAGGCAGGTGGGAGGCTCTGATAGGAAGAGGGGACAAGGGGACACTGTCAAAATATATTGATTAAAAATTCTTAAGAAAAAAATTGGAAATAATTCACTTAAGGCTAATGTCATCAACTGTGTAATACTTGTCTTTTAGAAGGTCATTATTTGGGATTGGCTAATATATAGGATACATTTTATTATTTTACATTAAATGACTTAAAGAATATACAGCACATGAGTTTCTTGTTGAATAATTCAGGCTGGATTATTTTGAAGTTGTGATGAAGATGAAATAGAGACATGTAACACAAAACAAAGCTTTGTAGATAAAGCACAACTTAGAAGCAGAATCTAGAAAGAACACTCACTGCTGACACACCTACCATGACCCCACCATGATTTTACCAGAACCCCAGTTCGAACTTCTCCTAAGAACATTGCACTGTTCTTTCTTCTCCCATCATCACTTCTTTTTCTGATCAATGTAAATGTTTTTTTAATTGAACAACTTTATTTCAAAAAACAAAGGTAAATGTACAGATTTTAAGCATTTTTGCATAAAAGTATATGAATACATTTTTGTCAGTACTTGATTTTTAAAGGTTTGACAATATGCCTTAAAATCTTACTAGTTACAATGAGCATAAAGTACATGTAAAACAAGATGTAACCTGGAAATAGTCGAAGTTTTCTTGGTGTGCAAAGATTAAGCATAATGATTTTTCTTTTCTTTTCTTTTCTTTTCTTTCTTTTTTTTTTTTTTTTTTTTTTTTTGGCCTTTGTTTTTCTTGAACTTCATATGGTCTGTGAGTTGTTTCTGGGGTGTTCAGAGCTTTCTGGGGTTAGTATCCAATTATCAGTGACTACATATTATGTCTGTTCTTTTGTGACTGGGCTATCTCACTCAGGATATTCTCTAGATGCATCCATTTTCTTAAGAATTTCATAAAGTCATTGTTTCTGATGGCTGAGTAGTACTCCATTGTGTAAATGGTTTTCTAGGCATAAGAACCCTGGCTGCATTACCTTTCTATGGAAATATAGGTGGGAAAAAATAAATGTTAACCCAACAGCAGACAGGAGCAAGTGAAGCTATATTTTAAAGAAAATGGCAAGGGGCTCTCCTGTTTTCAAGATGCCTCAATTTAAAAAGTAAAATTCGTAACCTACAAGATGTAACATTAATGTCTATTCTTCCTCTCTCTCTCTCTCTCTCCTGCCCTCCCCCCCACACACACATACACAAAGAGACAGATAGAGAACAGAAGAAAATAAAGGTCATAAAACATAGGACAAGATTAAATTGTAAATGAAGCATAAGTAAAATTGATTTTTAATTCTGAAAGAACATATACTTAGATTTCTGTCTCTGTGAGCACTCATAAGTATATTTAACAATATATCACAGTCAACTGTTCAAAAAATACTTAGGCATAGTTTAAAATATTTAATATATGCATGTAATCTGATTAATAGAAAAGAAGCCATGAATTTTATGAGTGCAAGGAGGGAATATGGGAAGGTTTTGAGGAAGGAAAGGAAAGGGAGAAATGTGATTATAATCTCTATAACAGGTAAAAGGTCATATTATTCTTAAATAAATATATTTAGAGGCTTAGAAAATTTTATAACAACAATATTTTTGTTCCATTAGCTATATCACTTACTAAAATAGTATATGCTTGATTAAATGAAGTAGAATTTGTTTGGCTTTGTGCTGATGGCTATAAAGAAATTTGAGAACATACAAGTAGGTAGGGTGGTAAAAGCTTTGGGTATTAATGCTTATAAATAGAAGTAATATAAAGAAAGTGGGGTTACTTGGGGTGTTTTGTACTTATTATAAAACAAACACTTGGTTTTTGCCCAAATTTCATGTTTTCACTGAATAGAAATAAATGAAACTTCTTAATAGAACCTAAGAGATGCACACACATGAAGTAAAGAGTAAGAACAAATGTTTTTATGATAAAACATTTACAAATAAAGGCCTAAGAAAACAAAACAAAGGTACAGAATTTAACAAGTATAGATGAAACGTGTCTAGTGCTATCTTTCTTTATTTTTGAGTAGACTAAAATAAATGTGTATTAGAAATCTGTTGAGAAACAAAAAGAGTTTTTTTTCTTTTAATTAGTATTTAATGTTTTTAGTTGGCATGTCCCCTTCTTCTGTTTGTATACACTTTCAGAACAACTCACCCTTGTCTAAGAAAGTAAGGATAGGCCCTGGTTACAGATGGGCATCTAAAATGGGGGAAGGGAAGGCCCTGGTTAGGGATGGGCATCTGAAAGGGGGGGCTTTAAAACACAACTATCACCTTTTTAAGACTAGTTGCAACAACTGATTAAAATGTTACTAAAGGTCTTTACAGTAAAGGACTCGAGATGTGAGTACTTTTGCCATGTTCTACTTACTGACACAGTTAAGTTCCCCCAAATTATGTCAGAGGCAGAAATGTTGGACTCCCGCCATTCCTTCAACGTATCATTGCTGGGACTATGTGGCTCCATACAGTTACATCTGAAAAAGCAAGATAATTCCTTTTCTGAAAGAAGCAGATTTTTAATTATCCAAATCATATACCTGAGGATTAATTTTCCTCAGATAAGACATTCATCCATCAGACAGGCCAATAGTTGGCTCATTGAAACCACAGTTGGAAAGACTATTTCAGCAGAGTGTTTCGATACTAGAGTACCTTGTAGCACTTGTAAGGATGAGGGATCACTCCAGCATCTTGCCTGTAAGTTATAAGTCACCTAAAAAAAGTTATAAATATCTAGTGTATTGTAATAAGGTTACCTACCTTGGTTAGTTGTACAATCTCATCAATTAAAAATGAGGGTGACATGTAATTCATGCTCTAAAGGTCACATAGAATTTGCCATACAATTCTCATTTAGCACTTAGTTGAAGTGAAAAGCCTGGCTGTCTAGTATAATACTTATCTAGGTGGTGAGCGACGATTCTACTAAAGATCAAACCGTTTTCAGTACACACTTATGAGGTTCTGGGATGGATACTGAATTCACTCCTAAGTCAGTCTCTCTCTCTCTCTCTCTCTCTCCCTCCCTCCCTCCCTCCCTTCCTCTCTCCCTCCCTCCGTCTCTCCGTCTCTCCGTCTCTCTCTCTCTCTCTCTCTCTCTCTCTCTCTCTCTCTCTCTCTCTCTCTCTCTCTCTCTCTCTCTCTCTCCCCTCTCTGTGATATTTAGTATACGTTGGCTCCCTTTGAAATTGCCATTCTCATCAGAATCATCATCATTTTCTAATTCCTTCTTCGGTCGTTCATGATCTATAACAACCGTTAAATTTTCACCCCTAATATAACACGAAAGCATCATTGCTTTCTCTAACACACTGGTCTTCTTCACTTAATTTCAAAGTAAACCTGTATGCCATCAGTTCTCCTCATCCAGACCCTCATTCACAGCTTCAACCAAGAGTGCTTTAGAAATATTCAGAGAAAAAAGGAAACTTTACTGACCTCATGTGGGTGGATTCCTTGCCACCATATCCTAAAGAATGTAGTGTAACAACTACTTACATTGCACTAAATATCATAAGACACCACAATGATGCATGAGGCTGAAAACACTACACTGTTGTATAGGGAGCATAGCTTAGTCAAGCCATACTAACAGAATTAGACTGGAATCCGTGCTTCACCCTGAAAGTTCTGCTCTTTCAGCTGTAACATGCTGATTACAGATAGAACTTGGTGTCCTTTCTACCAGAATAGCAAGAAAAGCAAGAAGCATCAGATCAAATCAAGTGATCTACATTTCACTATGCCTCCCCAGTTTCAGTTTCCAGGATATGTCTCCTTTAATAGCATATCCATGTGCCCTGCACTCTTGCCCGTTATTAGGACAGCTACCTCCACCACCTTTATTGCTGCTGTTTAGTGTCCTGTTCCTCATAGTCTCATATATACCTGCTGTGGCTTCTCCATTCACTTTGCTCACCGTGTGGACTTCCTTGGGGCAGTGGGCTCTGCTACCTGGAGCGACTGACTGTGTTAGTGATGAGCATGAAGTGCATAAAGGCATAAAGTGCTGCGCTCCTGGTGTTCTGCTTTCAGTTACATGTTAACAGTGATTTTCTGAAAGTGTTAAGCTAGAAACTTGACATAAATGTGGCAAACTCAAGGGAGAGACATGTTATGAAGAAAATTAGTTATCCATGCCTCCACGGCAGTGCTCTATGGTAAGCCACTTTTCTCAAGTCAATTCCAAGCTGGAAAAATATTTTAGTCTAAAATATTTATTTTATAATTATGTGTTCTTTCTAGAGTTACACACTAAATATCTGGACTCTCAGCAGTCAGGGTTCACAGTGCACATGCTTACGTCAAAAGTTTAAGTTACCTCTGGAACTCACCGTGCTGCTATAGTAAAGTGTCTGTCTAGCAGTGTGAGGCCTGTGCTGAATTCCTCGTACAGAACCAGGGGAAAAAGCAAGTGATCTCTGTACAAGCCCTAAAGACTCAAAGGGGACTTCTGAATGCTGGGTGCCCATGCTTATGAATATGAAACAAGAATAAAATTACAAAAATTTCCTTGATAGGAACTCAATCCATATTGTTTTGAGCCAACCTAAAATCTAAAGCAAACACACAAAACAATGTCCCCAGATCTCCCAGGGACTAAACTATCAATCAAAGAGTACACCTGGAGGGACCCATGGCTTTAGTCATATATGTAGCAGAGGATGGCCTTGTCTGACATCAATGGGAGGAAAGGCCCTTGGTCCTGTGAAAGCTTGATGCTCCAGTGTAGGGGAATGCCAGGTAGGAGCTGGTGGGTGGGGGAGTACCCTCGAGGAGGTGAGGGGATGGGGGTTTCTGGAGGGGAATCTGGAAAATGAGATAACATTTGAAATGTAAATAGAGAAAATATCCAATAAAAAAAATAAACAGAAGTAACTCTATGAGGGGAAGAACAAATCTCTGGTTAATTTCACCCAAACTAACTCAAGGGACTCCAGCAATACACTGGAAGTATTAATACAAGACTTTTTTGGTATTATCATCACAATATTAGATTTTCCAAACAACTTTATTATTCAAGGCATGCACTCAGCTGAATGATCTTAGACATTTCTTTATTTATTTTATCGTGTCTTCATCTATGAAATAGCAGTTGCAGTCATCAAGTTCACAGGGAAGGGTGAGAGCAAACAAATTAACATCAACAGAGCCCCAAGACAGGATCTATCATAAGTAAATCCAACTTGGGTGTTCTGTATCCTCCATATGGTTATTATCACTCTGTGACTACTATATGCACCTGGAATAGAAAGTAAAAGAAAAAGGCAGAAGAAAAGATCACTTCTCTGCTACATTCTTGTTTTCCCTATATCACCACTAAAGCTCTGCAGCTATGAACACAATTTAGGAATAGTGATACTCTCTGCAAATTCTCCCTCTCCCTTTCCCTCACCCTCTCCCTCTCCCTCTCCCTCTCTCTCCCTCCCTCCCTCCCTCCCCTCCCCCCTCTCTCTCTGTGTTTCAAAATTCAGGATTTGGAATGCAAGATTATAGTTTCAAATTCAGTGAATAAACTGAATTGGAATTTTGATGGGATTGCCCTAAGTTTACAACTTGCTTTTGGAAGTATTGGTTATTTCACAGTAATTCCCATCAACCTACGGGCATGGGAGGATTCTTGATTCTTCTTCAATTACTTTCTTTGATGTCTTAAAGATTTTGTTTTATACATCTTTCACTTCCTTAGTTAGATTTATTTCAGATATTGTTATGGTTTCTGTAGATGGGCTCGTTTGTCTATTTCTTTCTTGGATTGTTTGTCAATAGTCTATAGGTGAGCTACTGATTTTTACATATTTACTTTGTACTCCCGTTTTGCTGAATACACTGACCAAAGTAGAAGTTGCGTGATGAAGTACATAGGTACTTTTACAGACAGAATTGTGTCATCTGCACATAGGAATAATATGATTTCTTCTTTCTCTATTTGTGCCCCTTAATTTCTCACTCATTTTGTTGCTCCAGCTAATACTTAAACAATATACTGAATGGGAAGAGAGCGAATATTCTTCCTCCATATTACAGGCGACATGCTGTGAGTCTTTCTCCATTTAACATTGTTGGCTGTGGGTTTCCTGTACATTGCGTTTATTATGCTGCAAATGCTCTCTGTGCACCTAGATTCTTAACATGTTTAATATTCAAGGTTAGCTTTCTCGGAAAGCCTTTTTATGCATCTAATGAGATGACCGTGTGATTTGTGAATAAAGGAATAAAAATGCATTTTAGTAATGAATCAGTTGGCTTAAAATACACTTTCTATACAGCATGTCCTCTGCTTTCCTTTGCTTCCCACAGAAAGCCAGTTCTCTAAGCACTCCTGCCTATGTAAATGGTCACATGTGATTAGCTTAACAGAGCAACTAAATGCCCTCTTGCAGCAGCCCTTGCTATTGTTTCAAGACTAATGGAGGTAACATGCCTTCCTTATGCGAGTGCCTATGGCTGTCTTCTGGAAAGTATCTGTAGAACTCCCTTCAGCATTATCCCTAATTTTAGTTCCTGGGCTATAGATGTTGTCCCTTTGCCTTGGTAGTTATTAATAGTGCTCTCCTTTGTGCACCATACAGGAAGGGTTGTGATTTCTTTGTTTCTTCAAGCATTTTTATACTAAATTAGCCCCCAAGATTGCTCCATAGCAATTATATATTAACACAAGATATAAAAATTACAGAATTATATATGCATAGTAGCTAAACACTTATTTTTACTTAAATGGTATTTTGATTTATCTATGATAAATAAAGTCACACCACGGAATATTTATCTTATATAAAAATAAAAATGTTTTTCTCCCTCTTGCACACACACACTTTCCACTTTATGTTTTCTACATGCCAGTTAATAAATGTAAACTATATAAGCAGAATGCCTTATGTTACCAAGAAAGGCATTCGAAAATAGAAAAAGATTCTGAATTAACCAAATTTGGCTAGTTCGATAAATATCTTACAAGTATCTTGTTCAGAGCAATTAGCATGTTAATTTGCATGGTTAGAGAAATTTTCCTTCGACGAATATAAGTTAGAATAAAAGCTTTTAACTATGACTAATGCTGCAAAGTAAGAAGGTGTGACCTTTGTAACATTCAGAAAGCGGTGACAAATGGATGAACTGTGTGTCGCATGATGCACAAACCACAATAATTTGTGAACACTTCCTAACAGGAATGGCAGATACTGTGATTAAATGCATCAAATCATATGCACAGCATCAATAGTGGCATTGCATTTGTTCTATATGGGATAAGGCGCTTTTTCTAATAGGAAAGATAAAGCTGATGACACAGATAGATCACAACATCAATTAGAAAAAGCATTGCATCAGGAAATGAGCTTGACTACATTGCCTTGTTTGATATTGGTAAATCACATACCACTAACATTTCTAATGCACATGTCATCTGCTTCGAAAAACTGAGTAACCATAAAATTATAGAAAAACAAAAATTCAGGGAATCTTTAGAAAGTTGTGGAGGCTCCCTAGATTATAACTTCTCATATTTGATACTAGCTGAATTCTCTGTCGGCCTATCAGCTTTCTGAGGCATAAAATGCATCATCTCAATATCGATGTTGGGGTCTTTTAATGTAAATTGAAGCACCATTAAATTTCTCTTTAAGTACTTCAGAATGCATCCTTAAATTTAGGTCAGCTCAGAGGCAAAGAGGAATTGGGTCAGTACTTCATAGTCTGTGAACTCTAAGAATAGTCTTTCATTCTCAACAAAATAGAGAATATCATCTTGAGTGAGGTAACCCAGCCACAAAAGAACAGACATAATATGCAGTCAGTGATAATTGGATACTAACCCCAGAAAGTTCTGAATACCCCAGAAACAACTTACATACTATATGAAGTTAAAAATAAAACAAAGGCCAAAAACTTTGACTATTTTCAGGTTACATGTTGTTTTACATGTAATTTATGCTCATTGTAACTAGTAAGATTTTAAGGCATACTATCAAACCTTTAAAAAAATCAAGTGCTGACAAAAATGTATTCATATACTGTTATGCAAAAATGCTTTTAAAATCTGTACATTTATCTTTGTTTTTTAAAATAAAGTTGTTCAATTAAAAAAATAGCATGGAGCTATTTGGTTTATTTTTTAGGATAAAATTCTCTTTTAAATATTGAGTAATAATATAATTTTCTGCCATCACACTGTATTTGACAAGAAAGTATGGAAGATAATTTTATTTATGATGCATCAATTGAACTATAGTTCCAGCAAAGTAAAAGAGCTGACAGTGTACACACAGAATAAATTGTTGACTTACACTGTTAAGAAGATGCATTAGCATCTACAGAGCTCCCAGGGTCTTGGGGTGTACACACATGAAGACATAGCAGCTCTGTTCCTGAAACTTTCATAGCTTACTAGAGGAACAGCAAGACTGAAACAGATCAATAGTGACCTATTTTTGAAAGTAGTGTCCTGGGAACAGCACTTTATCATTAGAAAAACACATGACTGAAATTAAACCCCAACTTCTTGCCATATACAAAGGACAGAACAAAATAGACTAAAGTCCTAAATATTTTAAGACCTAAACCCATGGAAGTTCTACTAGAAACCAGAGAAGTGCTAGGAGTTTGGAGTGAGTGAAGGGTTAGGGAGTGTGGCTCTAAAGCACAGGAGATAACAACAAAATGAGGAAAATACAAAGCTTTAGCAAATCTCAGGAGACAGTAGAGGGAAGAAATACCCAACTGGATAGGACAAATCATTTGAAAGTCATACTCCTGACAAGGTATTAATAACCAAAATACAGTAAAGATAAAATGCTCATAATCTAATTTAGAAGTAGACCACAGCTCTAAACAGTTTTCCCTGCCCTTCTGAGGAAGATATACAAATGTCTTCCAACCAGAATATGAACAAAATGCTCTGCAGAGCTGTTAGTCACACACAAATTTAAGCTGCCATGAAAAATCACCTGATTACAGGTAGTATAAATATCAGCAAAAAAGACAAGAATGCTGGCCACAACATGTAGAAAAATGAAACTTTCATATGATGAGAGTGGAAATTATCACAATTATGGTGGAATTATCTTAAATATTTAAAATTACAACTATAATATGATCCTTCAATAATGGTTACACATTCAAGGAAAATAAAATTGTTTTGTCAGAGGCATATCTACAGTCTCATGTTTATTGTATAACTAGTTATAAGAGACATGAAACAAAACCAACTTAAGGGTATATGCACTGTATGAAGTGTAAAACAAGCCAGGAACAAAAAGGAAACCACCACATGATTGTACTCATATTGTACTCATGTGTGGAATTAAAACTGTTGAACTCACTAAAGCTGAAGGAAGAACGTTGGTTACCAAAGTCTGATGATAACAGTAGAGCAGGGGATACAGAAAAGGCTCATGAATCGTCATAAACCATTGTTGTATAGGAGTAAGAATTCATGCTATTCGGCTGTGCAATAGGGTATCTGTAGATAGTAACGTACTGTTCTTAGTCAAAAAGCTAGAAAAAATTCTGTTTGAATGTTTCCAACATAAAGAAACAGTACAGCTCAGCCTGGTGAGGCTGTGCCCTGAGAACCCAGAACACAGAGAGTGCTTGGAAGCTGTGCTTGTGGCAAAGGTTCCTTTCCAGCCCACAGTAAGAGGGTATCAAGATCCAGAAAGGCTGTGCTTGTGGACCAGATGCCCAGGTGCTTTTCCACCTGGACCAGCAGAGAACCTGAGGCACAGGCCTGGTGAGACTGTGTAGTGAGTACCCAGAGCATAGAGAGTGCCTGGCAGTGGTGCCTGGGCCTGTGGCAGAGAGAATCATGATCTGCCTGGGAAAGGCAGTGCTGGAAGATCAGCTCCACAGGTGCTTTTACACCTGGACCAGAGTTGAGCCTGACACACAGGCCCAGGGAGGACACACCAGGAGTTCTCAGTGAGAAGAGAGTGCTGTGTTCTCTGAAAAGGATCGTTTTTGGCCTAGATAAAGAGCCAGGTCCCCACCACTAGTACTCAGGACCAGTGGGCAAAGGGCTGAGCTCCCAGAACATCCTCAGAAGAGCTCCTACACCTGAGCCCACAAAGACAACTGAGTCACACCACCAGAACTCACTGCTCATTCACAAAAAGCCAAACACTTGGAAGCAATTTTCTTCCTGAGCTCCCGGGCCCTCAGATCCACGGGAGAGAGGTGCCAGTCACTGACAACAAGACCACATATAATCACAGATAATAAGATGACAAGAGGAAAGCAAAAGAACTTAAGCAATGGAAACCAAGACTACTTGGCAACATCAGAATTCAGCTCTCCCACCACAGTAAGTAGTGGAATGCCAAACACTCCAGAAAAACAAGACTCAAACCTGAAATCATACTTTATGATGGTGATGGAGATCTTGGAGAAGAGCATGAATAAATAAATTAAACAATTACAAGAGAACACACATAAACAAATAGAAGCTCTTAAAGAGGAAACACAAAAATCACTCAAAAACTATAGGAAAACACAACCAAAATGGGGAAGGAATTGAAAATGGAAATAGAATCAACAAAGAAAACACAAAAAGAGACAACCCTGGAGATAGAAAATCTAAAAATGAAATCAGGAGTCACAGATGCAAACATCACCAACAGACTACAAGAGATGGAAGAGAGAATCTCAGGGGCCGAAGACAACATAAAAAACATAGACAAAACAGTCAGAGAAAATGAAAAAACCAAAAAGCTCCTAAACCAAAATATCCAGGAGATCCAGAACACAAGAGAAAACTAAACTTAAGGTTAATAGGAATAGAAGAGGGCGAAGAATATCAATTAAGAGGCACAGTAAATCTCTTCAACGAAATCATAAAAGAAAACTCTCTACCCTTAAGAATGAGATGATCATGAGCATAAAAGCCTACAGAACTCCAAATAGATTGGACCAGAAAAGAAATTCTTCCCAACACATAACAGTCAAAATGCCAAGTGTTCCAAACGAAGAAAGAATACTAAAAGCAGTAAGGGAAAAAAGACATGTAACATATAAAGGCAGACCAATCAGAATTACACCCAACTTCTCAAATGAGAATATGAAAGCTAAAAGACCCAGGACAGATATCATACAGACGCTAAGAGAACACAAATGTCAGCCCAGGTTACTATATCCAGCAAAACTCTCAATCACCATAGATGGAGAGACAAGATATTCCAGGACAAAACCAAAGTTACACAATATCTGAACACATATATCCAGCCCTACAAAGAATAATAGATGGAAAACCCAACACAAGGAGAGAAACTACACCCTAGAAAAAGCAAGAAAATAACTAAGCAAGAAACCCAAAGAAGAAAGACACACAGACATAATTCTACTTCTAACAGCACAAATAGATGAAAACAGCAACCACTACTCCTTAACATCTGTCAGACTGCATACATAAACAGAATCCAGCATTCTGTTGCATATAGGAAACTCATCTCAGAGACAAAGACAGACAATACCTCAGAGTAAAAGGCTGGGGAAAAACACCTTCTAAACCAATGGTCCCAGGACACAAGGTGGAGTAGCCATTCTACTATCGAATAACATAGATTTTCAACCAAAAGTTATCAAAAAAGAGAAGGAAGGACACTTTACTCATCACAGGAAAAAATCTATCAAGATGAACTCTCAATCTTGAACATCTATGATCCAAATACAAGAGCACCCACATTCACAAAAGAAACTCTTCTAAAGTTCAAAGCATATATTGCACCACACACAATGATAGTGGGAGACATCAACACCCCACTCTCATCAATGGACAGATCATGGAAGTAGAAACTGAACAGAGACACAGAGAAACTAGCAGAAATTATGAACTAATTGAAATTAACATAGGTCTACAGACCATTTTATCCTAAAACAAAAGAATATACTTTTTACTCAGCAACTCACAGTAACTTCTCCAAAATTGACCATATAGTCTGTCACAAAACAGGCCTCAACAGATATAAGAAGATCAAAATACTCCTATGAACCACCTGATCAGATCACCATGGACAAAGGCTGGTCTTTAATAGCAACAGAGACAACAAAAAGCCCATTTACATGTGGAAGCTTAACAATGCTTTGCTCAATGATAACATGGTCAATTAAAAAAATTTTTAAAAAATTAAGGACTTTTTAGAATTTAATGAAAATGATAGCACAACATACCCAAACTGATGGGATGCAATGAAAGCAGTACTAAGAGGAAAATCAGAACTTCTGAGCATCTCCATAAAGAAACTGGAGAGAGCATACACTAGCAGATAGATAGCACAGCTGAAAGCTCTAGAACAAAAAGAAGCTGGTACACCGAAGAGGAGTAAATGGCAGAAAATAATCAAACTCAGAGCAGAAGTCAGTCAAGAAGAAACAAAAAAGAACTATACAAAGAATCAACAAAACCAGGAGCTGGTTCTTTGAGAAAATCAACAAGATAGATAAATCCTTAGCCAGACTAACCAGAGGGCACAGAGAGAGTATCGGAATTAAGAAAATCAGAAATGAAAAGAGAGACATAACAACAGAAAATGAGGAAGTTCAAGAAATCATCATATTCTACTACAAACAACTATACTCAACAAAAGTGGAAAACCTAGAAAAAATTGACAAATTTCTAGACAGATACCAGGTACCAAAATTAAATTAGGATAAGATAAACCATCTAAACAGTCACATATCACTAAAGAAGCAATCATGAAACACCTCCAAACCAAAAAAAGCTCAGGACCAGATGGGTTCAGTGCAGAATTCTATCAGACTTTCATAGAAGACCTAATATCAATACTTTCCAAACTATTCCACAAAATAGAAACAGAAAGAAGACTACCCAACTTGTTCTCCAAAGCCACAATGACTCTCATAAGTAAACTACACAAAGACCCTACAAAGAAAGAGAACTTCAGACCAATTTCTCTCATGAGCATCAATGCAAAAATACTCAATAAAATTCTTGCAAACTGAATCCAAGAACACATCAAAATGATCATTCAACATGATCAAGTAAGCTTCATCCCAGGGATGCAGGGATGGTTCAATGTATGGAAATCAGTCAACATAATCCACTATATAAACAAAATCAAAGAAAAAAAATCTCACTAGATGCTGAGAAAGCATTTGATGAAATTCAACATCTCTTCATGCTAAAAAGTTTTGTAGAGATCAGGAATCCAAGGGCCATACCTAAACATACATAGTAAATGCAATATACAGCAAACTGGTAGCCAATATTAAACTAAATGGAGAGAAACTTGAAGCAAATCCACTAAGATCAGAGATTAGACAAGGTTGCCCACTCTCCCCCTACCTATTCAATATAGTTCTGGAAGTCCTGGCAGTAACAATTAGACAACAAAAAGAAGTCAATGGGATACAAATGGAAAGAAAAGAAGTCAAAATATCACTATTTGTAGATGATATGATAGTTTACTTAAGTGATTCTAAAAATTTCAAAATAAAAAGAACGAATATTCATCTGGAATAACAAAAAACCTAGAAAAGAGAAATGTATTCACAACAACAACAACAACAAAAACTTGTGCAGGAATCACCATCCCTGACCTCAAGCTATATTACAAAGAAATTGTCATAAAAAATTTCATTGTATTATTACAGAGATAGGCAAGAGGATCAGTGAAACAAAATTGAAGAAACAGAAATGAACCCACATACCTATGATCACTTGATCTTTGACAAAGGAGCTAAAACATTCAATGTAAAAGGACAGCCTCTAAACAAATGATGTTGGTTCAACTGGCAGTCAGCATGCAGAAGAATGCAAATCAATCCTTTCTTAAATCCTTATACAAAGCTCAAGTGCAAGTGAATCGAAGATCTCCACATTAAACCAACTAAACTGAAACTATTAGAAGAGAAAGTAGGGAAAACCTTAGAACGCATAGGCACAGGGGGAAATTTCCTGAACAGAAAACCAATGGCTTGTGATGTAAGACCAAGGATCGAGAAATGGGACTTAATGAGATTGCAAAGTTTCTGTAAGGCTAAGAACACTGTCAAGAAAACAAAACAGCAGCCAACAGATTAGGAAAAGATCTTTACCAACACCACATTTGATAGAGGTCTAATATCCAATATATACATGGAACTCAAGAAGTTAGATGCCAGAGAATCAAACAATCCTATTTAAAAAATGGGGTACAGAGCTAAACAAAAAATTCTCAATTGAGGAATATCGAATGGCGGAGAAGCATCTAAGGAAGTGCTCGACATCCTTAGCCATCAGGGAAATGCAAATAAAAACAACCCTAAGATTCCATCTCACACCAGTCAGAATGGCTAAGATCAAAAACTCAGATGACAGCAGATGCTGGCTAGGATGCAGAGAAAGAGGAACACTCCTGCACTGTTGGTGGGGTTTTAAGCTGTTACAATCACTCTGGAAATTGGTCTGGTGGTTCCTTGAAAAATTGGACATAGTCCTACCCAAAAACCCATTTATTCCACTTCTGGGCATATACCCTATAGATGCTCCAACATACAATAAGGACACATGCTCCACCATGTTCATAGCAGCCTTATTTATAATAGCCAGAAGCTGGAAAGAACCCAGATGTCCTTCAGTAGATGAATGGATACAAAAATTGTGGTATATTTACACAATTTAGTACTATTAGAAACAATGACTTTATGAAATTTCTAGGAAAATTTATGCGTCTAGAGAATATCATCCTGAGTGAGGTAACCCAGTCACAAAAGAACAAAGATAATATGCAGTCACTGATAACTGGATACTAACCCCAGAAAAAAACCAAAAATAAAAAAACCCCAAAACAAAACAAAACAAAACAAAACAAAAAAAAACAAAACAGAACAAAACAAAACAAACCAAAGGTCAAAAAGCGAAAGCCTCAGTTTTTCTTAGAAAATAAAAATAAGTGTATAGCACCCTCTCAGAGTGTGGTAGACCAAGACCTTAAATCATTAGTAAGTCAAGAGCTAAGAATCTAATTATTTATTTCTAGCAATAAAGAAATTTTTAAATATTTGAGTTATTATCTAAGTGATGTTGGTGGCTGGAACAAAAGTTACAAGCATCCAGTAGGGAGCATGCCACTTCAAACGTTGGTTCTGTGAAACTGCACACATAAATGGGACAAAACCTATAAAATTAGATAAGCATACAGTTTAAGGACCATATATATGCTCTACAGGTGCAGGTGCTGGAGCAGTGCCTGAGTTCTGGTTTACCAGAATTAGAAAGATCCAATGTGTCTTCAGTCTTGAACTGCAAAATCTTCCGCAGCTAATACTTAAATATTTTTTTACCACAAACACCCAAAAGCAAAATTAGCCTTAAGCTTTGCTGGCATTCATCTGTTTTTCATTACAATTTCAAACATCAAGTAAATACAACTTAAACTCTAAAGGTTTCTTTTACTTAGTTCTTTAAATCTGAACTTAAAAGCATAGTAAAATGATACAGTTTGGAAAACAGAACCAATCTGTATTTATATTGACTTGGTTAATTATGCGTTTATTTTATAAAACACTTGACAAACAGCTCTTTAGAACTATGTTCTTGGCAGAGATGGTGTGATGAGAGCACAAGAATCTAACGTGGAGCTGACTAGATGACTTAAAATCCTATTCAGCTCTAAAAGACCAGGAGGTAGGTGATGGATCAATTCAAGGCCCATGCTCTGATGAGTAAGATCTTTATATTTCTTAAACAAGAGCACTATTTGTAGAAAGAAGAGCCTGGCATCCAGGAGCAAAAACCGGAGTACTTACGAGTACTGTGTCAGCAGTTCCAGATCATTGTGCATATTGATTGGATAGGCTTCACCAAGCTCAAACAACTTCTCCAGGGCTTCATAGATAAAAATGATGCAAATGAGGGAAGCAAAGGCTTCTTCCGTAAACCGGGTGATATAGCAGACAAGGGAACTCGCGTCGGTGGCCACAAGTATGATGCATAGTGTGGCAGTCCATAGCCCAATGCTGGCCCGCAAGGACAAGTATGACAGCCCATATTCTCTAGGAGAAACAGGAGTGCATGGGAAGAAGGTCATTTGACAACTTGATACCATTTAAACAAAAGGAATAAGCCTAAAGCCACAAGTGAGAGAAAGCAACTTCTCATCCCTTGTTTCTCTGAGCTCAAGACTTTGTCTGTAGAGAAATCCAAGGGGACAAACTAATGGAGATTTCTCGGCACTTAAAAATGAATCTTGTTTAGTATAAATATTACATGCACGGTATATTCACAAATATTTTAACTTTTTCTGCATTCCCATTGAGAGACAAAAATGACAAACTGAATTAATTCACTTTTCCCTGAAGACCTCCAACAGTGACGATGTTGGATGGAGAAAAAAACAAGTAAAGTGATGCGAAGGCATACCATAGCCAAGAGTCACAATACTTACTTGCAAAATTTAAACAAGATCTTTTCAAACACCAAAACAGGTCCTGTACTCCCTAATATGGTCAGGGGCTGTCCACCAAAAAGAGAATAGGCTATCCCAGTCATAGATGCTCCAAAGAGTGATTCGATTGCACTCTGAAAAAACACAAATGGATCTATTACCCAGTTGCACAGGCAGCAACTGTGGCAGGTATAAAAAACATTTCAGATATAATGGTTCACATTTACCCTTCACTACATTATTCCCAGAAACCTGTGCAGAATATGGGAACTAAGGCTGAGAATGTGGCTGGGGGTATGTTCAAAAATTCGTTATTAGTAACTGGAAAGTATAATCTATACCTTCTTGCTTTATTTTTATTGCTTTACAAAATATTTAGTTTTTTTTTTTTTTAGAATCAGTATCTGAATAGAATCATGACTCAAAATTTTGAAAAGAAGGATTCAACCTAAAATGAATTAGGAACCTAAACCTGAAACTATAATTGTAGGTTGAGGGGAATGGCAAAGAGCCATAGCCCTGCATAACACCCAAAATCAGTGTTTACCAGGCATTCTGTTCTGAGATAGCCAACTCCACTGCCAAAAAATTCATAGAAAGTTAAACTTCTGGAACACATGTCAAATCTCTCCAGAAAGCCAAAATCCAATGCTCTCTAACATAACTGTAAATCTTAGAAGACAGATTAAGGTTCAGAGAAAAAATAAATACATACTATACGACCTTCGGTTGCTTCTCCCAACAGTCCTCCAAACGTGATGACAGGAGACATACATGCACAGTAGAGAAACAGGAAGGATGCTAAGCACTGCAGACTGAAAGCATCCCTGAAGTCACTCCAGAAGAACGGAGCCTTTCTTTTGATATCTAATATAAGTCCCCCAAAAATCCTAAGACACAGGGTGGGGGAACACAAGAGTGAAACCCAAAGATAAAAAGCTCGTCAGTTAGAATGTTCATTTAACCTGTTGCCCGGTCACAGTACATTCTCCATCAGCAGGGATGAGACACAAAATAGACTACCACATTTCATTATGGTGACCTACAGAAGCAACTTTGCATTACTACACTACTCCAAATATTGTTCCTACAACTAAAAACATTATCAGGCTTTCTCACGCATTCACCAGGAATTCATCAATCAAATTTCAAATTATGAGAGATTCCAATCTATGTGTCATTCCTTATTAACAATATACTCAGGCCTTCACTGTCAACCTTGGAAATGTATATATGTAAAATCCCCGCCAGCTTTTTCTCTTAGATTTCTCTCTCTTTCTCTCTCTCTCTCTCTCTCTCTCTCTCTCTCTCTCTCTCTCTCTCTCTCTCTCTCTCTCTTTCTTTTTGTGTATGTGTTTTGCCTTTAATTTAGCATAGCAGAAAATGAGAGACAGAGAGACAACTGATCTTTGTGAAATATGCTCATAAATATCACCCTAAGGAAAATAAAACTGAGTTTAATCATGACTCCAGTTGCCTGGTCCCTCTACCATAATAAAAAAGACCCTGTAAGAAGACAACTAATGAACACGTAGATAACCACATTCAATAGAGAAAGATGGACTCTGAGGTTTATTTTAGTTCACTAGAAAGTTAATCTAATATAATAAAGCTAGTTAAATATTCTCTCGAACTACTGCTGCTGACACACATTCGAACACCTATCAATTATACGACAATGATGACTTTTTATGGAAATAATGCACTGATTCCAAATATGACAAAGGGAAACACCCTGAGACACTTCACAGGGCTCTGTATTTGGGTTAGGGATTTTAAATTGTAAAGTGATGCTTAAGATATGAACACTAATGTTCTTTAACATACTAGGAATGAAAACAATAAGTAGGCTTCCTCGTTATTTGAGTATTTGATGAAAACATTCAGATTTAACATTTGCTTTGAAAGTTCACTTTTCCCATGGAATAAAGACATTATCTTAGAGTAAGACTATGGTATGGTTTCTACGTAAATTCTAATGGTTAAAAAATATTGTAAAGCTGGACAGGGTGGCACATGCCAATAAGCCCAGTACTCCAGAGGCAAGAGGCAGGAGTCAGGGTTATGAGTTTGAGGCCAATCTGAGATATACAGCAAATCCATGTATCTCTGAAAAGAGTTCATTTTTAATATTATCCGAAGTGACTGCTTTCTTACAATATAAGTTCTACTTGACTGTGAAATTATGCTCAGAATAACGTTTTTCATCTATTTATATGCTGTGTGTATGTTTGTGAGGCTACCACGTGGGTTCTGAAGATAACTCAGGTGACCAGGCTTGGCCTCGAGCCATTTCACTGGCCCTTCTTTCTGTTGATTGAATGGAGATACAATAGTTGTCTATTAATAACTATATAATGGTTTATTAGTGTAAAACCGCTGTTTGTCCAGTGATTTCTTCAAGTAGAAATGATTAAGACTAGAATTCTGAGACAAAGGGACTTTTGAAACACATGGAATGCACACATATACAAATCTCACATACGGTCTCCCTAACTGCATTTGGCAAAACATATGTGTGTGAATGCTGTATAGTTTCTATTTATGAATAATATGTTACCTTGTCAAAGTCACAGTTCAAAGTAGATTTATTCCACTAAGCTGAGCATTCATTTATGATTTATATTCTACCTATTTCTAAAAATAATTTTAGATACTTATGAACTATTAATTAGTAATTAATATGTATAGTTTTGATAGTACTTCATTAGACCACTGCTGTGTAATTAATCACTTATTCAAGCATACATCAGTTTGACTAGTTGTTAGATAGCTGTGTCATAAGTGTTTTTATCAGTAAAGATCTAAATCCAGAAGTGGGAGTTCATTACAGAAGAACAGTGCAAGAGCAGCCCAGATGTACACCAGCAATTCCAGGAGAGCAGATGAGTAATGGAAACTTCAAGTCATGTCAGCCACAGAGTCTGTGGAAGAACTCTGGAGGAGCGAAGAGACCGGATATTGGTGACCTGGGAGGATTTAGGAAGCAGTAAGGAAAAGTGAACTAGAAAAAAAAAAACTAAGCTATGTGGCATGTTACACCTGAGAGGAAAAGAAAAAAATATATACCATCAAAAATAAAAAAGACAGTATTTGAAAGTATGAAAGCAAACAGAATGAGTATAAAGCTTCCACGGAAGGGAAAAGGAAACACTTGAACCATCTAAAAATCAGTATGAAGCCAAGGAAGATGTTAAAGGACATTTCTTCAGAGACAAACAGCAATAAAGGGAAACACAGGAGAATCGAAATGCAGGGTTGTCAGGAACTGGGAAGTCAGCAGTGAGCACACTGCAAGCAGTACAGAAAATGGCCCAAGGGAGGGCCACCAATCCTACAAAGCCTTGGCAATTGTCTTTAATTATAGGGAGGCTGTCCACACAGCTCCCTGAAGAGACATCCACCCAAGGGTTCTGATTTTCTCCTCACACATTGCTTGCAGAAAGACAAGCTGTCAAAAACCCATAAAAAACATTTTATGAAATAAATTGAAGCTTTCATCTCTTCAAAGGTGTATGATTAGAAAAATAAATCATATAGCTCTTTCAAATAGCAGACATACTAATAAAAATACCATTACATACATCATACTAGCATCTAATGAGGTAAGGTCTACAGGACTTAATTCTGGTTTAGTTTTATTCCCATCTTGAACTTAAAGCTTTCAACAAGCTGGTTTGGAAGCGTCAACTGACAGTTTTCTTATTCATTTTAAGACTCTGCGAATGCATTTTATGCTTCATAAAATGAAAGACTAGAATAAGATGGAACGGTGTAGCCACTGTTCTCTTTTAACAGTAGTGACAATCATTATTCACTTCAGAGAAATCAAATTAATTGGCATTTCACTCTCAAAGAGTAGATATTAAACGTATAAAAATTAGATCTTGAAACAATTCCTGACACATAAGACAGCATTTAAGTCCCCCAACATGGCTGTCACTAACCTCCCAGTTCGCTCAAGTTCAGGTCCACTGTGTCCTCCGTGTGGCTCAGCTTCACCATGAGCTGCTGTTCCATTTGGCACAGCAGGAATCTTCCTCTTCTCCTGCAGAAAATTTTGATGGTGTATATTTTGTTGCAATGCTTGGCATTAATTTAAAAAATGACATTTTCCCCATTGAAGCCATGTATAGAATGGCTGAAACCACAGATACTGTGCTTAGTGGCTGTTTAACCTTTGAACATGCATCCAACCTGCTAAGGTTTTCATTCTTCTCTCATCAGCAGGGATGACAACAGAACCTATCTTATAGTGTGGACGAATTAGGTTGTGATGGGCATTTCGTAAATCTTACACTTAGCAGTTTTTGTCATACTTTGATATAGATGCTATAGTTGGAAAGGTAAGCAGAAAATGCTCGTGTTCTAGAGCTGGGATATACACAGCTCACTAAAAAGATGTTTGTCTATTGTGTCTAAGGCCTAAATTCAATTTCTGTCAGGAAAGAAAGAGGAAAAAAAAATTCTCTGCCATTTCACTATTTTTAGTATCATTACCTCTATTCCTCTAGATCACATCTTTCTTTTTAAATTAATTTTTTTAAAGATTTGTTTATTTATTTTGTGAGCACACTGTTGCTTTCTTCAGACACACCAGAAGAGGCATTGGATCCCATCACAGATGGTTGTGAGCCACCATGTGGCTGCTGGGAATTGAACTCTGGACCTCTGGAAGAACAGCCAGTGCTCTCAACCACTGAGCCATCTCTCCAGCCCCAGATCATGTCTTTCTAGAAAGGGATAATTTATGCTCTAAGTCTTCATGCGTCACAGGCACAAGATTATTTATTACAAAGGGAAGTTTCTGCTTGAATCAATGGCAAATTAACTGAAGCGTATGTGAGTGCTGTTTTCCTCAATTTTATTCCACTTACTTTTGCTAGTGACAGAGATATCTTAGAGAAAAAAGTCAGAAACTCCTCCCTAAAATTCCTTCTCCAGCCATCTTAAATTTTGTCAATGTATTTAAAAGTATTTAAAATAATTATAAAGAACATTTAAGTTACACAATAAAATTTGCACTTGGTTGCCATTCCAAACTAGAGTTAGAATAAATATGAAGCACAGATTGATACACTCGTTTACCTTATGTACAGTGTGACATTTAGATAGAATGATATGTACCTCACATATCACAAAATGATTTTGTATTAGGAACAATATAGGAAAATTTAGGAGTTAGTGTTTCTACAATTTCTACAGGTATATGAGAAGATGAACTATATTAAATTTAAATATAAGGAAGAATGCATACTTCAGTTGAAGACAGGCTTAATTTTACAGGTAAATGTAAGACATTTAAGAGTAACTGAAAGATTTAAGAGTGGTCATCATTACTTACTTCCAGTTACCTAGGCAACCATGTCATGGCTTCTATAGCTCTCATAAAACAAGGGAAAATGTACGGTCTTCTGTGGAAATAATCCCCTTTGGATAATTTGACTTTTGCTTTATACATTTAAAAAGTTGTGTGTTGATAAGATAGAAGATAAATAATTAAGGTATTAACTATTCTAAAGCACATGTTTACTCAAGGAGTAGAAAAGCATTGAAAAATCAATAAATATACTGATGAAATAGAATTTATTTTAATCTATTTTGAACATTCTTATGTGTGAAAAACACTTAAAGTATACCAGTAAATAAATTAGGCCTTTGTGGCAATTTTTGGTATTCACAGATCACTATGCTTAATCTATACCCAACAAGAAATCTGTTTCCATGTTACATTCTGTTCTACATGTACTTCATGCTATGGTAACTAGTGGGATTTCTATGCATGCTATCAAACCTCTAAAAGAGTTAAGTACTGACAAAAATTATTCATATAATGTTATGCCAAAATGCATTTAAAAGTTTGTAAATGTATCCCTCTCTTTTTAAAATAAAGCAGTAAGGAATAATAAAAAAATTGCAAACTGTTTTTACAATTTATAATAAAACTAAAAAAATAAATTAGGCTTGTAGAGCATATATTTTCATAGAAAATACAGAAAATTAAATTTAAATACTTAATTCTACAATAGCTTAGAAAAGATGAGATCTATGAAAAAAAATCTCATGCACAGCACAAGGTGTCTGAAAGGACTGGAAAGGGAGTAAAGAGCAGTGATTATAAATGGAGTTTTCAAACATGCTCTGTGGAAATGGCCATGTGGGAAAATTTGGTGGAGGTGAGAGAATCAGGCAGTTCTGAAACAGAGCATCAATACTGGGAGAAGAAAGCATTCATTTATGGTCAGACACACACACAATGGCAAAGCCTAGATAATATATTTCTTAACTCGATGTTCTTTATATTACCATTTCCTAATATCTGGAATTTGATAATTCTTATTTTTTCCTAAAAAATAAAAAATGCAGATCTTTCTTCATGCACCTTGCCTTAAAAACACCATTCTTTAAATCCAGAATACATTGGAAACAATTTAGCATTTGAAGATTAATTGGTGATACAGTGGATTTTTCCAAATGCCATTAATATGAGGCTCATTCGTATACTTTAGAGAGCATCATGTTGCCATTTCTAATATCATTAGTGCAGACATGTTTGAGTAGAGAAATAGGAAAGCCTCTCACAGAAAATTCTCTATGACATGGCTTTTACTTTACTAGTAGAGGAACTTAAGTTATGTGGTTTCAGTTACTCATCTACTAAATGGTAATTGTTAAGGAAAGTAAATAGATCTTAATAATGTTAAAAGAACTTCAAAATAAAAACAAACTGTGATATTAATGATATGAATATTATACTTTCAAGCTGACAGAGGAGTTGGCATGACCTTTTATACATACTCATTGCTTAGTGATTATTTGACAGTTTGCCTACTTCTAACAGACCTGATAAAATCTAAGTACAGATTGGGTCAGTAGGCCCATCTCTCACTTCAGTCAGAACCTCAGAGTGAGACAAGGCTAGACCTTGTGAGAACAAGGCCCAAAGGCACTGGCTGGAAGAATGTGGGAGAGGGATTCCAGAGGAAATGAGAGACAGCATGACAAGAGGGCTTTGCAGACTTTGGCCACTATTTTCAACAGCTTTTCCTGAGACAAGAAAATGCTCTAAGCATTAACAATGCTTTTTATTCTTTCTTGATATAATAATACAGGGTAGGTAAAATATATTTTTGATTTGATTTTCATTTGCAGAATTTTTACAAAAATGTATACCATGCATGAGAGGATAGAAACATAAAAATCATGATGAAAAACTTTTCTCAGTTTTCAGTGTAATTAAGGAGTTTTTACAAAACATGAATAATTCTTTAAATTTTCCCAAACCCTTGTAAACTTTCAGAACACTAAAAACAATGGGAATTATCTCAGGCAATATTTCATGGCATTATAAAATTTAATATCTTTTTTGTTGGTCCTGAAATATTTCCAGACACATGAAAGTTATTTAGTGGCTCACTATCAAAACAATCAATTTAAATAATATAATATTAATTAATATTAGGTTATATTAAAACATTTTCTAAATTAATTTTTTATTGTAATAAATCTTTTGATGCTTTATGAAACATTGCCTTATTTTGGAGACATGAATTTAAAAAAAACCAGGATTGTAAAAATGTTTTCAAACATACCCACCTGGGAAGGAACATTTTTGGGAGGTTCTATTCGTATGCTTGGGTCCCATTCTCCAGGAGGAAGAACTGTAACCTGATCCAGAAACTCATCAATTCCTGACACTAAGTCATTTCGGTCTTTAGCTTTGTAAGCAACATCATGAAACACCTACAGAAGAAAAAACAGTGCCATATTTTAATAAGCTGTCAAAAAGATTGGCAGAATTAATATAACCAAAAGCAGCATTCAGATTAAATGCAATCATCATCAAATCTACAACACAATTCTTTACAAACCTCAAAAGAAAAAAACTTCATATGAGAAATACAAAAAACTAACATAGCCTAAATAATCCTAACTAATCAAAGCACTGTAGGCAGTATCATCATCCATCGAATTTCAAGTTGTATTACAGAGCCTACAATATTTAAAAAGATTTTCACCACCTCCACATTTTATACAGGCCTAATATCCAGTATATATAAAGAGTTAAAAATGTGTATTAAAACTGGGTAACAATTTAAAAATTAGGTACAGATTTAAACAGAATCCTCAGTAGAGGAAACTCAAATGGATGAGAAACAAAGAAATATTCAGCATCCTTAGCCATTAAGGAACTGCAAATTAAAAGTACTTTGAGATTCCATCTTACACTTGTCAGAATGGCTACCATCAATAACTAAAGGGCAGCTTTTGCTGGCTAAGATGTGAAGAAAGGTGGGAAGGCAAACTTGTTCCGGCACCATGGAAGTGTCTTGGTTCTTTGGGAAGATGGGAATCTGTATACCTGGCAGCTGAAACATTCTTGGTCATATATACACACATATGAAGGGGATCCAAACAAAATCACCAGTGAGGCAGTGCCGCCCAACTGGACATCTCTTGTCACCAAATAAAGCTTCCAATTCTGGGATCGGGTTACATCTAATTGATTTGGTGACCAAAAGGAGTCCCCTGAAAATCCCCAAATAACCCAGACTTTTGTCAAGATATTTTTTTCCACAAACTTATGTAAAGGCTCCATTGCTGTCTTCTAGAAATGACAGAACTAAATTTCACATAAGGTACCAAGACATGAAGAACACCAATAGACTGCTAACATGGACAGGATATTTTATATCTTATAGAATTCCACCCATAGACAAATAACCATGGCAACCAACAAATGGTGGAAACAGGAGAAAATATCCTACCCAGGAATTAACCCACTAATTGGTTATCCAATATTAAGTGATCAGCCCTGAATCATATACACACAAGTAACCCTAAGTAGACTCAGTAGGTTATAGTTACATACTTAGGCATTTATACATATGTGTAGGTTGTACTGAAGCTGTTAGTATTTTAATGTTAATTCCACTTCCCAAGGAAGGACTGGCTAGTCATGTGACTCCAAATAAACCTTCCCATTTTAATTAGTAAAATAAAGGAAAGCCAGTGACTGGGCAGGGCAAGGGATGTAGGAGGGCAGAGGAGGTCAGATGATGGAGAAGTGAGGTCAAGGCATCATGGAGGTTCCCAAGGACCAGCTGGACCCAGGTGATATTAATTGGCGTTAAATAGCTATGAATATTAAAGATTTTATAAGTCTAGCATCTTATAAGAAGGGCAGTTTGTATCCTTGTCTATTTGATTTAATCTTATTGTGTGGAGGGTTTGTGGATTGAGAGTTGAACATATAAACCTGTATGAAAAGCTATCGGGTTGTAGAGTCCTGTTTGTGTGGGATTTTGGGGTAAGGAAACACCCAGGGCAGAGGCAGAGAAAAGGTGGTTGAAAACCACCAGGGAAGGGAGTTTCAGGGACGAGTTGGGCCTTGGTGGTGGCTCAGACTGGGCGCCAGAAGAACGTGTAGCTCCAAACTAAAATCGGGCTTGAGGAGTGAGACCTCAGTGCTGGCAGAGAGATAAACCCAGTCTATATATTTTTTTTAATATTTACTGCAACAGGTGGCACACAACGTGGGGCAAGAATCCACTAAAAGGTTTATGACTATCAGCCTAAGAGTTAGTTAAAAGGAGTTCATTTTCTGAGTAAGAGCGGGCCAGCGCCATTTTGAGTCATGGGTGTCTCAGCACGAGAACCTTAAAGATACAGCCTTTGCTGACAGGCTGTAGTGTCCTGTAGCCAAAAAAAAAAAAAAAAAAAAAAAAAGAAAGGAAGGAAGGAAGGAAGGAAGGAAGGAAGGAAGAAAGAAAGAAAGAAAGAAAGAAAGAAAGAAAGAGGGAGGGAGGGAAAGAAAGAAAGAAAGAAAGAAAGAAAGAAAGAAAGAAAGAAAAAAAGAAAGAAAGAAAGAAAGAAAGAAAGAAAAGAAAGAAAGTTTGCAATCCAGGTATCCAGGTACACAAAGAGAAATAGGGAAAAAGAAATAGAAAGAAAAAAGAGAAAAAAGAGATAGAGAAAGAGATATAGAGAAAGAGAGAGATAGAAAATGAGAGAGAATTTACCCGAATCGCATGAGTATTTTCACCAGTGGTTCAGAGCTAAGATGAGTCTGTACACCAGAAGAGTGAAAACAGACAGATATAAACCAATAACAACTAAGGAAGAGGAGGCCAATAGTTTGATAGTGTGGATACTTGAGAGGAGTTGGAGGGAGAAAAGGGAGTTGGAAAAGTAATGTAATTGTCATTTAATTTTAAAATTCTTTAAAACAATTTAAAGAATTGTAATTTTCCTTAATCAACTTTAGTTTTTCCTACTATTTGCAACTCTCTTGAAATCTTTCTTAATGTGATCTCATTTAATGAAAAAAAAATTGCTTCTCATAATCACATGAATCTATGTCCTGCCTTCAACAGAAAAGAAAAAGTCAAAGTTCACCCAGAGCTGCCAACTCCCTATTACTTTAAAGAACCTCAAAGATGAAATACCATGATCTACTGGGTTTTAAATTATAAACAGATTTACTATTGCTTTTCCATCACCAATTTCCACAGTCATTCATGTCCTTTAAAGTCTTCTCTGTGAGATTTGCATGATAGCCTAAAATTCTTATTCTAACTTCCAGGATTCCTCCCAAGCAAGAGTGGGTACTTCAGTGTTCTCCCAGAACCTGTTCTTCCGATTTTTGTCATCATCACTGTTTCCAAGAGCTAATTATTAATTACATAATTAGTTGTTTAATGTCTATTTTATCTGTTAAAATGATCTGTGATTTCTTCAATAAATATATACCAAATCATTTAGATGCAAGGGATATAGGAAAGAAGAAACCCAATAAAACCCACACCTTAGTGACGCTTACATTCTAGTATGATGGGAGGAAAGAAGAATATAAACCATCATACATTTGGTGAAGGATGAAAAGCATTATAGACAACAAACATCAGGAAAGTGAAGTGAAACTGCTTTTGGAGCCTTTTTTGTTTGTTTGTTTGTTTTTTGTTTTTTGTTTTTTTGTTTTTTAAACAAAGATTTTATGAATACAAGCCTTACTGTTTTCAGGAACAAAAACATGCCAAACTAAGAGGCCTGCAAATGTAAAGCATGCATCCCATATTTGAAAAACAGCAAGGGTCAAAATCCTGGCGCGCAAGCAGAAGGTGATAGCTGAGGGGAAAGAAGGCCACCGAAGAACACTATAGTTTGTTGTAAACACTGACTCTGAATGAGATAGGAGCTAATTTGAGGGTTTTGAGCAGAGGAAGAATTTCTCTAACCATTGCATTACTAGCACAATGAAACAAAGCAAAGGCAAAAAAGATAATTCATATAACAGACCGATGCAATAGTGGGGACCCTGTGATAAGAGCAAAAGCTAGATGATGGAAAACACATAGACACAGCCATGTGGAAAGGGAGACAAGGAAGGACTCTGAACAGAGCCTAGTCACTTATGGAGCTGTGTGGCTGTGAAATGGGGAGGAGTTAAGGATGACCTTGGGGTCCACTCAACTCTTCCACTTGTTTCCCAAGTCAGTCTAAGGTCTTGGTGAAATACCAATTCTTTTGACAACAAGCCCATTACCTCTCTGGCCTCATTGCTCCCCAGCCTTTCTGCTCTTAAGGTTCTGAGTGATCTAGGAATGCTCCTATCTCAAACTTTTGTCCCTGTTTACTGTTAGATCAGAAGCCATCTCTAACTTAAAAGGCTACTCATGCCACCTGTCTCCCCCACTGCTCTTGTGATTTCTTCTGCAACAATCATTTCCACGTACTATACATTGTACTTCCATGCCCCTGTCTTTCAATAACTGGATCAATGTTAGAAAAAGCTTTCATTCTTATTTTTATCTACCACCTGCATAAGTGTTGATATATGATTCACATCTAATAAATTCCCGAATAAATTAACATCCACCACCTTCTCCTCCAACTTTTTCCACATGCTTCTTCTCAAATTGAAGGACTCTTTATAAAGATAATTACTGTTACATGTACATAATGAATAAACATTAATGTAACCTGCTGAGTTCATTTAGTGTAGCTTGTATGTATATTTTCAGGGCTGACCACTTTGTATTGGATAGTCAAAGTCAGCTCTGGGGAAGACCGTCTCTGTGTGTGTGTCTCTCCTGCCTTCCCTCCCTTTACTCTGTCTTTCTCAGTTTCTCTTTCTGTCTCGCCTACCTTCTCTCTGTCTCAGGCTAACTTTCTTTGTCTCTGAATCTCTTTCTCCTCCCTTCCTCCTTCCCCCACATCTCTCTCAGCAGTCCTTAGCTTCCTGTAGTTCTTTGTCAAGTGATAGCACCCATGAGATTACTCTCTTTCATGTTAACATATTTATTGGTGTTGTTCTTGCTCACATATTGTTTAATCAACCACACTATTGAGAGTATCATGGGTTCTGATTTTTAAGATCTTACATTTTTGAGACTACATCTATTTGAGAAGCTAATGACAGGTTTTTACAATCCAAAATATATCTTTATGTTTTTTCTTAAACAAGGCAATATATTTATATAATAGAAATCAGACACCACTTAAAATTCATCTACATCTCCATTAATAGATTAAAGATTCCAAGGTTGGAGACATGGATATTTATATCAGGCAACTGTATAGGGCTTTCAGAGTTTGCCAGCTTTTTGATGTTATATATTCTATACATTTAGGCACTATTTTTATTTAGATAGCAAAGTAGTTATATCATAAACAAATTTTCAGTGCTATTAACATATAATACTTATAATGTTGGTATATGTACAATGTGAATATTTTTATAGATGTTTAACAGTTTTTACATATAAGCTTTCAAAAATAATTTATAGTTTTAATGTACACTGATACATTCTTCTCACAGAGTCTGTAGTGAAAACTTGGGAAAATGAGATTCAATAGACATAAATATAAATCCCAGGAAACTGTCATGAAAAAGACCTCCAAATTTAGGTGTATCTTGTGAGGGAACTATTCCATAGAAACATGAACAAATACCTCATCAGTCATTAAGGTTGCAATTGATCTGCCAATTTCATGGTACTGTTGACCCTTTCCCAGAGGTCCCAGAAGAATAAACAGAAATCTGTAATTAAGAAGAAAAAATTCAAGGTATAAATGTAACAATAATCTCCCTGGATCAGAACCCCTCCTCTCAAAGTAATTAGACAAAACAAGGATTTTAATATGAAACTTTTTTATAGTTAATTATGATTTTGAAATGTTTTACAATTGAGACTTTAATATAAGATTCTCACTCAACAGGAATGCTGGGTTGTTTTTAACCCTAGGGTTTCTGTTTTTAGCTGTCTATATAGCCCATGAATTTGTGCCAGGAATTTTAAAGATTATAAGTCTTTAGAAGAGAGTGACAGGAAAATTAAATCTCTCTGAATAGGAAACAGAAAAGTTCACTAGTACATAAAATGAAGACCAAGAAGAAGAAAGGCAATATAGTATTATACATTAAGAGAGAAAACATGATTAACATCTAGTTACTGTACATACATTTTTACTGAACATAAAATCTGTTAGAACTTAAAAATTAGTAAGGCAAAAAAAAAGATGAAAAATTAGTGTTCCATTTGTGTTGCCATAGAATTCTACGGTGTTCATTTGTTAAATGGTTTGCTTTCCCAAGGATAACTCTATCTGGTACAGTTTGTTGTTAGTATAATTTTGTTTTCTTTAGCTGTAAATGTTAGTGATTATATATGTTCTATATGAAGCATCTATTAGATAACCTTAGAGGTCATATATGACATTAATTTTCTTTCAGTTATAATTGAACACATCAAATTCTGCTCTCTCTCTCTCTCAGTGTGTGTGCATGTCTTTGTCTGTGCCTGTGTGCCTGTGTGAATGTGCATGTGAGTGTATGCATGTGCATGTTTTCACATGTGTGCCTGTGAGTATGTGTGTATGTGTTTGTGAGTGATTGTGTTCATGTTTGGGATGTGTGCGAGTGTGTGTCTATGTGTGTATGTGCATGTGTTTTTCTCTGTGTGATATGTGTGTATGTGTGTATATATGTATGTGCATGTATGTATATGGGTGTGTTCATTTATGTGTTTGAACAAGTGTGTAATGTATAAAAAACAAGACTAGTTAAATGTGGTGTCAGAAGTTTTAACAACTATAATACTTCAGAAACTTTTCTAACCTGTATCTTGATGTTTTTAGTTTCTACTGCATGCACTTTTTATAAAACCCTAAAACATATTTTCTGACATTTATTGTATAAAGCCTCTATAATCATGTCATGCATTTTTACCTCCTGAGAAAGGATAATTGAGGTTCAAAGATGGTTATTCTTCACTTCTTTATTATAATCTTCTTTTATTTTTCACCTCTTCTAAAAAATAGCCTGGTCTTTTGAATCTCTCCCTACACATTGGCTCTATAGTGTCTCAATTTTTTCTTCACACATACTTTGCTGAATCAGTATGAATGAAGTCACTTAAGCCTAAGACTTTTCTTTTTTTACTGCCAGTTAATGTTTAATGTGATATGTTCAAATATCTATCACAGAAGCAGCTGACACTATCTCTTGCACAAAGACAATAGAATCCAGAGCACAGTAAGTCTACAAAAGCATAGTTAAGAGCATAGTAAGGCTACAGTACCCAGTAAGGTACAGCACCCTTGCTTCTTGGACATTAGTTTTCGTGTCATTTCTCCTTCCCTGCAGATTACAAGAATTGTGGAATATTGAAAAGTAAGAGCTATTGTATGTAACTAATTCTAATCAGAGGAGCTCCCATCTTCTCAGACTGGCTGGCAAGCTACAAGTTCACACTTTGTAGGCAAAGAAGCAAGCTGGCGGACCAAAATTAATGTGGCATACTTGAAGTTGAATTCTTTCTATGGGAAATGTTGAGTTTTTCTTTTAAGTCCTTCACTTTATTAAAAGTGGCCCTTCATATATTCATGGGAGTATTCCATAGAGGAGAAGTCAATGCAATTTAAATGACTACCACACCTACAAAATACCTTCATACACCAACCTAGAAGTCACTGTTTTTTACATGCCATCTCCTGTAAATATTAGTTTTCAATGATGTCAGCTGTAGATTTGATGAATCTAGAGGTTTTGATGGTGCACATAAGGCACATAAGCCTTTCGAAGGGAGGGTTTTATCTTCTTACAGCTATAGTCTATTCCTGGAAATTTTCCTTTCCTTTGAAATACAGAAGCTGTGAGTATGATAAACAGACTGCATTTACTCAAATGCATCCAAACACCCTTGTTGGTGGTGAAATTTGAGTATCCATCTTAATTAGTAAACCTGACTCATGAAGTCAGAATCCCAAATTTCTAGAAACTCTTAAAAGCCTGTAGTTTACATGTAAAAATATATAACCTTAGTCACACTATTATATTCTATTTTAATATACACAATTTTTCTCCCCAGTTTTTAATTAAACTCGGCATGCACTTTAGTAACCAAATAAATAAATAGAAACTTACTTCTATAACCTTAATGGTAAGTAGTTTCTCACTCACACCAAGGCAGTCAGAAGCTACAACTGAATGTCACTCTGGTCAACAAGGTCCTGATGGAATGAGGCTTCTCCTGCTTCTACTATTCCCTACTTCCTGCATAACTTCTCTGTAACCAAACTGTGGTATAATGTGTGTTATATTTTGAGTTATAGTCAAAGTTTCATAGAAAAAAATTATTTTCTAAACCCACTTGACACAGTGGCCACACATCTCAACTCTTTCAATGTTCCTTAGCAAATGGGCCTCACTGTGGTTAGACAAAGTCAGGTGTCATAAGATCAGAAGATATGGCAGCAGGAGAGAAGGAAAGGCAATTCTCAGATAAAATAGTAAGAACTTAACATGAGGAAGTCAATATTCTATTTTTTGTTTTCTTTTCTCACAGTTTTATTCATAAGCACCCTTATATCTATAAAACATAAATCGATAATAATAGAATTCAGTTTGTTTTACCATTACTTGTTAGTTTCAATGCATAATTTAAAAAAAAAGTTCAGATAAACAAATTAATTATGACCTTTTAACCAGAATCAACCACTTTCACCATATGACTGACTACTAATGAGTCTTCATATCCTGGGCATTAAAGACCAACTGTCCTAGGGCTGAAGCATGATATATTTGATCTCATAGAAGCTATTCCCATGAATTGAAGGCCGAACCAAACAAAGCCATGGTTTCCCTAGAAACCATGATCCTCTTGATTGGGACTACACATATATAAGATCCTCTTTCTTGAACACATAGTTCAATATAATTTTTGAAAAACTGTAAAATTGACCTGTATAGATGAAGAGCATGCCTAAAATTAAATATGAATTTTTGAAGGCTGAAGAAGATTAGACTAATTTTAAAAGCACTTCCCATGCTTTTAAGCAAAAAAAAAAAAAAAAAAAAAAGGAGGTTTATGAGTAAAACACTCATTTCTAATCAAGCATCTATTAGAAAATTGTATTAAAATATTACCATTGCCTAAAATTAACAATTCCCTAAACATGAAAAATGTTTGAATACTTTTACCTGCTTGGGATTGGAACTTCAGCGAGCCCTTGGAGCAAGACAGCTGGAGACAATCTGACAAAAGCAACCACAGTTCTGTCTAGGAACTCCAGTTCTCCCACCAAGATGTTTGATGCCTCAGCACCGGGGGGAATCTTTTTCATGAAGTGCAGATCAACCTGAGAGCATCACAAGAAAATATTTTAATCATAAAAAATTATGTCAATAAATTTAATATTTTATAATAGATGAATTTTATACATTTCAACTAATATTTAACATATATCTACTTTAAAGTAAACATATTCTTATAATACAATATGGCTTTAACATTTGTTTTTATTTGATTGTATTATGTTCTCCATATAGTATAGTTGGCCTGATAGGGGTCTCAGTTTACATTAATTCTCCATATAACTGACATAAAAGAGAACAGAGATAAAAAAAGGTTAAAAGCATTTAGAATTACTACTGATCCATAAGTGAATTTTTACTATGAAATGCCTGTGATTTAAATGAATGAAAATAAAACAGAAAGGACCACTAAAAAGAAGAGATGATAAGACTAAAGGGTGATGTCTGAAAATGCATGAAGAACAGTCCTTAAATACAAATCATTTGTATGCACAGAGCAACTATGAGAATGAAGCAGTGACTTTAAAGTAAAATTTGCACGGCCTATTTCTTGTGTCTAACTCATTTGAGTTGCTTTTTATAGGACATGGTTTTTAGGGGACTAGAGTTCATCTGCCCTAGTAATTTTTATGCCATGTTGATGAAATAGGGACCAAGGATCAAAGTGGAGAGAGAGAGAGAGAGAGAGAGAGAGAGAGAGAGAGAGAGAGAGAGAGAGAGAGAGAAAGAAAGAGTGTTCTGTTGTATATCAATGAGGCTAAGAAGATATTTTTAGACCAGTTAATTCTTTTGAAGTCTTAGAAATAAGAAGATACTGCTCAAAGAAGTTATAAATTAATAAAATGATTAAATGTACCTCTTGTAGACATAAGTAACATTATACAAACTAAGATGGTTATATTAAAGAACATACATACAAACATGTATATATATATGCATTTAATAATAAAAAAGAAGAAAATGTATTTTAAAGACAGAAAGATGGGGTATATGGGAGGACTTGGAGGAGGGAAAAATAGGGGTAAATATTTAATTATATTATATTTTCAAAAATAAAAGAATTTCTAAAATTAAGGCATTAGTACAGCTATTTACAGAACTGTATTAAATTATTTGTAAAATATTGCTGTTAATAAAATAGTACATGTTGTTGATAGTATACTTAAGTGACCCCACAAATTCCATCAGGGAACTCCTACAGCTGATAAACAAGTTCAGCAATGTGGCTGGATATAAAATTAACTCAAACAAATCAGTAGTCTTTCTCTACTCAAAGGACAAACATGTAGAGAAAAAAATTAGGGAAAAGATACCCTTCACAATAGTCACAAAAAATATGAAATACATTGGTGTTACTCTAACTAAGCAAGTGAAGGACCTATATGACAAGAACTTCAAACCTCTAAAGAAAGAAATTGAGGAGGATCTCAGAAAATGGAAAGAACTCCCATGCTCATGGATTGGAAAGATCAACATCTTAAAAGTGACCATCCTACCAAAAGCAATCTACAGATTCAATGCAATCCCCATCAAAATTCTAACCCAGTTGTTCATGGAATTGGAAAGATCAATGTGCAATTTCATATGGAATAACAAAAGACCTAGGATAGCGAAATCCATCCTCAACAACAAGAAAACATCTGCGGGAATCACTATCCCTGACCTCAAGCTATATTACAAGGCAATTGTGCTGAAAACTGCATGGTACTGGTACAGAAATAGGCATGTGGATCATTGGAACAGAATAGAAGATCCAGAAATGAGCCCTCATGTATATGGTAACCTGATTTTTGACAAAGGAGCAGTAAACATTCAATGGAAAAAGGACAGCCTATTCAACAAATGGTGCTGGTCCAACTGGCACTCAGCATGCAAAAGAATGAAAATAGACCCTTTCTTATCTCCTTGTACAAAGCTCAAGTGTAAGTGGATCAAAGATCTCCACATTAAACCAGATACACTGAAACTATTAGATGAGAAAGTAGGAAAAACCTTAGAACACATAGGCACAGGAGAAAATTTCCTGAACAAAACACCAATGGCTCAAACTCTAAGGTCAAAGATTAACAAATGGGACTTAATGAGATTGCAAAGTTTCTGTAAGGCTAAGGACATCGTCAAGAAAACAAAATGGCAACCAACAGAATGGGAAAAAATCTTTACCAACACCACATCAGATAGAGGCCTAATATCCAAGGTATACAAGGTACTCAAAAAGCTAGACACCAGAGAATCAAATAACCCTATTAAAAATGGGGTACAGAGCTAAACAAAACATTTTCAGTTGAGGAACACCAAATGGCTGAGAAACATCTGAGGAAGTGCTTGACATCCTTAGCCATCAGGGAAATGCAAATCAAAACAACCCTGAGATTCCACCTCACACCAGTCAGATTGGCCAAGATCCAAAAATCAGATGACAGCAGATGCTGGCGAGGCTGAGGAGAAAGAGGAACACTTCTCCACTGTTGGTGGGGTTGCAAACTTATACAACCACTCTAGAAATCAGTCTGGCGATACCTCAGAAAATTGGATATAGTACTACCTGAAGACCCAGCTATTCCACTTCTGGGCATAAACCCCAGAGACACTCTAATACACAACAAAGATATATGCACCACAATGTTCATAGCGGCTCAATTTATAATAGCCAGAAGCTGGAAGGAACCCAGATGTCCTTCAGAAGATGAATGGATACAAAAATTGTGGTACATATACACAATGGAATGCTACTCAGCCACCAGAAACAATGACTTAACCAAATTCTTAAGAAAATGGCTGCATCTAGAGAATATCATCCTGAGTGAGATAACCCAGTCACAAAAGAACAGACATAATATGTAGTCACTGATATTGGGATGCTAACCCCAGAGGCTTGCACTCCCCCAGAAACAACTCACAGACTGTATGAAGTCCAAGAAATAAAATATATATATATATATATATATATATATATATATATATATATATATTTACAAAACAAGAAGACTTTGACTATTTCCATGTTGCGTTTTGTTTTGCATGTACTTTACGCTCATTGTAACTATTAGGTTTTCAATGCATACTGTCAAGCCCTTGAAAAAATCAAGTACTGACTAAAAAATATATTCACATAGGTTTATGTAAAAATTATTTTAATATCTGAAAAAACAGTACTGGCAAAAATGTATAATTTTAAGCAAAAAATGGTTAAAATCTGTACATTTATCTTTGTTTTGTAAAATAAAGTCGTTTAAAAAAAAAAGAAAATGGCTGCATCTAGAGAATATCATTCTGAGTGAGATAACCCAGTCACAAAAGAACAGACATAATATGCAGTCACTGATAATGGGATGCTAACCCCAGAGGCTCGTACTGCCCCAGAAACAACTCACAGACTGTATGAAGTCCAAGAAATACAGAAAACAAAACAAAACAAAACAAAAAAAAATTTCTATACAACAAGAAAACTTTGACTATTTCCATGTTACATTTTGTTTTACATTTACTTTAAGCTCATTGTAACTATTAAGTTTTCAATGTATACTATCAAACCTTTAAAAAAATCAAGTACTGACTAAAAATATATTCATACAGTTTTATGTAAAAATTATTTTAAAATCTGAAAAAAAAGTACTGACAAAAATGTATTGTATAATTTTATGCAAACCATGCTTAAAATCTGTACATTTATCTTTGTTTTGTAAAATAAAGTTGTTAAAAAAAAACGAAAAAAAAGCTAGACACCAGAGAATCAAACAACTCTATTAAAAAATGGGGTACAGAACTAAACAAAAAGTTCTCAATTGAGGAACATCGAATGGCTGAGAAGCATCTAAGAAAGTGCTAGACATTATTAGCCATCAGGGAAATGCAAATCAAAACAACCCTGAGATTTCACTTCACACCAGTCAGATTGGCCAAGATCCAAAACTCAGATGACAGCAGATGCTAGGGAGGTTGTGGAGAAAGAGGAACACTTCTCCACTGTTGGTGGGGTTGTAAACTGGTATAACCACTCTGGAAATCAGTCTGGCAATTTTTCGGAAAATTGGCCATAGTACTACCTGAAGATTCAGTTATTCCACTTCTGTGCATATAACCCGGAGACACTCCAATATACAGCAAAGACACAGGCAACACAATGTTCATAGCAGCTCTATTTATAATAGCCAGAAGCTGGAAATAACGCAGATGTTCTTCAGTAGATGAATGGATACAAAAATTATGGTACATTTACACAATGGAGTACTATTCAGCCATCAGAAACAATGACTTTTTGAAATTCTTAAGAAAATGGATGCATCTAGAGAATATCATCCTGAGTGAGATAACCCAGTCACAAAAGAACAGACATAATATGCAGTCACTGATATTGGGATGCTAACCCCAGAGGCTCAGACTGCCTCAGAAACAACTCACAGACTGTGTGATGTTCAAGAAAAAGAAAACAAAACAAAACACAAAGAAAAAAAAGTCATGCTCAATCCTTACACACCAAGCACACATTGAGAAACTCCAGGTTACATCTTGTTTTACATGTACTTTATGCTCATTGTAACTAGTAAGATCTTAATGTACACTATCAAACCTTTGAAAAAAAAAAGCCAAGCACAGACAAAAATGTATTTGTATACGTTTGTGCAAAAATGCTTAAAATTTGTACATTTATCTTTGTTTTTTAAAATAAAGTTGTTCAAATAAAATAGTACACGTTGCCATATTTCTTTAAAAGAATTAAGTACAGTAATTTATATGGCTGTAGCAGGAGAACAATTCGCTAGCATGTGGCCATTTCTGATAGCATAGATATCATTTCTAGTACTGGAAAATAACTTAACTTAAAAAAATATAGCATTCCATCAAGAGTATTTTTTATCTCAAAGACTCCTTCATGAAATTAAATGTATGTGTAGATAAAACATTTTATAAGTATTATAAGGTACTCTATTTTTTGTACTATTCAGATAAATTTGTTTATCTGAACTTTTTTCTTTTTAATTATGCATTGAAACTAACAGGTAATGGAAAAACCAACTGAATTCTTAAGATATGTCTGATGATTAATATATGCCATAAATTTTATTTTTTGATTTGTTTTTGTTTTTTAGAATCTAACCTTTTATTTCATAGATAACTAAGGTTCATTCATGACTTTTATTGTAAACTTAAAATGCTTAAATTAGTAATGTTTACACTTTTGTTATAATTACCTGTAAAAGATTACAGAAAATAGATAAGAGATTTTCTATATTCTATATGTGTTAGGATATTTGTTGATAAATGTGCATGTGTATGGTAAATGCATATGTACACATATGTGAATGACAGAAGTTAATGTCATATATCCGGCTTCATTCAGCTTATAAAATGAAGGTTTCTTATGCCAAGAGTCCACTGGTTCCTTTGGTCTACCTGTTCAGTTTGCTACAGAAATCCCTTGTCTCTGCTCACTGAACATTAGGTTTACAGGGACTCTACCCAGACTGCCTGGCATTGATGTGGGTGCTAGCTCTGAACACACCACCTCATATTTGCCCAGTCCATCCCACAGCTCTTAGGGCTGGGAGGAATCTGTAATAAAGTGTTACAAAATTTTCAAAGCTCAAAAGAAATAAATGATTTTATCAAGCTGCAGAAAATTTATGACAAATTATTAATACAATGGAATAAAATTTTAAATTAAATAGAAGCCTATGAGATGGCTTAGGCATCTGCTGCCAAGTCTAAGGCCTGAGTTAGAGCCCTAGGGCCCAAATGGTGTAAAAAGACCCCTGCAATCTGTCCTCTAACCTTATATAGTGTAAAAATAGTGTAACCTTATGTAATGTAACAATATGCAAATGTATACACAGAGGGAGGGATGGGGGAGAAAGAGAGAGAGAGAGAGAGAGAGAGAGAGAGAGAGAGAGAGAGAGAGAGAGAGAGAGAGAGAGAGAGAGAAGGTGTGTGTAAAATCATGTGGTCTCCTGGGAGACCAGCTCTTTCTGGGCTGCAGGACATCTTCAGGTCCATGGCTCAGAGGGAGACAGGAAGAATCCTGTCTAGGCTGCTCTGCCGCTCCTGTGCTCTGTGTGCTCCTGGCAGGTCCCTCTTTGGACAGTTATTGGAGTGAAAGTGGAGTCTCAGCTGTGGGCCTAGGAGTAAAAGCACTCCTTAGAGACCAACCCTCTCCGGGCAGAACTTGGGTACAGAGAGTTGCAGGACATTTTCAGCTCCAGGGATTCCACTTCACAGCAGTCAGAATGACTAAGATCAAAAACTCAGGTGACAGCAGATGCTGGCTAGGATGAAAAGAATGAGAAACACCCCTCCATTATTAGTGGGATTGCAAGCTGGTACAACCAATCTGGAAATCAATCTGGCGGTTTCTCAGAAAATTGGACATAGTACTACCTGAGGACCCAGCTAAACCGTTCCTGAGCATATACCCAAAAGATGCTCCAACACATAACAAGGACACATGTTCCACTATGTTCATAGCAACCTTATTTATAATAGCCAGAAGCTGGAAAGAACCCAGATGTCCTTCAATAGAAGAATGGATACAGAAAGTGTGGTTCATTTACACAATGGAGTACTACTCAACTATTAAATACAATGACTTCATGAAATTTATTGGCAAATGGATGGAACAAGCAAATATTATCCTAAGTGAGGTAACCCAGATACAAAAAAAACTCAGATGGTGTGCCTTCACTGATAAGTAAATATTAACCCAAAAGTTGGGAACACTTAAGATATAATTCACAGATCATATGGAGCTCAAGAAGAAGATCAAAATGTGGATGCTTCAGTCCTTCTTTGAAGGGGAAACAAAATACTCACAGGAGGAAATACAGGGCCAAATAGAGGAGCAAAAACTGAAGGAAAAGCCATCCAGAGACTGAATGATCCATCTTATTATGGGGATCCACCCCATATGCAGCCATCAAACTCAGTAACTATTGCTGATGCCAAAGAAGTGCTTGCTGACAGGAGCCTGATATGGATGTCTCCTGAATGGCTCTGCCAGAGCTTTTAATGATACAGATGAGTATACTTGCAGCTAAATATCCGACTGAGCATGGGGACCCCAATAAAAGAGTTAGAGAAAGGGGTGAAGGACCTGAAAGGGTTTGCAACCTCATAGGTAGAACAGTATCAATCAACCTGATCTCCTAGAGCTCCCAGGGACTAAACGACCAACCAAAGAGCACACATTGAGGGGGACCCATGACTCCAGCCACATATGTAGCAAAGGATGGTATTGGGTGTCATCAATAGGAGAAGCCCTTGGTCCTGTGAAGACTGTTTCCCAGTATAGGGGAATGCCAGGTTGTTGAGGTGGGAGTGAGTGAGTGGGAGGGTGAGCATTCTTATAGAAGCAGGAGGAGGGGAGATTGGAGAGGAGGGAATGGGGAAATTGGTTAACATTTGAAATGTAAATATATAAACTATCCAATTAAAAAATTAAAAAGTCATACAATTTGTAATCGATATGAAACCTATTGGTAATGCTTGAAGTATAAATTCCACCTAGAATCATTTGATCAAATTCATTTATTATTCAAACAACTATCACTCTTTGCTATTATAATCTATACTGCAGAGAAGGTACAAATTAAGAATTAACTGCTTTAAATTGAAATAAGGTTAGATCAAGGATTGCATAGCATATGAAAGAGTTTAATTTACAAAAAGTAAATCTCTGTGAGCATTTTTTATAATTTTTAAAAGTACAATAGACCAAATATATAATTGATATCTATTACCTAGAAAAAGCTATGCAGAATCTGATTTCAAGATCATCATGTTTATCTTTTCATTTTAAATATAACAAATTATACTCATGTATCTGTGGTCAACCATTATATTGCATTATTCTTGAATAAGATATAGATTTTGAGAAGGTGGTAGATTTTGTAATACATTAATCACTTTCATATTTTTCAGATTAATTATACCTGAAATAGTCTTATACTTTATACTTACAGTATATAAAGGATCTCATTTAGCAATATATCTACTTCTTATTTAAACAGAATATTACATTTAAGAACCACAAATTTAATCATGCATAAATGTATAGATACTTAAAAGATTACTTGAGGGTCTAGGTTATAATGGATTTTTAAGAAAAAAATTTTAATGGATTCAAACAGTTGAAATGAAAATAGAGAAATTCTGGAAGTTCCTAGTGGTTTGTAGAGAACCTTGAAAGAGTCAAGATAACATTTTGGGAGTTCTGGATTTATACCATTTTTCTGGGCTCTCTGGGAACTACTGTTATGCTGAGAAGGGAAAGATGCCTATTTGGGACCTAAAACACTGATAAAAATAGTTCATCTCTAGGCAACAAGATGAGAGGACCACAGTGGAGCTGGAACTGCCTGCCCAAGGCACCAATTAAAATGGAAAGATAAGGACATGGAAATTCAAGGAAAAAGTTCAGATCTTAAGGCTATTAACAAAAGCCTGGCAGTTAGTAGACGTTCTTTCTAGGCAATGGTGTCCAGCACTGGGATCTACAGTAGGTGGCATGTTTAAGTCCAATAGGATTCACTTTTTGCTTAAATGAGACAACTAAGGTTTTTTACTCATAATATTATTCATGCACAGCAGAAAAATGAAAAATGCAAAAGATGGTAGGTAGGTAATTAGTGGAACACTTCTTTAAGATCGTTTGAAATAAGAGAGTAACATAAAATAGCCATTTTTACTGTGTTAAAAAACAAAGATGTTTATAGTATTTTGAAGCTGATGAGCCTAATTACTGTATAAAGTTGTGTAGATTGAAGGTTGGTAGAACATAAGATCAAGTTACATAAAATTAAAAAAAAACCTTTTTAATATCTCAATTTCAACTGAGATTTATGATCCATGTAAGAAAACTCAAAAAAATTGAAATGGACACAGTAATGTGGAGATTAGTTAAATTTTAATAAATCTACCAACAGACTAAAACCATTAGGTTAAAAACATTTTAACTTGCATGCTTTCCAAATCTGGCACTAAAAATTGTTTCCAAGGTGATGGATCACAATATCTTTGCAAACTCTAACTCTCTGTTCTACCAGGTTATGAAACTACAAATGTTTCTTTTTTTGTTTCAGTACCCTAAAACTAAGCACTTAAACTATTTAGCATTTTACAGATTCCTTCAAAAAATGTATGTCAAGTACTTCTGAAGGTGCTGAGATAGCGGAGAGCAGCATATTAACTCTGTTCTGGAATTTGTCTTGACACTACCATTCCCAATCTTAATGACTATCTTAAGTCATTTTTTTCTTGAGTGACTACTTTATGTTCAGTTCTCTAAGAGGTCCTCATGCCATTAAGTCTTTACAACAGAACAATAGTTATTATACTTGTTTTAGGCAATGATAATGCTGCACCTTAGAGAGATTCTCCAGAAACAGGAACAGACAGAAGCTAGACAACTAGCATTCAAGTTTGCATGCTCTTTATCAAAAGATATGTTGTTTCCAATGAAAAATGCAACAATAAAGTTCATAGTTAAAAATAAAAAAGTTATTTTTCACATTTATGTAGTTCTAGTTGTTAGGGGCCAAGAGATAAGACTACTGCTTTTAGTTGCCAATATTTATTTTTCTTTAATAATGATCAATTAATCTTGAAGGCAATGAAGTTAGGTCAACAAAACCATCAAAATGAAATGGAAATATAGATTTCAATATATAAAAAGTTTTTAAAGTTTAAAGGTAATTTATTTAAATAATGATCTACATAATTTAAAAATCACCATTTTTTTTAAAATGTCAAATATTTTATTGTCAAATTTTATGTCATCACTTTGAAGATATTGTTTTGAATGAAGAACAGCAGAAATTAAATTTATGGCAGTTTGTGACAGATTTATTATAACTTGCAGATGAATGATGATGTAATGCTTTAAAAATATAACTCTTAGAGTGGCAGATGGAACACATTTAAGCTGGTTTAATATTTGAATTACATGCCTTCATACAGTGAAATGAGCTTTAACTACTGTAGAAGTAGAGCTCCAGTACCCTCACCTCTCTCTCCTGCTGGTGTGGAGGTCCTTTGTCAAGCCTTTGTTTCATCCCACATGGACTAGTATGCCCCTTTTGCTGGCCTCCCAGTCCCTGCACGCATAATTAACAGACTTAAGCTCATACATCATGCTCCCAGCTTCCAGGCACCAGAGGGAAAGCATGCACATAACTAGGTCTAGGTATATTGTAACCCTGGAAAGCTAACACAGGTCCGAGAAGTGAATTACTATTAATCCTTTCAGAACTTTGATGAATTACTTCCTCAGATTGAAAACGATTCCCACTTCCTCCCATTATTGCTAGTGCTAAGAGCTTTATCAAAAGATTGCTTCTTTATCAGCCACTCAATTAAAACTGTTCAACATCCTTATTTTTTTTTTACCAATATTGAAACTTCTCTGTTCTATTCAAAGATTACTATGCCACAGCTACTGTAGTGCATATAAAAAGTCAGGAATATATTAACCAAAATCCCTTCATTTTTGCTAACTCATTATTTTCTCAGTTTAAACTCAAATAAATTATTTCATTTAGATCATATGCAACTAGCAGTAACTTTTGCTATAATAGGTCCTTCTATATGCTTCCCACAAAGTTCCGCTTATTTTCTTCTAGGAATTCCTTCACTGACTTTCCCCAAATGCAACAATGGCAGAGATTTATATCAAAGACTTGTTTCCCTACAAATAACAGGAAGATTATTTTGAGGGAGAAATCTAGCACATATTTTTATACAACAGATTAAGCTCCTTATTTCAAATTCACTTGTCCTTCCTACAAGTGTGACTCCAAGTGGCTAAATCCAAAAGATGATTCTTACAATTTACACATCTGTTTTCTCAACTGGGCAAAGCCCTGCATGTAGACTGAACTCTGACACTTGTCTATAACAATTTCAAGCTTCAGCTAAGAAACGAGATAAAGGCATGCAAATGTGTCAACAGGTAGCAGTTTCTATTAGTGATTTCGCAGCTTACTTAGATGAAAATGAGGAGAGCTTACCTTGCTAAAATCCACAGTGCTGTTTTCTCTGCTGACATCATTTTTATTCTCAGTACAGGCTGGAGCAGACTGAGGAGAAACAACCTGACCTGCTAAAAGAGATTGTTATTGCAGAACGCAGACAATTAATTATTCTGGGTGAAATATGAACTTCAGTTTAACCAAACTAAGTAGAAAGCTTATGATGTAAGCGTGAATGTTCAATTAAATGGAACTATATCATTACAAGATTATCAGTTACAGATAGAAATGGGAGAAATCAATCAAGAACATTTAAGTCAATTATCAATTTAAAATACTAAATGGTTAATCTCTTTTAAAAGATGCCTACAAAATTTAACTAAATTTAACCATAACCTAAGGTTCATTGATTTCTAAATATCAATCAAAACTAATTGCATATATTTTTAAAAGACATAACTTTCAAGCACTGACTGAAGAATTGTTGATGGTATAAAATGGATGAATATTGGTAATTGCTCAGAATATGTTTCAATTCTATGACATTTAAAAATCCAAGTCACTGTCTTCTTTAGCAATAAAATTTAGAAGTGGAGCTTATTAGAAACATATGACTTTGTGCCTATAACTTATTCAGTTACATAAGCTCTGTTATTCATCTCTTATGCAAGAAAAGGTCACCAAACTAGACTTGCATTGGTTTTCCATGAACGCTATTGAAAATATAATTATGATGTAGGTCTCTCCCTTGTCTGAAAGGTTAGGTCAGTTAGGAGGATCACAGGGGTTGTGACCATGACCAGAGTCATTAAGTTCCATCATTTTGCTATGCAGCAGCCTTTGTGAGCACAGACCATCTGAAATTACCACACTTAGCAGTAAATTATAATTAACCCAATTTGCTTAATTTCCTCAGCTGGCCCTCTGCCCATCTTTTTAATTTCACTGTGAAATGGATAATGTCTATTCAATGTTGAAGGCATGACTAGGCATACATCTTTAACACAGTGGTTTCAAAATCCCTCTTTTACTTTCATGGATCTCAAACATGGGAACTACTTCCTGTGCCTACTTTTTCTCTCTCTATGTGGCCATTTCAGTTTTATGCAGAATTCAACTTTATTCTCACCCCCCTCTAACTCCCTTAAACAGTTACAAAAAAGTTTTTCTTCATTTTTTTTCTGATCAACAAAGACAAAAAAACCAAATTATTTATTTTACATACTCATAAAATTTCACTGCTTAGACTAGTACAGCTGACAGTCAGAGATCATCTGTTAATAGATAATATTTTCTGGATTAAAGTCACATTGTTATTAGGGAATAAATACAATATTTTAGAATTTAAATATTTTTTCTGCTTCCAAAGAAAACAGAAAAATAATATATTTTGTGAAGGTAATGATCCAATGACTTTAAAAAGTGAGTTCACCTCAAACCATGGACACTAATTATCATTTTTGAGTACATAATTCAAGGCAAAGAATACCCTTCACGGAAGTCAGACAAACTTTACATTCTCCCATTTCTACCTGCAATACACAGCTACAACTGAACTGTTCAGCAGCCATTCAACTTACTGTTCTCAAAATAATAGCTGTTATTTTTTAAAAGCCTTTACATAATGCATGTGTGCTACTAACAGATGTCTTCAATCACCAGTTTCACAACATTTCCCCATAATTGCATGAGTTGGAACATTAGATATATTTAAACCTAAATTTATTAGATGTTCTGTAAAGCTAAGTGGTAAGACTCATGTTACAGAAAAATTAAATAAAGATATATATGCTTTCTTATAATTATGGCATGTAGTCAGCAACTACAGGAAATATCATTTACATAATGCTGTAAGAAAACACAAGCAAAAAAGTCCACCCAATACAAAACCAACTTTGATGAGATTGAATCAGATAGCAAATATGCTAGAAGTTATAATTTGAAAACTCTGGTTTTTATTTATATATATACATATATATCAGGAACAATATTTCATAAGCTATATTCAGGTTATAAACTTTAGTTAAACATTGTCAGTTACATTTCATTTGGTAAATATTTGCGATCACTAATATGTTGCTATTTTGTGATAATTGTGATAAATATATTTGGAAATGTACTCTTCTATGCTACTCCTGTTTTAAGAATTAAAAGTATAAAATATTATCTTATAATTTATAATCAGACAGTGAATTAAGAACTATGATCTTCTAATATTTTAATAATGACCTAGTTCATGAAAATAATATCAAGTAAGAAGCTCACTAGATGACAACAAGAGCTGTGTATTTCTAGAGTACAGACAAATCCAGAGAACATGTACAATAGTGCAGAGAGGAAAAATGCATACTATAGTACAACCATCCTCTGTATAGGTATAAAAGCCAAAAGTATTTGTATCTTCTATTTTTTAGAAAAGATATGAATATATTTGTAACATCTAAAGTCCTTCAAAGTTTAAATAGCATTTAAAATTTGAATATGGAATCACTTAGAAGTGCTAATTCTAAAACTATTCATTAAATTATTAAAATAATATAAGTAAGGGATTTTGGCAAATTTGTAGAGTACATACAATTTGTAGGTATAATTTAAGAATTAATTTTAAAAGGTTAGCCTATGTTATTTAAGGGAAATTACAATATTTTAAATAAGCCTTACATATTTTATTATATTCACAAAGCTAAAATGTATGCATTATAACAGTCCATAGAACCACGAGATTCCTCAAACCATAGAACTGCTGTCATAATCTGTTGTTCATTATAATTACTTGCTTAAAAAACGTAATTCAAGTATCACCACTTGCAAGAAGATGATGGGCTTAGATTCCAAAATGCAATTCATAAACTCAAAGACTGTCACATAAAAATGACTGGACAAGTATAGGGAAGAATATTTCTAATACAGTTGCTGGTTTCTATGTTATTCTTATCATATGTCATAAAATAACAACTTTTAGGCACTGTGACTATTTCAGGAATTTTTTTTCTCTCCAAGGAAAATATTCAGAAGTTATAAATAAATCCTTACACATTTAGAAACTTTGCAAGTATACTATTTGATAACTTTTCTAATTACTTTAGCATGATGCTTGCAAACAAGTAAATTGCCTATTTTTCTAAATCCTACACCATAAGAACTGATAAAAATTTATATAATCAAACTGCACTGAAATTTTAGATTGACTGAATTATTATAGTATTTAATTCTTAAGGCATGACAATACCATGATGAAGCATTTAATTTAGTAATCTTATTATATTTCATGAAAATTATTCAAAACATGATTAAAGTCTATAACTATTTAAATGTTAATATTTGAGAACTCTAACACCATAAGTTTACTTTCTTTATACTACTACTTTATTAAATATATAGTTATTTTAATAAAATTAATTTATTTTATTATATATGAATTAAAGTGTAGAGTGTATAGCATATAGATCAGCACTTGTTTGATTTTCTTTGAATCATATTTGTGTCTTTACATATAGATCTTTTCTATAACTAAACTGTGTGAATGAGTGATATAAAATAGCCATTGTACATTTTTATCTAGCCTAAATCAAATCATTAGATAATTTGTTTCCTACATATATCATCATTTGCTACTGGTTGATCCAGTATAAATCACAGGTAGTAGAAGGAAACTTGAATGAAGACATGGAGGTACAGCACTATTATCCTAGAGTCCAAGTTGGATTACACTACCTCAGAACCTTCAACGCATTACAGTACCCAAAGGGTAGGAGATGAGGGAGGAACAGAGATGAGATGAGCCTGTTAGAGACAGACACAAGACAGAGTAAAATGGAGAAATATAGAGATGAATGACAAAGTTACATATATGTGCAACAATACATTTTTTATGGAAATAGAGAACATGGAGAAAGAGAGATAATTTTTTAAGAATTATGATTAGATGAGCTTTGCTTCAAAAATAGAAAGAGCATTCATGTCATTAATTGTTGAAAGTTGGTATGCCTGAAAATAATTAGTTTCAAATAAGAAAGTAAAATGTTAAACATGTTATCTTAGAAATATATTTGATTTTAAAATATAGACAATTTTTTTAAAGCTCAATGACTTTACAGCTTCTAAACAACTGTTTAGATATATCAACTGTGTTAATAATTAACATAATTTCAATTTTCTCTTAACAGTAGAAATGCTTACATTTTTCATATATAGGAATCTCTTAATGTGCTTTCCCTCAAACAACATTAAGAAGTAATATTCTAGCTTTCTCCTTAAAAGTAGATTGTAACAAGGAATAAATGCTACATGATAAATTATTTACAATAACACAGTGCTTTAAAAAGAAAATGAACATCTAAGTACATAAAGACATTATGCATCTGGTAATAAAAGTACAACATTTTAAGGCAGTAAATAAAGCAAATTCAAAAACCACAAAGAAACATTAACATCACACGTGTGTGTGCTGCTGGGAAGCCTTCAACCTACCCAGGTCGGAACACTCAACGCACAGCCCATCCTTCTAAACCTAAGTGTTCTCAACTTAGGACTCTGAACGGTAAATTAGAAGAATAACAGAAGCTCTGTAACTCTTTTCAGGTTCTAAATAAAAACGACAACTAGAAATTATTCTAATGAGAAGAGAGTAAAGGTGTGGAAGCAGGAGAATTAGAAATTTCTAGTAATGGATGGGGGGGGGATACTGATACTACAGAAGCCATGGGCCCCAAGAATTATCAAAAACAGTAACAAAATTAATGTAATTTTACAACAGAATTGCAATACAAATATCTCCATGTGTAAGGGAATGCGTGACAGAAATGACAAATAGAAGCATTAATGTATTTTGGTTTCTTGATCATCTAACACAAGTAACATTTGTGTTTCAAATGTGTTTCTAGATTCAAGCAATGACTTGAATAATCTTGATATTTTTCATTTCAGTATTCTTTTCAGGGTTCAATGTCAAAGTAAATACAATTTTCTATTATTTTTTGCCATTGTTTTGCCAAATGTAACTGTCACTTTCTATTGAAACATCAGAATCAGTCATTTAATTCTCACAGTTTTGATGCTTAATGAAAAGTGAAAGTTAAACACAGCATGGTGGCATTAAACATGCACGGTGAATCCATAGCATCCTGCATCTTAACCCTGAGGATAGCGTGCAGAGTACCGAAAATATTTACATATATATGTGAATATACATACATACATCAGAGTATTTGTAGGTGAGATTGAAAAAAAAACATAAATCTCTAAGGAAAAACAACAAACAGAAAATGTTAACTGGGGAAAAAAAGAGAAACTAAATACACTATTATTTATGTAACATATAAAACAAAGAAGACCTGCATTTGAAATGCAGTATCTGGATATTTAATTCTTAAGAGAAACAACAAAGGTAACACACCCAAGAGTAGTCAATAAAGAAAACAGAAACTTTATTCTAAATGTTTCTTAGACTTTTTTCTGTAAATAGCACTTCATTTTTGGGAACATTTCAAATATTTGATCCTAAAACAAAAACACACAAAACAAGGGTGGATAATTCATTTCTATATCTTTGCTTCTTTAAAAGAAAACTTGTTGTATTGTCAAGTTTTTTTAAGAAAACTCTATTAATTTTAATTTTATAGTATTAAAAGGGAATAAAACCTTTTTTGAATAAAATGTTTTGGTCAAGAGTGTTTTTTTCTAAATAAAAAGAACATTACATTTACGCTTTTGGATTTATGATTTTTAGTATTACACCATAAAAATTAAGTCTCTGATCCTTGTTTTGAAACAGAATGTCAATTCTATATTTATGCTTTGAGTTCCAATTTCTTTGTTTATCTCAAGTTTGTCAGTTTATAGAGCCCATAAGTAGATTGAGAACCTTAGTAGTAAAGGTCTTTCGCACTCTTTTCACTTGTGGGTAGGAGACTTACTTCTAAATTGCTGAAGTCTATACATATTTTCAGACTTCTCGGAACACATAATTATGTAAAGTGTGTGAGGAAGCAAAACAGAGTCATGAGGAGGTGTTAGAAGCCCAGGCTTAGAAACCACTGCTGACAAGATGCTGTACAACAATACTTAATTGGATATATGAATCTTATTATAAGGGCTTCCAAGTTTCTATTACCCTAACACATGCTCTGGAAAGATTTGTATGTGTTCATATAAAGGTTGACTGTACAGATGGCAACAGAATTACTCAGATTCTAGTTTTTAGAAAAACTAGGCTGTCTCACAGATAAAACAAAAGTACTCTCTGTAAGCGCTGTATCTGCACGCATCTGCATGTAGACTTGTGATTCACAGCTGTAATTCTGTCCTCTCTCCTTAAGTGTAATGGAAGTTTGAGACATCAGCAGTGAGGATAGGTCTGCACAGGACAACACAGGGTCAAGACAGTAAATTCCACACCGTTTTTCCTTTCCCTAAAATGTATCAAAAAGTTCAAATACAAACATTATGCTCAGCAAAAGCTGAAGTAAAAATATAGAAATTGCATCACCAAATGATGCTTAGCTGTTCCAATCAACACATTTTCGTCTGTAGGTTATTGTCTGATCTCCCAAAATGTAATGAAATGAAAGCTGTTCATTTGTCCAAAAATTTCCAAAATTTCTGGAAAATTAAAACATGAAATACTTTAATAAGATTTTTAAGAATCAACCAAACTTAAATCTCCCATAAAAATTACTAAGTATCTAGATTTTTCCTAACCTCAGACAACAAAATATGTATTAACACTATTAAAGAAACGACAACTTCAACAACATGGTTTTCCCTTTCTCTATTCTCCTCTAGGCGGCTGCCAGAACTTACCATTTGTCTGCCCAGGGCTTTTTCTCTTAAAATCTAATAAAATTGTCCTCGTTTCCCTTAAAAAGTAAACCACTACATTTATATCTCAAATTATAAAGTCTTCAATTTCACATTAATATGTATATTTTAAAATCAAATTATAATTCTGAATATGAATTAATTTAAATATAGTATTTGTCTTAACGTTAGTTCTACATCTTCAGAATAGTCAGTAGAATCTACTAATATAAGTGGGTATATGTCACAGCATGCAAGTGACACTTTCAATGAACTTTGCATATATATCCATCCATAAACATGCTCCTATGTGATGCTTTACAGTCAGTCAAGGACAGCATCTATGTTTCATTTCCTTGTCTTCGAATTATTAAAAATTAAAAACAAAAATTTCAGCTGCCTTTGTTGGTTCTATAGTGTGTAATAAACAGATAGTACATTCTCATGCAGACAGACAGTCAATACAGAAACAAGATTAGAGAATATCAAAGGGTAACAGAGTAGGGCCTGAGGAATAAGCCTTCCAGTATAAGAAAAGGGAGCACTCTGTACACCCGGTCACAGGGATTGTCAATGAAAGATACACTTCCTTCATAGCACCTAAATAGAAAACAAATATTTCAATCGCGACTTTTCCATTAGGAATATATCATTCCTTACTCTTCAGCATTAAATCCTGAGATTTAATGAACTTAAGATACTCTGAAACAAATTGAACTATTCATTGAAGTATTTCTTCTGTTTCTGTACATTTTACTCAGTAGTGTGAAAACTCCCGCACTGTACAAAGTCTAAAGAAAACTTATCTTCATGTATTAGTAAAGTATTTCTACAACGTTTGAAAAGGAAAGAAAATCACAGAAATATTCTGTTCTGTCGATTTATGTTACTGTAGTCAATTTGAGTAAGTCGAATTTCTAACAAATCGTTTGAAAATATTTTCACTTTTTATTTGATTTTTTAAAAATCATTATCTTACTGCTAGGCTGATTATGAACACTGTATGTACTTGAGGTCGACCTTGAGCTGTCTGCAGCTTCTGCCTAAATTCTGAGGTTATGAGTATGAATGTATCAATATCTTGTTTACTCAGCTCTGCAGAAAAAACGTGGAACACTGAACACTAGGCAAACATTCTACTGACTGAGCTATATGACAGTCATTAATTTTTGTCTTTTAGAGCTGAAAAGCATTTGTAGCTGGTACAAGATTGAAAAATTTATATTATCTTTATGGCAACTTGATTTTCCTTTATAAAGCTATTAGCAACAAACTTTGAAGCAAATTTTTAAATGTAAATGATGAACAACTAAATTCATTCAAGGAGAAAACAAAAAAGCAGGGTTACTAGAAAATAATACTGCTCAAGTGTGCAGTTGTGTGCACATGGTGAAGAGGCTCTCTGCACATTAGAAGCTACAGTGTGAAGAGCACTGTGCTCAGGGGCAGAAAGGAGGCTTTACACAGGCAGAACCACATTAGCCATTGCTGCATCTTTCTATCAGTGATGAAATCTGGGAAAGATGGGAAAACCGTTTTCTACAAAAGAGAGATGATTTAATTAGAAGGCCACTACAACATAAGCCATTTCATTACTCCTCTCAACTATGAGAAAGAAGAGGCTTAGACTTTTAGGTCAAGATACAAGATGCGTTCCATTTAGGTTTGCTTTTGGATCTGTAAGTTGGAATTACAAATGGATCATTTTACTCTTTCTATGAGCCTTTCTAGAAACAAGATATTGATAAAATATCTACAATTTATGCTAAAATAAGACAGTGTATTTTTCATATATATACATATATATGCACACACAAAACTAATTTCATTGAAACAATATTAATTTCAATAAAGAATTTTCAGATAAAAGAATTTAAGTATTTAGAAAGAATTTAAAACTGTGGTTCTGTAGTAAGTACAAAAAAGCACTTACCATTTTTATCCATGGAATTTGGTTCTGACTGTTTCTTGCCAATATCAGCAAAAGACCGAACGATAGGAATCCTGTTGGTGAGCTTCTTCTGACTCTGGTGGTGGTGCTGCTTCATGAGTGCCTTGTGGACCCTGTGGCGGACATCTTCGTTCAGCTGGCCAGAGCTGACCTGCTGGTCAAGGACCATATCTGAAGACAGGGAGAGGATAAGGAGCACAGCTGTTCTGTTTAACATAGACACCCTGAATATTAATCATATCAAAATAGAAAGGACTTCCTTTGACAATCTCAATGTAAGTTGTTTCAAATAAAAGTCTATCATTTATAGGACTGCTTCAGGGAAAAATGAATTTTCATTATAAATCACTTAATTTTAAAAATAACATTTTTTTCTAAGCATACACAATGTATTAAACAAAAAGTTATGTTATTCATCAAATGGATTCATATGATTGTAACAGAAAAAGTTACATTACTGTCTGTATCTCTGTCTCTTTATCTGTTTTTGTCTCTCTCCATCTCTCTGTGTTTGTGTCTGTCTGTCTGTCTCTCTCTGTCTCTGCCTCTCTCACAGACACACACACACACACACACACACACACACACACACACACACACACAATTTCCATCACATAGGGCATAGGCTTTTTTTTTTTTTAATTTGTGGATTCCTCCTACACTCAAAGTTTATAACATTACCAACTAGTTACAAAGTTCAGGTTTATACTTCTTAGTAATAGATAAAGCAAATTACCCTAACTAAACTGAGTCCCTCTTTGCAACCCATGTGAACTTCAAACTTCATCACGGTACAAATTTCTTAGCCACCCAAGAAAACAAATTATAAATGTGCACTAGACACACACTTGACAGCATACATATCTTTTAATGTGTTTTTTCTATGACTTTCTAGTGAACAATAATTCTCTTGACTCTTGTAAGTGTGTAGGAACTATCAGCTGTCTGGTCCCAACTTTTCCAGAATACTCAAGCATTTCATTTGTTACAAACTCAGCTCTTTCTCCAACACTGCCCACAGACTATATTTGATGGCAAAGAACTTTAACTTTAAAATGTAGAAGAAAACGTTTCAGAAGGTTAAACTGAGTGCATTGATTTTTGTCATATACATTACCAAGCATGCCAATGAAATAACAGGTAAGGGCATTTGAAGTTCCTTAACAATATAATATCACACCACCAAGTCTCAATATAACTAGTCTGCTTTCAGACTGTCAAATGTTAACTAGAATTGTTTTGGGGAGTACAAATGATGTAAAGCAGATCCCAGCGAACTGTCTCCTACCATCATATTCAGTGTGTTGCAGGCATCAACATTAGCAATAATCTTGAAGGGTGGGCATAGCAATATATGTATCATATTTGCAGCTAGAATACTAATCCAAGACATTTAAAGCAATGATTAGCAAATTGAAGCCAATCAGTAAGCAATTTCCCAGTAGATGGTGTTCTTTGCAATTTCCATTAAATGAGGCATAGTTCTCTGAAATGTGTGAAGGCTTCAAAATTCTCAGTTTATAACAGTATCCACTAGATATTAGTTGAATTTGTCAATAACAAAAACTGCAAATCACCTTAATTAAACTGACTCATCTGACTGACTTGTAGAAGAGGAAACTGAAAATGAGGCTACTTCTTTTTCCATTTGTCTGTGGTGCTGTATGTTTCCTCTTGTGGATGTGCACTTGGGCACAGTCTCGTTTCCTTTATGGGTGTAAGTGTCTGCCAGCACTAACAAAGAAATATCCTTGTTCTTATCCAGTAGGACATAGATTAGCTTCTGACATTTTCTTTTATAAAAGGTTCATTTCTTTACCTGGCTTAGATAATTCTACTTGTGACTGTTATGAACCAATCACTGTCAGCAGAAATGGGATTCCTACAGCTTTTTGGGCAAAACAGGAATTGAATTAATTAGCCACAACTTTTCTGCAATGAGCCAGATAATAAACAACTTCTGTCACAACTACCCAACTCTGCCTTTGAACTACATTAAAACTTCCTAAAGATTACTGAAATTTGACTTTCATAAAATTTTTCCACTATAAAAGCTTTATTCTTTTTTTCATTTTCAGTCATGTGAAATGTCCCAAATCACAGCTCAAAAAGCCTACAAGTCGTGCCAGTAAGCCATACTTAAAATGAGGAAAATAATGTGCTCTGTCACTATTTGTTCAGAATGGAAAAGAGCTAAAAATGAATGTTTGGGAGTTGGTATTGATGGACATGGAGAACTTAGAAGGCATCCATTGCAATGAAAAGTCCCATTCAACTCTGAAAAGTTCAAGGCATTAAACAATGACATGCAAATTCATGTTTCTGTTCTTTAGAGATCAGTAATTATGACATCTCTAAATTACAACAAAGTAAAGCACCGGAAGAACTGTAATCCTCTTATATTACTCTAAAAACTTGCTGTGACCAAAAGTGTATACAAAATATGTATTTAGATACAATAGTAGAAGTTATAAAAATGTATTAAAACACTAATATAACACAATTTTAAGGGAGATCCAGAAACAGGAAATCAAGACTCCCCTGTTCAATATGCTAAACAGAACCTAAATTGATCATATAAAAACCATACACATTATAAAATTATTACTAAAATTCTACTGAGCCACAATCACAGGAGCACTACAAAATTTCCTAATGTTTAGTTTTATATATATATATATATATATATATATATATATATATATATATATATATATATATATATATACATACACACACACAGACACACACAGACACACACAGACACACACAGACACACACACACACACACACATATATATATATATACACACACACAGTTAAATAGAGATAAGGCATTCATTTCAGGCAGATACACAGAAGAAAGTAAGCAGGGTTTAAAAAGTACTCATCCACATATTAGTCACACAAAACCAGTCCATACATCTAAAGCAAGGACACATTACAAACTGTACTAGTGAACTAGGAAGGCTAATCTTCTTGCTTAAGAACAAAACATATTGGCCTGATGCTTAAGCACCAAAGGTATGATCATGACTCAGTCATCACTTACATTGTTCTCTTCACCACAATAATATTCATCAGTACCTACTAGAAGTGTAGGAAGAAATAATGAGCCATGATGGCTGTAGGCCCAAAGTTGAGCCCTCACATCTCAGCAGGCAATGGTGCTGGCATAGTGAGATTGTCAATGCCCTATGCCAAGATCTTGTTAAGAAGAGAAGCAAGAAGGAAAAGGATAAATATATCACATTCTTCTGACTTAAAGCACTCTACAAACCTATCAGTACTGTGTAAAAGACTTGAAGGTGAAAGAGTCATTTTTACATCATAATTAGGTAATTGCTTTAGTATGATCACAAAGTCTCCTAAGAAGCCAAACTTTTGGCAGAAACTATATAAATCTCTGTCTTCTTCAAACTTCCGAGATAAATGCTCTGAAAACTCGTGGCCTTAACTTTCACAGAGAAAGCTGTAGGCGTTGGAAATATGAAGAGGTAGACTGACCGCACACAAAGCAGAACACTTAGCTTTGTGTACCCTAAATGTTGTCATAGTATTAACCTGGTTTTATGGCTTTGTTTTGTTTTTAACAGAGTCTCAATATGCATGTCTGGGTGGCCTGGAACCTACTGTGTAGGCCAGTCAGGCCGTAAACTCACAGAGACCTGACTGCCCCTGCTAGGATTAAAGGTGAGTGAGTCACAGCTGGCATGAAGCTAATTTCAAATAAAGCGTTCTCATTCTAGTCTTAAGTCCGGATCCAGTGGAGCTAGTTATTAAATCTACCCTTTACTGAAAACGTTTAAGTGACAAAAGTTGCTTTAATGAGTTGTGAGCTATGATTATTTGTCCATGATACTAACTTTAGCTTAATTTTAATTTCTTTCTAACATTCATTGACAGAATCAGGATAAAGTATTCACACTTCAAAGAGAATATTTCCATTTTTAATCTTTATAATGCTGAGTTTTAAAGAGATTAGCACAGACCATAAATTGTCTACAATGTATATGAATGTAAGTAGGAAACACTTTCAACGTGATTAATCTCTGCATCAGGATAAATCAGGGTTAGAAATTTTATACTAGAGATTTTTGGATTTGAAAAGGTTAAGTAATATTTTAAGGGATAGAGTTTGGATTTATTGAGTTCCCTGAAACATGGGGAAATAGATATGTTTTAAATTAACTTCATTCAAAAGAAAATCCTACTTTAATTATACCAGAAATTCTTGAGAGACCTGGCAGATACAAATGGGATTTTCTGCTACTAAATCTAACAAAATCTCTGTAAGGAATTATGAGAGTGTGTTCAAAAATTAAAAAATCTGATAAAAACAAAACAAAACAAAAAACACTGATATAAAAATATTTTACCACTTCCAAACAATATCTGGTTCCTTTACAAAGAAATCTCTAGAAAGTACTAATTCTACAGACTCTATACATTCCTAAGATGACAGGATCCATGATCTGGAATCTGTAAGGACAAACAAGTATGTGACTTAGAAAATAGATGCTAGCTATTAATATATGTGCCTAGTTTTTGATTTCCTAAAATAGAGGAATAATCAATGATAAGAAAAACTACTAGTTTTAAAATCATCATAATCATGAACAAAACCAACTTTATGATTGCAGGTTAATTCAAAGAAACTATTCCCTAAACTGCAAATATCAACTTTAAGACATTAGCTCTATACATCTGATTTAATAGAGGAAAATAGCCTCTATCCTATATTTAAAGATTGCTATAAAAATAAGATATAATGATAGATAAGAACAAACTGCAATGTTTAGAAGACATAAATATGTAAAGCTATCTATTTGTTAAATATGATAAAATTATATAACAATATAAACAAACATAAAAAGGAAATAATAAGATATTTAATGAAATTTTAATGAAGGCTTAAGTAAATATCTTTTATATCAAACTCAAGATGCAATTACAAATCTTTTATTCACAATTTAAAAAGAAATGAGGCCAAAGTAGTGAACACAATTCTGTACAGAACCTATATTTTTCTGTATACTGTTAGCTGTAAAGTACTGCTATATCCTGAATGGTACTGTACAAAATTCTCTACAATGAAAATGAAACATTCATTTGGGAATACCTGGAGTCAAACAGAAAGATACAGACTGACTAGAGAATCACAAAGAAGAATAAAAAGCTGTTTGGGGTACTGGGACTACTGAAATACTTAGATTTCAAGAATAGATTCAAAAACCATAACTGTGGAAAATTAGACTGAGCATAGCTCACCTTCACTAAGACTACTGAGCTGAGCCAAAGAAAGGTAGCAGAGATAGGAAAACAGGCAATTAAATCCATCAAATGTTAACTTACTGGACATTTCCTGGTCAGAGTACCTTCCTAAGAAAAACATTAGAAATCACATTCTTTAAGAGAGTTAAATGAAGTCATAAAAGATATGTTCTGGGACCAGTGTTGTAAGCCCGTGGGACTTGACAGATAAGGCTTCGTAGAGCAAGTACAAAACTTGTTCTCATTAACCAAATTCAAAGCTAATTCAGTCATTTAATCCAGGTAAACGAACTCCTTAGAAGGAGATCTTTAACTATGTAAAGATTGGTTTCTTTATTTGTGGTCTGAACATGCTAATAAAAATAGTAAATATTCAGGGAGATCTAATCATCTATTTTCTTGTTATAAATCATTACTTAGAAGTGAGATGTGGTTTATTTCATATTCAATTTATTTTATTTTAAATAAAGAGATAGAAGAAAATTATTATAATGTTCCTTACACAGACAATGAGAACTTATTTTTCACTGCTCACACATACAGAACATTGTCAAAAAAAGCATAATAATAAAAAAATCAGCTGAACTTGTCAAAATTAAATAGTCTGGCTTACCTGCAATTTCTTCTAAACTGTTGGCATGCATGTCCAGTAGCACAGTTCCATTTAGAATGCAGCTTCTTAACTCAAACAAGCTGTGCAATGAAAGTGTGGCCACGTAGGGCTTACTCCATCTTTCTCCTCCATCTTCCACATCTTCTTCAAATTTCAACCACCTATACAAATAGATCTTCTTGTAAATATATTAGGTACTACAATATTAAAGAATTATTCTTTATCATAAAAAGTTATACAAATAAAAGTCTCCAGATTGATACTTTTTTCTAAGGGTTTGGGGAAATAGGAAAATGTCATCCATTTTACTCAGTTACAATCTCTGTAATTCTATTAAACAAACATTTTCTATTGTAATGGATTACTAAAAACAAAGGTTTAGTTTTTTTTTTTGTTTTGTTTTGTTTTGTTTTTAATCTAGCTTTGCGGAAATGTTTTTAATGAAAATTTGCCAGTGGTCACTATTGTAGTACTAATTAAAAGAAAAGAAAGCATTTTCCTTTGTGGAAAAACATTTGTAGTTGAAAAACATTTGTAGTTAGAAAAACAATAGTGAAAGAATACTTAATTTTTCCCTGTAGTAGAACTCTTAAATTTCAGGTTTTAGATGACAATTTCTCCAGTAAATTTGTAGGATGCTTATGCAATTTAGCACTTATTTTATAGGAAAGCTTCTTGTTGTTTTGCCTGGAAGAAGGCTCATGACAGTCAGTGGTAGGACCTGGATACACGAAAATTGGTTTTGGACATCATTCCATGGGAAGCCCTGCCAAGAATGGAAGGCGAACTCTGAATCCAAGTGGAAACTACTGCCTCCTTAGTGTGAAGAAACATTCAGCACTATCTGCAATCTTTTGTAATTAAGACAAACAGGAAAGATAAGGGAAGTCAATGTTTTTACTACTCTGGCATCAACCACTCAGTGATTTAGAGGCTTGCTCAGTGATCTTAACAGAGTACCTGTTTAATTCCACCACCTCTGATGAACTCTAAGTTAAATAGCCTTCCCTCCTCTATTTCCCTTATTCATACCTCTGCCCTTATCACTTTTGGCCATATTTCCTCTTTCCAAATGGAATCACACACACACACACACACACACACACACACACACATACACACACACACACACAATTCTATCTGGTAGTGCTGCTTATGTAATAAAATGACTCAACATCAATGGATAAAAACTCATGTGAGAAACTAGACAAAGAATCAAATGTATTAGCAGATGGTCACCAAAAGTTTGTTAAAAAGTAGAGTTGAAATGAATGTCAATAAAGCCTTGAATTTGTTCTGATGTTCAAAAGGCAAAATACTATTCAGGGCATCATTACCCACAGTGGGGAAGCTATGCTTTAGAGATCCCACCAAAGACAAAACTACTCACATTTCATCACAAAATTGACAATATCTCTTCAAAGAATACTTTGTAAACATGGTTTTTCTATTTCCTTGTTTAAATGTTTTTTGGTTTTTTTTTTTTCATTCTGTGATCCTTAGTTTGTTTTGATGTTTACTGTAGCTGGCATAGAAGGCAGTGGGAGTTCTAGCTGGAGAAAGGGTTCCACCAATTAGCTCAGGGGAGCCTTCATTACTATAGTTGTGAACCATCCGACCACACCACTCAATTAAGGTGTGATTCTATTGGTATGTGTGTTTTGATGTGCACATGTGAGTGTGCATGTTGAAGAGAGGGAATGCAAGTGCAGGTATACATGTGAAGGCCACAGGTCAATCTCCAGTTTCATTCCTTCAGGAATCATCTACCATAACATCTTTTATGCTTTGATCTACTCTTTCAGAATTCCATAACATATTTTGATTATATTTTTTTCATTCCCTGAACACCTCCAAATTGTTACCAGAAACTCCTTACACGTCCAACTTTATATTCACTCTCTCTCTTTAAAAAGAGCTTAAAACAAAAACATGGAGTTTGGCTTTGGTTGGTAAACTGATCTTGATCCATGTTATGGACTATGACTGACATACCCAGTGTTATTCCATTGGAGACCAAAATGATGATCATTCCCACTCCAATATATATCTGTGGCAAACAACTTCTGGGCTAATGTGAGAATTTGTGCCCACTTTCCTGCTTCAAGGTTGCAATTTTTGTCTGGCTTCAGCATATATAAGTCTTAGAGATGTTACAGTCTCTGTGAATTCACATGTGTATCAGCTTCATTGTGTCTGGAAAACACTGTTTTCTAGAAGTTGTTCATAGATTCTGTTTTTGTTCTAATTTTTATTGGATATTCTTTGTATTTACATTTCAAATATTAGCACCTTTCACCCTCCCATGCCCCCTCCCACTCTACTTGCTACCATGAAGGTACTCCCTCTCCCAACCACCCTCTCCACCTAAGTTACTTGGCATTCCCCTATTCTTGAAAAAAGCAACTTCACTGAACTGGATGCCTCTTCTCATATTGATGTCAGACAATGCTGTCCTCTGCTACATATGCAAATGGAGCCATGGGTCTCTCCTTGTGTACTCATTGGTTGGTGTTTTACTCCCTGGGAGTTCTGGAGGGTTTGGTTGGTTGATAATGTTGTTCTTCCCATTAGGTTACAGATCTTTTCAGCTCCTTCAGTGCTTTCTATAGCTCCTTCTCTAGGGACTCCCTTTTAAGTCCAATGGTTAGCTGCAAACATCCTCAGCTGTAACTGTATGACTCTGGGAGAGCCTCTAAGGAGGCATCCATATCTGGCTTCTGCCAGTAAGCACTACTTGGCATCAGTGCTTGGGTTTGGTGGCTACATATGGGGTGGATCCCTGGGTGAGGCAATATCTGAATGATCTTTTCTTCAATCACTACTCCTCTATTTGTCCCTGTATTTCCTCCTGAGAGTGCTTTATTCTCTCATCTAAGAAGAACTGAGACATCCACATTCTGGCCTTCCCTCTTCTGAGCTTCATGTGATCTGTAAATTGTTTCTTAGTTATTCAGAGCTTTTTGAACTAGTATCTGCTTATTAGTGAGTGCATAGCATGTGTGTTCTTTTGTGATTTGGTTACCTTACTCAGGATGATAGCTTAAAGTTCCATCCATTTACCTAAAAATTTCATAAAGTCATTGTTTCTAATAGCTGAGTCATACTCAATTGTGTAAATGCGCCACAATTTTTGTTTCTATTTCTCTATTGAAGAACATCTGGGTTCTTTCCAGCTTCTGGTTATTATAAATAAGGGTGCTATGAACATAGTTAATAATGTTTTCTTGTTATATGTTGGAACTTCTTTTGGGTATATGTCCAGGAGTATCATAGCTGGGTCCTCAGGTAGAACTATGTCCAATTTTCTGAGGAACTGCCAGACTGATTTCCAGAGTGGTTGTACTAGCTTGCAATCTACCAACAGTAGAGAAGTGTTCCTCTTTCTCCACATCCTCATCAGCATTTCCTGTCACCAGAGTTTTTGATCTTAGCCATTCTGATTGGTGTGAGGTGGAATCTCAGGGTTGTTTTGATTTGCAATTCTCTGACGACTAGGGATGTTGAACATTTCTTTGGTGATTTTCGACCATTCAATATTCTCCAGGTGATAATTCTTTGTTTAGCTCTGTTCCACATTTTTAATAGAATTATTTAATCCTCTGGAGTCTAACTTCTTCAGTTCTTTGTATATATTGCACACTAGCCCTCTATCAGAAGTAGTATTGGTAAAGATCTTTTTCTAATATGTTGGTTGCTGTTTTTTCCTCTTGATAGTTTCCTTTGCCTTACAGAAATTTTGCAATTTCATGAGTTTCCAGTTGTTGATTCTAGATCTTAGAGCATAAGACATTGGTGTTCTCCTCAGGAAAATTTCCCCTGTGCCTATGTATTCTAAGCTCTTCCCCACTTTCTCCTCTTTCAGTTTCAACATACCTGGTTTTATGTGGAGGTCTTTAATTCACTCGGACTTGAGTTTTGTACAAGGAGATAAGAATGGATCAATTTGCATTCTTCTGCATGCTGTCTGCCTGTTGAACCAGCACCATTTGTTGAAGATGCTGTCCTTTTTCCATTGAATGTTTTTAGCTCCTTTGTCAAAGATCAAGTGACCATAGGTGTGTGGGTTCATTTCTGGGTCTTCAATTCTGTTCCATTGATCTCCCTTCCTGTCTCTGAACCAATACCATGGGGTTTTATCACAATTGATCTGTAATACAGTTTGAGGGTGTTCACAACTTCTTAATATAGTAAACATTCTGTCTTTTCTACATAGATCTCTGAACTTTGAGAGGAAAGGTGTGATAGAGACATCACATTTACGAATTAGAATTGCTTATTTTTTGAGATAGGGTCTTTCATTAGGATTTAGTGTTCACTGATTGGGCTAAGTTGGCAGGACCAAGGAATTAGAGCCACACACTAGTCTGTCTGGTTTTCAATGTGAGTGTTGGGGATTGAACTCAGGAAGTCCTTATGCTGTATGGCAAGGACTTTAACAAATAACCTATAACTCCAGGTCCTACTTTAATTTTTCTATGAGTAATCCTTAAATTTTTTCTGCTCTTTACTTTAAGGTTAGTTCTTTGAGGATATTGGGACATTAGTACTTGGCACCCTTTAAATTCTTTGATTCCATGTGAATATAACTTATTCTGGTCAATGAGTTCACAGTGCAAATTATGTTTACCACTCAGGATAGGTTGGCAGTTTTAAACTGCCAAAGGTGTGACTCCACTGATCTTTCTTTTTTCTATGATATGAGAACCAATCATTTCTAAGATAAAGACAGTTTCCACACCAAAGTCTATAACATCATACATATGGACCAGGTCAGGTAAAAATAAATATGACTTTTATACACTTAATTAATTAGTATTTCTTGTTATATATACATATGACATATGCTATATAATCATAGTGTGTGTGTGCATGTATGCATACACACACACACACACACACACACACACTATAATCACATTGAGTGGTAAAATCACAAAATATACTTTCTTAGTAAGCAATATGAGACAGAATCTATTGGAGAATGTCCCTTGGCATAGTTGCAAATAAGAAATCTGACCTATATTTGCAATATACAAACTACAGTGTGACCAAGGTAAAGTTGTCATTAATGCTCTGGGTCAGTTTCTCACATGAGTAAACAGGAAACAAATTCAGCATGTTAATAAATTGCTGAGACCTCCTGGCCAACCTTCTTTTAAAATCAAATTTGCTTTAACTTTATTTTCTCTGCTGAGCATTATAGAACTCCCCAGTTTCATTTTGGTCATTTTCTGCCTGAAGTGTATATGATAATGCCTATAGCAGAAAAAAAAAACAAAACATCAACAACAAAAACTAATACAATTAATTTTTAATAATGAGTAAAAACAATCTCATCATGAAAAAAGTTCTGATCCCTTTCCTTTGTATACTATTTAGATATTTTTGAATTAACAATTGTGCAAGATTAAAACTGATTTTTGTAACAAAATAGCTTTTATTAAATCATATTATTTTGTATGATATTCACATGCAATGTGGTTTTCAGACAATAGGTGAGAGGAAGAAGAGAGGAAGGAAGAAGGGAGGAACAAAGACAGAACTGAAGAAGGAACGGGTAGGAGAGAGAGGAAGACCATCACAACTACAGCATCACATGGACTGCCATGATTTTCAAGTTAGAAAAAGACAATGGACATATAAAGGTTTAATAGTTTTTGTAGAAAAACAAATGTTTGTGCCATTTATGGTTTAGAGAGCTGTAGTTCTTTCTATCATACAGTTTTTTAATTACTTGATTATAAATTTATTAATTTGCCTATAAGGTGTTCATAAAGTATAACATAAATTCATTTGTAAAATGCAGGCTGTTATTCTATATAAAATAATCAAACTCCTCTTAAAACAATACTTACAAATACTAGTAAAAATAGGGGCCTGGGTGTCTATATTATTTATTGTTTTTAAAGTAAACATTTTAAATTTTATTAATGATGTTTTATTCTTTTGAGATAAGAATATTACATAATTCCCCTTTCTTCTTTCTCTCTCCCAAACCTCCCATGTTTTCTTACAAATCCATGAATTTTTAAAAGATTATATATGAGTGCATATGCCTGTGTGTGTGTGTGTGTGTGCGTGTGTGTGTGTTTGTGTGTGTGTGTGTGTGATATGTTTGAGAATGCTGGCAAAATGTATAATTTGTGGTTTTGGCCCTCATGTGAATCCATGTCATCCCTGTCACAGAAAAGATTCAGACCTGCTCATGAGCCACACAATAAAGTCCTTGTGCACATCTTTATACTCTCAACCTTTGCTCAGCCACTGTCCCCGACAATCACTAGTCCACTGTTCTCCATTTCAAGGGTCCAGAAGAATGCAGTTGAATAGTATTTTTTAGAATGGTGGAGTTTCACTTGAGACTCACCAATGTTTCTGCATGTTTCAGTACTTTATTGCATCTTTCTAATGAACAATGCTCTTTGGTGTTGACAGGATAAATATAACAGGGCTTGTTTGAGAGAATCTACTGTTCATAAGGTCTTTTCATTACAAACAAACCTGCTATATAGAATTCATGTAGAAATTAATGTGTAAACAAGAGTTTTCATCTCTCTGTAGCAAAATGCCTAAGAGTAGAACTGCTCTAATAAACATGAGCTTAATTGTATGAGAAACTACCACAGTGTTTTACAGTGTTTCCCTAGCAATTTACACTCACAGGTGCAAAGTATTCGAAGTCTATTTGCTCTGTATCTTTACCAGTAACTCTTATTTGCCAAGTTTTATCATAACTGTTAAAGTGGTTATATAGTGACATGTCACAGAAGATTTACTTGCCTTTCTCTAAGAATTAATAGTAGTGAATATTTTATAAGCCATTTACTACACATCTGTGTATGTTCTGTATGTGTTTCTCTGTGTGTCTTCTATATTCTGTCATATTCTCACGGAAACCATGACTGCATCAAGCCATCCATGCATGTAAAAAAATCCTGTGTCTTCTGAGACCTCCTAATTTTTATTATCTGTATTTTATTTTTTATTTAATCATTAAAGATAAATTGGTATAAATACTTAAATGATGTACACACATATATTTGCATTCTATTTTGCATATATATCATACATTTTTTAAAAAAAATCTGTTGTGATATCTAAACATTTCCTAATTTATTTTTATGCTTTTTACCATTAATAGTTCCTTTTTTCATTTCATAAGTTTTGCACATTGTCAAAAACACTTAGGCACAAATGTTAGTATATTGGTTGGTTCTTGATTATGAGCAACACCTATGTGTATTATATAAAATGACATTTTAATTATAAATACACATGTTATATTGTTTCATTTATAATAAATACTTCAAACTGAGTGCTTGTTTCTGTTAGAAAAGAATGTAGTCTTGAAAGTTTGAGAAAGTTTACTAGCTGAAAATGACCAAATGTAAGTTACATGTATGCATGGAGTGATGTAACTATGGGTTTTTGAAAATTATGGAGAAGGCATAAAGTATTTTCCATAAAAGAAGTCCAAAAGTTACAAATACCAAGTTACTAAGAATATCACACATTTCAAAATCCAGTGCTTTATGCCAACTCCAGATTTATGCCAAAAGCATTAGGAAACACGTATGTAAGAGAATTTAAAGGAGGATATATTAAAAAATAATACATATTGCATAAGTATTGCTTTGTTTTCTGTGTTTTCATCCAATTTCATCATTTAAATATACAAATAAAGAGGTTTACAACATTGCAGATCATATCTCAAGTATCTTAGCCATTGAGTATATGGTTAAGTTACAAAATATTTTATTATAGTTAATGGCATAGTGAACTGCAATTTGTATCAGTTTTCAAATAAACTGTTGACAATTATTATAATAGTAAGCCTAAGCAAATAAGTGTCTCAAATTATGGAGTGATCTGATGGATGATACAAAGAATAAAATATGAAATCTGTAGGTCAAATAGAGGACATTTTGTATATGGGAGGGTTACTCCCTGAGCAGATTGTTTTCATCCCCTCAGTCTTTCTGGATCTGTTCTGATCCATGATTAGCAGAGTGGTTTCTCTTTACCAAACACCAGTAAATAGTAGTTTCAAGAAATCTTTAAGGATTAAGTTGATGAAAATGTGCCCCACTTGTATTAAAATATGCAAAGCAAATTCATTTGCCATTTAACAACATATATTTTCTAGAGAAATTAACTCTACACATTATTTAAAACTAACTCAGTTTAACACTATTTAGTAAGTTTTATTCTTTGATTCTTTCAAATAAAAAGGAGATCTATAGTTCCAAATTTATGGTTTGGAAGGAGGCAAATACCCCCAGATAAGGCTTCCATTTTTAAAGAGAGTTTAACCAAACTAGTAAATATCATTTGTAATGCAATTCATCTTAATGGAGAAAGAAACTATCAAAATCCAATGTTTAAGGGCTCTCGTTATTCTTTTCTTTTAGTAGTTTCTTTGATTTTTGAGATTATAATATAATTGTGTCATTTCCATATTCAAATTCATGGTATATTTTTCTTCATTAATTGTTTTTCATATATTTATGCATATAATGTATATATATATATGTATATATATATATATGTATTCCTAAATGCTTGAATATAATGTGTCTGTATAATGCTACTTGAATGTATATTTTTAAAAACATTTACTTATTTTATGTATTTAAGTACACTGTAGCTATCTTCAGACACACCAGAAGAGGGCATCAGATCCCATTACAGATGGTTGTGAGCCACCATGTGATTCTGGATTTGAACTCAGGACCTCTGGAAGAGCAGTCAGTGCTCTTAACTGCTGAGCCATCTCTCCAGCCAGAATGTATAGTTTTTATATATGCTGTCTTAATCCACATGATCTTTGCTTTTTGCATTTTACTGAAGAGTTCAGTTGATATGAATAGTTACTAACATCAAACGCTTTTGTACCATCAATAAGGTTGTATGGTGTATTAACCCTTTTCTGTGCTCCCTTTAACTATCAACATCTTAGCTACTAATCTCTACTTGGCCCCTTCTGAGCTCATTTGGTATATGGCAATTATTTATTAGAATTAAATTGCACTTGAAAAATCTGATGAATTAATTAATTGACCCAAATTTTTAGATGAACAATGGCAACAAAACCAAAACCACTCTGTCACTTTAAAACTCACTGAAATTAAAATCTCCAATAAGTACATACTACTTTCTGCAAAGTGCTGCATCTCAGCCAAATGGGCCTACCTTTCTCTTAAATGTATATTCTGATTGTTCATTAGATGTCTCCATGAACTTCAAACAGCTGTGCCATGCTTAAGACTCAAAAAGTACAGCTTGGGTCCTAGCAATCATTAGCTCAGGATGCTAATAATTAACCAGATCATCTTTTTTATTCTTTATGGATGAACAGAGCAACACACTGGTCATTTAGGGTGAGCACATTATTCAAGCTATTTTATTAGGGCATTCTGAAAGTCTATCTACTTAACTTTGACAGAATGAAAGATGTTTGTAATATTCTTTAGACCACTTCCTAGCTCTCTGAGACAGGGAAACCTATAAGCATATTTCTGAATCAAAGAAGTGGATCATTATATGATCTACAAAATTAAATTTCTCATTTCTATTATAAAGGGTGAAAGCAATGAAACTCTAATAGACAATAATCCTAACAGTACTAGTGACATGCATACATTGGCAGTAACAAAGAGCTTTTTAATTAGAATTAAGATCTGCTCAGTGGGGGAAAACTATGCTTGATATTGGAAACTTAGCAAACTAATCAGGGCTAGGAAAGTCACAGATCTTGGAGAAGAACCTATAACCACTATTTACTAAATAACCACAGTCCTTAAAAAATCTAAACATTTGTTTTTATACCAACGGATGAGTGGAGTCTTCATGCCTCATTAAGAAAACTTTTCTTTGGAACAGATAGAAGCCACTACAGAAAACCACAACCACTCAAAATGCAAAGTTGTGGAGTCCAGACACAGTGGATCCATCTACAAAACACTCACACATCTAAGGCTCAGGGAACATTGTGGTATAGAAAAGGGAAATACTGTAAAACACAACATCTATGAAATTATGTCTACTAGTGACATTAGAAATCATATCCGTACAGTCTCACTAACATGACCTGACAAACAGAAACCAAAAATTCATGAGGCCTCAAACCAACACAGAGAACTGCAGGCAACTAAGGAGTGCTAAGAGAGGAAGAAATGACAGCCTTTTCCAAGTAAGAATAAGTGGTTATCCAATAACAAATGTAGTCTCTGAAAACATATATACGTAAAACATATATAACTGAGCATGTTGTATTTAAGAATCTATCTATCCAGGTAGCTAGGTAGATAGGTAGGTAGGTAGGTAGGTAGGTAGGTAGATGGATGGATGGATGGATGGATGGATGGATGGATGGATGGATGGATATCAATATATAGATGCAATAACAGTTAATGGGAAAAATGGGGTCCTGAATTTGAAAGAGAGTAAGGAAGTATATATAGAAGAGTTTAGAGCTGTGGTTCTCAGCCTATGGAATACAACCCTTTCAGAGTAACAATCAGATATTTACATTATGATTTATAACAGAAGCAGAACTACAGTTACAAAGTAGCAATGAAACAATTTTATGTGTGTGTGTGTGGGGGGGTGTTAACCACAACTTGGAAACTCTACTAAAAGTTTGCAGCATTAGGAAGGTGCATAACCACTGATTTACAAGGTGGGAAGAGAATGAAAAACATGTTCTAATTATGTTATAATTTCATAATTAAAATAACAAATCTTAAAAAGGAGTGCCTCTTAGTAAAATGAAAGAAAACTCATGGCACAGTTATCTTATCTACCAGTCCTCCTCTCCTGCCAACTAGGAACATGTTTTCTATAACCAGGAGTAGACGAATGTCTCTACCATTAAACAGGAATGCATGCACTTTTATTCCCTTATCAGCTTTTTAAACATAAAAAAACAAAAGTTATGCAAAAGTTTTGTGGAAATAATCTTATAATGCTTTTCTGTTGCTAAATAAAGATAATCACATGTATTTTTGAAAACACAGATTTTTGTTTTTTGATTTTGTATCTTGTTTTTAATGTTGTTTGTTGTTGTTGTTTCTTTTGGGGGAATGGTTGGACTACGTTCCTCATGTATCTCTAGTTTGCCTGAAACTTACTCTGTAGGCTAAATTGGCCTCAAGCACACAGAGATCAAACTATTGTTCCCTGGAATTAAGGATGTATACTACCAAGCTTAGCCTATTTATTGTTTTTGATACAGTTGGAAATATGTAAAATCTATTAGTTCAAGAAAAAGTTTTTATTAAAAGCAATAACAACAGAATAAGACACTGTCAAATTTAATCATTTGAGCAAACAAAAACAAGTCATGCTGAGTTATGCAATAATAGTTCATAAAAAACATAAAATGCCTAAAATCTAGTACATATGCAACTGGAGTCATGGGTCTCTCTCCATGCATGCTCAGTGGTTGGTGTTTGCATTGTCTGGTGTTGGCATCAATGGGAGAAGAGGCCTTTGGTCTGGTGAAGGCGCATTTTCCCAGTGCAGGGAAATGTCAAGGTACTGAGGTAAAAAGACTGATTGGGAGAGGGAGCAAGTGGAGAAGGAGGTGGGGATGGAAGCAGGGGAAAGGGGATAACATTTGAAATGTAAATACAGAGAATATCCAATAAAATGATATAAAAATGTCTAAATTCTCATACAAAATTAAAATATAGTATATTTTATGTATGAAATAAAAAATAGCATGAGTTATGATTTTGGGGAGGTAAGTATTCCACACTCTTGGATGGTTAAATATCTCAAATATATAACAGTAATTTTGTAATAGCTACCATAGTGAAAGAAAAAAAATAAGCTCTATTTTGGTACATAAATTTCTACTGTTAAAAGTTTACTATACATAAATAACTATAACACAATGCTACGATGTAAAATTACAAAAATATATGTGTAAATAATCATTGTAACAATTTTGGGGGGAAAAATGACAAACATGAATGTCTATCCACTCTGGATAATTAATTATATCCATTTAGTTTAATGCCATAATTTAAAAGCTAGTATAAAATTTGATTAGCTAACATAGAAAAATATAAGTATATAAAATGAAAAGCAATATAAACACTCTAAAATATAAATTAAAAAGATAAAATAATTTGTATTAACTTTTGTGGGGAGAGACAAAATTTTACGAGAAACTCTTAATAGTGATACCCCTTGAAGAAGAATCACTTTTGTGACTGAGTTAGCTCACTCAGGATATTTTGTAGTTCCATCTATCTGCCTAAGGATTTTGTAAAGTCATTGTTTTTAATAGCTGAGTAGTACTCCATTGTACCACATTTTCTGTATCCACTTCTCAGTTGAAGGACATCTGGGTTTGTTCTAGCTTCTTACTAGTATAATAATGCTGCTATGAACATAATAGAGCATGTCTCCTTATTATATGTTGAAGCATCTTTAGGTTATATGCCCAGGAGTGGTATATCTGGGTCCTCAGGTAGTATTATGTCTAATTATCTCAAAAAACACCAGACTGATTTCCACAGTGATTGTACTAGCTTGTAATCCCACCAATAACAAAGGAGTATTCCTCTTTTCCATATCCTTGATAGCATCTGCTGTCACCTTAGTTTTTGTTCTTAGCCATTCTGATTGGTGTGAGGTGGAATCTCAAAGTTACTTTGATTTGCATTTCCTTGATGACTAAGGATGTTGAACATTTATTTAGGTGATTCTCCATCATTCGATATTCTTCAGTTGAGAAGTCTTTGTTTAGCTCTGTCCCCCATTTTTAATAGGGTTACTTAGTTCTCTGGAGTCTAACTTCTTGAGTTCTTTGTATATATTGGATATTAACTCTCTATTAGATGTAAAATTGGTAAAGATCTTTTCCCAATCTGTTGGCTGCCATTTGTGCTATAGACATTGTCCTTTGCTTTGTAGAAGCTTAGCAATTTTATGAGGTCGCATTTGTTAATTTTGATCTTAAAGCATAAGCCATTGGTGTTCTGTTCAGGAAATTTTTCCCTGTGCCTATGTGTTCCAAGATCTTCCCCACTTTCTGTTCTATTAGTTTCAGTGTACCTAGTTTTATGTGGAGGTATTTGATCCACTTGCACTTGAGCTTTGTACAAGGAGATAAGAAAGTATAGATTTGCATTATTCTGCATGCTGAGTGCCAGTTGGACCAACGCAATTTCTTGAAGAGGCAGTTCTTTTTCTTTTGAATGTTTTTAGTTTCTTTGTTGAAGAAAAAAAGACCATAGGTTTGTGGGTTCATTACTGATCTATCTGCCTGTCTCTGTACCAATACCATACTGTTTTTATCATGATTGCTCTGCAATACAGCTTGAGGTTGAGGGTTGTGATTTCCCCCTAGCAGTTCTTTTATTGTTCTGAATAGTTTCACTATCCTGGATATTTTATTATTTCAAATGAATTTGCAAGTAGCTTTTCCAACTCTATGAAAAACTGAGTTGGAATTTTGATAGGGATTGCATTAAGTATGTAGATTCCATTTGACAAGATTGCCATTTTTACTTAATCCTGCCAATCCATGAACATGTTACATCTTTCCATCTTCTGAGATCTTTCTCAATTTCTTTCTTCAAAGACTTGAAGTTCTTGTCAGACAGATGTTTCACTAGCTTGGTAAGAGTCACAACAAAGTATTTTATATTGTTTGTGACTATTGTGAATTGTGTTGTTTCCCCAATTTCTTTCTCAGCCAGTTTATCCTTTGAGTAGAGAAAGACTATTGATTTGTTTGAGTTAATTTAATATCCAGCCATTTTGCTGAAGTTCTTTATCAGGTTTAAGAGTTCTCTGGTGGACATTTTGGAGTCACTTAAGTATACTGTCATATAATCTGCAAATAGTGATATGAAAGCATTCGATTAGGGACTTGTTTAGAGTTTTAGAGGATTATTCCACGATTGTTATGGTCAGAAGTAGACAGCATGCCACTAGCATGTAGCTTGGAGCATTATGTCCTGATTTACAGGTAGAAGGCCTGGTTTGGGCTTTTGAAAGCAAAAATCCCAGCCACAGTGGCACACCTCCTCCAACAAAGCCACGCCAGTTAATCCTTCTCACACAGTCCATTGCGGGAACCTAACATACATGAGCCGATTGGGGAAGGATTTTCCTTCAAACTACCACACTTTTCATCCCTCAAGTGCCTCTGAAATACACCATGGTTCTCTGTCAAATTTGTGGCCTCTTCATTTAATTTGTCGTTATAGACATTCTAAGTAACATTATACAGATCAATCAACTTCTTACATATGTGCGAGTATAATGTATTGTATGAGGTGGTACAATTTTGAGAAAGAGGAGAAGACAAGAAAGAAGTTGAAAAGAGAGGAGGGTTGAAAAGGATGTAACGGTAAAACCCATGATAGAAAATCTCAAAACATATTAAATTAAAAGTAAAATAAAAATGTAGTTATTCCGACCTATTCTCTATTACCCTTGTAGAAAATGTTCTTGCTATTGAGAATGTAGCCCTCACATAAGAAGTATTTGTTATACCATCAGATGGAAGCTTGATTTAAAAAAATGATTATAGAAATTTTTTTAAAAAATTAATTTTGATTAGGATTGTCTAAATAAAGTTCAGTTATATAGCAATTAGGTAATTTAAATGATTGCATAAATTTATGTTGCTTATACAAATATCCTGAACTTAAGACTGTATGTCTAATATATACAAAATCTACATTTTTAAATAGACCTCAAGTGAGTTCATATAAAAACTGAATCGCTGTAAAGCAAGGACAACCCTAGGTCATTCCACTTATTATGCCTACATACCTTAGTCACAGTATTCATCGTACAACATTTACAACTATGTGTTCTTTTCCTAAACTAAACTAGATTTTTGAAAGCAAGATCTAATGCTTCTGCTGCTGCTGTTCTACATACTATTCAATTGATACTACATAAATGATTAAATAAATAAATAAATAAATAAATAAATAAATAAATAAATATAAGTAAGCACAAATTAGTGAAAGGTAAAAATTTAATTAATTGATTCTATAGTAATTCATAATTATATGGCACAACTAAAATATTAATTATGAATAATAATAAATATTTTTAAAAGACAATTCTTAAAACATCTAACTTAATGAATTCTTATGCTAGAAAAACAACATAAAATACTCCTGTTCCTTACCAAACACTACATTAAATTGAGAACTATAACAAAATTCTCTATTATTTATTATTTTTTTTCAAAAGCCCACAGTGAAATTACCACATGACAACACCAATTTGGGTCTAAGACACCAGCTGAAAAGATAGAAACAAATTACTTTTGATTCCCATTGTTTTATTGCTGGTACACAAATCATGCTACTGTTTATCTTTAAGGCTGCAGCTGTGGCTGGCTCTGCATCACTGTTTAATTACTGCCTTCAGATTTCATTCTGACCCATATACCATTATAGGATCTGCCCAGGCCAAATGAGCAAATTCAGAAAGCTGCTAAAACCCTAGATGTTTTCAGAATCGTTCTACTGGGACTCTATTTTTCTAATGACCCAGATAAAATACAAAATATTCCTTCACTCTTCAACCCAAATCTTTACCTGGCAGTTTCTCGCCACTCGGCATCTTCCCCTTCACGCCAGCAAATTTCATCCAGTTCTGTGAAAAGGTCATGAGGAATGTGCTCCTCGTCATCGTCCTCAGTTCCAAGAATAAACTGCACCCTCTGTGATGGGGTATCTATTTAAAAAAATCCACATAGCAAAACATCTCTTTAACATAGATACAAGCTTTAAATAGCCCAGCCAATATCTTTGGCACAATGTCAATCTTATATTCCTTGTATTCCTCACCTGAGGATTCAACCAATCTTAACATAATACAGTCTGATATATATATATATATATATGTGTGTGTGTGTGTGTGTGTGTGTGTGTAGGTAGGTAGGTAGGTAGGTAGGTAGGTAGGTAGGTAGGTAGGTAGGTAGATAGACTATGTAGGAAGAAATATTGTCTATATAATAGATGACATAATTTATCTACAAAGAAAATGCTCCAGTACATATGTGCTCTAGCACATTTCTCCAAATAGACCTATGATGTGAGTCTCCAACGCCTTACAAACAGAGGAAGTTGTATAAGTTATCCCTAAACAAAGAGGAAGAAAAGGGGTGTTTGCCTCTTCCTAAAGTCAACTCAGTGTAGTACTATGAGACCTGGAATTCTCCTGTCTAAAAATAAAATAATCTGTCTCCACATCCTCGCCAGCATCTGCTGTCATCTGAATTTTTGGTCTTGGCCAATCTGACTGGTGTGAGGTAGAATCTCAGGGTTGTTTTTATTTGCATTTTCCTGATGGCTAATGATATCGAGCACTTCCTTAGATGCTTTTAAACCATTCGATATTCCTCAGTTGAGAACTCTTTGTTTAGCTCTGTACCCCATTTTTAATAGGGTTGTTTGATTCTCTGGTGTCTAGCTTCTTGAGTTCTTTGTATACCTTGGATATTAGGCCTCTATCTGATGTGAGGTTGGTAAAGATCTTCTCCCACTCTGTTGGCTGCCATTTTGTTGGTGGGGTTGTAAACTGGTACAACCACTCTGGAAATCAGTCTGGCGGTTCCTCAGAAAATTGGACATAGAACTACTTGAAGACGCAGTTATTCCACTTCTGGGCATTTACCCCAGAGACAGAGATGCTCCAACATACAACAAAGACACATGTACCACAGTGTTCATAGCAGCTCTATTTATAATAGCCAGAAGCTGGAAAGAACCCAGATGTCTTTCAGTAGATGAAAGGATACAAAAATTGTGGTATATTTACACAATGGAGTACTACTCAGCTATCAGAAACAATGACTTTATGAAATTCTTAAGAAAATGGATGCATCTAGAGAATATCATCCTGAGTGAGATAACCTAGTCACAAAAGAACAGACATAATATGCAGTCACTGATAATTAGATACTAACCCCAGAAAGCTTTTAACACCCCAAAAACAACTCACAGAAGTTCAAGAAAAGAAAAAAAAAAGAAAACAAAAAAGCATTATGTTTACTTCTTACACACCAAGAAAACTTTGACATATTTCAGGTTACATCCTGTTTTACATGTACTTTATGCTCATTGTAACTAGTAAGATCTTAATGCACACTACCAAAACTTTAAAAAAAAGGCCAAACAATGCCAAAAATGTATTCATATACTTTTATGCAAAAATGCTTAAAATTTGTACATTTATCTTTGTTTTTTAAAATAAACTGCTTCAATAAATAAATAAATAAATAAAATAATATATCTAGCTGATGATCACTGAGACTCTTGCTCTGAAAACTGAATTCCCAAAATTTATCAGGGCAGTGAACATGTGTAAGTGTTTTGTAGATGGGCAAAATAAGGCAGATAGGATGTATTGACAAAAAGTCCGTGAAATGTGAGTCTAGCTTAGATCTTAAATAACAAAGAGGAAAGCACTGAGAGAAAATATAGTATACAGGATAAAGAAGAACATAAAGTAATTAGCACCTTGTTGGAGGCCATGGGAGAGGATGGGCAAACAGCTTAGAACTCCTGAAGGGCAGCCCACTGTTTTGCACATTCACAATAAGTATTCCTTAGAGAGACAGAACGTTTTCTATGGGTCCTGAGGACTTCAGGCTGTTCGGAGTCACCTCTCCTCTGGATGTAGGCCACCCCAGTGCACTGGACAAATAAACCTCTTGCTTTTGCATCGATTAAAAAAAAGATTACCTTTTAAATAAATAAAACAATTGATGCTTTCTTTGTAGCTTCAAATGTTGAAGCCTGCCAATAAGAGACCTGGCTGAGAAAAATACATTGCTTGCTTCTTAAACATAAATTTATGTGGATCTTTGGATTAATTTGCATTTGCTTTTTCACCTATAATATGTAAAATGTTGAGTCATATAAAGGAACTGGGAAACATGATGTTTTTACTTGTAAGTATTGTAATTATTCACTTAAAAATAGAATGCAATCACGTAATCTTTATACTGCTTGAGAGGTTTTGCTGTGGGATATAAGCTCTGAGAGGGAAGAAAGAATAACAGTGTTGGAGCCTTGCTTTATCCACCAAGTGTGCCTGTGTGTGTTTGTGGGGGGGGGTGTTTAACTTCCTTTTCACTGGCCCCAGAGAATTGTTTTGCTCCTGCAGAGTATGGTCTGCTGAGTGAGTAGTTGCCAATATCACACAATCCCCTCAGCAAACGATCTGTTGAGGCTGGCCTTTGGTAAATTCTGGTGATAGATTCTCATTAAAAAAATACAGAAACTTGGGTTTTTTGCTTGTTCGTTTTTTTACCTAAACCTAGAAAATGTGGCATCGTTCTGTAACCATTCAGTTCAGAAAGAACTTTCCTGCTTCTTCATTCCCATGGAATAGACTCATTTCCTACCCTACAAATCTATAGGAAATTAGATCATCAAAAAGTGACTGGAAGATGATAGGGTAATAGAAGTAAGCAAAGGTTGTTCAAGGTAGGCAAATTATAAAGCACCTTCTCATTTTTCAACTTCAATAGGCTCTTACCTATACAAGGTCTAGCTGTAAAAAGGGAGACAACTTCAGAATCAACCCAAGTTCAGATTAGAGTCTCTGATTCTGTTACATGAAACTAGATTTCTGATTCTGTTCATGAGACTAGATTTCTGATTCTACTCATGAGACCAGATTTCTGATTCTGTTCATGGGGCTAGACTTTCTGATTCTGTTACATGAGACTAGATTTCTGAAACTTGCTTCAGTCCTCCAAGCATTGGAATTACAGATGTTACATTACAGTGGGCTCAGGGTTACCTCGCATTCATGAAATACTAGCCTTTAAACTCTTTTATATTTCATTGAATATAGTTAGTGCCTGTACTAATTATATAAATTGAAAAGAGACAAAACTGCTTTTAATGTATTAAAATTTTTGTGGATCATATATTTTCAAACTCTATCTCTTATATACATCACAATATAGTCAATAAAACACTATTGGTATTATATTGGTGTTAAACAGTGTAGATCTCAAGAAAACTGCAAAAAATTATATCTTTGAAGTGCTCATTTTTCTCAGCAAGATTCAGCAATATGTCATACATAATTTTACATGTTCAATATATTATAAATTAGAAAATATTACATTTGTACTACATTTTAGTTTTGAACATTGGCCAGGTATTTTATTTGTGAATATCAATAATGCTGGTAAATATTACTAGCAAACATTTTAAGCAATCTGTCAAACTAAATTATATGTAAGATAAGCAATAACAGAGTGCATAGCTAAATCTCATGATTCACTACTTCTTCATAAGAAGATGCTAACTTAGTAAATAAAGCATGTTTTTTAAAACCAAGACTGATAAATTTCTTTTAAAAAAGAAAACCAAAAGAAAAGCTATACTTAATTGTGTACCACATGAATTTCTTAATGTATTATCTGAAATAAGGATCTGGTGCTATCTTATCCATACACTCTGTAATATGGATAAGTACCAAAACATACTGTCTTAGAGTCAGTTATCCAATGTTTTCCAACCCAATCTCACCAAGCTAATTATTTCTAGTTGGTTTTCTATTTCTTGCTGTTTTAGAATAAACAATAAATTGAGTAACTATAAACATAAAATAAATCATAATTCCATGGTTATGCTAAGAAATAATTCCAATATTTTTGTTGGATATGTGTAGGGTATGCAGCACAGCTGTTTTCTTTGAGTGAAGTATCCTATTCTACCTTCCAGTAGCTTGTCAAGCACCATACCTCACAGTAGGCATGTCTTAAACCGCCACAATACTAATAACTATAAATATTTTTTTTCTTTTAGTATTTCTCATCATTTCAGCTCACTATTCATTTACAATTTTGATAAATGAATAATATGCATGTATTCTCTCTTACAAATATAATTGCTAAATACATGAGACTTGAACTTGAGAATTCTTAGTGTTTCCCATATAAAGCATAAAGATGAGTCACTATACACCTGCAAAGTAAAAAATACAAAATACTCAATAAATAAACACCTCTCGAATAAAGAGGACTTGGGAGTGTGAAATTGAAGATCAGGTATTCAAAAGACTTCTCCAAGATACAATAAAAATAACAACAGCATAGAGGAGTTGCCTATTGAAGCACAATAATAACAGTGAGCACAAAATAAACAGGACTCAGAAATACATTCCCCGTGACATATGACAATCAAAATACTAAATGTTCAGAACAGAAAAAGGATATTAAAAGCTGCAAGAGAAAAGCCAAGCAACATATAAACATAAGCCCTTTGGGATGGCACATGATTTCTCGGTAGAGACTCAGAAAACCAGAAAGGCCTGGGTGGACAATTGTATGAGCTCTCACAGACCACAGATGCCAGACCAGAATACTACACTCAGCAAAACTATCAATCACAATCAACAGAGAATAAAAAATTCCAGTTTTATGCAATTTCTGTATAGTAATACAACTCTACAGGAGGTGCTAAAAGAAAATTTTCAGTCTGAAGAGGTTATACCCATTGAAGAAGACACAAAGAATATACAGCCCCTCCCCAAACTAAATTTTTAGAAGGGTTAAGCCACAACATAGCACAAAAGCAACAGAGATCAATACACACTGCTCACTGGTAATTCTAAATACTAAAAGTTTCATTTACCCCAATAAGAAGACATAGACCAATAGACTAGATTCAAAGAGAGGATCCATTTTTCTGATGCATCCATGAAACACATTTCACTATCAAGATGTTACATCAACTCAAAAGGATGAAGAAAGATATTCTAAGCAAATGGGCATTTTTGCCCAACAAACATGCAGGTAAGGCCATTCCAATTTGTAATTAAATAAACTTCAATCTAAGTTAAGTACATTAATCAGATGTGATAGAGAAGAATACTATACACTTATAAAAATCCACTAAAATGATTAAATAATTTTAATCATTTATAAACCAAACCCAAACCCATAAAACAAATGAATAACTACACCACTTTACACCAATCAGAATGGCTAAGATCAAAACCTTAGGTGACAGCACATGTTGGAGATGATGTGGAGAAAGAAAAACCTTCCTCCATTGCTGGTGAAATTGCAAACTGTTACCGCGACTCTGGAAATCAAACTGGAGGTTCCTCAGAAAATTGGAAATAGATCTACCTAAAAACCCAGTTAGGCCACTCTTGGACATATACCAAAAAGATATCCCACCATGCCCAGGGGCACATGTTGCACTATGTTCCTAGCAGCCTTACTTGTGATAGCCAGAAGCTGAAAACAACTCAGATGTCCTACAACAGAATAATGGATACAGAAAATGAGGTTAATTTACACAATGGAGTACTATTCAGCTATTAAGAACTAAGACATAGAGGTGGATCTCTGAGTTTGGGTCTAGTTTGAGCTGCAGAGTGAGGACAGCTAGGTCAACACATTGAAACACTGACTCATATAAAAATAAAGAAAAACAAAAATAAGCCAATCCAGCTCAGAGCTAGAGCTGGGCTTCTGCCATCAGAACTCACAGCCTGCCTGCAGACAGCTGAGCATCCAGAGGAGCTTCAGAAGCGCTCTCCAACCTGAGCCTACAGGTGAGTACCTACTTCCTTTCCACTGACTATTCAGGGAGAGAACACCAGGAACTCTCTGGGCACAAGTAGCACATGGCTGACTGGAAGCCATTTGTTCCAGAGCCAGAGCTGGGCCACCACCATCAGGATTCATGGCCTGCCCACAAACTCTTGAGCACCCAGAAGAACCTCATGTGGCTCTTGCCCCTGAGAACATGACTGAGTTCCCACTTCCCTTCTACTGACTATCTGGAGAGAGAACTCCAGGAACTTTTGGGGCACAGGTAGTGAGGTGCTGCCTGGGAATAGACTGTTCTGGCACTCATCTGTACCCGGAACCAGAACCAATCTGTGCCATCAATACTCATAGCCTACCCACAAAGAGCTGAAAACCAAGGAGCAATCACCATCCTGAGCCCATGGGCCCACAGACCCACGGGAGAGAAAAGGTCAAGTCAGAGACAACCAGATCACCTAGCATCACAGATACAAGATAGCAAGAGACGAGGGTAAGAACTTAAGCAATGGAAACTAAGAAAACCTTGCAATATTAGAACCCAGTTCTCCCAACACAGCAAGTAGTGTATATACCAACTCAACAGAAAAACAAGATTTGGACTTAAAATCATATTTCATGATGATGATAAAGGTCCCTGAGAAGCTCATAAATAACTTTCTTAAAGAATTACAGGAGAATGAGTAAAATATACATAAACAAGTAGAAATCCTTAAAGAGGAAACACAAAAATTACTTAAAGAGCAATGGGAAAATACAACTAAACAGGTGAGGGAATTGAAAATAGAAATTTAAACAATAATGAAATCACAAAAGGAGACAGCAGTGGAGACAGAAAACCAAGGAAAAAAATCAGGAGTCACAGATGTAAGCATCATCAACAGAATAGAAGGGATGGAAGAGAGAATCTCAGGGGAAGAAGATAACATAGAAAACATTAACATATCTGTCAGAGAAAATGCAAAAACCAAAAAGCTCTTAACCCAAAGCATGCAGGAAATCCAGGACACAATATGAGGACCAAACATAAGGATAATAAGTGTAGAAGAAAGTAAAGACTCCAAACTAAAAGGCCCACTAAATATTTTCAACAAAATTATAGAAGAAAAATCCCCTAACCTAAAGAAAGAGATGACCTTGAACCTAGAAGAAGCATACAGAACTCCAAATAGATTGGACTAGAAAAAAAAATTCCTCCCAATAATAATAGTCAAAAAACCAAATGTTCTAAAAAGAGAGGCGGTGGGTGGGGGGAGAAAGAATTCTAAAAGCAGTAAGGGAAAAAGAATAAATTACATACAAAAACAGACTGATCAGAATTACTCCAAACTTCTCAACAAACAAAATTAAGGCTTAGAAGATCCTGGACAGACATCATACATAATCTAAGAGAACACAAATGTCAGCCCAGGTTACTATATCCAGCAAAAATCTCAATTTCCATGTATAGAGAACCAAGATATTCCAGGACAAAATCAAATTTATACAATAACTGTCCACAAATCCAGCCCTACAAAGAATAATAAATAGAAAACTCCAACACAAGGATGGAAACTTTACCCTACAAAAACCAAGAAATTAATCTACTTGCAACAAACCCAAAAGAAAAAAAGCACACAAACATAATTCTACCTCTAGCAACAAAAATAACAAGAAACAAAAACAATCACTATTCCTTAATATCTCTTAACATCAATAGACTCAGTTCCCCAATAAGAAGACATAGACTGGATACATAAACAGGACACAGCATTTTGTTGCATACAGGAAACTCATCTCAGAGACAAAGACAGATACTACCTCAGAGTAAAAGGCTAGACAAAAACTTTCCAAGCAAATGGTTCCAAGAAACAAGCTAGAGTATACAATCTAATATCAAATAAAATAGATTTTCAACCAAAAGTCATCAAAAAAAGATAAGAAAGCACACTTTTTACTCATCACAGGAAAAAAAATCTATCAAGATAAACTCTCAGTCCTGAACGTCTCTGCTCTAAATACAAAGGCACCCACATTCATAAAAGAAACTACTAAAGCTCAAAGCATATATTGCACCACACACAATAATAGAGGGAGACTTCAACACCCTACTCTCATCAATGGACAGATCATGAAATCAGAAACTGAACAGAGATACAGTGAAACTAACAGAAGTTATGAACCAAATGGATAGAACAGACATCTATAGAACATTTCATCCTAAAAAAAAAAAAGAAGAAGAAGAAGAAGAAGAAGAAGAAGAAGAAGAAGAATATACCATCCTCTCAGCAACTCCTGTTACCATCTCAGAAAATAAGACCTACGACTAACTGAAGACCTACTCCTGGACATATACCCAAAGATGCTCCAATATGTAACAGGACATATATTCCACCATGTTTATAGCAGCATTATTTATTTATTTATCTATCTATCTATTTATTTATTTATTTTTACTTTAGGTTATTCTGCCCTTCTTTTTATTAGATACTCTTATTTAAATTTGAGATGTTATCCCTTTACCCTGCCCTGCTCCCCTCCCCCTCCCTCTCCAGTTGCCTTCACAACGGTGCACTCCCTTCTGATCCTCTTCTCCACCCCATTGCCATAGCATTCCCCTGCATTGGGACATGCCCTCTCTGGAACAAAAGCCTCTTATCACACTGATGCCAGACACTGCTATCTTCAGCTACATATGCAACTTGATCAATAGGTCTCTCAAATTGCACACAGAGGTTGGTGTTTTAGTCCATGGGAGTTTTGGAGAGTTTGGTTGGTTGATGATGTTGTTTTCTTCCCATGAGATTGCAACCCCTTTCAGGTCCTTTCTTTAGCAACCTCATTGGGAACCCTGAGTTCAGACTGATGGTTAGCTGCAAACAGGTTCAGCTGTATCTATATGGCTCTGGCATAGTCCCTGAGTGGGCATCTCTGTCTGGTTCCTGCCAGTAAGTACTTTTGGGGACCAGTTATAGTGCTTGGATTTGATGACTGCATATGTGGAGGCCCCTCAGGTGACATGGCTTCTGAGTGATCTTTTCTTCAATCGCTGTTCTTCTATTTGAACTTACATTTCCTCCCATGAGATTTCTGTTCTCTTTTCTGAGAAGGACTGAGGAATCTCTAATTTGGAAACTCTCTCTTTGCCCTCTAGTTAGTCTGGTTAAGGGTTTATCAATCTTGTTGATTTTCTTTAAAAAAAGGAAAAAAAAGCTCTCGGTTTTATTTATTCTTTGTATAGTTCTTTTTGTCTCTATTTTGTTGATTTCTGTTCTGAGTTTGATTATTTCCTGACGTCTACTCCTCTTGGGTGTATATGCTTCTTTTTGTTCTAGGGCTTTCTGCTGTGCTGTCAAGCTGATAGTGTATGCTGTCTCCAGTTTCTTTTTACTGGCACTCAGAGCTATGAGTTTTACTCTCAGTACTGTTTTCATTGTATCCCATAAGTTTGGGTATGTAGTGGTGTCATTTTCGTTAAATTCTAAAAAATCCTTGATTTTTTTCATTTCTTCTTTGACCATGCTATGATTGAGCAGAGCACTATTCAGATTCCATGTATATGTGGGCCTTTTGTTGTTTTTGTTGTTATTAAAGACCAGCCTTAATCCATGGTGATCTTATAGGATGCATGGGAGTATTTCGATCTTCTTGTATCTGTTGAGGCCTGTTTTGTGACCAACTATATGGTCAGTTTTGGAGAAGGTACCATGAGGTGCTGAGAAGAAAGTATATTATTTTTGTTTTTGGATGAAATGTCCTGTAGATGTTTGTTAATTCCAGTTGGTTCATAACGTCTGCTAGTTTCGCTGTGTCTCTGTTCAGTTTCTGTCTCCAGCTTCCAGCTATTATAAATAAGGCTGCTATGAACATAGTGGAGCATGTGTCCTTGTTATATGTTGGAGCATCTTTGGAGTATATGCCTAGAAGTGGAATAACTGGGTCTTCAGGTAGTACTATGTCCAATTTTCTGAGGAACTGCCAGACTTATTTCTAGAGTGGTTGTACCAGCTTGCAACCCTACCAACAGTGGAGGAGTGTTCCTCTTTGATACCAACCCCAGATAGCTCTGAATACTCAAGAAGCAACTCTTCTAGCTTTCATAGTCTCTGTTGAGAAGTCTGGAGTAATGCTGATTTGTCTGCCTTTATATGTTACTTGTTCTTTTTCCCTTACAGCTTTTAGGATTCTTTCTTTGTTTTGAATATTCAGTGTTTTGACTATTATGTGTCAGAGGGAGTTTCTTTTCTGGTCCGAATTTTTGGAGTTCTGTAGGCTTCCTGAATGTTCATGGTCATCTCCTTCTTAAGGGCAGAAAAGTTCCCTTCTATGAGTTTGTTGAAGATATTTACTGTACCTTTTACTTAATAGTCTTTTCCCTCTTCTACACATATTATCCTTAGGTTTGGTCTTCTCATTGTGTCCTGAATCTCCTGGGTATTTCTGGTTAAGAGCTTTTTGGTTTTTGCATCTTCTCTGACTGTTTGGTCTATGTTTTCTATCTTGTCTTCTGCCCCTGAGATTCTCTCTTCCATCTCTTGTATTCTGTTGGTGATGCCTGTAACTCCTGATTTCTTTTTTTGGTTTTCCAGTTCCAGGGTTGTTCTTTATATGTTTTCTTTATTGTTTCTATTTCTGTTTTCAATTCTTTTATCTCTTTGGTTGTGTTTTCCTGTAGTTCTTTGAGTGATTTTTCCTGGTTCTCCTGTAATTGTTTAAGGGAGTTATTTATACGCTTCTCCAAGATCTCCGTCATCACCATGAAGTATGATTTCAAGTCCGAGTCTTGTTTTTCTGGTGTGTTTGGTAATCCACTACTTGCTGTGGTGGGAGAGCTGGGTTCTGATATTGAAAGGTTGTCTTGGTTTCCACTGCTTTGGTTCATTTGCTTTCCTATTGCCATCTTGTTATTTGTGATCATAGGTGATCTTGTTGTCTCTGCATGTAGGCTGTTTCTCCTGTGGATCTTTCTGCTTAGGATGAGAAGCGTTCCTGCTGCTCTTCCAAGCTCGCAGGGACCTGTGTGTGGGCAGGCTGCCTGTCCAGATGTGGCTGGGCCAGGTTTGACCTTGGGCTGAAAGTGTGTCCCCACCGTTCAGTTTAGCTGCTTGAACTGGGAGAGCTCTGTGAAACTTTTTCCAAGGTAAAACGTGGGTTGACTCACCCTTCCACTTAGGATGGAAATTGTTCCTGCTGTTTTTACAAGCTCCCAGGGACCCTTCTGCTTAGGATGGAAAGCCAACAGCATTATTTATAATAATCAGAAGCTAGAAAGAACTCAGAGTCCTTCAACAGAGGAATGGATACAATAAACAATTCACAGACCCTGTGAAGCTCAAAAGGAAGGAAGGCCAGAATGTGAGTGCCTCAGTCCTTCTTAGAAGGGAGAACAAAACACTCTTGGGAGGAAATACAGGGACAAATAGGGGAGCAGCTATTGAAGAAAAAATCATTCAAAGACGGCCTCACCTGAGGATCTACCCTATATGCAGCCACCAAACTCAGGCACTATTGCTGATGCCAAAAAGTACTTACTGGCAGGAACCATATATGGATGCCTCCTCAGGGGCTCTGCCAGAATCATACAGATATTGTTGAGGATGCTTGCAGCTTATCATTGAACTGAACATGGGGACCCCAATGAAGGTTCTAAAGAAAGGAGTGAAGGAGCTGAAAGGGTTTGAAACTTCATAAAATGAACAACATTATCAATCAACCAAACCTTCCTCAACTGCCATGAACTAAACACCAACCACTGAGCACACATGGAGAGACCCCATGGTTCAAGTTTCATATGTAGCAGAAGATAGCAGTGTTTAACATCAATGTGAGAAGAGGCCTTTGGTCCAGTGAGGGCGAGTTTTCCACATGTAGGGGAAGCCAAGGCACTGAGTGGAGAGGGTGATTGGAAGAGGGTGCACCTTCGTAAAGACAAGTGAAGGGGGAGAAGGGGGAGGATGGAAAAGTGGGGGAATGGGATAACATTTGAAATGTAAATATAGAGAGTATCTAATTTTAAAAAAAGTTCAATATCCTTAGTCATCAGGAAAATTAAAATTAAAATGCCTCTGAGATCTCATACCAGTCTGAATGGCTAAGATCAAAAATTCAGGTGACAGCAGATGCTGGTGAGCATGTGAAAAAGAGGAACACTCTTCCACTGTTGGTTGGGTTGTAAGCTGGTACAAGCACTGTAGAAATCAGTCTGGTGGTTTATCAGAAAATTGGACACAGTTCTCTTTGCAGACCCAGATATTCTACTCCTGGGCATATACCCAAACAATGCTCCAACATATAACAAGGACAAATGTTCCACTATGTTATTTATAGTAGCCAAAAGCTGGAAACAACCTAGATGTCCAATCAACAGAGGTATTGATCCAGAAAATGTCGTACATTTACACAATGGTGTACTTCTTTACCATTATAAACAAAGACTCCAGAAGGCTCACAAGCAAATGGATGAAACTAGAAAACATCATCTTGAGTGAGGTAACCCAGTCACAAAGAGCACACATGGTAGGTACTCACTAATAAGTGGATATTAGCAAAAAAGCTAGTAACACCTAGGATACAACTTCCAGACCATATGAAGGTCAAGGAGGAAGATCTACTTAGTCTACTTAGAATTGGGAACAAAATAACCACAGGAGGGACTTAGGAGGAAGAGCAGAGTAGAAGGGAAAAGAGGGGGCAGGATCAGCTGTGGAAGAAGACAGGTGATGTGTCCAGAGGATCAGAAAATTGAACACTGAACCATAGCAACAGGGAATGGGGAACTGTGGGGTAGCCAAATGAAAGTACCAGATGCCAAGAAAGCAAGAGGCTGCTAGGACCCAATGAAGATGACATTAGCAGAAATACCCAAAAAAGGGGAGACAGAATCTATAGAAACTATATTCAGAGGTTAGGCACAGCCCCTGCTTAAGGGATGAGGCCACCCACTCTTCTCAAAATATTAACCCAGATCTTCTCTTGTCTAAAGGAAATACAGGGTTTAGCAGAGACTGAGGGAAGGCCATCTAGAGACAGCCGTACCTGGGGATCCATCCCATATTCAACCACCAAACCCATTCACTATTGCTGATGCCAAGAAGTACTTGTTGACAGAAGCCTGATATGGAGGTCTCCTGAGAGGCTCTGCCAGAGCCTTACTGATAAAAATGTGATGATTGCAGTCAATTATGGGACTGAGCACAGGTACCACAATGGAGGAGTTAGGGGAAGTACGGAGGAGCTGAAGTTTACAATGCCATAGGAACAACAACAATATCAACCAACCAGAACCCCATATCTCCCATGGACTAAACCACCAACGAAAGAGCACACAGGGAGGGACCTATGGCTTCAGCTGCATTTGTAGCAGAGGATGGCCTTATCTGGCTGGCATCAATGGGAGGGGAGGCCGTTGGTCCTATGAAGGCTTGATACCCCAGCATATGAGAATATGTGGGAGTAAGGAGAGGGAATACCCTCGTGGAGGGTGAGGTGGGTGGGATGGGGGTTTCAGAAGGGAAACTGGAAGGGGATAACATTTGAAATATAAATAATCAAAATAACCAATAAAAATTAAGGAAAAAGAGAAGAAGCCTTTTCCTTTTATGAGAGTAAGGTTCTTAACACCCATGTCTCATAACATGTATCATCATGTCTTGTAGTACAGACCATATACTGGAATGAGAGAACTCTTAAGAGTACTAAACTTCAAATGCTTCCCAAAGGCATTGTTAAATAGGTGGCTGACAGAAATTTTAGCTCAAATTATTTTAGGTTTCACTGACTCATACCCTACTTTAACAATGTGAAACACCCATACTACCAGCAGACAAACCTCCTGTTCCTTAGAATTATTTTCTAGTTATTCTACATGTATTTAGAGAGTAAATTCTGAATAATTTTGAGGCACTTGCAGTAATGTCTTATAATATTTTCTTTAGACGTCTTCCAAGTAAAATATTTAAGTCATCGGAATGTTTCTTTGAAGCTTTCTTTCAGCATAGAAATATCACCACACAGAATGTCAAATCTCATATTGAGTGTGATGGAATTTAGAAAATGGTATGACTTTCAGCATGTGGCTCAGAATTTAATTTGACCCATTGAAAATGCGATTAAAAGTAAAGGATTGGTCCTACTAAAGAAATAGACAAGAGTGATGTGCAGGAAGCTACATTGCTTAGAGAGTGTCCAAGAGCCAGTGCAGTCCCCCAGTGATACACACCTTAGGTTTACACATCAGTAAACATATTCAAAGAATTTGAAGGGGGGGGAAGAAAGTAGGTGGCATCAAACCAGTGGCTGATGCATTGAGAGAATAATTTATTAAAAACACAGAGACTAATGCTTACCAAAAGAAGGTGACTCTCTTCCATCCTCTAGTCCTGAATCTCTCTCTCTGTCCCTCTTTCTGTGCTTATGACCACGATGCCTGTGACGACGATGGCTCTTTCTTCCACCCAGGGGCACATGAACCCCAATAAATAATGTTCGATGACCTTCAATACAAAATAAATGCATAGAAACTCTCATTTAGTCCAGAACACAGAAGATGATGGTTTACCTGTTAAAAAAATCTCAGTTTAATTTAACACAGTAAATTGTTTTTGAGTGTTTTGGGTACATAAGGCTTAGGACTTGGTATTGTATTTTAGCACACTGGTTTTAAAAATATACTTATCTAAATGTGCCAGAGATGTAAAATCAAATATTACTAATGTTAGTTAATTTTCTGTATTTTGCAACTATTTTTATTATTAACTCTTAATATTTTCTGTTAAAAAACTATAATTACAATAACACTCTTCATTTAAAAAAATCTGCCTTTTCCCTACACATAATCGTTTTATTAAACCAAATCTCTACTTCTGTCTATAATAAAAAGATTACGATGAAGTCCTGACTCATGACACAGTTGTTTTTTTTTTCCTTTGTCACTCTCTTTTTGAAGTTTCATTTATAATATTGTCTTTGATGATTCTTCTTTATTTACTCATGAAAAGTTGAGCATTTATATTGTCATTGTTTATTATTGCTACAAACAAACACACACACACACACACAAGCGCACACACATGCTACAGGATCTAAGATATATACTTTGTTGTGAAACTTCTCCTTTGAACTAACAATCTACATGTTGTCTTAATCTACCAGACATATTCACCTAAAGAACCTTCTTAGAGGCATATAAATTTCAACAAATTTATGAAATTTATATTTTTTAAGTATGAACTATCTATAATTTGTATTAGTGAATATACCATCTATTCATTTATCTCTTTCTGCCCTCAGTATCCCAACTGATACAGTCTTTGTTTAGACTCTCATCAACTTTCCTAGAGGTTTTTAGAATATCTCTATGTTTATATTTAGGTCTATGGTCCATCTTGAAATAATGTTATAGAAAGTTTAAGTTCTTGTTCTAGATAACATTATAAATAACTGTTGTATCTATATTTTGACCTCAATATCCTAAATATCTAAAATTTACTTTGAATAGCAAATTAATTCATTGTATTTTACCTAAATACTTTAATACTTATGTACAAAGAAATATTTGCACATAAATATCTGTAGTAACTTCATTCATAACTATACATGTCATTTAATAGGAATAAATAGGTATTTTTGGAAAATAAAATACAAGCAATTAAGAGGATATTTGGTAAGGGAGTAAAGTACAACTTTTAAAAAGGTAAATTTTATGACTCCCTTAGGAAAATACTGACATTTTATCCCTAAAAGCATTCACAAATATCAAACAATACATATGTCATAATACCAATATCTGGGGCCATTTGTCTCCTCCAAAACTTCATATGTTAAATATTCATCCCTAATTGTGACTATGTAGAAAGCTGGGGATTCTATTTGTGGAGACAATCTAAGTTAAACAATGCTATAAAGTAACCAAGATCTGATTATTATTATGAAAAGAAGAGACATTAAGGACTCTGTAAAATAAGCACAGAGACACAAAGAAGTAATGTTAGAAAGAAAGAAACTGTTGCCTAGAAGCCAAAGGTAAAGGCCTAGTTCCTACCATGCCATAGATTCCCTATCTCTAGAACTGTAAAAAAAAAAATTGAATTCTCCTTAATCCAGCCTGTGGTATCTTGTGATGGTACTTTCAACTAACACAGAAGAAACCCTAAATGAAGTTCTTATGGCAATATTAAATTTCAAAATATTTTTCATTAAATTGTAAAATTTCTTAGATATGCAATGCATATTATTTAGGTTGACAGTGTTTTCTTTAAAGGAATAAATGGAGTACTACTCAGCTATCAGAAACAATGGCCTAATGAAATTCTTAAGAAAATGGATGCATCTAGAGAATATCACCCTGAGTGAGATAACCCAGTCACAAAAGAACAGACATAATATGCAGTCACTGATAATGGGATACTAACCCCAGAAAGCTCTGAACACCCCAGAAACAACTCACAGACTGTGTGAAATTCAAGAAAAAAAAAAAGAAAAAAAATATATTTTAATTAAAATAGAACTGTATCACATCCCCCTTTTTTTCCTACAGCCCCTCCCAGTTTCTCTCCTATCTCCTCAAATTAATAACCTCTTTTCCTATATTATTGTTACATATATACATATGTGTATGTATATGTACCCACAAATTCTTAATTACAACCTTATAAAAATGTATTTGCATACTTTTATGCAAAAATGCTTAAAAATCTGTACATTTATCTTTTTTTAAAATAAAGTTAAAAAATAAAGAAATAAATGAAGTATAAGGTTTTAGTGGCTATGATTATACTAAAATTGTGGAGTTTTAATTTAAAAATATAAAAATATTTTTTAGACAGAATCAAAATACGTCCAAATTCTAGAAGGATTAGAATCAAGACTGGCATTCTTCTAACCTTAAAAGAAAATCTGATATGTTTATATATATTAGCAAGGAAGATTAATAGCATAAATCTGAAGTAATTATAGAGCAATCCTATGAAAAACATCAAGCTTAAGTAGTTTCTATACTTGTTTTATTGTGGGCGTGGATCCACTCAGGGAAATGAAAAGCAGTAACTGTTAAAATTAAAGAAAATTAATTCACATCTATCTGTATCCCATCTGTTTATCATTTTATTCATTACAGCATTGCTCTGGGATATAATACATTACAAAGCATTAATTGAGCTTATATCAAATACTTCCTTATATAAAATCTTGTTCTGCCAAATATTTACACAAGCTTGTTTGTTTTGTTGTCGTTGTCCTAAACTGTAATCATAGAGCAAACACAATTAACTTGGACTTCACTGTAATAATTGTGTCTGATCTAAAAATCTAATGGTGAACTAAATGAGGAATACATTTAAATTTTACTGGCATAATCAGGAGATTTTCTACAAGGGAGCATCATATCTTGACCCAACCAAGATGACATATATGTAGTATCTTAAAACATACAGGTAATGCACAGGTAATATAATGCATAATAAAAGAGAAGATGTTGAATACAGCATCTGTTACCCAGTAGAGATTTATCAGTTTGCTTTTCTGTTCATATTGCCAACATTCACTGGCTTAATGGAACAAAAAATGAGAACAAAATTTTTCAGGCTTATGTCATTGTCTTCCTGCTTACTTATATATTACCAACATTTCTGTATTAACCATGACTTAAAAAACAAAGGAATCATCTTAGAATGGTGTCCTATAATATTATATCCAACACTTCATTTTGCATTTGACACATCATCTAAGAAGAAAAATAACTCAAAAACCTAAACAACTTATTCTGTGATGGCTACAAATTATTGATCCTGATACCAATCACTTTTCAAGATTGTATAGATGGCAACTTTACTTTTATAAGTAAAAGCCTATTTTTACTGAAAAGAATGTTTGGAAAAAAACACACCTCAATAAAAATTTTAATAAAAATTTCAACAAGATCTTTTTATTAAAAATATTCTTTCTCATATTAAATATATTTTGATTACAGTTTCTCCTCCCTCTGCTCTTCCAAGTTCCTCCTCATCTCCCTTCCCAATCCCAATGTGATCCACCCTATCTCATAAGAAAACAGTGTCCTAAGGAATAACAGTAAAGTAAGTTAACAAAACAAAACATAACACATCAGAATTGTACAGGAAAAAAAAATAGGAAAGAAGGAAAGAAAATAAAAAGGCACAAGAAACACAGACCCTCTTGTTTTTACACCTAAGAGTCTCATATAAGCATTAATCTTGAAACCATAGTATACGTGCAAAGGATCTATAAGTGTAAAAGGAGAAATGGAAAAGTATAAATCAAATTTAAATAATAGGATAAAATTAACAAGGTACAGGCCAAACCAGTCAGAAGGACAAGTGAGTGAGGCCCTGCCTGCTGAACTGACCCCTCCCTAGACTAGTTCCCCCAAGACACCCCAAGACACATTCTACTACCTCCTACCCCTACCTAACTGCTTGCCTTGTAGCCAGACTCCTGACACAAATTCCAACAGTCTCTAGCTGTTCAGATGCAGGTCACACAAGCCTGATCACTCAGAATAGCAGACTCCAGAACCAAAGGTAAAGGCTACATCACTCAGAAGAACAAAGATGCTCTGCTGTAACAAAGGCCAAGCAAGTTGCCAGAAGTCAAATCCCCAATCTAGTCAGAGATGCCTAATGGTTTAGAAGTCAAGCAGACTGAAAAAAACATCCAGACCACAAAGCCCAGAACACCAAAGAAAAAACAAAAACCAAAGAACAAATCACCTTTCAATGAAGACAAACTCAGAAATCATCACCTATAGCTATATAATCCCCAATTCAGATGCCTACATGCTAGGGTAAGAATACAGTCAACAACAGCTGGGAATATGGCCCTGCCAGAGCCCAGCTATATTATGACAGCAAGACCCAAATATTCCAGTGTAAGTGGTGAAGCATAAGAAAAAAAACCTTAAAACCAACTTTATGAAGATGATAGAGGTCCTTAAAGAAGAAATAAAAAAGACCTTTAAAGAAATAGAAAAAAAAATTGGAGAAAACCAATAAATAAATTACAGAACTCCAAGAAAGATAAGATAAAAACAATCAGGCCAAGGGAACTGTTCAAAACATTAAAATTGAAATAGAAATATTATAGAAAGCACAAAGGCAGAAAATTTTGAATACAGAAAATCTAGGTAGATAAATAGGAACTATATCCAAGCATCATCAAGAGAATACAAGAGATGAGAGAGATTAGGTTTGAAGATATGATAGAAGAAATAGATTCAGTTAGTTATTTAAAAAGATAAATCTAAAAAGGCACTGAAACAAAACATCCAGAAAATCTGTGATGCTGTGCAAATACCAAGCCTACGAATAATAGAAATAAAAGAAGATCCCAGCTCAAAGGCCCAGAAAAATCACAGAAGAAAATTTCCCTAACCTAAAGAAAAAGATACCTATAACATAAAAATGCTTACAAATACCAAACAAATAGAACCAGAAAAGAAAGTGCCCCTGACACACAATTATCAAAACACTAAATGTACAGATCAAAGAATATTAAAATCTGAAATGGACAAAGGCCAAGTAATATATCAAGGCAAACATAATAGAATAACACTCAACTTCTTAACAAAGACTCTAAAAGCCAGAAAGGCCTATACAAATGTCTTTCACATATAGATGCTGGCCCAGACTAAAATACACAGTAAAACTTTCAATCAACATAGACGAAGAAAACAAGATATTTGATGAGAAAAGAAAAACATCTATCTGTAAATCTAGCACTATAGAAAATACTAGAAGGAAACCTCTATCCCAAGGTGGTTAACTCCACCCAAGAAAAATGTAGAAAATAAAAAAATCCTGCACCAACAAAATTAAAAGGGAAGCCTGTACACACATACACGTGCATGATTACGCAAGTGCATACACACACACACACACACACACACACCCCAAAAGAAGTGAGAAATTCTCTACCCACAACTCATGTGGAAACAATGGCCCAGTGAGGCCCACCCTGCCTTACCCTAAGGTACTTCCTTAAGTAAATAATTCTGAGGAGAATCTTAAAATGTGCTGACTGATAGCCATCTGACTCTCTAGAGAGTCCCAGTTAGGGTCCTGACGCATATGCTCACTAACCAATAAGTTTAAAGGTCAGTATGCTTAGCCTATGAATTTAAATTATAACCTTGCTGATGTAACCTGTACCCTAAAAAGTATAAAAACTGCTTGTAACAGCCTTTTGGGGTTGCCTCTCCTCTAGATGTAGGCCACCCCATTTCACTGGACAAATAAACCTCTTGTTTATCCATCGATTCCCAATCTCTCTTCTCATTTATGGGAGCCTCAAATATTTAAGACTCAGTTTGGGTCTTACAACACACACACACACACACACACACACACACACACACACTTATGCACTACCATTACTGACATTTAAATAACAGGAATTAACAATTAGTAGTCATTACCATATCTCAACATAAAATTGGTTCAATTCCCCAATAAAAAGACATAGATGAGAAACAGGATCCATCCATCCTTCTACTGCATAGGAAAAACACATGTTACTATCAAAGATAGATATTACCTCAGTGTAAAGGGCTGAAAAAGATTTACCAAGCAAATAGACCCAGGAAGCAAGCTCATGTAACCATTCTTATAACAAAATAGATTTTCAGCAAAAATTAGTCAAAAGTAATGGAAAAGTACATTTCATACTCATCAAACTTCACCAAGATGATATTTCAATTCTGAGTATTTATATCCCAAAGGCAAAGGCACCTGCATTGTTAAAGAAACAATACTGGAATTTAAATCACATGTTGAACCCCACAAATTAATAGGGAGCATGTAGCACTCCATTCTCACCAATGAACTATCTTCCAGTCAGAAACTAAACAGAGAAATATGGGAACTAACAGATATTTTAACTCAAATGGATCTAAAAGACATCTACAAAATATTTCACCCAACACACACACACACACACACACACACACACACACACACACAAGCATATCTTCTCAATACCTCACAGGAACTTTTTCAAAATTGATCACATAGCAAGCCTCAACATATACATGAAAATTGAAATAACCACTTGCATTTTACCATGGATTAAAGCTGGACTTCAGCAACAAAAGAAACAACAGAAAACCTACAACCTCAAAGAAACTGAACAGCCTTCTACTGAACTACCACTGACTGGGTCAGAAAAGAAATTAAAAAAAAAAAAAAAAGAATTAAAGACTTCTCAGACTTCAACAAAAATGAGACATAACATAACCAAACTTATGAGACACATGAACACAGTGCCCGCTGTTGAGAGCCATGCCCAACACCCCCCCCCCCCCGCCTCCATCAGCTAAGGGTTAGCTGAACTGCCAGCTTGCAAGCCTAGACTTTGGGAAAACAACACGCCTGTCTTTGTAGTACTAATTGGCCAAGTCACAAACCTATGCTCCACACCTGTTCCTGTTTTTCATTACCTCAGGATATAGACTCACCAGGGAATTTACATACTGCCTTTGTATGTGTATATCCTAAGAGCTGGATTTCAGAGAGAGAGAGAGTAAAGGAGCATTTCTGGTACCACAAATAATCAAGTTGTGCCTTTCTTTTCCAACCTGCAGACCTTCACAAGATTGGGGTTGATTAATGGTGCAGGCGCTCTTATGCTACAAGGAAAATTCCTAGCACTGCTTTCATAAGAAACTAGTGAGATCTCATACTAGGGAATTAACAACATATCTAAAAGTTCTAGAACAAAAGAAAGCAAAATCATTCAAAAGGACCAGAAAGCATGAAATGATCATTCTTGGGGCTGAAATCAATGAAATAGAAGCAAAGAGAAAGATACAAAGAATCAATGAAAAAAAAAAGCTGCTTCTATGAAAAAACCAACAGGATGGACAAACCCTTTGACAAAGTAACTAAAAAGCAGAGAAAGAACATCCAAGATGACAAAGTCAGAAATTACAAGGGGACATAACAACAGACATTGAGGAAATCCAAAGAATCATTAGGTCTTACTTTAAAAACCTGTACTCCACAGGGTTGAAAAATCTATCCTAAATAGACAGTTTTATTGATGGATACCATTTCCCAAAGTTAAATAAAGATCAGATAAACAATTTAAATATACCTATACCTCCTAAGGAAATAGAAGCAGTAATTAAAAGTCACCCAAACTAAAACAGCCCAGGGCCAGATGGTTTCACCACAGTGTTATAACCAGACTTTCAAAGAAGAGCTAACACCAGTACTCCTCAAACTATGCCAGAAATAGAGAGGGGACATCCAAACTCATTATATGAAGCCACAGTCACCCTGATATATAAAACCCATAATGATTCAACAAAGAGAATTGTAGACAAATTTCCTTTATGAACATTGATGCAACATATTCAATAAAATACTCAAATAACATATTCAAGAACTCATCAAAAACATCATCTACCATGACCAAGTAGACGTCATCCCAGAGATACTGGGATGGTTCAATATATAAAAATTCATCAATGTAATCCACCATAGAAAGAAACTGAAATCGAAAAACATAATAGTCTCATTAGATGTTGACAAAGTCCAATACCCGTTCATGAATCTGAAATCAGGGATAAAAGGCATATACATAAACATAATACAGCAATATGCAGCAAGCCAATAACCAACATCAAATTAAATGGAGATAAATTTAAAACAATCCTGCTAAAATCATGAACATGGCTGCCTACTTTTTCCTACCTATTCAATATATCTGAAGATTAGCTTGAGCAATAAGACAACTAAAGGATATCAAGGGGATACAAATTGGAAAAGAAGAAATCTAGGTATTGAAAGACCGGGATAAATCCTGACCCCCTAACAGGTAAAGTAGAAGACCCCTAACAGGTAGAGGAAAATATGTAGGATAGACGGTTCAGTGACTTTGTTCCAGGATCTAAATGACCATAAAAGTTATAGTAGATTCAGCAATCTTGAGAAACCAGGTGTTTCCCTTGTGATTCTTCTCTGGTATTTTTGGCACTTTCCAATGATGCCCTTTCTACCCCCTTTGGGTTGTGGTTTTCTCCTTTAAATGTCCCTTCTCCCAGCTACTCAGGGTAGAACTACTCTACCCCTGAGTGTCCTGGGATATGAGTCTCGACCACAGTGCACTGGTTTCTGTTAATAAACCTCATGTAATTGCAGCAAGGACAGTCTCTTGTGAGTTCTTGGGGGTCGTGTTATCCCGAGACTTGAGTGAGGGTCTCCCCACTTTGGGGGTCTTTCAGTATCACTATCTGTGGATGATAATATAGTGTATTTTGTATATATACTATACAAAAATCTGACCACAGATTTTGTTTCTGTGTGAAACTTTCACAGCTGATAAACATCTTCAGCAAAGTGACTGGATACAAAGTTAACTATAATAAAAAAACAAAAGGAGTCTTCTACCTAGACCAGCAGGTAACCTGGGGTACAGTCCTAGTGAGGTTGTGCAGTGAGCACCCAGAGCACAGGGAGGGCTTGGCGGTGGTGCTTGCGGCAAAGGTTCCTTTCAGGCCCACAATGAGGAACTACCCAGATCTGCTGGGAAAGGCTGTGCTCCCAGACCAGATGCCTGGGTGCTTTGCCATTTGGACCAGCAGATAAACTGGGGTAAAGACCTAGTGAGGCTGCAGCGTGAGCACCCAGAACACAGAGAGTACTTGGCGGTGGTGCTTGTGGCAAAAGTTCCTCTCTGGCCCACAGTAAGAGAGCATCCAGATCTGCCAAGAAAGGCTGTGCTTGTGAACCAGACAGGCAGACTCTCTGCCACTTGGACCAACAGGCCTGGGGAGGCTGTAGCATGAGCACCCAGAACACAGAGGGTTCTTGGAGGCAGTACTTGTGGCAAAAGTTCCTATCCACTCACAGTTAAGAGAGTATCCAGACCTGCCCAGAAAGGCTGTGCTCCCAGAACAGATGCCCAGGTGCTCTGCCACCTAGACCAGCAGGTGACCCTGGGCAAAGACCTAGTGAGGTTGTGCAGTGAGCACCCAGAGCACAGAGAGTGATTGGAGGCGGTACCCAGACTGTGTCAGAGAGATTTGTGATCTGCTTAGGGAAGGCTGTTCTAGAATATTAGCTCCACTGGCGCTTTTGTACCTAGACCAGAGGTGATCCTGACAAGGACCAGGGAGGGGACACCATGAGTTCTCAGTGAGCAGAGTGCTGTACTCAATGAAAAGGGTCCATTTCAGCCTGGAGAAAGAGCCAGGTCCCCATCACTAGGACTCAGGACCAGTGGGCAAAGGACCTAGTTCCCAGAGCAGCCTCCCAAGAGCTCCCCCACCTGAGCCCACAAAGACAACCGAATAACTGCTACCAGAACTCACTGCTTGCCCACAAAAAGCAGAACACTCAGAAGGAATTTTCTTCCTGAACCCATGGGCACTCAGATCCACAGGAGAGACAGGTGCCAGGCACTGACAACAAAACCACATATATTCACAGACAACAAGATGGCAAGAGGAAAAGGAAAGAACTTGAGCAATGGAAACCAAGACAACCTGGCAACATCAGAATTCAGCTCTTCCACCACAACAAGCAGTGGGTTGCCAAACACTCCAGAAAAAGTAGACTCAGACCTGAAATCATACCTCAAGATAATGGTGCAGATCTTCGAGAAGAAAATGAATAACTCCGTTAAACAAGCACAGGAGGACAACCATAAACAGATAGAAGCTTTTAAAGAGGAAACACAAAAAACCACTCAAAGAACTACAGAAAAACACAACAAAAGAGATGAAGGAATTGAAAATGAAAATGGAAATGGAAATAGAAACAATAAAGAAAACACAAAAGGAGACAACCCTGGAGATGGAAAACCTAAAAAAGAAATCAGGAGTCAGAGATGCAAGCATCTGCAACAGACTACAAGAGATGGAAGAGAGAATCTCAGGGGTTTAAGACAACATTGAAAACAAACAAAACAGTCAGAGAAGATGCAAAAACCAAAAAGCTCTTAAACCAAAGTGTCCAGGAGATCCAGGACACAATGAGAAGACCAAACCTAAGGATAATAGGAATAGAAGATGGAGAGGAATATCAACTAAGAGGAACAGTAAATATCTTCAACAAAATCGTAGAAGAAAACTGAATTCATTCTTAGTTAAATCAGATATTGGTTGGTTACTCCCACAACTTGTGTGCCTTTATTACGCTAACATATCTTGCAGAGAGAATACTACTGTATATCAGAAGGATTGTGGCTATTTTGGTATTTGCATTTCACCCTTGGTATCATGCACAGAAAAATTCTGTATCAAAGATAGTAGAGCTAAATCTCTCCATATTGAATGAGTTGTGTCATATTGTCTTCAACAATGAGAACTTACAGTTAGTTTGTGGAGAGCAACCTGTCTCTATAACAGCTTGGACTATTTGGGGATACTCATTGGATCCCTTTAGCTAAGATTTTAATTAGATGCTACCCAATTCCCATAACAAAAATGTCCAGGTGGGGGAGATCCAGGAACTCAGGCCTGGTGAGACAGCAATGTAAAGGCACAGAGAGCTCTGGGCCTAGCACAAAAAAGCACTCCCCACCCCCATTGGTTCAGGTGAGCAGGAACTCTGCCCTAGGGACTTTTGCAACTGAGAACAGAAGAGATTCAGGGACACAGGCTTGGTTAGACTGCACTGCAAGTAGCGGGCACAGAGAGGTCTGAGCCAAGTACAGGGAAAGCACACCCTGCACCCACTGTTTAAGGGGAGCAGGAGCTCTGACATAAGGACACAGTTTCCACCTGGAAGGCCCTTATGGGTAGAACAAAAGCTCAGGCCATTTGCTACCTAAAAAAGTGGAGATCCAGGGACAAAGGCCATGTACACAGGAGAGACAGGAACCAATCACTGACAACAAGACCACTTATGACCACAGACAACAATATGGCAAGAGAAAAGCGAAAGAACTTAGGATAGTCTATTCAACAAATGGTGTTGGTCCAACTGGCACTCAGCATGCAGAAGAATGAAAATAGACCCTTTCTTATGTCCTTGTACAAAACTCAAGTGCAAGTGGATCAAAGTTCTCCACATTAAACCAGGTACACTAAAACTATTCGATGTGAAAATAGGGAAAACCTTAGAACACATAGGCACAGGAGAAAATTTCCTGAACAGAACACCAATGGCTAGAGCTCTAAGGTCAAAGATTGACAAATGTGACTTAATGAGATTGCAAAGTTTGTGTAAGGCTAAGGACACTGTCAATAAAACAAAATGGCAGCCAAGAGAGTAGAAGATCTTTATTAACCCCACATCAGATAGAGGCCTAATATCCAAGGTATAAAAAGAACTCAAAAAGCTAGACACCAGAGAATCAAACAACCCTACTAAAAAATGGGGTACAGAGGTAAACAAAATGTTCTCAATTGAGGAATATCTAATGGCTGAGAAGCATCTAAGAAAGTGCTCAACATCATTAGCAATCAGGGAAATGCAAATCAAAATGACCCTGAGATTCTACCTCACATCAGTCAGATTGGCAAATATCAAAAATTCAGATGACAGCAGATGCTGGCAAGGATGTGGAGAAAGAGGAACACTTTTCCACTGTTGGTGGGGTTGTAAACTGATACAACCAGTCTGGAAATCAGTCTGGCGGTTCCTCAGAAAATTGGACATAGTACTACCTGAAGACCCAGTTATTCCACTTCTGGGCATTTACCCCAGAAAAGCTTCAACATACAACAAAGACACATGCACCACAATGTTCATAGCAGCTCTATTTATAATAGCCAGAAGCTGGAAAGAACCCAGATGTCCTTCAGTAGATGAATGGTTACAAAAATTGTGGTACATTTACTACTACTTTATGGAGTACTACTCAGCTATCAGAAATAATGACTTTATGAAATTCTTAAGAAAATGGATGTATCTAGAGAATATCATCCTGAGTGAGGTAACCCAGTCACAAAAGAACAGACATAATCTGCAGTCACTGATAATTGGTTACTAACCCTAGAAAGCTCTGAACACCCCAGAAACAACTCATAGACTATATGAAGTTCAAGGAAAAAAAAGGCCAAAAATGATGAAAAATCATTATGCTTAATCTTTATACACCAAGAAAACTTTGACTATTTCCAGGTTACATCTTGTTTTACATGTACTTTATGCTCATCGTACCTAGTAAGATTTCAATGCATTCTATCATACCTTTAGAAAAATCAAGTACTGACAAAAGTGTTTTCATATATTTTTATGGAAAATTGCTTTTAAAATCTGTACATTTATCTTTGTTTTTTAAAATAAAGTTGTTCAATTAAAAAAAAATGTCCAGATGGGAGGATACGTCTCCCCCACTATTTGGCAATTTCATTTAGATTGCCTTTGTGTATCTGTATATATATCTTTTACAAAATTCCTACTGTATTATGTTTCTATACAACTCCTAAAATGTCATTAATTTTAGGTGTCTTTCCTCATATCCCTCCTTTATCGTCTTCTTCCTCCTCTTCTCAATCCTATGGTTCCAGCCCTGCTCATCTATTTTCTTTCCCTAGAGAGATCTATTTGTACACCCTATTCCCAGTCCTTTAATTTGTATCTAACTTGTATGGTTCTACAGATAGTGGCTTGTTATTATTGACTTAGTACTGAATAGTCACATATAAGCAAATATGTAGAATATTTGTCATTCTGAGTCTGGGTTACCTCACTCAGAATTTTTTTTTTTCTACTTCCATGCATTTGCCTGAGAATTTTATGTGTTTTAATGGCTGCGTAATGATGCATGCATAAATGTACCACAATTTCTTGACCCATTCTTCTGTTGAGGGACATCTAGGTTATTTCAAATCTATGTCTATTGTGAGCAATGATCATTCCTATGCAGTGTCTTTGTCATAAAATCAACCATTCTTTGTATTTACAGCTATAGGATTTTTTGTTAGTTTTTTGTTGTTGTTGTTGTTGTTGATGTTAGCTGTTCTGACAGGTGTAAGATGAAACCTCAAAGTAGTTTTAATTTACATTTTCTTGATGGCTAATGATGCTGAACATTTCTTTGTGTTTCAGTCATTTGCATTTGAATCCCATTTTTAAATTGGGTTAATTGTTTTCTTGATATCTAGTCTTTTTTAGTTGTTTCTTTATTTCAGATATTATCCCTCTATTTTATGTGGAATTGGTAAAATTTATTTCAAGTTCTATAGGCTGCTACGTTGTCTGATCGATGTATCCTTTGCCTTACAGAAGTTTTTCAGGTTTGATAAAGTTCTATTAATTGTTAATCTTAGAGCCTGTGCTAACAGTATCCTGTTCAAAAGGTAATTTTTATGCCAATGAGTTCAGTGTGATTTCCTACCCTTTCTTCAGTCAGGTACAGTATGTCTGGTTTTATGCTGGACCATTTAAAGTTAAGTTGGGTACTGGGATGTTTGGGAGAGTGTTGCCTGTCTCCCACCCCATTCTCAGAGAAAAAGGAGAGGGAGGAATGTGGGAAGGAACTGTGAGGGGGAAAACTGGAAGGAGTGGGGGACACATATTGAGATGTAAAATAAATAAACAAACAAATGAAAAACAGTAGTTGGCCAACAAAAAACAAACTCGGTGTAAATGTGAGTATGTGGTTTTGGTAAATTTTTTGTTTGGGTTTTGTTTTGTTTTGATCTTTGTTTTTGTCCTGAGAGAGAATGAAGTTGAGTGGGAGAAAGGATTTGGGAGGAGTTGGAGGGTAAAATATGGTCAAAAATATGGTATGGAAAAAGTACTAATCAACAATTATTTTTCATAAAAGCTAATAAATATATTTTTGCATAGCAATATCAATCCCTAGAATTTATGCTGAAAGCTGATTATTTCACTCAACTCTTGTGCCAAAGAGTGTTTTTTTCACAAAGCCTTTGAAAACATAACATCCTTCCTTATTTGAGTGTTTGTTAGATGAAAAATTAAAGACTGTAGAAGCTTACATATAATCCATCATGAGTTTTAAGGATGACAGGTATAAACAGAAAAGAGTGATGGACTGAGAAAAAAGCACTTTCCAAAAAAAGTCAGAGATTTTTAAATGCATATATCAATAAAGACACAACATTTTTCCATAGAGAAAAACAAATAAACAATAAAAACAATACTATTTCTGTGAACAAACCTTGTTTAATCTTGGTTTGACATTTAAATTATGGCACTACTTTTATGTTTTGGAGAATCAAAATTGGAAACTTTTTAATAATACAACAATACCAGTACTGGATCAGTTCTTGAAGTGGCAATGATTTCATTATCTGCAATGTTTACATTACACAATGAAGAAAGATATGCATTTGGTAACTAAAGTTAATACTTATATTTAAAAACTATTTTTTAAAAGTCTGACTTTAAGGATGTCAAACTAATTACACAAGAATAGTATTGTATTTTATTTTGTGAAATGACTATATCACATAGCTGGTGCAAAAATACTGGGTTGCTAACACCGTTTAGGCATGTCAGTCATAGGAAACAGTAATATGTATACATTAAGTTGAATAGGCATATGATCTTTATGACAATGGAGACTTTAAAAAACTTTGAAAAATAGAGGAATCAAGATGGAGCTGGAGAAGGAGGATCTAGACCCAGGTGGGCTTAATTCGTAGATATGAATATTTTTAAGGGTTTCTATACATCTTTTTTCTTATATAGAAGGGCAGTTTGTATCTTTGTCCATTGGATATAAGTTTATTGTGTAGAAGGTTTGTGGATTGAGAATTTAATATATAAACTCCCTTGATAAGCTACCAGGATTTGGAGTCATGTTTGTGCCAGGAAGTGGAGGAACAGAACATGCCAGGTTGGTCCTATCTGTCCAAGACAGAAGCAACAGGGATGGCAGAGTGAACTGCCTGAGAAGAGTCACTGGCTTTCCTTTATTTTAGTAATTAAAATGGGAATGTTTAGTTGGAGACACATGACTAGGCAGCCATTCTTGAGCGAAGTGGAATTAACATTAAAATACAAACAGCTTCAGGACAATCTATAATGATCATAATTTTAAAGGGAGGAAGTTGTCAGGTTGAATTATACAGCCATAATCTTCTTTTGGTACCTAAGCTAAAGTCATATATTCACTGGTAGAAATCTCTCTAATGATACAATGTTGAAGTTGTAATCTTTACAGCAATGTAGAATTTATTTCACATTGCTTTAAAGTTTTAAAGATTTAAAGTTTTCAGTGGTATAATTTCTTATTGATTTAAAAATGATATTAGTATTGTTACTTCATATAGATATTGTACCTATGCAATACATTTGAGAATGCAAGACTTAGACCCAGTCCTATAACTGCTATTATACACTGATTTTAGTTGATTAAACAATACTAGTTAAGCGCCAGGTAGCAAACTCATGAATCTGAGTCAATTAAAGGGTGTTTTGGGGATATTTGAATTAAAAATGGCCAAGAGTAGTCAAGGCTTAACAGTTCAGAAATAATTTTTATAGTTAAATGATTTTCAAAAATGTCAGAAATCCATAAATTAGGACATTTGAGGTTATTTACCTTTTGTTGAGAAATTCCTGTTCCTTACAGTTCCCCTTTGGAGGATGTAATAAAGAAATTGAGCATCTCTACTTCCAGGAGAGGTATACTTTGTGGCCAGGCAGCCACTGGGCAGAAACTGTCTATTTCATCTACAGACTAATACTGTCCAGAAAGGGACAGTTTATGCAGAATAGTCGACTGATAATCTTTACCGAGCCTAAATTATTAGCCCTTCAAGATTTCATTTCAAAGTCTGTTAGTGATCCTGGGCCAGAAGGTCTAAGACTTACTCTCATGTATTGCTAACAGGTTACTGCTAGTGGAAATTTGTCTCTACAACCTCTCTCTCAGCTCTGGAAACCATGTTAGGCTTCATATGTTTTTAGATATTTGGCCACTCTCAGATTTCTGATGGAGTTGAAGACTAATTTAGTTTTATAGTCTAGCCAACATAGTTAACTTTGAGGAAACAAAGTCATTTAGAATATTTTCAAGTGGTAATAGTTGTACACAGCATACAATTAAAGGTAAAGTTTTTTATTAAGTAAACATAAAAGGTGATATGTGGGTTGATGTTAAGGTGATACATGATTGCACAGTGGAGGGGTAGATAGGGGGAAAGTCTAGAAAATTGGAAGAGGAAAAGAGAAAAGACAGATTTGTGGAGGAATCAAGATGGAGCGGCAGAAAAAGGATCTAGATCCAGGTGGTCTTAATTGGTGATAGGTAGACATGAATATTTTAAGGGTTACCATAGGTCTTTTGATCTCATATAGAAGAGCTGTTTGTATCTTTGTCCATTGGATGTAAGTTCATTGTGTAGAGGGTTTGTGGATTGAGAATTTAATATATAAACCACTTAATAAGCAAAAAAATCCTCTGAAAACACAAAGTATAATTTATTATAATGTATCAAAAATTCTAATCCAACATAAAGTATTTGCTGAGGGAAAGCAAAAGGGACAAAAGGAGAATGATATGAATTCATGTGAGTGTAGTAAAGCAATGTAACAATACCACTAAATAGTTGACTCTCTTGTTGTTTTGCTAAAGTAAGAAGGAAGGATTAAATGAGTACTGGTATCATTTATCTGCCCTTAGTCCACATTTGAATTTATTACCAAAAAAAAAAAAAAAAAAAAAAAGCCAACTTACTGAATGCAGTAGGTATAAAACAGAAATCTTGAAAACCTCGCAGTTGCTTATAAAGAGAGAAATAGCCAAAACCTCCAAAGAGTTTAGAAGGTAATGCATTATCATCCGGTCACACAAGTCTCAGACATAAACCCAAAGGACTCTACTAAAGAAATAGCTGTTTACCCATTTTCATTGTTGCTCTACTCCTAATAATAAGAAACTGGAAACAGCTTGGATGTCCACTAACTGATGGATAGAGATGATGAAATGTTATACATTTATACAATGAAAAAACATTTATTCAACTAAAAATTATAAAACTGGCATGTAAATGGATGAATCTAGAAACAGTCGTCCTGAGTGGGATATTCCAGACTCAAAAGGACAAATAGGGCATGGTTTCTATTATATATAAATGTTAGATTTTAAATTCTCTATTCTTAAATTAAGAAGGGAATAGAAGGAGCCTGGCCCATCTGCCACCCGGAACGGCGGCTCGTAGAGGCTGAGTAACTGGTGGGTGGGAGACCTGGGCTGCCAGGGACCAGAGAGATCTCTGCTAGGTGCACACAGAAAGTGCACCCCCTGCCTTGCCCCGCCCTGCCCTGCCTGATCCAGCGACCAGGAACAGAACTTTAGAACTTCTGCTCCTACCCGGCGACTCTGAGGCATAAAACAGGGCTCGGCCCATCTGACACCTGGACCAGTGGAGATCCAGGAACACAGACCAGATACAAGGGAAAGGCAAGAACATATCACTGACAAGAAAATGGCAAGAGGAAAGCGTAAGAGTATATCCCAAGGAAACCAAGACAATCTAGCAACACCAGAACCCAGCTCTCCCATAACAGCAAACATCGGAATGCCAAACACTCCAGAAAAAGAAGAGACAGACCTGAAATCATACCTCAAGATGCTAATAAAGATAATTAAACAAGAACAAGAGGAAAAGCAAAAAGATTCAGAAGCTTTTAAAGAGGAAACAAGAAAAAACCTCAAAGCACTATAGGAAAACACAACCAAAGAGATGAAGGAATGGAAGGGAGAATTTAAAACAGAAATTGACACAATAAAGAAAACACTAAAACAGATAACCCTAGAGGTAGAACACTTAATGAAGAAATCAGGAGTCACAGAACCAAGCATTTCCAATAGATTACAAGAGATGGAAGAGAGAATCTCAGGGGCAGAAGACAACATTGTAAACATAGACAAAACAGCCAGAGAAGATGCAAAAAACAAAAAGCTCCTAACCCAAAATGTCCAGGAAATCCAGGACACAATGAGAAGACCAAACCTAAGGATAATAGGAATAGAAGAGGGAGAAGAGTATCAACTAAGAGGCACAGTAAATATCTTCAACAAAATCGTAGAAGAAAACTTCCCTACCCTCAAGAATGAGATGACCACGAGCATAAAAGAAGCCTTCAGAACTCCAAATAGGTTGGACCAGAAAAGAAATACCTCCCAACACAAAATAGTAAAAACACCAAGTGCTTAAAGCAAAGAAAGAATACTAAGAGCAGTAAGGGAAAAAGTTCAGGTAACATATAAAGGCAGACCAATCAGTCTCACACCCGATTTCTCAACAGAGACTATGAAAGCTAGAAGAGTCTGGACAGACATCATGTACTCCTTAAGAGAGCACAAGTGCCAGCCCAAGCGGCTATACCCAGCAAAACTATCAATCACCATCGATGGAGAGACGAAGATATTTCAAGACAAATCAAAATTCACACAATATCTGACCACAAACCCAGCACTACAACGAATTATAGGTGGAAAACCCAATACAAGGAGGGAAAATACAGCCTAGTAAAAACAAGAAAACTCCTAAACAAGAAAACTAAAAGAAGAAAAAGACACAGACACAACTCAACCCACAAAAGCAATAATGGCAGGAAACAGAAACAACTATTCCTTGATATCTGTTAACATAAATGGACTCAACTCCCCAATAGAGAGACATAGGCTATCAGAATGAATACATAAATAAAATCCAGCCTTTTGCTGCATACAGGAAACTCATCTCAGAGACAAAGACAGACACTATCTCAGAGTAAAAGGGTGGGAAAAAAAAACCTCCAAGCAAACAGCACCAAGAAGCAATCTGGAGTGGCTATTCTAATATTGAATAAAGTAAATTTCCAACCAAAAGTTATCAAAAAAGATAAGGAAGGACACTTTTTACTCATTACCGGGGAAATCTATCAGGAAGAACTCTCAATCCTTAACATATATGCTCCAAATAAAAAAGCACCCACATTCATAAAAGAAACTCTACTGAAGCTCAAAAAATACATTTCACCCCACACAATAATAGTGGGAGACATTAATACCCCACTCTCACCAATGGACAGATCATGGAAAAAGAAACTGAACAAGGACACTGCAAAACTAGCAGAGACTTTGAACCAACTAGAATTAATAGATATATACAGAACATACTATGCCAAAGTAAAAGAATACACCTTCTTCTCACCACCCCATGGCACCTTCTCAAAAATTGACCACATAATTAGACACAGAATGAGCCTCCATCGATATAAGAAGATTGAAATACTCCCGTGCATCCTCTCAGATCACCATGGTCTACGGCTGGTCTTTAACAACAACAAAGACAACAAAAAGCCCATATACACATGGAAACTAAACAACGCTCTCTTAAATGATAGCAGGGTCAATGAAGAAATAAAGAAAGAAATTAAGGATTTTCTAGAATTCAACAAAAACAAAAACACAACATACCCAAACCTATGGGATGCATTGAAAGCAGTACTGAGAGGAAAACTCATAGCCCTAAGTGCTTCCAAAAAGAAACTGGAAAGAGCTTACATCAGCAACCTGACAGCACAGCTAAAAGCTCTAAAACAAAAGGAAGCAGATATACCCAAAAAGAGTAGATGGCAAGAAATAATCAAAATTAGGGCAGAAATAGACCAAATAGAATCAAAAAGAACCATTGAAAAAATCAACAAAACTAAGAGTTGGTTCTTTGAGAAAATCAACAAGATTGATAAACTCCTAGCCAGACTAACTGGAGGGCAAATAGAGAGTATACAAATTAAAAAAATCAGAAAGGAAAGTGGTGACATAACAACTGAAACTGAGAAAATTCAAGAAATCATCAGATCCTACTACAAAAACTTATACTCCACAAAATTGGAAAATCTAGAGGAAATGGACGAATTCTTAGATAGATACAAGATAGTAAAGTTAAACCAGGACCAAGTAAATCATCTAAATAATCCTATAACACCTAAAGAAATAGAAGAAGTCATCAAAAGCCTCCCCAAAAAAAAAGCCCAGGTCCAGACGGGTTCAGTGCAGAATTTTATCAGACATTTATTGGGGATATAACACCAATACTCTCCAAACTATTCCAAAAGATAGAATCAGATGGATTACTACCTAACTCATTTTTTAGGCTACAATAACATTCATACCTAAACCACACAAAGACCCTACAAGGAAAGAGAACTTCAGACCAATCTCACTTATGAACATTAATGCAAAAATACTCAACAAAATCCTTGCAAACCGAATCAAAGAACACATCAAAACGATCATTCATCATGACCAAGTAGGCTTCATCACAGGCATGCAGGGATGGTTTAATATAAAGAAATTTATCAAGGTAATCCACCATATAAACAAACTCAAAGATCAGAATCACATGGTAATCTCACTAGATACTGAGAAAGCATTTGACAAAATCCAACACCCCTTCATGTTAAAAGTCCTGAAAAGAACAGGAATCCAAGGTCCACACTTAAACATAATAAAAGCAATATACAGCAAACCAACAGCGAACATCAAACTTACTGGCGAGAAACTTGAAGCAATCCCACTAAAATCAGAGACTCCACAAAGCTGCCCACTCTCGCCTTACCTATTCAACATAGTACTGGAAGTCCTGGCTGGAGCAATTAGACAGCAAAAGGAGATCAAGGGGATACAGATCGGAAAGGAAGAGATAAAAACATCACTCTTTGCAGATGACATGATAGTGTACTTGAGTGACCCCAAAAATTCCACCAGAGAACTCCTACAGCTGATAAACAAGTTCAGCAAAGTGGCTGGATACAAAATTAACTCAAACAAATCAGTAGCCTTCCTATACTCAAAGGACAAACATGTGGAGAAAGAAATTAGGGAAAAGGTACCCTTCACAATCGTCACAAAAACTATGAAATACCTTGGTGTGACTCTAACTAACCAAGTGAAAAACCTGTAGGACAAGAACTTCAAACCTCTAAAGAAAAAAATTGAGGAGGATCTCAGAAAATGGAAAGATCTCCCATGCTCATGGATTGGAAAGATCAACATCTTAAAAATGGCCATCCTACCAAAAGCAATCTACAGTTTCAATGCAATCCCCATCAAAATTCCAACCCAGTTCTTCATGGAATTGGAAAGATCAATGTGCAATTTCATATGGAATAACAAAAGACCTAGAATAGCGAAATCCATCCTCAACAACAAAAAAACATCTGCGGGAATCACTATCCCTGACCTCAAGCTATATTACAAGGCAATTGTGCTGAAAACTGCATGGTACTGGTACAGAAATAGGCATGTGGATCTATGGAATAGAATAGAAGATCCAGAAATGAGCCCTCATGTATATGGTCACCTGATTTTTGACAAAGGAGCCGTAAACATTCAATGGAAAAAGGACAGCCTATTCAACAAATGGTGCTGGTCCAACTGGCACTCAGCATGCAAAAGAATGAAAATAGATCCTTTCTCTTCTCCTTGTACAAAGCTCAAGTGTAAGTGGATTAAAGATCTCCACATTAAACCAGATACACTGGAACTATTAGATGAGAAAGTAGGGAAAACCTTAGAACACAGGCACAGGAGAAAATTTCCTGAACAAAACACCAATGGCTCAAGCTCTAAGGTCAAAGATTAACAAATGGGACTTAATGAGATTGCAAAGTTTCTGTAAGGCTAAGGACATCGTCAAGAAAACAAAACGGCAACCAACAGAATGGGAAAAGATCTTTACCAACACCACATCAGATAGAGGCCTAATATCCAAAATGTACAAGGAACTCAAAAAGCTAGACACCAGAGAATCAAATACCCTATTAAAAAATGGGGTACAGAGCTAAACAAATCATTTTCAGTTGAGGAACACCGAATGGCCGAAAAACATCTGAGGAAGTGCTCGACATCCTTAGCCATCAGGGAAATGCAAATCAAAACAACCCTAAGATTCCACCTCACACCAGTCAGATTGGCCAAGATCGAAAACTCAGATGACAGCAGATGCTGGCGAGGCTGTGGAGAAATAGGAACACTTCTCCACTGTTGGTGGTGTTGCAAGCTAATACAACCACTCTGGAAATCTGTCTGGCGATACCTCAGAAAATTGGATATAGTACTACCTGAAGACCCAGCTATTCCACTTCTGGGCATATACCCCAGAGACACTTTAATACACAACAAAGATATATGCACCACAATGTTCATAGCGGCTCTATTTATAATAGCCAGAAGCTGGAAAGAACCCAGATGTCCTTCAGAAGACGAATGGATACAAAAATTGTGGTACATATACACAATGGAATACTACTCAGCCACCAGAAACAATGACTTAACCAAATTCTTAAGAAAATGGCTGCATCTAGAGAAGATCATCCTGAGTAAGATAACCCAGTCACAAAAGAACAGACATAATATGCAGTCACTGATAGTGGGATGCTAACCCCAGAGGCTTGCACTCCCCCAGAAACAACTCACAGACTGTATGAAGTCCAAGAAATAAAGAAAACAAAAAATATACATATATTTACAAAACAAGAAGACTTTGACTATTTCCATGTTGCGTTTTGTTTTGCATGTACTTTACGCTTATTGCAACTAGTACATTTTCAATGCATACTGTCAAGCCCTTGAAAAAAATCAAGTACTGACTAAAAAACATATTCACTTGGTTTTAAGTAAAATTTATTTTAATGTCTGAAAAAACAGTACTGACAAAAATGTATAATTTTAAGCAAAAAATGTTTAAAATCTGTACATTTATCTTTGTTTTGCAAAATAAAGTCGTTTAAAAAATAAAAATAAAAATAAATAAATAAATAAATAAATAAATAAATAAAGCTCAAGTGTAAGTGGATCAAAGATCTCCACATTAAACCAGATACACTGAAACTATTAGATGAGAAAGTAGGGAAAACCTTAGAACACATAGGCACAGGAGAAAATTTCCTGAACAAAACACCAATGGCTCAAGCTCTAAGGTCAAAGATTAACAAATGGGACTTAATGAGATTGCAAAGTTTCTGTAAGGCTAAGGACATTGTCATGAAAACAAAAGGGCAACCAACAGAATGGGAAAAGATCTGTACCAACACCACATCAGATAGAGGCCTAATATCCAAGGTATACAAGGAACTCATAAAGCTAGACACCAGAGAATCAAATAACCCTATTAAAAAATGGGGTACAGAGCTAAACAAAACGTTCTCAGTTTAGGAACACCGAATGGCGGAGACACATCTGAGGAAGTGCTCGACATCCTTAGCCATCAGGGAAATGCAAATCAAAACAACCCTGAGATTCCACCTCACACCAGTCAGATTGGCCAAGATCCAAAACTCAGATGACAGCAGATGCTGGCGAGGCTGTGGAGAAATAGGAACACTTCTCCACTGTTGGTGGGGTTGCAAACTAATACAACCACTCTGGAAATCTGTCTGGCGATACCTCAGAAAATTGGATATAGTACTACCTGAAGACCCAGCTATTCCACTTCTGGGCATATACCCCAGAGACACTTTAATACACAACAAAGATATATGCACCACAATGTTCATAGCGGCTCTATTTATAATAGCAAGAAGCTGGAAGGAACCCAGATGTCCTTCAGAAGATAAATGGATACAAAAATTGTGGTACATTTACACAATGGAATACTACTCAGCCACCAGAAACAATGACTTAACCAAATTCTTAAGAAAATGGCTGCATCTAGAGAAGATCATCCTGAGTGAGATAACCCAGTCACAAAAGAACAGACATAATATGCAGTCACTGATAGTGGGATGCTAACCCCAGAGGCTTGCACTCCCCCAGAAACAACTCACAGACTGTATGAAGTCCAAGAAATAAAGAAAACAAAACAAAACAAAAAAAATATTTACACAACAAGAAAACTTTGACTATTTCCATGTTACATTTTGTTTTACATGTACTTTTCGCTCATTGTAACAATTAAGTTTTCAATGCATACTATCAAACCTTTAAAAAAAATCAAGTACTGACTAAAAAATATATTCATATAGTTTTATGTAAAAATTATTTTAATACCTGAAAAAAGTACTGACAAAAATGTATAATTTTAACAAAAAATGTTTAAAATCTGTACATTTATCTTTGTTTTGTAAAATAAAGTTGTTTTAAAAAATAAAAAAAAAGAAGGAAATAGAAAAGCAAGGTAAAGGAAGGAATATGGGGACAACTAACACTGGAGCTGCCTGGTCATATACCAAGTTCTGCACAGACTCAAATAAATACAGAAAATTTTGGAACATATTCCAGCATCTGACCATCAATCTGATTCTGTAAAGGTTTAACCTGTCTTAAATCCATTTGTCCAGATGTATCTAAGTAAGCACGGCAAAGCTGCCCACCCTTGTGGTCCATTATGATAAAGACATTTTCTCTATTTTAGTTCATTCATGGACATCTGGGAATGCTGAAGTTTTAGACTTAAATTTATTTGTATACACTTACAAATACACAAGCCTCTTACCTTTTAACTGGAATAGCCTTAGGTTTTATCCTAAACACTGCTTGTTAACCTAAATCTGAACAGGTCTCTACAGCGGATTTGCCCAAATGAGACTCAGACACTGAATGTTGCAGTGCTTCTGCTTATTATCGGCCAATCCCAGATAACCTGTAGATGCCACAAGTGATTGCTCTAAGTGCCACAGCAAAAAGCAAACAAATAAAAAAAAGCAAATCCTTAGTGTGCCATATTAGTCAACAGTATCTATGGTAAAGTGAAAAGCCATTCACTAAGTACAAGGATACAGCGAGGGAACACTCAACACTAACTGCAGCAAATACTGTTCTCTTGGAAGGAGAGTAGTAAGAGAGACAACTGGAGTTAGGGAGCATCTCTGGAACAAGCAAAAAAGAAAAAAACCATGACAATGCAAAGTCCCAGGAATTGGTGGGATGACCCTAACTAAGACTCCTAACAATTGAGTATATCTCCTATAATGAAGCAGGTTTTCCAGCAAAAACATTGGGATACCAACCCAACTGCAAAACCTCTGATCTATAATTTGCCCTGCCTAAAAGTTGTGCTGCGAGAAAGGTGGCATGGAAATTGCGGGAGTAGCTAAACAATGACAGGTCCAAACAACACAAGACAACAGCAAACTACGTGGGATCTAGAGAATGTTCAATAAGCAGGTTGAGTTCGCTGGGAAAGAGATGCTTAGATATTTGTGTTCAGAGGGTATACTGAGAACTGTCAGCAATGACAATAGGAAACACAAGGTAATCTAGCACGAAGCCAATTCATGCTTCAGTTGCAATGGCAGACCTTAGCAAACCCATGGGTAAACCCTGAAGCAGGGGTAGTAAGTGTATCAGAGTTTCCAAATTTTAGGGAAAAAAGGTCAACTAATGTACTTCTCTGCAGCTTTTGTGCTTCACTGAGCTCAGTATGGCATGGGATAGGTGCTTCTAGGATAGGTAGGTAACAGCTCCTTTCTGCTGAAAAGAATGACTACACGGCACACATGTGAACCTTTGGAAGGCAAAATTACTGCCAAGTAAGGAAATCACTGCATCCGTTCTCTTCTATGCATTGATGAATGCATTCCTCTGTCATGTGTGTGCGTGTGCACCTGCACATGCATGCCTGTGAGTGTGTGATATATATGTACTAGAATTCTCCTATGGAGATCAGAGAAAAACAGAAACTGATCTTACCTTCTACCAGTTGGGTCCTGTGGCTCTATCCGAGTCACCTGTCTTTACAACAAGCACTTTTACCCTCTGAATTCACTCACTAGCCTATGCCTCAGTTTTTAAAGAGACATATTCATGGATCACCCTAATATCCACTTCCAGAAATCTACAGATTTAACAAGTATGAAATAATAGATAAAAACATTACCCAGAAACAGCAGAGATCCAGGGACACAGGCCTGGTGAGACTGCACAGCAAGTAGCCAGGAAGTAGATAAACCATCTAAAAAATCCAATAACACCTAAAGAAATAGAAGCAGTCATAAAAAGCCTCCCAACCAAAAATAGCACAAGACGAGTTGGGTTCAGTGCAGAATTCTATCAGACATTTATTGACAACCCCAAAACAATAAAGTCCAAACTATTCCACAAAATAGAATCAGATGGAATACTACCTAACTCATTTTTTGAGGCCACAATAACCCCCGTTCCTAAACCACACAGAGACCCTTTAAGGAAAGAGAACTTCAGACTAATCTCATTCATGAACATTGATGCAAAAATATTCAAAAAAATCCTTGAAATCCGAATCCAAGAACACATCAAAATGATCATTCACCATGATCAAGTAGGAATCTTCCCTGGGATGCAGGGATGGTTTAATTTATGGAAATCCAACAATGTAATCCACCTTATAAACAAACTCAAAGGAAAAAAAAACACATGGTCATCTCACTAGAGGCTGAGAAAGCATTTGACAAAATCTAACACCCCTTCATGTTAAAACTCTTGGAAAGAACAGGAATCCAAGGCCCATGCCCAAACATAATAAAAGCAATGTACAGCAAACCAACAGCCAACATCAAACTTAACTGAGAAACTTGAAGTAATACCACTAAAATCTGGGATTAGACAAGGCTGCCAACTCTCTCCCTACCTGTTCAACATAATAGTGGATGTCCTGGCTGGAGCAATTAGACAGCAAAGGGAAATCAAAGGAATAAAATTGGAAAGGAAGAAATAAAAACATCACTGTTTGCAGATGACATGATAGTGTACTTAAGTGACCACAAAAATTAGACAAGAGAACTCCTACAGCTAAAAAACAAGTTCAGTAAAGTGGCTGGATATAAAATTAACTCAAAAAAAATTAGTAGCCTTCCTCTACTCAAAGGACAAACATGTGGAGAAAATAATTAGAGAAAAAATACCCTTCACAATAGTCACAAACATTATAAAAAACCTTGGTGTGATTCTAACTAAGCAAGTGAAGGACCTGTATGGCAAGAACTTCAAATCTCTAAAGAAGGAAATCGAGGAAAATCTCAGAAAATGGAAAGATCTCTTATGCTCATGTATTGGAAGAATCAACACTGTAAAAATGGCCCTCTTACCAAAAACAATCTACAGATTTAATGCGAAACCCATCAAAATTCCAACCCAATTCTTTATAGAGTTGGAGAGAGCAATTTGTAATTTCATGTGGAATAACAAAATACCTAAAATAGTGAAATCCATCCTCAACAACAAGAAAACATCTGTGAGAATCACCATCTCTGACCTCAAGCTATATTACAAAGCAATTGTTCTAAAAACTGCATGGTACTGGTACAGAGATAAGCACATGGATCAATGGAATAAAATAGAAGATCCAAAAATGAGCCCTCACATATATGGTCACCTGATTTTTGACAAAGGAGCTATAAACATTCAATGGAAAAAGGACAGCCTATTCAACAAATGGTGTTGGTCCAAATGGCACTCAGCATGCAGAAGAATGAAAATAAACCCTTTCTTATCTGCTTGTACACAGCTCAAGTGTAAGTGGATCTAATATCTCCACATTAAAGCAGGTACACTGAAACTATTAGAAGAGAAAGTGGGGAAAATCTTAGAACACATAGGCACAAGAGAAAATTTCCTGAATAGAATACCAATGGCTCATTCTCAAAGGTAAAAGAATGGCAAATGGGACTTAATGAGACTGCAAAGCTTCTGAAAGACTAAGTATACTGTCAAAAAAATAAACAGCAGCCAAAAATTGGGAAAAGATCTTTACCAACCCTACTTCTGAAAGAGGCCTAATATGCAAGGTATACAAAGAACTCAAGAAGCTAGACACTAGAGAATCAAACAACCCTATTAAAAATGGGGTACATACCTAAACAAAAAGTTTTCAATTGAGGAATATCCAATGGCTGAGAAGCATCTAAAGAAGTGCTCAACATCATTAGCCATCAGGGAAATGCAAATCAAAAGAACCCTGAGATTCCACCTCACCCCACCCAGAATGGCTAAGATCAAAATTCAGATGACAGCAGATGCTGGCAAGGATGTGGAGAAAGAGGAACACTTTTCCACTGTTGGTGGTGTTATTAACTGTTCCAACCACTCTGGAAATCAGTCTGCAGTTTCCTCAGAAAATTGGACATAGTACTACCTGAAGACCCAGTTATTCCACTTCTGGGCATATACCCCAGAGAAGCTCCAACATAAAACAAAGACACATGCACCACAATGTTCATAGCCGTCCTATTTATAGTAGTTAGAATCTGGAAAGAACCCAGATGACCTTGAGTAGATGAATGGATACAAAACTTGTGGTATATTTACACAATGGTGTACTACTCAGCCATCAGAAACAATGACTTTATGAAATTCTGAAGAAAATTAATTCATCTAGAGAATATCATCCTGAGTGAGGTAACCCAGTCACAGAAGAACAGACATAATATGCAGTCACTGATAATTGGATACTAATCCCAGAAAGTCTGAACACCCCAGAAACAACTCAGAGACTATATGAAGTTCAAGAAAAACAAAGGCCAAAAGAAAAGAAAAGAAAGAAAATGAAAAACCATTATGTTTAATCTTTACACACCAAGATAACTTTGACTATTTCTAGGTTACATCTTGTTTTACATGTACTTTATGCTCATTGTAACTAGTAAGATTTTAACGCATACTATCAAACCTTTAAAAATATCAAGTACTGACAAAAATGTATTCACATACTTTTAAGCAAAAATGCTTAAAATCTGTATATTTATCTTTGTTTTTTAAAATAAAGTTGTTCAATTTTTTAAAAAATTACATGGATATACATAGTACTGTGAGCATTATTAAAAGATACAGTAGTTATGTAAAATTCAAATTTAACTGGATAACATATATGCATATATATATATTAGAAGGTAATTAGTATAAATTTTAGATTACTATTTTTTCTTTGTTGACCCACACTTTACACTGTACTAAATCCCAAACTGATGCAGAAAACAAGGGTAAAAATTGGTTAACCTCAATTGCATTGAGGTTTGCTTTAATCACAATCTTGAGGTTTTCTAACTATAAAGATTCGATATACTTTATTAGGTATTGCCACATGCAGCAGAAGAACGCTTAGAAAGAACATGCTGGTGGTGCTAGGAGGCTGGATGAAGGGTGACAGGAAAGACACAATGGGAGTGCACAGAGAACACAACCAAGTGGAGGAAATCAGTGCCAATTGAGAAGGGGGAGAGAGAAAAGATGTCACTAACGTCATCCCAGAGAAATCAGTGACAGGATAATGTACCAAAATAAGTATGCAAAACTTCTAAATTGTATAATCTTGGGTTTAGATAACAGAAGAGATAATAACACTGTAAAGCCCTGTGAAACAACAAAGACATTTGGAACGCAAGAAATTACACAGTTGTCACTCAGGAGAATGTACAGGACACATGAATAATGTAACTAATGTAACATTTTACTCCAAGCTGTTGTTTTTGAGAAGGTGATTATTTTCCACTAAATATATTGTACCTGAGATTTCAAAGATATTTTTAAACACCTGGCATTTCTACTAGCTGCACTCGGAATGCTAAATTATGCTGATAGTTCTAGTAGCTAAGATGCACATAAATTCTAGAAGGCAACAATTTTTAACTAAAAAGTTTTTACTTGATAATTTGGGATTTATAAAATGTGCCTGTCTCTGATATCAATCCTATCTCTTTTCCATTTAAAGTATTTATTCTGTGCTGTCTGCACCACTAAATGTGATCCTTAAATTCACAGTATTTTCAATGACACAAAGGGAGATCTGCCATCTTCACAACCCCAGTGCTGCCTCCTTTATCTCCAGTAATATCCACTTACTGATAACTGCTGCATCCTGAACATCACTCCTGCATTACCTAACCAGGTACATGCAGGTCTCGTAACCCTATGTATAGATTACAGGCCCTTTAATAGAACAGTTGCCTGTCTATTTGCTGTGTTTAGTATAGGAAAAATAAGAGCCAATACAAATAATATTTCTTATCATTTTTAAAACTAAAAAAAACATTTTTTAAAAAATTGATGTAATAGCATCATTGTTTTGATGACCAATTTTCATCACAAATGACTTTTCTATAGTTATTGCCATCTAGAATAATGGTTCTCAATCTGTCACAACATTTTTAGAGGTCACATATCAGATATTTAGATTATGTTTCATAATAGTAGCAAAATTAGAGTTACAAATTAGCAGCAAAAATAACTTTATGGTTAGGGTTCACCACAACATGAGGAACTGTTATTAATGGATCACAGCATTATTAAACTTGAGAACCACTGCTCCAGATAAAAATGTCAAAGGCCAGTGAAGAACAATTCCATAATGTTCTACGAGGCCAGTGAAGAACAATTCCATAATGTTCTACCAGTTGTAAATGTCACTTTATTAATCAAAATAATTAAAAGTTATAGTTATAATTACATAGCAAAATATAATTAATAATCACAAATATATAACCATTCTGTAACCCCTTATAATGTTTAACCTAGAAAATGCATGTAATAATTTAGCTATAATAATTACATTATGTTTTAAATAATTTGTTATCTAGAAGGATATTTCAAAATTTTGCTGTACTTATTTGTGATTGTTAAGTGATAATTTCATGTAGTTTTGTGTGACTTATTCACACAAATATTTAACAACAAGATGGTTTTTTCATGAAATTGTACATATTTCTAAGTTCACTTCTTTTTATTTTGGGTTTCTTGGTGCATTTTGGGGGGGAGTGAGATAAACATAACTTATCAAGCATGATCAATGGACTTTCTGAAACCAAAGATCAACTTAACGTTACTATAAAATGCATCAAACCAAAGATAAATAGACAAATTTATATCATATGAACAATTGCAACCAATATTGTTAATACAGTAACTGTATCCTCCCAGTTTAAAATTAGTCCCTACTTAAGAAATTACATATAAAATCAAATGCCTCTTGCTCCTAAATTCATAATAATTATTTTGTAAGTATGAAATTTTGTCAGTTTGCCACTGATTGAATAAAATAAAAGAATTTCTGGGGTAATCACCATCTCTAACCTCAAGCTATATTATAGATCAATTGTGATTAAAAACTGCATGGTATTAGTACAGAGACAGGCAGGTAGATCAATGAAACAGAATTGAAGACCCAGAAATGAACCCACACAACTTTGGTTACTTGATCACTGACAAAGAAGCTAAAATCATTCAATAAAAAAAGGACAGCATCTTCAAAGAATGGTGCTGATTCAACTGGCAGTCAACATGCAGAAGAATGCAAATTGATCCTTATCACCTTGTACAAAGCTCAAGTCCAAGTGGATCAAAGACCTCCACATAAAACCAAGTACACTGAAACTATTAGAAGAGAAAGTGGGGAAAACCTTAGAACACATAGGTACAGGGGAAATTTTTTCTGAACAGACCATCAATGGCTTATGCTAAGATCAAGAATCAACAAATGAGACCACATGAAATTGCAAAGTTTCTTTAAGGTAAAGAACACTGTCAAGAGAACAAAACGGCAACCAACAGATTAAGAAAGGATCTTCATCAATCCTACATCTGATAGAGGGCTAATATCCAATATATAAAAAGGCCTCAAGAAACTAGACTCTAGAGAATTAAATAATCTTATTAAAGAAAGGGGTACAGAGCTAAACAAAGAATGGCTGAGAAGCACCTAAAGAAAATGTTCAACATCCCTAATCATCAGGAAAATGAAAATCAAAACAACCTCACACCAATTAGAATGGCTAAAATCAAAACTCAGGTGACAGCAGATGCTGGCAAGGGTGTGGAGAAAGAGAAACACTCCTCCATTGTTAGTGGGATTGCAAGCTGGTACAACTATTCTGGAAATCAGTCTGGCTGTTTCTCAGAAAATTGGACATAGGACTACCTGAAGACCCAGCTATGCCACTCCGGGGCATGTATCCAAAAGTCGTTCCAACACATAACAAGGACACAGGCTCCACCATGCTCATAGCAGCCTTATTTATAATAGCCAGAAGTTGGAAAGAACCCAGAGGAATGGATACAGAAAATGTGGTACATTTAGACAATGTAGTACTGCTCAGCTATTAGAAACAATGATTTTATAAATTTCCTAGGCAAATGGATGGAGCTATAAGCTATCATCCTGAGTGAAGTAACCCAGTCACAAAAGAACACACATGATATGCACTCTTGTAAGCAGATACTAGCCCCTAAAAAGCTCTGAATGCCCAAGAAACAATTCACAGATCTTATAAAGCTCAAAAAGAAGTAAAGCCAGAATGTGGAAACCTCAGTTCTTCTTAGAAGGGAGAACAAAACACTCTAGGGAGAAAATATAGGGACAAATAGAGGAGCAGGGATTGAAGAAAAGATCATTTAGAGACTGTTTCACCTGGTGATGCACCCCATATGTAGCCACCCAACCCAAGCACTATTACTGGTGCCAAGAAGTGCTTACTGGCAGGAGCCAGATATGGATGCCTCCTCAGAGGCTCTGTGAGAGTCATACTGATAGAGAGGAGGATGCCTGCAACTAACCATTGGACTGAGCACCTGGACCCCAATGAAAGAGCTAGAAGGAGATGAAAGGGTTTGACACCCCATGGGGAGAACAACATTATCAACCAACCAAACCATCCACAAATCCCAGGGACTAAAACAGCAACCATTGAGTACACATGGAGAGACCCATGACTCCAGTTGCATATGTAGCAAGGGATAGCATTGTCTGGAATCAATGTGAGAAGAAGCCTTTTGTCCAGTGAGGGTATGTTTTCCCAGTGTAGGGGAATGCCAAGGCACTGAGGTGAAAAGGGTATTTGGGAGAGGGAGCACCTTCATGGATGAAAATGGAGGGGGAGGGGAAATGGGAGTAGAGGGAAAGGAGATAACATTTAAAATATAAATACAGAGACTATCCAATAAAAATTTAATTTAAAAATTGACTCCTTAAAATCTATCTGGTTAGAGTCCCAAAGGAAGAACAATGGGCTGAGAAGAGAGGGCTGTTTGAGGGCCAGAAGACTGGAAAGACCATAATGAAGGAGAGAAGGAGAGAGAATATAGAGGCCTGTTGGGATCTCACTATACTTGGTGGCTGGCTGCAAATAAAGTCTGAAAGAACCTCAGAGAAGGAAGGACAGAAAAACTATAAAAGCCAGAGGACCAGGACACTGCTGAGAAATGATGTGTTCACTATAACACAGAAAATGTGCACCCATGAAATCACAACAATATATCAGCCTAATCAGGACCTAAATAAAAATATAGCCAGTTAACAATGAGCCCCATGATCCCACCCCTAGATGAAAAGCCACAGGTAGTAAGTGGCTACCGAAGGAAGGAGTCAGTTTCCCCCAAAAAATAACCCCCCTATTTTATCAACTAATAGCAAATGGGTAGCCCAAAAGCATACATGTAGAAGCAACACTAAACAGATTCTGCAGGTTTGATTAATATATGTATATGAATGCATGTGCATACTACTAATAATTAGAGACAAGAAAAAACTGGGTCCTGCTGTCATGTTCCCTTGGAATGAATGTCTCTATTTCCCTCTCCAACCTCTACCTGACTGCTAGTGAATTTTACGGGAGATAAAGATAAATGTGATATCTAATGCTATGCCTACACAAGTCTTTCTTTTATAATTTTATAAATTCAACTCCTCTTGCCCATATTAAAAGCAAGATGAGGGAAGAAGAATTCAACATTCTGAACTGATGGTTTCATTTTGTTTCAACCTACAGACGGTAAACAAGAACAACAACAATAAAGTTTCAATTTGTTTAAAGTCTACTTCAGGAGATGCAGTTTCCCTAGACATCAACACAGGATGTCTAGGGAGTTTCTATTGGTAAAATCTGATTCTATAGGTGATGGGTTACAGTGTACACAGACACGGAAAGACAGATATGTGAGATATTTAGTGCAGGGTTTTCTACAAAGCAATCTCAGCTCTCTGTTCTTTGTCTTTTGGCCTAGGAATTCTAAAATGCTGTGTATAAGAGTAGACTGCATTATCTCCCCCACTGGATCTGTAGTCCTTCTCACTGAAGAGAACACATAAAAATGCAGGGTTTTTGATACCTGAATAGACCAACTGTCTTTAATTCTCTTTCTGTGACAGCCTACTCTGATAACAGGCACTTGTTTTTCTAGCATATCAGGGATGATATATCTATTTTTTTTTCTGTCTACAATTACTTGTATTCCTTAAAGCAGAGATTATTGAAACTCTGCCCCCAATAATTTGTAGAATATTGAATGAATTACACAAATACCTGTGTGTGAGCAAACATTGTTCACCGTCTGTAGGTCAGTCTGTCGGAATTCTAGGCTGTAGCAAAGCAATCGCATTGACACTACGCCAGCACAGCATCATTGTTTTCTTATCAACATTTTCAGTTCTCTGCCACTAAAAAATTTACATTTCTCTTTGAAATGCTCATGGAAACTTATCAACTATCCCACCAGAATAATGTCTCACCTTCTAAATCTTCTTTCTCAAAATGTGTTTTGAGAATAGAACGTGTTCCACCTCGATCCACAACAGCTTCTTCATCATTTCTCTAAGTGAGAGGGAAAAAATTAAACAAAGGTAAGTATCCATAGTCTCTTAGTTTCAAAACACCTGAACACTATCTACCATTTAGAAATTTAATCTTCCAGATTAGCAATTGTTGGATAAAAAAGAAGCTAAAATAAATTTGGTCATATATTCAGAGTAGTGAGTTCTTTGACATTGACAAGCTCATACATTCGAATTGGCATTATTTGTTAGGGAGATGAAAGATTAAAACAAATCTTGTGAATTTAGTAACAGTCACTTTAATCCCTGAAAAAGAACTCCTGTTAACAAGATCACATTTTTAAGAACAGAAGAAAAATATGAAAATCATTAGTATTGACACCACAAATGTTATGGCAGGGTGAAATAATTCCACTTCCATTAAAAATTGATTTAGTCCCTTGAAAGCAATTAGCAGGCAATTATTAGATAAATGAAAACTCTATAATTACTTTGCTTCAATGCAAGACACCTTATTGGACAAGATTATAAATTGTTATCATGTGATTAAGTCTCCATTGAGTTTCCATATATATCCCAGTTTAGAATGACTGGATAGAAACTACATATATAAACACTGTAACATGCTCAAAACATACTATCAATAAAGTATTTAATATAATCAATGTCACAACATAGGATGGGAAAGATTACAAAATACTGAATACAGTAACATGTTTTCCAACTTTTCATCTGCTCAAGAATTTATACAAAAATTGATTTAAAATCAACGATGAACATAATATGAGAAGCACCCAAAAGTATGAAGCTTCTGAGATCTACTTCTAAGTCAACTCTAGGACGTGACTATTTAAAATGGAAAAAAAAAACAGTGAGTACAATGTAAAAGAAAAGAACCTTTTCCTCCTATCCACTCAGCAACTTTGAAACATCAGATACTTGTAACAACTTTCTTTCATTGAAAAAGTAATCTTGGACTGAGTCCAGTAACCTGCTGTCAGGGAGCTGGAAACCTTAAAGGCTGTGAGGAAATTGAATGTGGGACACACATGACAGAACGTTATAGCCAAAAACAAAGCAGGTGTGTTTAGCATAAGGACAACAAAATCAAAGCAGTAACAAAAGTAGTCTGAGTCACAGAGACCTAGGATGCACCCTACTTGATCAACATGTTCTTGAAGGGATTAAATGGACAGTCTACTAAATTCTTTTTTGATGTAGCTGGATGAATAACTTCCAAGTTAAGTCTCAATTATCTAACTAGTCCATATGTCTGAGTAGATACATCAAAACAGTAACTTCATTCTTTTCTGAGATTTAGAGAGAAGATCAGAAGAAAAGCTGATGTATGTCAGAGAAATTCTGAAAAAGAAAGTGTCAAGTCAAGAAGCTACACAAGTGAACACACAGTCTTGTTGGTTGGGTGACAGGTTGTCTCATTTTCCAGCTTAATGAAGGGAGTAATAGGAAAGAAATGAGCTGCAGATGAAACACCCAATCTACATGCATCATGTTACATAGTAATTCATTAACGCTTACAATTACATGTTTTATCAGTTATCTTAAGCTGAAAGACCAAAATATTTCAATGTACTTTGAGTATTATATTGTCATTGATCTTATAAGCTGTTTTAAATAGATCATCAGAGATAACTACTTCTATGATTTTAATTTGAGATGGCTAAGGCAAAGGGTCCTAAGAGAAAAGCATCAAAAAATATCTACTATTTCCCTTTGATAAAGTATTAAAGGCAGCTAAAACCTTGTAAGAGACCATAGCAACAGAGAATTTCCAATTGACTTTTCTGATTTGTTTACTAATTCCTTAGAAATGTTTTCAGAAAATTAGGTCCTAGATTGGTAGAGGGAATGGATATTGTTTGATGAACTGTTTCCATGCAATGAAGAGTGATGTGAAACAGCATTGGGGTAACACAGCTAGGGTATATAAAATGGAAAAGTCCTTAGTGATCAGGGAAATGCACATCAAAACGACTCTGAGATTCTACCTTACACAAATTAGAATGGCTAAAACCAAAACCTCAGGTGACAGCACATGTTGGCAAGGATGTCAAGAAAGAGGAACTCACCTCCATTGTTGATGAGATTGCAAAATGGTATAACCACTGTGGCTGGAAATAAATCTGGAGATTCCTCAGAAAATTAGAAATAGATCTACCCAAAGACCTAGCTATCCCATTCTTGGGCATATACCCAAAAGATGCCTGACCATGCCACAGGGACACATATTACACTACAGTTGTAGCAGCCTGGTTTGTGATAGCCAGAAGCTGTAAAAAACCCAGATGTTCCACACCAGAATAATGGTTACAGAAAATGTGGTACATTTACACAATGGAACATTACTCAGCTATTAAGAACGAGGACATCATGAATTTTGCAAGCAAATGGATAGAATTAAAAAACATCATCCTGAGTGGGGACTGTTTTAAAACCTCATCTTCTTCTAATAATATTTTTGGGAAAAAAAAGGCAGAACAGAGTATCTGTCACTAGCTTCTGTTTAATGTGTTTTCAGAAAAACATGTTAAGCAGAGTGATATTTGTCCTTCTTACTACTATCCTATCAATAATAGTTATTCTGTTACTATTATTATTCACTGTAATTATCGATACATTTTCTACTCTCCAGATCATAAAAACATCTCATTGATCTTGAACATCTTTCTTTTAATTTTCCTAATCTATTTTTAGAATTTTTAAATTAATAAATCATAATTTACTTACCACTATTTTTATTATTAAATATTTAGCACATATAAAAATCTTGCTGAATTAAAAGACACAATTACCACCAAAAATTTTATATTTGAAGAGAGAAGATGTGTGTATTTTTTAAAATGGGAGGCATGTAAGTCTTATACCAGAAGCTGGCTAAACATAATAAATGGGTGTATAAAATGTTCTAATCCCACTAATTTATAATAAAACTACGTATTATAGGACAAGCAAGATAATTAGGATGAATAATGAAATTCCCGATAGAGGCCATGACTTATGCAAAAGAATAAAGTTATCAGGTAGAAAATTCCTGCTACTTTTAATTTCACAGATTAATTTTTTCATGTATCACAAAGGACTATACCTAATGGATGAAAATTCATTAATACAAACAACATTTCTGTAGCTTATATAAGGTTAAAGTTCACAACATTCAAGCTCACAACAGAACTAAAACTAAAGTCTGGTTTTCTGATTCTTGTCCAGATCAAACCACTAAAGGATTTTGAATCTCTAGTATAAGTTACTGACTCTTCTCACTGAAGTATACAATTGTGGTAATATTAACTCTCCATCACTGTAATCCTTAATAACCTCTATGTGCACTGCTATAAAATACAGTGGCTAACAGCAGTAGCCCTAGGGCTAGGCTTCCTGGATAATGGCAATTTTAATCTCTGCTAAACTACTTAATATCTTTTGTATCCTACTATACTTAAAATGGAATTTCCATGATGATGATGATTTAAATTGACTCTAAATAAATGCATGAATATATATCACAACTTTACTAAATTCAGTGGAAATAATGGTTATAATGAATATTAATTAACTTGGACACTTATTGAGCACCTTAATCACTTTCAACAGTGTTTCAAGGAGTAAGTCATTTGACATTCGATACTACATATGGTAATTAGACCGTAGTAGTGTCCCAATTTAACAGAGATATTGTTGAGGAAAGGGACATTGAATAACTTTAAAGATAAGATAAGATAAAGATAAGAACAAAAAGCCAGGAAAATGAAAATATGAAAGTTAACAAGTCCAGGTTTAGGAACTCCAAGCTTAGCTTCTGTGCTTGTAAATTGCCTTCCCCAACAATGTCCAGAGATCTCAATATACTCATATAACTTTTAACTGATGAAGAATGGGTAAATTGAGTACTAGCGCATATGAATATATGCAGCACATTTTATAATATACTTCACTGCATCCTACTGTTCACTTTAAAAGCAGGAATTTAATGAACTATCCAATTTTTAAACTTGTTTTCTTACTAATATTCCTATACTATTTTTAAAAACTTGAGGTAAAGGGTTCCTAGATTTCTAAATGTTTTTACCTGCTTCTTAAGGAGGAAAGTAATATTTGAACTCTTACAGAAATTATAGTAAAATTATATAGTAAACAGATATTTTATAATTAAAATAATATAAAACAATACATAGGAAAAATTAGAGTAAAACTGTTAGTTAATGAATTTTTATACATTTGGTGTAATCTACTCGAAGCACAAGCTTTCTAACAGGGATAAGTCTGCAATCCTGAAAGAAACATATGAAGTGTGCTAAACCTCTGTCTCATCTAGTCCTTACCTCATCTCTTTCCAAGCAATATTAAATCACAAGGAATGAGAGCTACTGAAAGAATTTTTTTAAGTTTTTGATTATATGTTTGCTATTGTTTTACAAAGAAAGTTAAAGGCTCGCCTATTTCTGGTTTCATTTTCACACTAAGATTTCAGCAGATTTGACCTTTTTCTGTGGGTTCTGTAGATCAGATTTGGATTCTCATGCTGGTAAGGCAAGTAGTTTAACAGCTGTGCCATCTCTGAAACCCCACAAAACATTTACTTCTGACATACTTGTCAGAAGCTATATTTAAAAGAATATATTTTAATTTTTCTATACAAAAGACACTTTCTTAGGTCTAAAACCAAAGTTACATCCAAGCTGTGATATACAAATGAATTGATAAAGGATTTTTGTTTATCTTTCCTGTTATATTTGGAGTGAGAACCCCTGATATGGGGGTACTATTACTTTAGAGGTAATATTAATATATTAGATAGAGTATCTTATTATTTCTATCTATACAAATAGCTAAACTAAAATAGCCAGTGGCACCCATGATCAAAATAATAATTATTATATCAATTTTCTCTAAAACAGTCTTTTTATCCAAATATTTGCCACAGTTACATGAGTATTCACTGTACTAATGATCTCACTACATTGCTCTAGGTTAGGAAATGTCAAAAAACAAAGCCAAAGCTAAATAAGATTACCTACCAATAAAACAGCTACACTGGGGACAAGCAGGAGGTCTCTCAGGATATAAGACCTGGAACTTCTAAGTGCTTGCGGGGAGACTGAGTAATGCTCTCATATGCAATTTTGATAAAGAATTTTATTAAAATTCTTCATTTTGTTACTACCCCCTACTGGGTCAACTAACTACTAAATCTACTCAGGAATTTAATTTTCATTCCCAGAGTCTCAAGAGAGCTAGAGTTCTTAAAATGACTTTAGAACACAGGAACTGCTCTTCTGTTCTTTATTTCATTTTCCCCAGAAATGAGGAGATCAGGAGAAAATAATCTGTTCTCGGTTTGAAAATGATAATGTAACGCTCAAGACTGTGTGGTTCTGTGAAACCTCTCCTGTGATGGATGGTGTAATTCCCTCCACTAGGCTACAGCTGAACTGGGACATTATGCATTGCTCAAATGTTTCATATTCTTTCTGCCTTCTACCTTTTACTGCGCATCTCCTCTCTATAGACACTCTAATTTCTCCACATCTACACCTACACATATTTATTTAAATAAAGGTTTATAAGAAAAAAAACATTCAACAATGATCCCTTAGTCTGACTTATTTCTTATAACATGATTTCTCTAGCTCCATCCATTTTATTCAAATGACCTGATTTTGTTCTTTATGTCTCAGTAAATCAACACAATTTGCTCATCAATTCATGTATTAACAAACATCAAAACTAATGCCATCCATGCTATATGTGCATTAAAATTCTATATTCAAACCCATTATTATATACAATGAATAGATACTAGTAATACGAATACCCAAAATCAACTATCAAAATACCAAAGAATATTATTAATTTGCATTCTACATGCCACAAACTATTACAACTGCTTTATGTACATAAACTCATCTAACATCCACCATACTTTGGGGATCACCTTCCCTTGGTTACAAATAAAGACTAGTGATCATACAGCTGGTTTATAATATAGCTAAGTTTGAACCAAAAGACTATAGCCAACTAGATATTTAAACACAGTATATATGGGCTCTTGTATTAGCTTAGCTATTACAAACTAGAATTAGTTTGTAACTCTGCCTGTATTTCTTTAATTGAAGGTTTTAATACAAGATATCAAGCACTTTGAGGCACTACTGGGCAAAATGCCCAGTTTGGGAGTGGAAAATAGAGGATTTGCATCTGTTCTATGTTCTACCCACCTCTCTGCTATTTACAGCAAGTACGTTGATATAAAACAGAGTAACACCTACTGTCCATCAGTCAGAAGCGAACACCTGCTTCCATTATAGTTTCTCCACGTCCCCTTCCTCAGAGCCTGAGGTGACCAATTCTTCTGTGCTTTTCAACAGATCTCCAAATTTTCAGGCAGGTGAGTTGCTGGACATATGTGATCCCAGCAATTGGGAGACCAGGTCAAAACAGTGGCAATTTTTAAGCTAATCTGGCAACTGACCCATACAGGGAGACGCAGTCTCAAAATTGTAAAACTCTTAGAATTTTCAATCCGGTGTGTGTGCTCAGATATTTTTTCTTCCAAGTACAATTCAGATCATCCAGTTACAGTCATATTCTCCCATACTTGCTTCTCCTTATTTCAAATGTTTAATATCAAGATTAATAACTCTCTTCCATACTCTACATACCTACTGAATTATTCATTTCTCACCTGGAATTACAGCTATGTCCCTAATTTAAACATGAGTCTCTGGGTTTCTGCTTTAGCTGCCTGGCAGGGACTGGGTTGAACACACCTTAAAACCAATTTATGTTGGCTTATAAATATAGAACTATTTTTTGATATAGCGTCTTTTTGTATAGCTCAATCTTGCTTTGAATTCTCAATCTTCTTGTCTAACAATAAAATAATTGCACTCTGCACAATTATTAATCTATTTATAATTCTACCTCTGATTTCTTTAATATTTTGAAATGTATGTAAGCTGAAAAAAACAGTAGTATAGTAACTCACATTAGAGTTAAATTGTAACAAACCACTTTTGAAGAGTCATCCCAAAATATCTACATTAACGTTTATGCATTATCTCGTTCATGCCTTGACAGCAATCAACAGTTTTTTTTTCTTTTCTGTTAAATACAATAGCCTACAGATGATCAGCTTTCTTATAACATTCTCTGAATTAAAGAATCGCACAAACAAGTATTTATGAACAACTTATCTGTAGAAATGTTTATGATGTATTATGTGCACTGTAAAATAGTGCAGATACTATAAAAAGATGAGCTCATGCTTCTAAGAAGATTAGCAATGAGCTTTGCTGCACAAAGTTCAAAGCCATCTTACTAAACAGGAAAAATGGTTGGCATTTCATTTAAATGTCTGCAGCATTCTGACTAGTTTTTACTTTTCAGTGACTAGTTTTTACTTTTTATACAGCAGCAGAGACATTTTCCTGATTTACAATAGAAATAACAATTCTAAGGCTTTTTTCACATAGCAAAATTAATGATATTTAAGTGTTACTGAAGAACATAATCAAATACTTTATTTGGTTCTTCTAAAAGGCCAAAATACAATAAAAATATAGCAAAATGCTATGAAACCAAGGCCTAGAGGAAACCTGAAGCTATGCCAAGAAACAGAATGTACTCCTAGTGACTAATACATGCAAATACTGGAAATAAATTCTAACAGATTAAACAGGTTTTGTAGCAACTAAAAGGTATATTCAAATCTTCCAAAATTAATCAAGCTTAAGAATATGGCAATCTTCCCAACTAATAAGAATGTAAGCTGCTAAGTAGTCAGAATAACATATAAATTATATCCAATATCAGTAGGAAGAATGTTTTCAAATGTGTTTTTAATTAAAAAAAGAAAAACAGCCCCTAACTGAATTTATTCACTGTTTGAGGCTTTGTCCAATGTATTCATTTTAATACTACAGTTTCTGCCCTATGAGAAGTAAGTCAGTCATAGTCATGCTGCAGAATGGTGAAGTCCACACTGTCCTCTTGAGAAATGTTTTAACATTTATCTTCTAATGATATACAACTTAACATCTTTGATAGTTCTCTACAGCTGACTCAGAAGTATGTATCATTATAAAATAAGTAAAACACAGGTTGTTTTTTTTTTTTTTAATCTGAAGGTTAACCACAAAATTCTCTCATGTTGAGAATGCAAGTCTGAGGAAATCCTATACTAAAGAAAAGTTAAATGACTTAAACTTGAGAGGTTTCATTTATATGCATACACACACACACACACACACAGAGAGAGAGAGAGAGAGAGAGAGAGAGAGAGAGAGAGAGAGAGAGAGAGAGAAGGGGAGAGACAGACAGACAGACAGATAGGGAGGGAGGGAGGGAGGGAGGGAAGAAGGGAGGGAGAGAGAAAGAGACAGAGAGAAACAGAGAGACAGAGAGAGACAGAAAGACAGAGAGAGTTTAAAACAAATTGAGTTTCAATACAAAGCCAATATATAAATCCGATGTTTTAAGATTTTCTACAATTTATAGTTTATATGAAGTTTATATAATTTATATAATTATATGAAGTTAAATTTTTCAACTTGAAAATGAAAGTAAGCAAATGTCAAATCTCACTTGGTCAAGAATCTTCAAGACACTTAGAAGCCACAAGCCTCCTTTATGTAAAACAAACTAGCAATCAGTTTTCAGATGTGGTTAATGTCTTAGGAAAGACATATGTTAAAAGCTCCAAGAGCATCACAGGATCTGAGAAATGATTTTTCAAAGTGGCTTTAAAAGATGTCCCAGAATAAAATATAGATTTCAAGATTTAGCTCACAGCCTGGACAAGCTTGCTTTCATTGCTGTGGTTCGACACAGTGCTAACACACTGGTTACTGTGATTAAATCAGATAATAAAAATATTGCAATAGATGTGTATAGAAAGATGATCATGTATCATTTTTAGTTCAATTCATTTATGTTATTTTTATCATTTCAAGTAAGTCCGGATCTAATCAGGATTAATCTAGAAAAAATTTAAAGAGCCATAAATATTGTTTCTAATCACACAAAGTATCTCTTCCTTTATTTCCCCATCTCTATCGCAAAAAAGACTAAAGTAAAAACAAACTCATACATATATGCAAACTCTTCTTAATTCATATTTTACCATTATCATAATTATCACATGTTCAAATATCCAAATGAAAATGAGTTAATATGTAATTATGTTGATTAACATTTCAAAGGATTATGATCTAGACAAAGCAACAACCCTTCATACCAATAGTATCATCACAGTTCACAAGCGCATACCTCTTGACTTAGAGACTGGAAATGCTCCCAGGTTCCAGGCTGCATGACCTTTCTATTTCCAGAAATCCCTAAAAGATCACATTTCCTGTCTTACAAAAAAAAATAAGTACATAAGCTCAGCCATCTCTGTCTCAGCATCTACAGAGCTAGTGAAAAGATCAGACAGCAGATCTATTCATCAGGATCTATTTAATTCACCATCAAAATATCGGATCTCATGCACTGTTCATCATCCCCTCTGTGCAGATACCAACACTGCATACTAAGAGATGCTGACACAGTGGCGTCTGCTGATGCTGCGAATGCTGTCTCAAACAGCCAGCTTACTGCTTGGAGCAGCTCTGCACTATCCAGAGTCAGACACAGACTTCAGGTTCCCACTGCTGCTTCTACAGATTCTCATCCAAGGAGTGTCTCATTTCCTAGCAGCACTTTTAAAAATAAGCAATGCTCTATTTATTAAGCATCCAATGTGCCTGTTGAAAATACTGTGCTAACATATCAAATCTTAACTATTGGGCAGTTTTTTATTCTCCACATAAGATGAATCTGTAGCATAATGATTTAGTAAGCAAATTTGTACTTCTTTTTTGAGAAAACTTCTGACCAAAGCATCAGATTTAGAAAGACCTAAAAATGAAGAGTTGCTGTTTATGAAATATTAGTTATTTTAATCAATATAAACATGTGCACACTATTTACATTTATTTCCAGGAATCTTTATTATTTATTCCTTAGAACAACATAAATTAAAATTAAAATTAATCAATTAAAATATCTTCTCTTTTTCTTTAATTCTTCCCATAAAGACTTATATATGCAGAAGTTAATAAATGACCATCAAACCCTAAGACTGGATGGTTGTTTAGGAAAGAAGACTAGGTAAAAAGGTATTGCATTAGCAGCATGAAATACACCGCGCTCTACCCCTCAGTGTACTAGAGTGCTCTTGTTTACCACTGCACACAGCTTAGGAAACCTTGCACCATGTGCAGGAGCCTAGAAATAAAAGTCTATAGATTACAGTTTTCAGGTTTTTTTTTTTTTAATCTTCTTCATGAGATGCAACAGTATGTGAGGATAAAGAAAAAGAAACTCAGAGACTAAGACCAACATCAAATTAAGCAAATTAGGGTACAAAGTATAGGATCTTACCTTAGGACAGCTCACATATTCAGAACAAACAGAATCAATGATGCTAAAACACTTTATATGCCTGTGCATTAAACTCCTGAAATTTCATAATAGCTAAAATAATGCACACATGTGCTTTATACAAATGTAAGCTGACAATAAATAGGCAACCTTTCCTTGTCCTACTCATATTTGATAAGATATATGCATATGATTATAATATATCATAGAATATTATATATATATATATATATATATATATATATATATATATATATATATACATGCATATACAGAAAAGTCACAATAAGTCTTAATAAATTTGTCTTGGGGGCAGAGGAACAAGAGGCTTAAAGATGAGCAGGAAATGTATTGAGTTGAAATTTGAAGAAGTAAAGGAGGACATGGTCAAGATCATACATTTGTGAAACAGTCAAAACAAATGAATTTAAAACACCATTTAAGAAAAAGAAATATGGGGAGGTGATAGTTCAGTGTTGATGCCAACACTACAAAGCAGAGTTTGGTCTGCAGGGCCATAAGGTAGATGGAAAAAAAAGCCAGAAACTTGTCTTCTGACCTTCACACCCACGCCATGCCACACACAATACACAAAATGAAGTAAATGCAGAGAGCCATAACCAGACGTAATCCAAGGAGTGAGAGACTTTGGAGCACTCAGCCCTAAATGAAAGGTTTTTATCAAATCCCTCTCCACAGACTCAGGATGCTGAGGAAGAGGCAGCAGGAATATAAGAAGAGATGAAGGACACCAAGAAAACAAGGATCTCTAAGCTAACAGGATCAAAGCAGGCTCAGATGAAGTCAGAAAACTGAGGCAGCACACCAGTCTGCACCAGTCTGCACCAGTCTGCACCAGTCTGCACCAGTCTGCACCAGTCTGCACCAGTCTGCACCAGTCTGCACCAGGTCTAACTCAGTGCTTTTAGGAAACTACCAATTATTGCTATGGGTGGGTTTATGATTCTTGTGCCTTCTCTTGGGCTCTTTTCATTCTGTTTGCTCTGTCTAATTCCAATGCATTCGCTTTTGTTTTGACCTTTATTTTAATATTATCACTTAGAAATCTGATTTCTAATGAGAGACAGGAAAACAACTGGATATGGAGGGGAGGGAATGGGGGATAGGTGATAGGGATGTTGTTGCTATTATTATTATGAATTGATAAAGGTTCTTAACTCACCTTTCCACTCATCCCCAAAAAGAAAAAGTATTAGGTTCCTAATGGTCTGATCCATACTCTTCTTTTAGGAAAATATTATTTTCAGTTACACAAATTTAGACAAGGACTTAATATTTTGACTGTGCACACAAGGAAAAACATCATAGGTACACAAGAATGGTTCATTCAGGTAATAGTCATCCTCATAATCAAATATGTATTTGTCTTTTGAAACTTATCATCAACAATGCCATGCCTGATACACTATTCTTCAATTTAGAAAACAGTGAACATTTGTTTGATCAGATACTAAATATGTGCAGAGAGCTTGAACACCAAAAAAAAAAAAAAAATTGACTCAACAGACATGAGATGGTTAAATAAAACAAACATGGATACTAATTGAGTTTTATTTGCTTTGATGGCAGAATTAAAGAGCAATTGAAACAAAGGAAGTGCTTCTTCCCTAATCTGGGGGTCAGAAAGGGTCTCCCCAGTAAAGTACTACTAAAAGCTAGATGATTATGAGAAGTCAGAATTAAGAAGCAATAAATACAATATGTTTTAGACTTTAAAGTGCAAAATTAAGGACCCAGCATTGCCCTAGAAAGAGTTTGAACTTTGGCCTTATGGGAACAAAATTCATCTATATAACCAGTCTTGTAGTTTTAGATTGTCCTAGTTCCACTATAGACAAATAATTAAATAATAAAACTAGATAAAAATAGACAAGTTAGTACAATGTTATTTAACTTTATCATTACATAATTAAAGCCTAAACAAAGTGGCATTAGATATATGGCTTGGTTAATAGACACAGAGTTGAGAGACTGATATGAGAAAAGAGGGAGATGCTCACCCCTGCTCACAACCTAATCCTCTCTCACCTGCTATTCCTACATTTGATCCCCTCCTGATTTTCCCACCTGGTTCCCTGCCCCACCCTGTTACCTCCTTCCATCTGCCTCCAATATGCAGAGATGGGAAAACTGACCCAAACTGAGATCCATCACATGGCAAGAACCAATCCTTGACACTATTGATGTTACTCTGCTACACTTGCAGCCAGGAGTCTAGCATATCTGTGCTCTGAGAGGCTCCACCCAGTAGCAAATGGAAAGAGATGCAGAGCCCCACAGCCAAACATTAGATGGAGTCTTGTGGAAGAGTGGAGGAAAAGATTGAGGGACCTGAAGACACAAGGAGTTTCACAGGAAAACTAACAGGGTTAACTAACCCAGACTCTTGGCGGCTCACAGGGACTGAACCACCAACCAAAGAGCAAGCATGGGCTGTACCTATGTTCTCTGCCCCCATACATATATGCCAGATGTGTTGCTTGGTTTTTATGTGGGTTCCCCCCAACAACTGAAGCAGGGGTTGGGAGCAGGGGGCTGTCCTGAATCTGATGTCTGCCTATGAATCCCTTACTAGGCCTGTCTTGTCTTGCCTCTGTGGAAGAAGATGCATCTAGTCCTGCCAAAGATTTGATGTGCTATGGTGGGGTGATAGGCAGGGGTTGACTCTCCCTTCTCAGGAAAAGGGGAAGGGGGATGGGGAAGAGCTGAGTAAGAGGGAACTGGGAGGAAAGGAGGGCTGATATTGAGATGTAAAGTAAAGTAAATAAATGAAAAAAGGGAAAGAAAAATGTCAAGGTGTATTTCTAATCTTCTATGTTATTGTATATCTCATTTTATTTTTTTATTTTTTATTAGATATTCTCTGTATTTACAATTCAGGTGTTATTCCCTTTCTATCAATCTCCTCTCCCTCCTATGGCCTTCATGAAGGTGCTCCCTCTCCCAACCTCCCTCTTTCATCTCAGCACCTTGGCATTCCCCTACACTGGGAATAAAACAAGCCTTCCCTGGACCAAAGTCCTCTCCTCCATTGATGCCAGAGAATGATATCCTCTGCTGCATATGCACCTGGAGCCATGGGTCTCTCCATGGGAACTCATTGGGTGGTGTTTTAGTCCCTGGGAGCTGTGGTGCGTTTGGTTAGTTAATAATTTTATTCTTCCCATGGGGTTGTAGACCCTTTAAGCTCCTTCAGTCCTTTCTCTAGCTCCTTCATTGGGGTCTCCATGTTCAGTCTGATGGTTAGCTGCAAGCATCCTCCTCTGTATCGGTATGGCTCTGGCAGAGCTTCTGAAGAGGCATCCATATCTGACTCCTGATAGTAAGCACTACTTGGCATCAGCAAGTACATCTCATTTTATAACCAATGTACTTTCAACACATTATTCTCCGAGGGTTGTTATTTTCATTTATGTATGTTTCATTATTTTAATATATTAACGTAACTAGTACCACCAAGAGTATATGGATCTGATTTTGTCTTGTGTTTTGTTTTGTTTTGTTTTTAAGGAGCTTGGGTAAGAAAAAGAGAGAATTTGGGAGGAGGAGTTGGGAGAGTGAATATGAATATGATCAAAACACAAAAGAATCTCAAAAAACAAAAGCATCCTGAATGAGGTCATCCAGGTAATCCCAAAAGGACATGCACTGTATGTGCATGCTATGTAAGTGAATATTAGTCATAAAAGATATGTACCATGTTACACACCACAGACCCAAAGAAGCTAAACAAGAAATAAGGTCCAAGCAAGAAAGCTTGAGTCTTGCTAAGAAGAGCAAATAAAATAATTGTAAGAGGCAGATGGAGAGAAGGAACTGGGAGAGAGGAGGGTTGGGGAGGGAAATTGGGCATTCAGGATCTGGTGTGGGGCAGGACAGGAAAGATGACTAAATGGCATGAAAATGAATGGAAATCTGCAACTGGTGGGGTGAGGAGGTGGGAAGCATCTCCAGGACTAGAGACTTGGATAATAGAGGTAACCAAGAGTCAATGGGGGTGACCTTAGCTGTGACTCACTACATTGGGGATATGGAAACTGAAGAGGCCACCTCCTGTAGCCAGACAGAAACCTGAGTGGAACAATAGAGACACCAGTAGACCCACAGAACTTTCAACGAAAACTTATCCTTTCTATAAGTATTGTAGGCATGGGGAAGGAAGCAGAGACTGAGGGAATGGTCAACCAATAACTGGCCCAACTTGAGACCCACCCCATGAGCAAGCACCAGTCCCTAATACTATTAATGATACTCTGTTGTGCTTGCAGAAAGGAGCATGCTGTCCTCTCAGAGGCTCCATCCATCAGTTGACTCAGAAAGATACAGACACCCACAGTCAAACAGTGGATGAAGATTGAAGATTCTGTTGGGAGAATAAGAGGAAGGATTGCAGGCCTCCACAGGAAGGCCAACAGGAACAATTAACCTGGACCCTTTGGACTCTCAGAGTCTGAACCACCAAACAAAGAACATACATGGACTGGACATAGACTTTCTTGCACATATGTAGCACATGTACAGCCTGACTGTGATGTGGGTCCTGAAAAACTGATGTGGGGGCTGTCCCTAAAGCTGTTGCCTATATGTAAGATATGCTCTTCTAGCTGGGCTGTCCTTGTCTTGCCTTAGTGGGAGAGGAAGCACCTAATCTCACAGAGACTTAAAGTGCCAGGGTTGGGGCTATATCCCAGGGAGGCTGAGAGCAGAGGGGAAGATGGAAGGATGTGGGAGGGGGTGATTTGGAGTGAGGCAGTGAGTGGGATGTAAAGTTAATAAGTAAAAAATTTAAAACAAACAAAAAGACCCACCAAAAAGAAGAAGAAAACTGGAGGTCAGAGGTTTGTTGCTGGGTTAGTGCCTCATTTCCTGCAACTGAGCCTTGTCTGGTCTGATTACAGAGGATGGCCCATTCAGACTCTGTGTTGTCTGGTTACTCTCCTAGTATTCTCTTCCTCCATTTGGCCCTGATCCCTCCCGTTCCCATTCCTACTTGCCCTGAGTCCACACACAAAATCTAATCTATTTCCTTTTCCCAGAAAGATCTCTGTGTCCTCACTTAAGTCTACCTTGATACCTAGCCTCTCCCGGTCTGTTAATTGTAGCATGATTATTTCTCTACTTTATAGCTGATATCCACTTCCACTGCCTGCAGGATGTGCTGGGACTGGAGCCTAACATAACGATCATGAGAGAGACTTAATCCAGCAACCGACTGGAGCAGATGCAGAGCCCCATAGCTAAATATTAGGCTGAGCCCAGGGAACCCATGGAGAACGGAGAGGAAGGATGGCAGGAGCCAGAGAAATCAAGGAAACTTCTAGAACATTACCCAAAGAATCGATTGACTAGGACTCCAACATCGGTCCTCTACATATGTTATGGTTGTGTAGCTGTGTTCTTGTGGGATTCCCAAGAGTGGGAGCAGAGGCTGTTTACCTTTTGCCTCTGGCTGGGTTGCCTCATCCAACCTTGCTGTGCCTGGTCTTGTGCCTTATGCCATATTTAGTTGATGTCCCTGGAAAGTCTGCTCTCTGCTGAGAGGATATGAGGAGGTGGGAGGGATGAATCGGGTGGGGGGAGGAATTTGAAAGGGAGAGACGGAGGGAATTGGGAGGGAAGAAAAACTAAAGTTTGACGTAATATATGAAAAATAAATAAATAAAAAAAGAAAAAACTCAAAACAAAACTAATAAAAGCCACAACATATTGAAAAGGAATATTTGGTATCAATTCCCTGTGTCTTTCCTAATGTGTATATGCCAAATAAAGTTATTAAATGAATACATCGAAAGTAACCATAATTATGAACATTTTGTCATTCTCTTGAAGAAATTAAAGAATATATATTATTAAAATTTCCACAATGATTTTCTGCCAACAAACTGGATTCTTGAAATAATATTCAGAACTTGTAAACTTACTTCTTAATCTATTATCTAATAATAAATATTTTAAGCCAAAATACTATTTATTTGCTATTCATTTTTAGATCCATATAATAATATTGATACATCACTAACTAAATGACAAGAATTCTGGGGGCTTGCCACACAGGTCAATGGTTAAGGTCATCACTGTGCTTCTAGAGAACTTGATGTTATATGATGAATATGGTGAATATATCTTTTAGAATTGCATTTGTTCCCTTGTTAAAAAAAAAAAAAAAAGTCCACAGAAAGTTCCTGTGCCTGCCATGTAAAGGTTTAGTGGGAATAAAACCTCCACGAGACACTGAACCTGCTCATGTCTTGATTTTGGATTTCTTAGCTTCCAAAATGTCATCCCTCAGCACCTCAGCTCAGTCCCCAGCACCTCAGCTCAGACCCCAGCACCAATGCCAAGCAGTTCTGGTTCCTAGAAATCTACTGCCCTCTTTGTCCTCAAGGGTACCCACATACATGTGCACATATATGAACACACACATAAATAAATAAATGCCTTAAAATGAGAATTATCTTTATGTCTCTGTAGCTTTGTTAAAAATATTTGTTCATACAATATATTACTCACCATTATTATTGAAGTATGATTATTATAGAAAAAGCAGTATGTCTATGTTTTTATGACAAATATTTCATAAAAGAGATGAAGAATAAACAAAACATTGCTGAAGAGAAAAGCAAAGGAGTTGACTTGGGACTTAGTTCTGAGACTACAAATTAGACTGATGGGTAAAGACAAGAAATGTCCACCACCCAGTCTGGAGGCTAAGAAGTCCGAGGTCAGTTCATCAGTGCGTTCAGTGTCTAGGAGGTTTTCTTCGCACTAAAGCTTTGCATGGCAGGAACAGCAGCTTTCTGCACTGCAGACCTTTTTTTTTAGAACAAGGGAAGGAAGGCTAAAGGCCTTTGGTGAGGTGTATTCATGCAGGTGGTTGAGTATTCACTGATTAAATGAGGGGGCAATAAATACACAGACTCTTAAGGTGCAGAGCACAAATGCCAGGTAAAATGGATTTATTAATCTGTCAGACAACAAAATATCCCAAATATTAAAGTTTGAGGATCCTTAAAAGAGCAATTATTTCACAACTACTTCATTTTCATAATTTTTCTTCAGTTACCAGGGGGAACTCAAACTATTTTGACATATAAGGTGACTAAAATTTAGAGAAATTGAGTCAGGGCCAAAAATAAGAATCCCTGTGTCTTTGGTTTCAAAGTTTTTCTAAAAATAAAGTTATTACCTTAATGTTTTCTTTTTGTAAAAATGATCTATATCAATAATAATTAAAACAACAATCCTCTTCTATAGTGTGATAAGGTAAAAAACAGAGAACATACATTATAAAGAAATCCTTAAGAATTAAATTTTCTGAATGAAAGTTTATTTTCATAATTAGCTATCTTTTACTTTTATGTAAAAGGGATAGATTGCCCATACTCCAGTGACTGGACCCACACTGGTGTATACATATGTGCAATATGAAATAAAAAAGCTTTCTTCTAAATATAGGACATTAAGTTAGAAAGTGTTTCATGGAGCAATGGAGTCTGAGAGGAGTTGGAAGGTGAGGAAAAGTTGGATATGATAAAAATATATTATATACATGTATAAAATTCTCAAAGACTAAGGAAAACATTTTAAATTTTTAAATTAAAATTGAAATAATTTTGTTTCAGAAGATATCCTCTAAAATAATGCATTCTATTTCATTTACATTTTTTACATTTCATAGCATGTATACTGTTTATTCTGTGTGTGCATGCGTGCAAGTGCATATACACATGCATAGTGGCCTATATAGAGGTCAGAATACAGCCTGAAGGTTGTTTATCTCCTTCCATCATGTGGATCCAAAGACTAGAACCAAAATCAACTGGCCTCCAGCAATCGGGCACCTATACTAAAGGAAAAATCTAGCAGGCCCAATATACTAACATTTTTAAGTGCAAACAAATCCTACCTTCATAGAGTAAGATGGCAAAAACCACAAAGATTCCTTAAAATATTCAGTCTTTTTTAAGTTTTGATGAGAGATTCTGTCTGAAGGTACTGCAGTTTGAAGTGTTTTTGTCTGTCTGAGGCTCAGACATTGATGGCTTTGTAGGCAATTGGTTTCATAATATAAATGTGGTTGTGAACTGCAGGTGAAGGTGCTGAGTTTATCAATGGGCTATTAGAAAGTGAAGACTAGTTATCAATGGGCTATTAGGAAGTGAAAACTAGTTATCAATGGACTATTAGGAAGTGAAGACTAGTTAGATGAAGTGCTTAACCAGAGGTTTCCTTAAAGAATGTATGGTGTGCTAATTCCTTCCCATCTGTCCTTTTGCTTCTTGACAGCTATGGTATCAGCAGCCCCTGATACATGTTCAAGGCACTATAATGTTTCTCCTACACGGTTGCACATCCAAAGCCATGGAGTTAGACAACAGTGGACTGACACCTCTGAAATTATAAGACAGAAATAGTTCTTTCTTCTTAGCATGTGGCATGAAAGCAGGAGAGAAGGCTACTTAAGGGGGAAAGGAAAAATAGCAAGCACCGAGTATCCTATACAAAGAATACCAAAAGCTGTAAGGGGAAAAGGACAAGTAACATATAAAGGCAGGCCAATCAGAATTACACCCAACTTCTCAACAAAGACTATGAAATCCAGAATATCCTGGACAGACATAATACATACCCTAGGAGAACACAAATGCTAGCCCAGATTACTATATCCAGAAAAACTCTCACCCACCATAGATGGAGAAACCAAGATATTTCAGGACAAAGACAAATTTAGACAATATCTGTCCACAAATCTAGCCCTATAAAGGATAGATAGAAAAATTGAACACAAGGGAAAAAACTGCACCCAAGAAAAGGCAAAAAAAAAAAATGATCATGAAAAAAAAAAACAAAAGAAGAAAAGCACAAAAACATAAGTCTACCTCCAACTATAAGAATAGCAGGAAACAAAAATCACTATTCCATAATTTCTCTTAGCAACAATGGACTCAACTCCCCAATTTAGAGACAAAGACTACGAGACTGGATAGGTAAACAGGATCCAGTATTTTGCTGCCTACAGGAAACTCATCTCCGAGACAAAGAGAGACACTACCTCAGAGTAAAAGGCTGGGGGAAAAAATTCAAGCAGATGGGCCCAGAAAACTAGCTGAAGTAGCCATTCTAATATTATATAATTATATTATTTCAATGAAAAGTCATCAAAAAAAATAAGGAAAGACATTTTACTTATCACAGGAATAAAATCTATCAAGATGAACTCTCAATCTTGAACATCTATGATCCAAATAAAAGGGCACCCATATTTATAAAAGAAATTCTACTAAAGTTCAAAGCATATATTACACTACACACAATAATAGTGGGAGACTTAAACACACCACTCTCACCAATGGACAGACCATGGACAAAGAAATGGAACAGAAACACAGCAAAGCTAGCAGAGGTTATGAACCAACTGGAATTAACAAACATCTACAGGATAGATGTGAAGAATTCTATCAGACTTTTATAGAACACCTAATACCTACACTCTACAAATTATTTCAAAAAAAGAAACAGATGGAACACTACCCAACTTGTTCTTTGAAGCCACAATTACTATCATTCCTAAACCACACAAAGACACTACAATGAAAGAGAACTTCAGACCAATTTCTCTCATGAACATCGATGCAAAAATACTCAATAAAATTCTTGCAAACCAAGTCCAAGAACACATCAAAATAATCATCCACCATAATCACATAAGCTTTATCCCAGGGATGCTGGGATGTTTCAACATAATCTACCATTTAAACAAACTCAAAGAAAAAGAAAAAATAACCACACGATCCTCTCACTAGATTCTGAGAAAGCATTGGACAAAATACAACACCCCTTCATGATAAAAAGACTTGGAAAGATCAGGAATCCAAGGCCCATACCTTTACATAGTAAAAGCAATATACAGCAAACCAATAGCCAACATCAGACTAAATGAAGAGAAACTTGAAGCAATCCCACTTAAATCAGGGAATAGACAAGGCTGCCCACTGTCCCCCTAGTTATTCAGTATTGTACTGGAAGTCCTGGCCAGAGCAATTAGACAACAAAAAGAAATCAAAGAAATTCACTTTGAGAAGGAAGAAGTCAAAATATCACTATTTGCAGATAATATGAAAATATGCTTAAGTGAACTTTTACAACTGATAAACAACTTCAGCAAAATTAACTCAAACAAATCAACTGTCTTTCTCTACACAATGGATAAACAGGCTGAGAAAGAAATTAGGGAATTGACACCCTTCACAATAGTCACAAAGACTATAAAATACCTTGGGGTTACCTGTACTGGCTGGTTTTGTGTCAACTTGACACAAGCTGGAGTTATCACAGAGAAAGGAGCCTCAGTTGAGGAAATGCCTCCATGAAATCCAGCTGTAAGGTATTTTCTCAACTAGTGATCAAGAGGGGAGGGCCTAGTCTACTGTGGGTGGTAGACCTGAGTTCTATAAGAAAGCACACTGAGCAAGGCAGGGGAAGCAACCCAGTAAGTAACAGCCCTCCATGGCCCCTGCATCAGCTCCTGCTTCCTGACCTGCTTGAGTTCCAGTTCTCACTTTCTCTGGTGATGAACAGTGATATGGAAGTTTAAGCTGAATAAACCTCTGCCTCGCCATCTTGCTTCTTGGTCATGATGTTTGTGCAGGAATAGAAACCCTGACTAAGACATTACCCTATCCAAGCAATTGAAGGATGTGTATGACAAGAACTTTAAGACTCTGAAGAAAGAAATTGAAAAAGATCTCAGAAGATAGAAAGATCTCCCATGCTCATGGATTGGTAGGATCAACACTGTAAAAATGGCCATCTTACCAAAAGCAATCTACAGATTCAATGCAATCCCCATCAAAATTCCAACTCAACTCTTCATAGAGTTGGAAAAAAATTGCAAATTCATCTGGAATGACATAAAACCTAAAATAGTAAAATCTATTCTCAAGAATAAAGATACTTCTGGGTGAATCACTATCCCTGACCTCAAGCTATACTACAAAGCAATTGTGATTAAAAAAAAATTTTTTAAAACCCATGGCATTGGTACAGAGATAGGCAGGTAGATCAATGAAACAAAACTGAGGACCCAAAAATGAACCCACACACCTATGGTCATTTGATCTTTGACAAAGGTGCTAAAAACATTCAATGGAAAAAGCACAGTCTCTTCAACAAATTGTGTTGGTTCAACTGGCAGTCAGCATTCAGAAGAATGCAAATCAATCCTTTCTCCTTGTACAAAGCTCAAGTCCAAGTAGATAAAAGATCTCCACATAAAACTAAGCACACTGAAACTAATAGAAGAGAAAGTGAGGAAGAGCTTATTTATAATAACCAGATACTGGAAAGAACCCAGATGTCCATCAACAGATAAATGGATACAGAAGTGTGGTACATTTACACAATGAAGTACTACTCAGCTATTAGAAACAATGATTTCATGAAATTCGTAGGCAAATAGATGGAACTAAAGACTATCATCCGGAGGGAAGTAATCCAGTCACAAAAGAACACACATGGTATGCACTCACTGATAAGCAGATACTAGCCTCAGAAGGCTCTGAATATCCAATACCCAAGAAAAAATTCACAGACATTATGAAGCTTAAAAAGAAGGAAGGCCAAAATAGGGATGCCTCAGTCCTTCTTAGAAAAGAGAACAAAACTCTCATGAGAGGAAATGCAAGGTCAAATAGAGGAACAGGGAATGAAGAAAAGATTACTCAGAAGCCACCTCACCTGGGGATCCACCACATATGCACCTAATCCAAGCATTATAGCTGATCCCAAAAAGTAGTTACTGGCAGGAACCAGACAGAGATGCCCCCTCAGGGACTCTGCTAGGGTCATATAGATAAAGCTAAGCATACTTGCAGCTAACCATCAGTCTGAACTCAGGGATTCCAATGAAGATGCTAAAGAAAGGGCCTAAGGAGTTGAAAGGGTTTGCAACCTCATGGGAAGATAACAACATTATCAACCAACCAAACCCTCCATAACTCTCATGGAGTAAAACACCAACCTTAGTGCACACTTTGAGAGACCTATTGATCCAGTTGCGTATGTAGCTGAACATAGCAGTGTCTGGCATCAATGTAAGAAGAGACTTTTGTTCAGAGAGGGCATGCTTTCCCACTGTGGGGGAATGCCAAGGCAATGGAGTGGAGAGGGGGATCACAAGGGAGTGCACCTTTGTCAAGGCAAATGGAGGAAGAGTAGGAGGCAGGGTAAAGGGATAACATCTCAAATGTAAATACAGAGTATCTAATTTAAAAAAAGAAAGAAAAAGGAGTAAGTTGGAGTAAAATTCATTATTTCTTACAAAAGAAGAGACTAATTTCTGGTGATAGTTCAACAAACACCCTTCTTTATTCTTCAGTGACAAGTATCATACTTTGGGCACACTTTAACTTACTTATCATTTAAAAATACTTCTCTTTCCACTGAAAAGTTTGTCTTGAATTTCAGGCTTTCTAATACTTCAGTTTTGTTTCTGCTCTAGTTTCATGATAAATACTTTTACTGTTTTGTTTATCTTACCTTTTAAGTGTAATATTATGAGTCTCATGTATCTTTTACTGTGTATGTGATTGAGGTTTTCACTTTTTATTCCTGTTGAGCTAGTGCTAACACAGACTGTTTTTGACAGATCACCTTGCTAACCAGCTTGGAGGACAAATGAAAATTGTGGTACAGAATAAAGTTTATTATTATCATCATCATCATTATTATTATTATTATTATTATTATTATTATTATTATTATTATTACTATTACTATTATTATTATTAGTCTTAATAATTATGATACAGTCCAAATTAATTTTTACAAACTAACCAAGATGAGAAACTGTATTAGCATTCTATTGCACAAGGAATACAGATGGCTTTGAAAACATAGGTCACCAAGTTATCTAGGCACACCTCTGGGAGGCAGCCAGGCCAGCAGTTGGAAAAGTATATTAGGGGTTACCCCCAGTAATTGACATTGCCAAATAAAATAACCATAGTCTGAGTCTCATTTATTTGCAAGCTAGTCATATATAAGCATAAAATGCTTGTACTACAATATAGCATAAAACAAAAACATCTAGAAAAAAAGAACCTAATGTGTGCAAACTAACCATTCTTATTAAAATACTAATTATTTTAATAAATATTCACTGCTTCCTAATGATATGATGAGCAATAGCACAAATATCAGTTAACATAAAGGATCTATGCTTAAAAAATACTTCATCTGTCTCACACAAGATGGGAATTTTTCAATATACTTATAACAACAAAGAGAAATAATGCCTTTTGTCTTTTTACCTCAGAATTTTAAGAGTCTAAGTTTTGTAATACCATGATCAGTCATCACTCTACTAGATAATGTTTACTTAGTAAAACTGTGCAGTGGGCCAAACAGTAAAGAAAATTTGTTACAATTTTGTAGTTGGTATTGTTTTTATATTTGACTGACTTTTGTTTACCAGTTTCAAAAGTGCATCAGTGTTGTCTAATATAAAGATTAAAAAATAAAAAATCAATTAAAATATTTGTGTGCAGAAATAATCATTAATATTTGCTTACAATTTTAATTAATATTTACTTACAATTACTTAAACTCTTCTCTACCAAAAAAATTAAAAATATTTCACTGAGTAAGGATTTTCTACAGTGTAAGATTTAATGACTAATGGTACTGAATCAATAAGAGATACTATGTTTAATCACCCTCTATTTTAATTTTTATTTTATTTTTTTAAACTTTATAAAAAGAAAGAAGAAACCAGAAATATGCTTGGTAGAGGTGAATTATGGTGAGGTGGAATGGAGTGCCTCTGCAAGCCATGCTGAGACATCCCTTCCCCTGAAGAGAGTTTACTTAGGGCATGGGGAGGGGAGTTGAAGGGGGGGGAGAAAGAGAAGGAGAGAGAAAGGAAGAGAGAAAGAGAGAGAGAGAGAGAGATAGAGAGAGAGAGAGAGAGAGAGAGTGAGTGAGAGAGAGAGAGAGAGAGAGAGGAAAGGCTAGCAATGAACACTGGAGAGAGGGGGGAGGGGAATGGGGATTACAGAGACAGAGAGCTTAAGAGTAGGAAAGTAAAAGTAAGTTTTTTATTTTATTTTCATTATAATATTATAAGAAACAATACAATCGACTTCTCCATCCACTATGTCATATATTTTTTTCTAAAATAAGTTTCTATAAACACATGTACCGGGTCAAAGATCACACTTACTTTAGCAATACTGAAGGAAATGTGAACACTTTGGAGGTTTTTAGACAAAATAATCAAATTTCTTTCCAAAACTGTGTCCTCCAGCAGGAATATTTTTTATTTTATTATTTGTCAAACTTGGTTATCGTATATTTATGTAAAATAGTAGCTACAGAGTTAAATATAAGTGTTTTAAAAGGAAGGTTACTTACTTTAAGACAAGCTTAAAATAGTTATAAAGCAAAATAGAGCCACCTTTATTAGTGTGCAGTGAACAATGAAATTTTAAGATAAATCAACCTACAGATAAATTATGATTGCCCCTCCTTAGTGAATGAACCCATGATTGTCAAGCAAAACAATTTCCTTTCCAGTCAAAGTTACCTAGCAATAACAAAGTCAGCTGATTGTATCCCAGTGAAATGGAAAGTGAGTACTTAGTCTTTATTTTTCCCCCTTGACATTTATAGGATGAAATGACCTAGAAAGAGTGAGTCACTCACCCAGAGCAATGTTACTTTACTCATTGAAACAGAAATAAAACAGCCTTAGGAAACCTTTCAAATATCTGTCAGATAAACCTGATATGAAACAATGCAATAAGGTTCAAAGGATCATGCATATATACAATGATTTATGTGTAAATTTATTTTTCAAAGCACCATTCCAGGACTAAGTCTAAAAAGAAAAGAATTACATTTCAAACTTTCTTTTTACTGTTAAAAAGTGATCCTTGAAATGGATTTTTCTGATAGTCTGACTGTATCACTAAAACACAATCATATTTGGAAGGCTTCAGCGGATGCATGAAACCACAACTAGTACCAAAGAATGTGTGTGCTACTTCGCAGCACCTTCTCCAAAATTGGCCATATAGTCGGTCACAAAACAAGCCTCCATAGATATAAGAAGATTGAAATATTCCCATGCATTCTATCAGATCACAATTGGCTAAGACTGGTCTTTAATAACAACAAAGACAACAAAAAGCCGATATACACTTGGAAGCTGAACAATGCTCTATTAAACGATAGCACAGTCAAAGAAAAAAGAAAGAAAGAAATTAAGGATTTTCTAGAATTTAATGAAAATGAAAGCACAACATACCCAAACAATGGGATGCAATGAAAGCAGTACTAAGAGGAAATCTCATAGCTCTGAGTGCCTCCAAAAAGAAACTGGAGACAGCATACACTAGCAACATGACAGCACAGCTGAAAGCTCTGGGGAAAAAAGAAGTAGATATACTCAAGAGGAGTAGACAGCAAGAAATAATCAAACTGAGGGCAGAAATAGACCAAATAGACACAAAAAGAACCATTCAAAGAATCAACAAAACCAAGAGCTGGTTTTTTGAGATAATTAACAAGATTGATAAACCCTTAGCCAGACTAACTAAAGCAAAGAGAGAATATCCAAATTAACAAAATCAGAAAGGAAAGTGGAGACATAACAACTGAAACTGAGGAAATACAAGAAATCACCAGATCCTACTATAAAAGCCTAAACTCAACAAAGCTGGAAAATCTGGAGGAAATGGATGAATTCCTAGACAGATAGCAGATACCAAAGTTAAATCAGGACCAGATAAACCATCTAAATAATCCCATAACATATGAAGAAATAGAAACAGTCATCAAAAGCTTCTGAACCAGAAATAGAGCCCAGGACTAGTTGGGTTCAGTGCAGAATTCTATCAGACATGTATTGACAACCTAATACCAATCAATACTCTCCAAACTATTCTACAAAATAGAGTCAGATGGAACACTACCCAACTCATTCTTTGAAGGCAGAAAAACCCTCATTCCTAAACCACACAATGACCCTACAAGGAAAGAGAACTTCAGACTAATCTCCTTTATGAACTTTGATGCAAAAATACTCAACAAAATTTTTGCAAGTCGAATCAAAGAACACATCAAAATAATCATTCACGAATGATCAAGTAGGCTTCATCCCTGGGATGCAGAGATGGTTTAATATACAGAAATCCATCAATGTAATCCACTATATAAATAAACTCAAAGAAAAAAAAAAACATTGTCTTCTCACTAGATGTTGAGAAAGCATTTGATAAAATTCAATACCCCTTCATGTTAAAAGTCTTTGAAAGAGCAGGAATCCAAGGCCCATACCTAAACATAATAAAAACAATATACATAAAACCAATAGCCAACATCAAACTTAATGGTGAGAAACTTGAAACAATCCCATTAAAATCAGAAATAAGACAAGGCTGCCATTCTCCCTGTACCTATTCAACATAGTACTGGAAGCCCTGGCCAGAGCAATTAGACAGCAAAAGAAAATCAAAGGGATACTAATCGGAAAGGAAGAAGTAAAAATATCACTATTTGCAAATGACATGATAGTTTACTTAACTGACCCCAAAAATTCCACAAGAGAACTTTTAAACAACTTTAGCAAAGTGACTGGATATAAAATTAACTCAGACAAATCAGTAGCCTTCCTCTACTCAAAAGACAAACATGCCGAGAAAGAAATTAGGGAAAAGATACCCTTCACAATAGTCACAAACCATATGAAATACCTTGGTGTGACACTAACTAAACAAGTGAAGGACCTGTATGACAAGAACTTTAAATCCCTGAAGAAGGAAATTGAAGATCTCAGAAAATTGAAAGATCTCCCATTCTCATGGGTTGGAAGGATCAATCGAATGACTGAGAAGCATCTAAGGAATGACTACATCCCTAGTCATCAGGAAAATGCAAATCAAAACAACCCTGAGATTCTACCTCACACCAGTCAGAATGGCTAAGATCAAAAACTCAGATGATAGCAGATGCTGGCAAGGATGCAGAAAAAGAGGAACACTCCTCCCTGTTTGGTGTGGTTGTAAGCTGGTACAACCACTCTGGAAAAGTCTGGTAGTTCCTCAGAAAATTGGACAAAGTCCTACCTGAAGACCTAGTTATTCCACTTCTGGGCATATACCCCACAGATGCTCCAATATACAATAAAGACACATGTACCACCATTTTCATAAAATCCCTATTTATAATAGCCAGAAGCTGAAAAGAACCCAGATGTCCTTCAGTAGATGAATGGATACAAAAATTGTGGTATGTTTACACAATGGAGTACTACTCAGCTATTAGAAACAATGACTTTATGAAATTCCTAGGTAAATGGATGCATCTAGAGAATATCATCCTGATGAGATAACCCACTCACAAAAGAACAGATATAATATGCAGTCACGGATAACTGGATACTAGCCCCAGAAAGCTCTGCACCCTCTCAGAGTGTGGTACACCTAGACCTTAAATCATTAATAATTCAAGAGCTAAGAATATAGCCTTGTGGCAATTTTTGGTATCCTTCTGTTTAGTCTATACACACCAAGAAAACTTTGACTGTCTCCATGTTACATTCTGTTCTACATGTACTTTATGCTTATGGTAACTAGTAAGATTTCAATGCATGCTATCAAACCTCTAAAAGAATCAGTACTGATAAAAATATATTCATATAGTTTTATGCCAAACTGCTTTTAAAAATCTGTACATGTATCTCTCCTTTTGAAATAAAGTTGTAAGAAAAAAAAATGAACTTGGAGAAGATATGGAAAACAGAAACATTGCCATGGCTGGAAGGAAACTGATTAGTAATCATTCCCAAGAAAGAGGATGAAGGCTCATCAAATACAAATACATGATACAGCCCCTCTCATTCAGGTTCCATATGCAGAGGACAGACACGTGTGAGCTAGAAGGATATTTCATGTTACTCACAAGAGCTCACACTGCACCCATAAAGGCACACAACTGTTATTTATTTAAAATAAGTAAACACTTAAACCACTTGTTCTCAAAAAAAAAAAAAAAAAAGAATGTGTGTGCTGATTTGTTTTTCTTTGATACATATGTACCTCTGAAAAGATTTAGCTTAAAAGTTAAGGATTTTAAAAATCTAATAATGATAAGCAATAATGTTATTATAGTAAATACTATAATACAATAATAAATATCATAGAAAATGGTCTCTATTTCTGAAAATTTGTATTTAATATTTTTGGACCACCCATCACTAAAACATGAGAAGTGAACCCATAGATAAGAAATAACTATTATAATTTAAACTGCACTGGTAGATGTCATGTTGTTTGTTCTTACTAAAGTGACCTGAGAACAAAAATGGGCCCATGTCCCAAGTTTGACCATTGTGATGGTTTGTATAAACTTGGCCCAGAGAGTGGCACTATTTGGAGGTATGTCCTTGTTGGAGTATGTCTGTCACTGTGGATGTAAGCTTTAAAAGTCTCTCACCCTAGATGTCTGGAAGTCATTCTTCCATTAGCAGCCTTCAGATGAAGATGTAGAACTCTCAGTTCCACATGAACCATGCCTGCCTGGATGCTGCCTTGTTCCTCCCTTGATGAAAATGAACTGAACCTCTGAACCTGTAAGTCAGCCCCAATTAAATGTTGTCCTTGTAAGAGTTGTCTTGGTCATGGTGTCTGTTCACAACAGTATAACCCTAAGACAACCATGTTTATTATACCTTGTGCTGAGATTCCTGTTTGGGGCAAGCTGGCCACTGTAAAAAGAGGAAGGAACACATCAAACAGCTAACAGTATATTTTAAATAGTATTTTTAACTAATAACACTGCATCCTTGAGAACAGTTCTAAATAAACCATTTCCAATGGATACTGCTATGGTTGATGCACACTATAAAATGCCTATGCTATGTAAAGAAAGCTCTCTGACAAAGACTTGCAATGAAGTACTCCAATTGACCAACTGTTTTAGTGGGATTCACCCAGCATTCCTGAAGAGTGCTGTAAGTCCCTGGTTTGATACTGTAACTACTGCTACCTGCTACATACTCTTATTTTTGCTTTGCTACATTCTTAATAAATTCACTCATTTAAAAAAAGAAAGTATAACTATCACAGATTATTTCCCAACTGTTATAGTAAAAATGTATTTAAGGTAATAGCTATGGAGAACTGAAAACAAATTTGCCCTTTATTAATTCTGACATGCACGTATTCAAAAATAATAAGTAAATATGATTTTAAAGAAAAAAATTATGAAAAGAGTAAAACTACTTGCAAACCTACCCTTTTTCGAAAAGACTCATGGTTCTATCATTAAAAGCTCTGGCTACAGAGGCAAATTAGTGAATTAAAATCCCAGGTGTGAACCAGGTCTCCATATTCATTCTCTGGGCCTCAGTTTCTTTTTAAATAAAGTAACAACCCCAGAAAGGTTGCTGAAAACTGTTAAATGTAATGACTACAAGTGAATTGGGTAATTCTGTGCCCTGAACATAGTAGCTGCTGGTCAGTGAGGTATCTTCATTCAAGGACAGGTGGACTGGCTAGAATATCGAAGGAAAGGGGAGGGTCAATGATATCAAGTATGCTCATGAAAGAATCAGAGACAGTATATGACTGAGGTGTCCCAAAGATCTGAGCATGGCAAGGTCAGTATCCCAACATAGTGGAAGCATGTGCTTAAGAAAAAATTCAGAGTCAGACAAACATTAAATAAATTTTTAATTCACTGAATAATAACCCTGAACAAGAAGCTTAACCTCCTCGTAGCATTTTTTTTTTTATTTTTAAACTATAGATAATACTGTGATCCACCTCAGAAGGCAACTTTGAGAGGTAAACTAAATATATACAAAACAATCACCACAGAATTTCACATATAAGCAGAAGAAATGATATTATTCTTAGCTTCAATTTTGAAAAAACACATTATATGGCTTAAATTGCTAAGTTAAAGGCAAGGGAGATTTGGCTTAGTGGAATGAGACCAGGTCTCTCCTATCTCAGCAATGGCTGTTCCTTCGTTCCTGATCATCACACATTGGTAGCAATTACCTCACAATCCCAGCAAAGAAAACATGGGAGACCACTACCTAGCTACCACAGTTTTTAAAAAGGACTTTATTTTTAACCTATCTAAAACACTGTCTCACTTCCTGGTCAATCTCCTTGTGAATACCCTGCCCTATTTGATTGCACCTGAAGTTAGTTGTGATTAAACGTCATTCCTATCAAATGATGCACTTACCTTATGCTGAATAGAAACCCAATACAAACTATTCATAAACAATAATTCTGTATTTTAAGACCATTATCTTTGCTCCTTTTGTTACATTACTATATTGTCTCATACAACAGCACTGCCTTTATTAATATTTCACACATTCTCATACTTTGTGAACTGCAGTTTTTCTCAGTAAAATGGAGACAATAACAGAACCTATGTAATGTCCTTTGAGAATGAGATAAACTAAATACTTAGTTCACATAATGGAAAACAAGAAATACTTTCAAAATATTGTTCACCATTTTTGATCCCATGACACATGGCATTTCTCACTCCGCTATCACCGTCAAGGGTTAGGTCCACCTGTCCATCAAGTTCAGTAACTCACATCTTCCATGGAGCAGCCCATGACCTACGGTTTATGCTCTTACTCCCTCTTTCATATAATTGTCTGAACTCTAAAACATTGGCACTGTTCTGGGTTTGATCTTGTCTGTCATTTCCTATTAAGATCTAAAGAAAAAAACTACATGTGATTTATTTTTCATCTTCCCTCACTGCACTTAATACAGTTCACTGGACTTTATGTCTACTTGAATATGTACAGAATCAGTGACAAACTAAAGCCAAGGGCTGGAGAAATGACTCTGTGAGTCTTCATGTATAAAAAGCCGGGCTTGGGCATGCACACCTGTAATCCCCGTACTAGAAACAAGAGACAGGAGTATCCTCCTGTGCACACACACACACACACACACACACACACACACACACACACACACACACACAATGACAGGCAGGTGCTCACAGAGGTAGGCATAAAGGGAGAGAGACAGAGACATAGAGACAGAGACAAAGAAAGACAGAAAGAGACTTTTTACAAACCACTAAAACTTATCTTTCTATGCTTAGATGGTTATTTTAAAACTTATTCTTGTTTTACATTAAAAGGCATAATTCAAGATAAACCAAGCAGGAAAACAAGCTAAATGTCATTTGGCTAGTAAATTAGTATTATAAAACAGCATATTATTGAATGTTTGCTCTCTTTAAAGTCTATACATAGAGAATGCAGGGTGCACTTATAAATAAGGTGATGAACATAATGGATGGGTGCTTCCTAAGCACTTACACATAGTGCTGTGGTGATTACAAAATTTTAATTACTGGAAAGACATCTTTATAAAAGTGGCCTAAAATATATCTAAAAAAAAAAAATGAGAGCAAGAATATAGATGAAAAGGTGTTTGTAACAGTAAAACACTGGAGTAACCATTAAGTGTTAGAAATGAACAAAACACTCATGAAAGGAAATAAAGGGACAAATAGAGGAGCAGGGATTGGAGAAAAGATCATCTAAAGGCTGCATCACCTGGGGATCCACCCCATAAGCAGCCACTAAACCCAAGCACTATTGCTGATGCCAAGTAGTGCTTACTGGCAGAAACCTAACATGGATGCCTCCTCAGAGGCTCTGCCAGAGCCATACTGATACAGAGGAAGATGCTTGCAGCTAACCATCGAACTGAAGAGGGGACCCCAATGAAGGAGCTAGAGAAAGAACTGAAGGAGCTAAAAGGGTCTGCAACTCCATGGAAAGAACAAAATGATCAACTAACCAAACCCACCACAGCTCCCAGAGACTAAAACACCAGCCAATGAATTTGCATATGGAGAGCCCCATGGCCCCAGATGCATATGCAGCAGAGGATAGCATTTTGTGACATCAATGGGAGGAGAGACCTTTGGTCCAGTGAAGGCTCATTTTCCCAGTGTAAGGGAACACCAAGGTGCTGAGGTGGGAGAGGGTAGTTGGGAGAGGGAGCACCTTCATGGAGGCAATGAGGGGGGAGGGGATGGGATTGGGGGAAGGAGATAACACCTAAAGTGTAAATACAGAGGATATCCAATAAAAAAGGAAGGAAGAAAGGAAGGAAGGAAAGAAAGAAGGAAGAAAGAAGGAAAGAAAGAAAGAAAGGAAGGAAGGAAGGAAGGAAGGAAGGAAGGAAGGAAGGAAGAAAGAAAGAAAGAAAGAAAGAAAGAAAGAAAGAAAGGAAGGAAGGAAGGAAGGAAGGAAGGAAGGAAGGAAGGAAGGAAGAAAGAAAGAAAGAAGGAAGGAAAGAGGGAAGGAAGGAGGGAGGGAAGGAAGAAAGAAGGAAAAGGGAAGGAAGAAGGGAGGGAAGGAAGAAGAAAAGGAAGGAACAGGGAGAATCTGCTGGGAGACACTGGTGAGATTTTGGATTGAAAATAAAGCCAGAAGGATTTGTTTTAAAATCTTCTCCTATAAAATAAAGCATACATGATAAAGATTATGAAATTAAAAGTAACCAGAGCTGCTTTTCTCTCTCTCTTTCCAAACAACCGGGCTGAGTTTACAAGAACAAATCAAGCAGTATAAATGACACATCAACAAGACATAAATATAAATAATATTCAAAACAAATGCTTCATACAAATGCACTAGAGCTCATTTTCCTCTATGGTACAGGACAGAGAACTTCAGAACCATGACTATGAAGGAGGAAAAATAATCTTTTCTCTGTTGAACTGACCTTAAAGGAGTCTCAATTTTAAAGTTATAATATTTACACAGTCTCCATTTTAATGGGCTCCAAATATCACATTGCTATTACCTGGAGTACAAAAATCTAATTACTATATCATATTCACATAGACAAATATTTTCACTTAGTTACAGTTTCACATTTAATTCTCTTGTGCATAGACAGAATGATATCAAAGTAGTTTATAGAAATTTATTCTAAGATCATAATGACTTTAACTACAGGATCAAAGATACAAAAAACAATATCCAGGGTTAGCACATTGTGGTTTTAAACATCTATCTCAATGTCATTAGCTTCAGAAGTAATTTTAAACTAAGGTCAGAATGGCAGAAATAAGTTAAGATTTGGTCCAATGACAATTTCTACAGCTTTTGTTAACTAATGGTTACCTTTTAAAAGAAAACTTAGGTTAAGGTTTTAAACCTTATTTTTAAAAGGTAAACAAACAGTGAATGTGCTGTTTTATTTCTCAAAAACAAAACTGAAATGAAAGTGTATATTCTAGTCATTAGACTCTAACAAAATAGTTCCTTAAGTGTTCACGTTTAATAAAGCGTCAGTATCTCTCTTGTTCTCCCGCTCTCTCACCCTTGTTCTCCCCCTCCCCGTCCCTCCTCTCCCCATTCCCTTTCCCCTCCCTCTGCACTTGCTCACAGAAGGTCTCCACTTCTCTATTCTTCTCTCTCTGCCCCTACTACCCTCTTATTTCCCCTCCGTATGCCCTAAATAAACTCTATTCTGTGCTAAAATAAATAAATGAAGCTTCAGTATTACCAAGATTTTTCTGTTACTTCTAATAGATTACCTTTTTTAAAGGAGTCACAACAAAAATAAATTAATGAAAAAAACACAAGTATACTAGACATTTTTTGAAACTTGATACAATTTCTAAACTTTATATGTTTGATAATTTTATGGTGTTCTTGCATTAATATTATTACAAAACTAAAGTACATTTGGGGAAGACATCTTGTGAATGAAGAATAGAACAAGCATAAATTGTACACTAAGATTTATGGGACCTTATACCATCTGAACCCCAGTGACAATCTTTCATGATCAACATCCAAATACAAATATTTTATTGAGATGCCAAAGTTTTTATTTATTAGTCCTATGTGGCTATAATATCATGTCATAGATAATAAATAATTTTATACCTTTTTTAAAAGTTAAACAAAATACTGTATAATCATAATAGTAATAAACAAAACAGGAACTGCCACCTGAAAAAAAAATCAATTGTCTCTTTTGAGCCCTAAAAGACTTATTTTGGGTACCCTTGTTCATTACAGTATATTGACAGTAACCAATAAACAGAAATAATTTACATGCCCATGTTTTTATAAACAGAAAAATAGTGATATGTACATATAAGTAATAATTAATATAGGCATATAGAAAAAATAAAATAATATTTAGCCAGAAAAAAGAGGAAACGAACCCCTGTGATTAGAAGCAACCAATATTAAACTGAAGAAATTTTCCTAAAAATAATAAATTAGTAAAAAACTATTTTTAGATAAACATATGTAAAATGTTTATAAAGCCAAAGGCTGGAGATGTAAGGGTAGAGCACTTGTCTATCATTTTATAGATCTGATTTCAACCATCAGTCCCTTATATGCCAGATTCAGAGCAAAAGAAAATACAAAAATTCCTGAGGTATAGGAAGAATAATGAGATACTAATCAAAGGATACATACCTTCAGTTAGAGATAGTTCAGTTCTATAGATCTATTTATTTTCAGTGTAATAACCATAGTTAACCAATAGTACTGAAATTTGTTTAGAGAAAGTAACTTTAAAGGCCACTATGTAGAGTGATGTAATAGGTGTGCTAATGAACTTGACTGTGCCAATCATTCATAATTGTATCAAAATTATCTCAAACTATATGAAATGTAGAATCTCAGACATAAATTGGAAAAAAACAAAAGTCAAGTGAAGTGCTGGTACAAACACACACAGAGACATGATTATACACATACACATGAGACACATCTTTGGTACATGCATTTGCATTTTAAGTTTACAAATTTCTAGAGTATATGACAATCCAAATCACACCTGACACTATAGGCATATACCCCTCTAAATATCACCATTTGGGAAATAATTGGGATGGAATTCACGTTATGTTGACATCTAAAATCTAAAGTCATCTAAAATGAAAGAAAGTACTGAAATTCCTAGATGATTTATATAATTGCTCCAGGTTACCAAGTCATTCAGAACAACAGTGCCAACAAGCCAACAAGATTACCTTGTCCTTTCTATTTGGCTCAGTGTATCTGGTATTTTTGTTGAGGTCTATGATCCATTAGATATTGAGTTTTGTTCAGGAAGATAAGTGCAGACCTATTTGTAATCTTGTACATGCAGAAAACCAGTTAAACCAACACCATTTTTTGAAGATACTGAACTTTTTCTATCACATATGTCTGGCTTCTTTATCAAAAATCAGATGTTCACAGGTATGTGTGGTGTGTGTATAGGTGTATGGGTGTACATGTAGGTCAGAAAATGTTTAGAACTTGATTCTTTACTTCCACATGTGAATTCTAGGATTGGATCTTAGGTTGTGAGGCTTGGCAGCATAAAATCTTACCCACTGAACCATCTTTCCATCTCCTCTTTCCTTCCTTTTCTTTTTAATGAGTTATTTTAATTTTAATTATGTTTATAGGTGTATGCATGTGAGTACAGGTATCTATAATAGTCAGAGAATGTCATTCATCCCTGGGAACTTGAGTTATAAGCATTTCTGGTGTGGATGCTGGGATCCAAATTCCAGATCTTCAAGAATGGTAAGCTTTTTTTAAAAAAAAATTATTTTAATTGTATATTCTATATATTTGCATTTCAAATGGTATCCCCTTTCCTCCCCTCTTCCATCACCCCAACCTCCTCCCCTTGTTTCCATGAAGATGCTCTTTCTCCCAATCACCTACTCCAACCTCAGTTCCTTGGCATTCCCCTACACTGGGAAAATGAGCCTTCACTGGACCAAAGGCCTCTCCTCCTACTGATGTCAGACAATGCTATCCTCTGCTACATATGCAGCTGGTGTCATGGGTTTCTTCATGTGTGCTCATTGGCTGGTGTTTAGTCCCTAGGAGCTCTAGTTACCAGAAGGGTCCAGTCCCTGGAAGCCCTGAAATTCCTGTGCCCTGTGAGCTACAGGTGGGTCTCTCTTTGGTCAGTGGAAAGAAAGTGGGGTCTCGCCTGTGGGCTTAGATGTAAGATTGCTCCTGGGAGATCAGCTCTCTGAAGGCAGGTTTTGTGGACCAGTAGCAGTGGGGTGGCCCTAGCTCTGGGCATAGATGAAGACCAGCAAGGTAAGCCTTCTTACCTGCTCATCCAACTCTCTAGCCCCTTTCTTTTCTTTTTCAAGGTTAATTTAAGTCTTGTCGTCTAAATAAAAATCCCCTACTTGTCTTGAATCCAAATTTCTAATCCTTCCCTTAAAACTTACTTGTTGGCGTCTATTCTATGTTTTGATGAAGGTGCCCTCCAAACACAAATATTTATCACTCAATAATTTGTTTCATAATAGTCATGTGAATGTTTTATATCTTACTTGGGCCATAACTTTCTCCTAAGAAAAGATATTCAATGTATATTTGAAAAGTTCAGTAAATGTTTGCTGCAAAAAAAATAGAAAGTGTGTCTACTCAGATTGTAACTGTGCTGGAGACACAGACCATATTTCTTGATTCTTTAAAATATTTTAATTCAGTGTGTAAGTGTTCAATGATATTCAATTTTACAATAATAATATAAATTTAATATCCAGAAGAATATAGTCCAAAATTTTGCAGTTAAAGTCAAAACATTCTCTTTTTTTAAGAGAGTAAATTGCTAGATTTAACCTCTGAATGCATTGTTTATTATTTCAATGTGGAATGAAAAGTTCACTCAAATTTGTTAAATGTTTATAGAAATTAAAGCATGATCTTAAATATTATATATATATAGTTGCCATAATCACATAAAAATCAAACTAATAGTCATATAATATTATTTTATCATCATCTCTTTTCAGATTTCTGTTTAAGAAAATTTGTTCTCTACAATAAAGACACATGCACCACAATGTTCATAGCAGCCCTATTTATAATAGCCAGAAGCTGGAAAGAACCCAGATGTCCTTCAGTAGATGAATGGATACAAAAATTGTGGTACATTTGCACAATGGAGTACTACTCAGCTATCAGAAACAATGACTTTATGAAATTCCTAAGAAAATGGATGCATCTAGAGAATATCATCCTGAGTGAGATAACCCAGTCACAAAAAAACAGACATAATATGCAGTCACTGATAATTGGATACTAACCCTAGAAAGCTCTGAACACCCCAGAAACAACTCACAGGCTATATGAAGCTCCAGAAAAACAAAGGCCAAATACAAAAATGAAAGCCTCAGTCCTTCTTAGGAAAATATTAAATGTATAGCCCCCTCTCAGAGTGTGGTACACCTGAACCTTAATAATCATTAATAATCCAGGGGCTAAGATAATATCCTTGTGGCAATTTTTGGTATTCACAGATCATTATTCTTAATCTATACTCAACAAGAAATCTGTTTCTATGTTACGTTCTGTCCTACATGTACTTCATGCTTATGGTAACTCCTGGGATTTCAATGCATGCTATCAAACCTCTAAAAGAATTAACTACTGACAAAAATATTCACATAATGTTTTGCCAAAATGCCTTTAAAAATCTGTATATGCATTTCTCTCTTTTTTTAAATGAAGTGGTAAGAAAAAAAAAGGAAAATTTGTTCTCTAGAGCTAATCATAGATCTTTCAGTATTTAAATGCTACATGTTATAGCACAAAGGGAAATTTCATAAGCAAGATGATACAAGTGGACTTGGGAACTGAGCAGATGAATTAGCCATGCTCACACACTCATCTGAGAAAAGCCAAGAGGAATGCAAATGTGGATGGAATTGAAAGCATCAGCTGCCATTCTCTACGCTTTTTCTCACACAGGAATCTATCTGCTCCTACATATGTTCCTTGTCTGCTGTCTGGTCCTTCCTCTCCACACTCCATATAGGGATCCCAGATACATCCAGCCATAACTGGTGACCTTGTGTCTTTTCTTTCTATTCAGGAGCCACACTGCCAGGCTGGGACACCAGACTCCTGACATTATGCTACCTACTCACTCTGCCTAAGAAGGTCTTAGCAACTTCCAGGACTCTAAAGATTGGTTGTGAGAATCTTGTAGTTCTATAGAAGGTCTGTTTCTGGGACAAGAAAGTTCACCTAGACCACTTAAAGAAATGTTATGTTCAAAGTCCTTAGTCATCAGGTAAATGCAAATCAAAACAACTCTGAGTTTCCATTTTACACACATCAGAATGGCTAAAATCAACAACACAAGAGACAGCACATACTGGCAAGGATGTGGATTAAGGAGAACACTCCTTCACTGCTGGTGGGAGTGCAGACTTATACAACCACTTTGGAAATCAATTTGGCAATTTCTCAGAAAACTGGGAACAGTTTTACCTCAAGACCCAGATATACCACTCCTGGGCATATACTCAAAAAATGTTCTAATAAAAGTTAACATTTTAAGTTGGCCCCACTGACCCTGCCTTGAGGACAAGTATGCTTCAAGGCTAAGAACAGAATAAACTTGTTTGAAGAAATGGCCCAACTTCAGACCAACTAGACTCAATAAGGTCTGGCCCTGCAGTCCTGATAAAACAAAGTATGAAGGTCAATGTGCCCCAAAATAAAGTGGTCTAGAGTTAAATCGTATCCAAAATGGACAGTGTGTGCCAATTTGAAGAAACCAATGAAATTGCTATGCACCCGTTGCTAACTGCCTATGTAATTTTCCCTATAAATACGTCCCCCTAATTGAGTTCAGGGTCAACTCCTCTATCTCCTGTGTGAGATACATGTCATCACCAGAGCTCTGGAAAGAAACCCCTTGCCTGATTGCAGCAAGATAGGCTCTCCGTGAGTTCTTGGGTTCCAGTATCCTGGTACTTGAGTGAGGGGCTTCCCCAATCTGAGAGTCTTTCGCGACCGTAACACAAAGATACTTGTTCCACTGTGTTTATGGCAGCTTTATTCATAATAGCCAGAAACTGGAAACAACCTGGATGATTCTCAACTAAAGAATGTGCGGGGAAAAAAATGGGGTATAATCTACACAATAGAATACTATTCGGCTATTAAAAAGCAAAGCCATCATGAATTTTGTAGGCAAATAGATGGAACTAGAGAATATCATCCTGAGTGAGGTAACCCGGTCCCAAAAGGACATGCATAAAATGTATTCATTTATAAGTGGAGATTAGCCATAAAATACACTCCACAGACTCAAAGAAACTAAACAAGAAGAAAGGCCCATGTGAGGATGCTTGAATCCCACTTAGAAGAGGAATAAAGTAGTCATAAGAGGCAGATGGAGGGAGGAAGCTGGGAGGGAGAGGGGACAGAGAGGGAGATGAGGGGTTCAGGATCAGGGATGGAGAGAAACAGGAGAGCTGGTCAGATGGCAATCAGAATAAATGTAAGTCTGCAAATGACAGGGGTGAAGTGGTAGGGGACATCACCCAGAGCAGACAGAGACCTAGGATAATGAGGGTACCCAAGAATAAATGGAGGTAACCTTAGCTGTTACTCACAGCATTAGGGATGTGGAACCTGAAGAAGGCATCTCCTCCTGAAGCCAAGCAAGAACCCCAGTATATTGATAGAGATGCCAAACCACCCACATTTAATGCCAAGCTTATCCTGTTTCTACAAGAAACACAGGCACTGGGGATAGAACAGAGACTGAAGGAATGGCCAACCAGTAACCATCCCAACTTGAGACCCAGCCCATGGGCAAACAACAATCCCTGTTATGCTTGCACAGACGAGTCTAGACTAGACTCTGAGAGGCTCCATTCAACAGCTGAGTCAGAGAGACGCAGATACCCAAAGCCAAACAGTGGATGGAGCTTGGGGACATTTATAGAATAACAGGAGGAAGGACTATGGCCTCTAAGGGGATAGGAACTCCACAGGAAGACTAACATAGTCAACTAACCTGGACATTTAGGCTATCAGAGTCTGCACCACCAACCAAAGAACACTGGCTGGCCCCAGGCCTTCTCACACATATGTAGCAGAAATAAAGCTTGATCTTCATGAGGGTGCTGAACAACTGAACCTGGAGCTACTCCAGAAGCTGCTGCCTGTATGTGGGATATGTTTTTTCTAGCTGGGCTGCCTTGTCTGGCTTCAGTGGGAGAGGATGCACCTAGCCCTGCAGAGAATTGAGGTGCCAGGTAGAGGGATATCCAGGGGCCCCCAACTGCTTAGAGGAGAAGGGACTAGGGGGTGGATTGTGGAAGGGAAGGACTGGGAGGGAGCAGTGAGTAAGATGTGAAGTGAATGGTTAAAACAAAAATAAATTAAACTAAATAGATTTTAATAAATTTTAATAAAATGATTCTCACTGGGATAATTTTATATTGATTTTATTTCTCTTAGTTTACCAAAAGCTATTAAACTCAGAATTCACTTGAAAGATTTTCTTTTCAGAGCCAGGGATGGTGGTGCATACCTATAACCCTACCCCATGAAAGGCTAAGGTGAGACCACAAGATAAAGGTCATCCTGGGATAGACAGCAAGACACTGTCAAGATAGACATATATCTTTCTAGTCTTGTGCTCAGTTTTGAGTGATAATGTTTTTCTAAACCAAAAATAAAACATTTGAGAAGCCAATAGCTTATTCCGTCCTATATGAGAACTCTACTAAAAGTTCAATCTTCTTTTTGAATTAAAAAAATAAAAAAGAGGGTGTTGTTTTTATTGGGAGCAAATGAAAACTACTGGATTTTAAGGATGGAGGATGAACATCGGTGATGGAGGGCATCCCTATCACAGGTGAGGCCCTGTGTTAGAGCCTATGTACCACTGGGAATTAAACACTACACTGTGGATTAGTAGGCATTATGAAGTCTATATTTCATAGACTTGCAGGTAAGTTTTTCTGTTGTCCTCCCCCAAAATACTTAACTATAACTCTAAATACATTCATAGTTCTGGTGCAAAAACAAATGGTGGTCCAAGTAAAATTAAGTTTGTTTGCGTAGGATGCTGGGAAAGGGGTCATTACATAGAGGCAAAAAAAAAAAAAAAAAATTAAGTTTCAGAAAATGACAGTGCCATTATTTTGTTTGAACAAATATTTATAAATCAAAATAGAAAAAAGAAATTTACACTTTTCTGACATGTGAGACAGGTACAAATTGGCCATAGTTAAAGGGCTTGTAGTTGTTCTTCCAGTCTGCACCTGTTCCCAGAGCTGGAGCGGTGCTCCTCCCCCAACCCAAAACTTGTCTGCAGAGAGCTGGTCTCCCAGGAGAACTCTCATTCCTAAGGCCACCGGTGAGAGCCCACTTTCTCTCCACTAACTGTCCAAGGAGAGAGCTGCCTGGGACATGCAGGGCCTGGAAGCAGGGTGTGCCCTGGGAAAGGACCGACCAGTCTCCATCTGTTCCTAGAGCTAAAGCTGCCCCACAGCCCTCCAGACCCAAATCCTGCCCAAAGCCAGCTGGTCTCCTGGGAGTGCTATCAATTATAAGATCATAGGCTCACAGGCTCACAGAAGCAACAAGCTCCAGTCAGAGAGCGCAAGTCCAACTAACATCAGAGATAACAAGATGGCTAGAAGAAAGCACAAGAAAATAAGCAACAGAAAACAAGACAACTTGGCATCATCAGAACCCAGTTCTCCCATCACAGCAAGTACTGGATATCCCAACACACCAGAAAAGCAAAATTTGTATTTAAAACCACATCTCATGATGATGATAGGGGACTTTAAGAAGGACATTAATAACACCATTAAAGAAATACAGAACACAGGTAAACAAGTAGAAGCCATTAAAGAAGATTCACAAAAAACCTTTAAAGAGTTACAGGAAAATGCAACCAAATAGGAGAAGAAATTGAACAAAACCATCCAGGATCTAAAAATGGAAATAGAAACAATAAAGACATCACAAAGGGAGACAATGATATACATGCAAAAAGCTCCTAACCCAAAACATCCAGGAAATCCAGGACACAATGAGAAGACCAAACCTAAGGATAATAGGTATAGAAGAGAGTGAAGATTCCCAACTTAAAGGACTAGTAAATATCTCAGCAAAATTATAGAAGAAAATTTCTCTAACCTAAAGAAAGAGATGCCCATAAACATCCAAGAAGCCTACGTAATTCCAAATAGACTGAACCAGAAAAAAATTCCTCCCATCACTTAAAATTCAAAACACCAAATGCACAACACAAAGGAAGAATATTAAAAGCAGTAAGGGTAAAGATCAAGTAACATATAGAGGCAGATCTATCCAAATCACAACAGACTTCTCAAGAGAGACTATGAAAGCTAGAAGATCCTAGGCAGATGTCACACGGAACATAAGAGAACACAAATGGCAGGAAAATTCTCAATTACCATAGATGGAAAAACCAAGAAACTCCATGACAAAACCAAATTTACACAATATCTTTCCACAAATCCAGCTCTACAAAGAACATTAGACGGGAAACTCCAATGAAAGGAAGAAAATCACACCCTAGAAAAATCAAAATAGTAATCTTCTTTCAACTAACTGAAAAGAAGACAGTCACACAAACATAATTCCACCCCAACAACAAAAATAACAGGAATTAAAATTCATTGGTCCCTAATATCTCTCAACATCAATGAACTCAAGTCTCCAATAAAAAGACATAGACTAATAGATTGGATACATAAACAGGACCTAGCATTTTGCTGCATACAGGAAACTTATCTGAGTGACAAAGACAGACACTACCTAAGAGTAAAAGCACCTAAAGAAATGTTTAGTCATTAACACCATTAGTCATCAGGCAAATAAAAATAAAAAACAAAACAAAACAAAAGCCTGAGATTTTACCTCACACCAGTCAGAATGGTTAAGATCAAAAACTCAGGTGACAGTACATGTTGGTGACAATGTGGAGAAAGAGGAACACTCCTCCACTGTTGGTGGGATTGCACACTGGTACAACCACTCTGGAAATCAGTCTAGCGGTTCCTAAGAAAATTGTTCATAGTACTACCTGAGGACCCATATATATTACTCCTGGGGATATACCAAAAATATGCTCCAACGTATTACAAAGACACATGCTCCACTGTTTGTAGCAGCCTTATTTATAATAGCCAGAAGCTGGAAAGAACCCAGATGTCCCATAACCGAAGAATGTATACAGAAATTGTGGTACATATACACAATGTAGTACTATGCAGTTGTTAAAAAAGAATGACTACATGAAATTCCTAGGCAAATGGATGGAACTAGAGACTATCATACTGAGTGAGGTAACCCAGTCATAAAAGAACACACATGGTATATACTTACTAATAAGTGGATATTAGCCCAAAAGCCCACAATGCCCATAATATAATCCACAGAACATATGGAAAAGTTAGATGCTTCAGTGATACACTGGGGTGGGGGGGGGGCAGGACAAATGTGGGAGGTGAAGGGAAATGGGGAGTGGGGAAGGTGAAAGAAGGGAGGAAGTAAGAGTGGCAGCATCGGGGTCTGGAGTAGATGAGAGATGTATAGAGGGGCAGGAGATCAAACAAAATTATATAGCGGGGGGGGGGGGAATGAAAAACTGAACGTAGCCAACAGAGGGTCCCAGACACCATGGAAAAGTGAGGCTCCCAGGACCAAATGGGGATAACTTTAGCTGAAATGAGAAGAGAAGGAAGAAATAGATCCTGTAGAGGCCTCCTCCAGGTCTAAGCATGGGGGCACCAACCCATCTCAAATTTTTTAACCCAGGAATGTCCAAAAAAAGAACGGGAACAAAAAATGGAACAGAGCCTGAAGGAAGGGCCATCCAGGTACTGCCCCACCTGGGGATCCATCCTGACTGCAGACACCAAACCTGATACTGTTGCGTGGCCAAGAGGTGCTTGCTAACAGGAACCTAGTGTGGTAGGTTCTGATGAAGTCCAGCCAGAAACTGAGCAATGCAGATGTGGATGCTTGGAGCTGACCATCAGACTGAGCTCTGGGAACCTGGTGGGGGAGCTGGCGGAAGGACTGGAGGAGCAGAGCGGAATTGCAACCCAGTTGGAAGAACAACATAGACTGGCCTGACCACCCAGTCCTCCTAGAGTCTAGATCGCCAACTGAGAAGGTGTACAGGAGGGAATCTATGGCTCCAGGTACATATGCAGTAGAGGATGGCCTTGTCTGACAGCAACAGGAGGGGAGGCCCTTGGTTCTAAAAAGGCTTGATACCCCAATGTAGGGGATGCTGGAGCAGTGGGGTAGGGCAGGAGAATGTGTGTAGAAGGGAGCACTCTCATAGAGGTAAAGGGGAGTGTAGAGAGGAAGATTGTGGGATTGGGGATGGTGGAGTAGTAACCAGGAAATGGGATATATTATTTCAGATGTAAATGAATAGAATGATTAATAATTTTAAAAGATATGAGAAAAGGAAGTTAAACAGAGCCTGAAGATTGGCACCTATGTTGTAACCTGGCCTCCACACGCATGTACATACATGGACACTCATTCCTAGAAACACACACACTTTTATTTTGTACTCACTTAGAATTTTCTTTAGTGTTGATGTTATTAGTAGGTTCGGGAAAGTTGTTTATTTCTTCATTCTATCCACGTGTTTCTAAAACTTTCCTCTCTTAAATCTAAGGCTAAAGAATTTGAGTTTAAACATAATATGCTCAAAAAACATATAGTGAAAACATAGGCCCTTTGAATATTATACTATTCAAAACATAATCTAAGTTTCCTATTTGGTTTTTGATTTTATTTATTTTGTTTTTAATCATTTCCATGTGAGCCACAGGTCAGAGTTGTGACCTTATTCTCCTTACACTAGTCTCTGCCTTTCTGTTGGGGACTACGTGTTGTACTATAGTGACTATAGTGCTTGCTCATCCATTCTCGTCACTGCCCTGCGACGTCTCCAAAGTCAGGGCCTGTGTGCTTCTTCAGCTGCAAGCTTTCTACTCTCCAGTATAAGGCAGACACCAAAGTTCTGTACAAAAAAACAATAAGGCCTGCTCAGTCGGGATCATAAATATTATTAATTTTAAAATTTGGTGATACATGACATCCTGGTATCCTTTCCAGACTTAAACCCAATTTGACCTCGAGTCATCTGATAAAATATATTATATCTATTAATTAGATTATAGCACCTCTGTTTATAAATATATGAGTGGTTCACAGGGAAAATCAACATTCACTTAGTGATCATTTCTTATTGCAATCTTTCTGGTTTAACCTTTTATATCTTAGTCATTGAGAAACTTTAATAATTTATTTAATTTCAATTAAATTTATTTAAAATTAATTCAAGAAAAGTTGAATGATAAAAGGAATATTGTTTTTGTTCAGTTGCTAAAGTATAATTAAATCAAAATGCCTGAGATCAAATACCATCTTTGCCACTTACTGTCTATATAAGACTAGAAATATTTAGTCTTGTTAAACTTCAGTTTTTTTCATCTCTAAATTGGGTTGGTACTGGTGCGTACCTTAGAACAACTGTAAATATTATACAAGTTGACATTTCTACTTAGTCTAGAGTCTGCACATATTAAACATTAAACAAATGGTACCTACAACTAGTTTTTAAATAATCTACACAGAAATGATTGAATGAGCCCTTAGTGTTTGGGCTGGAGAGATAGGTCAGTGATGCAGAGCACTCTGTGTTCTTCCAGAGATTCCAGATTCAATTCCTAACAACCACATGGTAGCTCATAACTATCTGTAACTCCATTCCGAGGAATCTGATGTCCTCTCCTGGCCTCTGTGGGCACTAGGCACATATGTGGTATACAAGCACACTAGCATATAATTCACCCATAATTTTAATAAAGAATTATCAATCATTACTAAGTAGATAATTTATGACTAGTAGTTACCCAAAATTGAGTAAAATGAAGTTTTCTGGGTTATAAGCATTTCACTTATAATTCAATGGTTTTAATTAGTCTGCCTACAATTCTTCATGGTTCCATGGGAAGCCTCAGTCCTATTTTATTATCTTTAAGACCTTAAATACTTTCTCTGTGACTCCTTTCTGAAGAATAGTTCAGCACTTATCCCTCTGCTTTCTCATTACATATAACCATGTTACACGGTTATTTATTGGCTTTGTCAATAATCTTCCAGAGGATTGAGGAAGACAATTTTTTTCTAAATAATAAAATTTAAAAACCTTCTAACCTGGGTGATTTTCTGTTCTATTAGCTGTATGGCATCTCTGGTTTGAGCTTCAGTCAACCAACCATACTTTCTATGTTCATATAGCCAGACAGGGACCTCTAAACCTGTGTGTGTGTGTGTGTGTGTGTGTGTGTGTGTGTGTGTGTGTGTGTGTGTGTGTGCATATGTGCATGCATGTGTGCAGTGTGTACCATACTTCAAGAAAATACAGAAAACTAAGAACGCCAACTGAAAGAAGAAGTTGAAACAATAATGTCACTATAAAGAATCAGTAGCCCAAGCTTCTGGAGGCTTATGTCCACATAAGTCTATGATTCCTGTTTGTGTATTGGGTTTCTATTTTTGGAGGAAAAACCACAGAACTGAAAAGAAGCAGGGAAGCAAAAAGAAAGCATGGGTGAGGAAAAGAGCTCCAAGATTTAAAATGAAGAGGTTACCATATTTATATGGTATATGAATAAACATGGATGTCCTGCAGACCAAATGAGAACTCAAACTGTTACAAACGTTCAGTGAATGGAAGGGAAAGTCGATTGTTCAGTCAGCATAAGAATGCAAAGAGCACAGATACTAAGTATGTAGCTAAGAAAATTTTAATCATAGATAAATTGCTATAAAATTAAAGAAAAGCCTACTAGAATAAAATTTAAAAGACTTAAAACTAACAGGCTGTTATACAAGCACAGTTTCTTAGTATTCCAGGCTCAGCTCCTCATCTCTAAAATGAATGTAAACCATGTATTCTGGTTTCAGGAGTCTGTGGACATCTGATGCTCTGTGGATTGATGCCACATGATGATTAAGTCTTTAACAGTGCATGCTGATGTAAAGTGTGACAATGAGGAATTATATGAGTCATGAGCACGAATGTTGGCAGCCAACTGCAGAGAAAGGAAGACTGTGAGTCTTTCTGTTTTCTAAGAGAGTTATAAATGGAATTAGGTGGATGGTAAGTGATAATGAGGATGTAAAATGAATGGCATTCATCTCAAACAATATGAATAAAGGGAAGCTAACTTGATAATCTTTAAAATCATGGCTTTTTACAAAAAATGGAGTACTTCTTAAAGATACAAGTCAATACTTCTGGCTTCTTATTGAACTAAGAATAGTTGAAAACATTTTGCTATCCTGTTATTTATCCTTTAAAATATTAATTCCACACGTCACTTCATATATATATGCTTTGTTATTACCATTGTCTGAATTTTCATCTTCTCACTTTTTATCACGAAGGGCTTCATGTAGGTTTTACTGGCTCAGATCTTTTATTAAAAATGCATTCCATACTCGGCTATTAAAACTATCCCGGCTCTCTGCTCCTCCCTGTTCCAAAGACAGCTGCATCTTCTCGTGCAGTGCCAGCCTTGTCTCATGGCATCGGGGAAGGGCTCATAACCATAGTCCATGCCATCACTGCCACTCAGAAGACTATGGATGGCCCCTCTGGAAAGCTGTGGTAGGATGGCTCTGAGGATAACCAGAACATCATCCCTGAAAAAAACTGGTGCTTCCAAGGCTGTGGGCAAGTCATCCCAGAGTTGAATGAGAATCTCACTGGCATGGCCTTCCATGTTCCTCTACCCCAATATATCTGTTGTGAATTTGACATGCCATCTGGAGAAACCTGCCAAGTATAATGACATCAATAATGTGGTTAAGGGCCCACTAAAAGGGCATCCTGGGCTACACTGAGGACCAGGTTGCCTCTTACAACTTCAACAGCAACCCCCACTATTCCACCTTTGATGCTGCAGCTGGCATTGCTCTCTATGACAATTTTTTGAAGTTCATGTCCTGGCATGACAATGAATACAAGTATAGCAACGGGGTGGTGGACCTCATGGCCCACATGGCCGCTAAGGAGTAGGAAACCCTGGACCACCCATCCCCCAGCAAGGACACTGAGAACAAGAGAGAGGCCCTCAGTCCCAACTTGACCCCCAACACTGAGCATCTCTCTCACAATTTCCATCCCAGACCCCCATAATAACTGGAGGAGTCTAGGGAGCCCTCCCTACTCTCTTGAATGCCATCAATAAAGTCCACGGCACCTACCAAAAAAAAATCCCTTAGTCATTTCACAGTTATTATACATTCAAATAGCATGTCATACATGTAAATATACAAAAGTGTTTGTTGAGTATACCATGATAAAGCAGAGTTAAATGAATAATATTTCATGGAGAGTGTTTTATCATATTATACCCCTGTTTAAAAATCTACTGTGGCTCTCTTGCCCTGCACATCAAACTCCATCAGAGTGTAATGATTTTGCCTTCCAAGTACTCTCACAAATACTTCTAAGCAAGCCCATACAACCTTCCTTTAGCTCATTTCTCTCCTGTGTCCAACAAGCACAATGTAATCTAATCCCTGTATCTCTACTGCAGTTTCTGTCTCATAGAAATATATTATTATATGCTGCCCATCTACTAAAAATACACATATTATCATACCCTGTTCCTCTATTAAAATACTATCTGCATAGCAAAAAAAAAAAAAAAAATAGCTACGGGTTCAGCGTATCTACTTAGTTACTGTTAACCGGGTATAGATGAAAGGAGCCCACCCTTAAGAGGAGGAGTTTCCATGGAGAAAAGTGTATAAATAAACAAAAAAAAATGACAGACTATCTGATCATAAAGATTAGTACTCCATAAGAGCACAGAGGAGAGGCATTTAAGCGAGGCATACCTGGTGAATCAGAAACAGCAACTCAGTGTAAATGAACTTCCGTCAATGTCTTTAAGGCAGAGAAACACAAACAGAAATATCACACACAAAGACACGAAATATCATAATGGGTTCTAAAAATGGAATCAGTGGAGGGTTTGTGGTGACTCTATATAAACTTTCAGAAATGTAGATACGCGGCCAGAAACATAAGCGAGGGAACGGTAACGGCTCAGCTGGCATGCTAAAAAGTTTTGATTTTGCTCCAAAAATAGGAAACTGGGAATTTTTTGTAGGAAAGTAAGTTCAAGAGATGAGACTCAAGAAGATGATTCTAATACAAGAATGAACAAGGTCTATTCAAAATGAAGGCAGAGACCACTTTGGAGGCAAAATAACCACACTACGCATACAAGCACACACCCAAAATGACCTGCACTTATGAAAAACACAAAGACATTACAGAGATTTAGGAAGTATAAATAGTGATGAATTGATGGAAAGCAAAGAAGTTTCTAAAGATTTTATGGGAAGCAAAATATAGCCACACCCAGGGGTGCCATTTACATAGTCCTACAGATATAAACATGCAGTACAGCTACCAGTGCTTTCTGATCATAACCAAATGTCGTTCTCTGAAGCAATGGAAGGTACACATGACTGGAGACATTTTGAATCAAAGTCAGGTCCACTTTTAATATCAACATTTTCAATATGTACATTATACTATCCAAAGCGGAGGAACAGTCCATTTCATTCTGCAATGATTAACATACAATGTATATCACTATACTTGATAAATTAAATACCTTAATTCCTAAAATAAGCAATTTTGTTAATTTGTAACAGAGTTCTAAAGACCTATATGGGCTACAGTGTGAGTTTCACAGATAACAAAGATAAATAAACCAATGTTACAGTGTCTCAATACTCAGTACATCAGCAGATTCCAAAGAGAAAATAAAGAAAAGGAAGGAGATCAGCAGACATAAAAATACCACTACAAGACAGCAGCCTGTGGGCAATGAAGGGCTGAATCATTGTAAATGGGGTTTGAGCATCTGCATCCATAAGCCACACCAATACTCTTCTCCAGGGGATATAAACTTGACCATTTACCCACTATAATCCCTAATTACATTATAATGGCTACAAGAATCTCTCCAAGAAATAATTTTCTAACGTGCCACATGTCAAAAGTTTTTTATTTGGGGCAGATTATGAGTTTCTTTGATAATCTGACAACTCTTCTCTATCAAAATCAGCCACAAAGTACTATTTCTATAATTTCAAGTGGCTCATGAAACTCCTTAAACCTGTACACAGGTTAGGAACTCAAATTGTAGCCTAGATGTTTTGCATAAAAGGCTGTTCACCAGCTTCATAAATTAAAAAAAAAAGCAAAATCTAATTTAAAATAAAAGTGTAAAATATATTATTTCATTGAGGCAATGATAGCATACAAGGCAAAGAAGCACAGACAAGACATACTATGCTAATCTTTTTTTTAAAAAATGAATCATAAATTTTATTTCAAAATGTAAACATCACTAAATATGCAAACATGTTAAAACAATAAAATTTACAATTTTATTAATATTTTTCTTTTGCATAGGACATTACAATATAGAATCTATATCTTACAAAATATATAACAGTTTTATCCGAGCAAGCCAAGGCCAGACTGAGAACTGTAAAACTGTAATACTTCACATCAGTGATCCCGGAAAGATGGAACATGAAATATATAAGAGGAAAAAGAGACAGCATAAAAGTCCATTATAAAAATATAGCTCTTTGAGTAATAGTTTATAGAAGAATATGTCCTTTTACAAAAGTTGTCTTTGCGTGTAAAAAGAAATTAAAAGAGGTTAAGAACCCTGCTTAATGCTAAATAGCTAACAAGTATGGCATTTACTGTGTATTTTTACATTTTGGTTTAAAATAAAACTATCTCCCAAAATAAAAAATAAACAACAAAGCTGATATCTTTATTCTTGAAATTTTTATTTGAAAAAGTCACCAGGAAAGACATGCGTTCTGCAAGAACTTAGCACCGTTCCTGTTTCGCCTGCCACTAGAAGCTTGCTCTCTGGGCACGCACTGACCAGGCTTCAGGTCAGCCCTTCCTACCCCCACAGGTCAGTTAACATGATGGAAATCATCTGTGCTCTCTTTGCCAAACAAAATCCAAAAATACAGTTGGAAAAAAAATCCTTGAGATTTCTAGGCCTCACAGAAACATTTAAGTCAACGGCTGAGGCCTCCCTGTCACATAATGTAAATAAACATTGACCTTACAGGCCACTGTCATTCAAATTCATGACAGCTATGGCTTAATCACAAATTCACAATTCTCATCCTGAAGTCAATCCTATTTTCTTTAAAAAAAAAAAAAACATCGAAATGGAATGAATCTGCTGTTATTAAGTTTCTTTTAAAATCTCATTAAATTGCTACTTGGAAAGACATAAATGCTGAGAGTTGATGATTTAGAGAAATGTTCCCACTTAGAAGTGTTGGATTTGGCTGATTATTGAGAGCTTTGCATGTCAAAATGAACTTAACAAAATCACTTCCCTCAGTTCTTTACAAACTCTTTCTAACTAAACTGTTTGCCCTTTAATATAAAGATGTCTGCTTCAGGGTCTGGTGCATCAACATAGAAGGTACTGCTTGCATCAAATCGACACCAAATGCAAATGCATACTGGGAGAGAAAGGTTATTCTCTTTCTGAACCACGGTAAATACAAATGGGTATGCGTACAGTCATTTCTTCACCTAAATGCCATTTGTCATCATATGAAAATCAAGCACTGTCATCAAATTCCAAGTGACCAACTGGGAGTGTTCCTATTTCATCAGCAGTGTCCTGTAAACTGCTCCCAAGGTTCCCTTAGCAGCAGGAGAGCTTCCTCCCGGATACCATACCAAACTATCTAGCCCTAATCTTCATGAAGCTTGTAAGGAGAAATTTTATCCGATTACATTTCAAATAAGTAAAGGAATTTTTCAAACACTTATGCAACACTAATGCAAGTTTCTCTCTTTAAAATGATGACTGCTTGGGATAGGGGATGGTGCAGAAGGTAAACTACTTGCTTTCCATCAGGAAGTTCAGTTCCATCAGGAGTTCAACAACCAGAATCCAAATAATAAACAAACAAGCAATCTAGGACAATAATGATAATTAAAGCAGGGTATGTCCACTGGTGTCACAAATGTTACAGGATTCACCCACAACTTTCTCAATTAGTTTTAGGGCCCACTCCACAAGAACTGACTGAAAAAGTATTATGGCATTAATAAATTTTCCTTTGTATCTGGGGGTGTCTCTGATATCTTTAAATAAATTTCCATAAGACCAAATAGCCCAACACTGACAGATGTGAGTCCCGGACATTTATTAGGTAATTCTACATATCAAGTTCCCTGTGGTAAAATCTCCCCATCTACAAAATAATATCTGTTGTACCTTACTTCAAATATATTACAAAATTACTAACTCTTATATAAAAGGACATGGAAATGTGAAAAAAAAGAAAACCTAATATTATTATTGTTTCTTTATTCTTTGGTTTGATTTGAAAAGTATATATGTCCTGCTTTATATTTTTAACTAAAAAAAGTTTAACCTTTTTTCACAAAACTTATATACATTTCACCTGGAAGTATGACATCTTCAGTAACTGCTCACTGACATCTAAAGTTTAGGTTTCTCATCATATTTCAGTATATAAACCATTTAAAATTTTAAACTAAAACAGAAAAGTTGGATGAGCATATTTCTCAGTTAGTCTGAGACTGCAGAGAGTCCACTTGCTCACTGGCAGGGAGGAGATCACCCTAAGCCTCCCCTTTAACAAGGAAGCCCAGTGACAAATGATACTTGACCAGTACAGCAGAAGGCCAGCACTGGCTTTCTTCCTCCCTTCTCTTTTGTCACTTTCTTGTCCTCCCAAAACCCTTCCTTGCCCCTCTAAAGAAAGGGAATACAGGCTAAGTTCCAAGTGTCCAGAATGTAAGGGACTCTATGTAGACCCCCAACTCATGCCATTGGCTCCCTGCACACACATGCAAATCCAAATCCTTTCTCTCTCTCTCATTAGAAAGCAAATAGGCATCTAATAATAAGAAGATAAAATAAAAACAAAGAAAACATAATAGGACAAACAAACAAAAGTCAAATAAAAAGCACAAGAAAGTCATATAGACTTAAAGACGCATACATTTGCACATACAGGAATCCTGTTTTATAAAACATACTATACAAACATACTATAAGATCATTCTATTAAAACAAAAATCTGCATGGATATAATAGTCAATCCTGTCCTATCCTCCCTCCCCAGATTCAGGTCCCATATCCCCACACAACTTCAGCAGGCACTACCAGTTAACTCACAGACATAGCAGTCAGAAAACCAGGTAAACTACTCTCAGACCTGTCCTCTCTCAATTTCCCCAGAATCCTCTAGTTTCATCACAAGCTCTGCAGCAAAAGACCCATAGCAGCCCTCCCTGCCCCTCTGTCCCCTACAGATCCCACAGATCCACCCAGCAACTCACTCCTCTGTCCCAGACTCCAATCCACACATGGACCTTATGCTAACTCAAAAGCTTCCTCCACCCAGGGTATCAAGTAGGCTGAAGGCATAGCCACAGCTCTCCCTACTATTTCTGAGATTCAATCCACCCACCCAGTTGTATCCACAGCTCTGTAGCAGAAAACTCACTGCAATCTCACTTTCTTTTTTGGACCCATCATTAACAGATTTCAGAGACCTTCTCCACCAAATTTCCTTTCCCTAATTTACCCCAGATTCTCAACCTCTAACACCATCAGGCTGTTACACACCTGTGAACACACCAGCTGAGCAGGCCTGAAAAACAGAAAACACACACCCATACATTCTCTAAAAATCCAGAGAGGAAACATAAAGCAAGAAACAAAACACCCAACCAACAAAAGACAAACCCAGAAATTAGCACCTAAAACTAAAACCATCCCAAACCCAAATGCTTAGATGCTACTATGAAAACGTAAGCCATAACATCCAAGATAGTATGTCTCCACAAAAGTCTAGCTATTCTACCATAGTATGTCCTGGATATTCCACTATAACTGAAACACAAGAAAAAGACCTCAAAACCAACTGAAAGAAGATGACAGAGTATCTTAAAGAGGAAATGAATAAATCCTTTAAAGAAATCCAAGAAAACACAAACTAATAAATTGGAGGAAATCCATAAATCCCTTAAAGAAATCCCTCCCAAAAAAACCACAAACAAACAATTGAGAAAAAAATAAATAAAATTGTTCAAGAGAAATGGAGATGGAATCAATGAGGAAAACATAATGTAAGGGAAATGGGAATTTGGGAAATGAATAATTTAGAAATTTGAGTAAGAGCTACAGCGACAAGGTTCACTAACAGAATACAAGAGGTGGAGGAATCTCAAGCACTCAGCACATAGTAGAAGAAATAGATATATCAGTCAAAACATATTAGATCCTCACATAAAACATACAGGAAATCTGGAAAACTATGAAAAGACCAAATCTAAGAATAGTAAGAGTAGAGGAAGAAAAAGAATCCCCACTCCATGACCCAAAAACTATTTTCAACAAAGTCATAGAAGAAAATTTTTCTAACCTAAAACAGATGACAGCAGAGTTACAAGGAACATACAGAATACCAAATAGGTTGGGTCAGAAGAGAAATTCCCTTCTCTACATACCAATCAAAACACCAAACAAACAGAACAATGAAATAATATTAAGGGGGAAAAATAAGTAACATATAACAGAAGACCTATTAGAATGACACCTGACTTCTCAACAGAGACTTCTAAAAGTAGAAGGGCCTGGACAGATGTGCTGCAGGCTCTCAGAGATGGCAGATGCAAGAAATCACAGTCCATGGACACAGAATACTACACTCAGCAAAACTGTCAGTCACCATCAATGGAGAAAATAAGATATTTCATGAAAAGCCAAATTTAAACAATATCTATCTACAAATTCAATCCTAAGTAAGTTGATAGAAAGAAAACTCCAATGTAAGGAGGTTAATGACGCCTATAAAACACAAGAACTAAATGTCCCCACATCACACCAGCAAAATCAAAGGAAGAGAAATTCGTACACACACTCACACACAAGCGTGCACAAATACACACACACACACACACACACACACACACACATTATCTCTCATACTCTCTCACACACATACGTATAACCACCAGGGCCACCAATAACAACATTGATGAAATGACAGGAATCAACAATCATTGGTTCTTGATAGTTCACAATATCAATGGTCTCAATCACCCAATAAAAAAGACAAAGACTAATATATATCAGAGTGAAGGGTTAGAAAAGGATATTCAAAACACATGGATCTTAACAGCAAGCTGGTACAGTCATATTAATATCGAACAAAATAGACTTCAAACCAAAACTAATCAGAAGTTAGGGAATGTAGGATACTACATACTTATCAGAAAAATCCACCAAGATAACATTGCATCTATACCCCAAACAAAGGGCACCGAAGTTTGTGAAAGAAACACTATGCAGCTTAAATCAAATACTGACCCTCACACACTGATAGTGGGAAACTTCAATACCCAATTCTCACCAATACACAGTTCATCCACAGAAACTCTAAACAAAGAAACAATGAAACTAATAAACATTTATAAACCAAATGAATCTAACAGATATTTACAGAACACTTTTACCCAAACAGAAAAGGATAAACATCTTTCTCAGCACCTCATGGAACTTTCTCCAATACTGACAACATACTTGCACATAAAGCAAATCTCAACAGTGATGAGAAAACTGAAATGGCTTCCTGCACCTTTCAGACCATCACCAATTAAAGCAAGATATCAACAATAACAGAAACAACATAACAGATTACAAATCCACGAAAACTGAACAACTTCCTACTTACTAAGTGAGTCAATACAGAAAGAAAGATTTTCTAGAGTTCAATGAAAATAGATAAACAGTATACCAAACTTATGAGACACAAGAAAGCTTTACTTTCATGTAGAAAATTTAAGAATACTAAATATATACACTAAAAAATTGAAGAGATCTCATACTAGGAATTTAATAGTACACTTGGAAGCTCTAGAACAAAAAGAAGCAGGCATACCCAAAGAAATAGAAAGCAAGAAATAATCAAACCAAGGGCTGAAATCAATAAAATTGAAACAAAGAGAAAATACAAAGAATCGATAAAACAAGTTGATTATTTGAGAAAAATCAGTATAATAGACAAATGTACTAAAACAAAATATCCAAACTAAATAAAAGACACAGAGACTATCTAAATTAATAAAATCAGAAAAAGAGGATAGTGAGGTAATCCAGAGAATCATAAGTACATACTTTAAAAACCTTTATTTTTCTAAAAGATCAGACAAGTAATTTAAATAAACCTAGAGAAATAGAGCCAGTCACTAATAGTCTTCCAACCAAAAAGTCACAGAGCTAGATGGCTTTAGTGCAGAATTCTACCAGACTCAAAACGCCAACCAATGAGTACACGTGGAGGAATCCATGGCTCCAGCTGCATACATATACAGAGGATGGACATATCTGGTATCAATGGGAGGAGTGGTCCTTGGTCCTGGGAAGGCTCAATGGTCCACTGTAGGGGAATGCCAGGGGAGTGAGGTGGGAGTGGGTGGGTGGAATGGAGAGCATCCTAATAGAAGCAAGGGGAGGGGATTGGAATGGGGGGTTGCAGAGGAGAAACTAGGAAAGCGGATAACATTTGAAATATAAATAAATGAATATCCAAAAAGAATGGGATACAGATCTAAATAGAGAATTCTCAATAGAGGAATTTCAAATGATTGAGAAACACTTACAGAAATGTTCAATATCTTAAGTCATCAGGGAAATGCAAATCAAAACTACTTTGGTGTTCTATCTTACACTTGTTCAGAATGGATAATATCAAAAACACAAGGAACAACAACAAAAAAAAAAAAAAAAAAAAAAAAAAAAAAAAACCCTCAAGGAACAGCACATGCTGGTGAGGATGTATTACAAGGACCTAATGAAACTGGTTGTATAACTGTTCTTAATCAACAGAATTAAAAGTAATGCTCTGAGTGCGTATTTCACAGATAAGAACACTAAAATTTCTGGTTTGCATTTGGGTAAACTATCAGATTCGTTCAACGTGTATTTGAGACCGATTCTTCTAATCGCATTTACTTACACTACTGTTTCACCGGAAATGCTAATTACAAGGGTAGTCATTGATTTGTATACAATCTCACCATCAGCTCCCTGGTCAAAGCAGATTTCCAGTCTGATAATGCTGCTTTGTGTTGGCCTGAGACTTTTGAAAGTACCAGAATGATTTGACCTTTATTTGATAACCTAAAATAACTGTCCTCATTTTCAGAATTGCACCATCTTAAAGTGTTTTCTTTTATCTTGTACATCTGAGCACACATTTTTAAAACAGTGAAAGTAACTGCAATTAAATAAAAAAAAATAAATAACAAGATAGCTTCAAAGCACGCTTACCCTTAAGGAAGTATAAAATTAGATGCTAAGCACAATTTAGCGTTGAGAGTTAACACTAACAGAATTAGAGCAGTCATTTGGAGTATGAGGTTAATGTCTGTGGCACATTTTTCCAAATTATGAATGACTTTTTATATATAGTCCTTTACAGAAAAGTTTATATAGAAAAAAGTTAATATTGATGTAGAAAACATTTGTTTCAAACATCCCAAAACACAGATGTTCAAAGTCAGTAACTCAAAGAAAGAAGTCAGGCTGAGGAAGACTATGATTTGCATAGGAGGGACAATACATAAAATAAAATACATATATTTTATGTATATAAAATAATCTGAATAGAACAAACAAATCATTTTGTTCCTTATTATTTTGCTTTTTTTAAATACACTACATTTTGAAAGTCACTCTGGCTACTTCTTGGGTTTTTAAAAATAGATGAGGACAGAAAATTGATCGTTTTAAAATTAAACTTTCCTTTATAAATCATTCAAATCTCATATCATGGATAAAGAGATTAATGGGACTAGGGATGGTAGCTCACAGTTGTAACCCAGTACTGGAAAGGTTGAGTTGGGAAGACTGTGGGAGTGTAAGGCCAGTGAGTTCCCGGTCAGCCTCACTATACTTTGAGAACCTGACTCAAGAGAAAGGTTGCCAGTCTTAAACAGTTTACACTGAGTGACTTTACTTCTCAGGAGCCATCAAGCCTTTAATGAACAGTTCTCAGTGCATCCTATGTGTCCTGTATTTCCAATGTCACAGCTTGCCTACACCCATTCTCCTTTCCCTAAATTCTTTTCAACTGTTAATGCTTAATTCAAAATGTTATTGATTTTCATTAAATATTCCCCAATGTATCCTATAAAAGGCATGTAATCTTTTCCTACAACATATAAAAGCCTGTTACTGGCCCATTTGTCACTGTTCTGTTGCTGGAAAGAAATGCCATGACCAAGGTAACTCTTGGGAATGAGAGCCTTTAGTTATTGGAGAGATGATTATAGGTTTGCAGGTTTAGTCTCTTGTCATCATGGTAGCAGGCATGGTGCTAGAGAAGTAACTGAGAGCTACGTCCTGATCCACAGCAGAGAGACAGAGACAGAGACACAGGGAGAGACGCACAGAGAGACACAGAGACAGAGAGACAGGGAGAGAATGGGCCGAAGCCCAGCATGGACTACTGAAATCTCATAGTCCATGCATAATGGACCATATATGAGCTTGTAGAAGGTAATCTTACCCAAACCACCACATCACTCCTTAGCAACCTATTTTCTTTCTTTCTTACTTTCTTGATCAGAAGGGTTTTATCTTCCTATTTCTCAATTGAAAAGACCTTAAGATCAAAAAAAGAAAATTAGTAATTCTGTGTCATCCCAGTACATAGCATTACGACTATAGTTCAAATTCTAAAAATCTTCTACACACTGGAATGCTATGAAATAATTTAATATCATTGATTTACATTCAAAAATTTCAATATATAATACACTTATGCTTCAATATAAAATAAAATGCTTGTTTATGTCAATAATTTAAATAAACTAGTTGTCTTGGAATATTAATGCTGCTACAACATAATTCCAGAGGCTTGCCATTTACAAACAAAGGAATCATTTCTAACACTTCTGGGAATTAGAAGATTCCAGATCAAAACTTTAGTAGCATCAGTGATTAGTTAGGGTCTGGTCTCTCTGCTTTCACTACAGTACCCTACTGCCATACCCCTAGGGGAAAAAAAATCCTTGCATGGCGAGTTAGAAAACAAATGAACCTGTTCCTTAAAATCCTCTTCCAAGAGCCAATGTGCCACCCACAGGGGCGCAGCTCTTAGTCTGTAGGTGACCCTTGAGGCTACCTCCTACCTCTCTGCACTGCCATCCCCTTACTGATTGAGTTTGTGAAACATTTAGAGAATAGCATTTACGTTTATCAAAGTTATGTTACCGTTATACCTTTGAGTATCAGTTCTGAAGAGAAGAAAACAACATAATGTTAAAAACCCTTCTTGCATTCAAAGGACACCTATCAAAGATTGTGTGTGCAAGTCATATTAGTACAAAGTTCCTAAGTCAGGAAAGAGCATTTTACAAGAAAAAAAAAAAAAATATATATATATATATATATACATATATATATATGAGGAAGCTTTGCAAAATACTGACGTTTGATAGCAACTCTGGAAATTTTGATTTTCTTATAGTGCAGAAAATAAATATGTGAAAAGGAATATAAAAGTAGATGTGCTTATAAGAAAAGACCCCAGATGTCCTTCAGTAGATGAATGGATACAGAATTTGTGGTATATTTACACAATGGAGTACTACTCAGCTATCAGAAACAATGACTTTATGAAATTCTTAAGAAAATAGATGCATCTAGAGAATATCATCCTGAGTGAGGTAACCCAGTCACAAAAGAACAGACATAATATGCAGTCACTGATAATTGGATACTAGCCCCAGAAAGCTGTGAACACCCCAGAAACAACTCACAGACTGTGTGAAGCTCAAAAAAAAGAAAGGCTAAAAAGTGTAAGCCCCAGTCCTTCTTAGAAAAAAAAAAGAAAAAGAAGTGTATAAAAAGAGTGTGTTGCACCTAGACCTTAAATCATTAATAATTAAAAAGTTAAGAATGTAGAATTGTGACAATTCTTGTTATTTAAAAATCATTAAGTTTAATCTTTACACACCAAAAAAACTTTGACTATTTCCATGTTATGTTTTGTTTTACATGTACTTTATGCTCATTGTAACTAGTAAAATTTCAATGCATACTATCAAACCTTTAAAAAAAATCAAGTACTGACAAAAATATATTCATATAGTTTTATGCAAAAAATGCTTCTAAAAATCTGCACATTTATCTGTTTTTTAAATAAAGTTCTTTAAATAAAAAAAGAAAGAAACAATTCATACAATCCTAAGAAAAAGAAATTGAGTTTATCAAACTATAAAATACTTACATAGAAAGGTAATCTTGTGTTCTTTGTTATTTTTTTTTAAACAAGGCTACTAGGGGAGTAACTCATGTGAGCATAAGAAGGAAGCAAGCTGTGACTGAAGGGGCACGCCTGCAATCCTCACCACTTGGAAGAAGAGGAGAAGGATGGAACAGAGTTCAAAGCCAGCCCTGGACAACTTAATGAGAACTTGTCTCAAAATAAGAAGTAGAAGAAGCTAAGAAAATAACTTGCTTGCCTGACATGCACAGGGCCCTCGTTTCAAAACCCACTGCTGCAAGGAGAAGATGACAAGAATTGTGGGATCAAGCACCAACAGCCTTGCCATATGGCATTGCCACGTTCACTCGAAAGGCTGAAACACACAAACCAAGCTGCCTCCCTATACCAGAAGATATTGCATAGGTAATACACTGGAAAGATGAACATTTATGTCTGTCATATATGGTTCCTAGCATACAATACATACTAACTGATCAAAAGGGAAAAAAAATAGATTAAAGCAGAAAAGTCAAGAAAGTTTAATGGTAGCACTTCAAAACCATCTTCCTCAGTAGACCAGATAAACAGGTAGGAAAGCTGAGAATCAGGAAGACAGCAAGACTGTGGGTTTAACTATTTTACTTCAGGCGTGCGATCACAATCCTAAAAAAGGGTATGTTTTCCCCTCAGCATTAAAAAGTATATTAAGCTAAGGCTTCATGATAACTGTCATTATTTCAACTGAGTCACACTGTTGGAGATCAGGATTATAATGTAAATTTGTCTTAACTCACCCTACTTTTTATAAAGTAGCAGTGACAATAAGCATCATCTTTAAGATAAAAATACAAACTTCTGCCTATGCCATATGAATAGTGAAGGGTTAATCATGTTTTAAAATATTAACTATGTTTAAATATCACATATCACCAGTTTAACCTTTCAAAATATTGTCCAGCAGTATAAAATCTAAACATAAATGTTACTGAAATAAATTTGAAAAATAGCAAAAGAAAGTTTGAAAGGGTTTGAAAGGAATTAAAGGATAAATGTGGTAATTATATCATAATCTCAAAAGTAAAATATATATATGACAGTATTTGTATGGCAAATTAATTGCACCAAAAGCAACAATGACATATTTAATTGTCAAATTAATTCACCTAAACTCAAAAAGAAATCACTGATTTTAGCACCTCTCCCTCTCTCCTTCCCTTCCTTCCTCCCCCACCCACTCTGTGTGTGTGTGTGTGTGTGTGTGTGTGTGTGTGTGTGTGTGTGTAAAGCTTAACGACTGAAACAGAACACATGACTTTTCAAATTTCTTGAATTTTGCATTATGCACCTAGCCTTTAATGGCTAAGCCATCTCTCTAGCCCAATATTTCAATATTTTTTAATTAATTTATTTATTTACATCCCAACTCAGCTTCCTCTCTCCTCCAGTCCCTCTGTCTCACCTCCATTCTTCCTTCCATCCTTTTTCCCTTTCTCTTCAGAGAGGAGGAGCCCTCCCATAGATATCACCCCGCCTTGTCATATTAAGCTGCAGTAGGACTCAGTGCATCGTCTCTTGAAGCTAGACAAGGCAGCCCAATTAAAGTAAAGGGATCCAAAGGCAGGCAACAGGTCAGGTAAAGGCCCTGCTCTAGTTGTTAGGGATCCCACAAGAAATATTTATCAACAAAGTTCACAAATCCTTTGAGATTGCATAATCCCAACTTGGTCATAAAAACAATGGATTTAGATTCTCTTGTCATAAAAATCAAAGACAGTAAGCTTAAAAGACTAAAATCCACTTGTTTCATATGATAAACTGGAAATGTTTGTATCATACAGCATGCGTCTAACACTTCAAAAGTTACTCCGAAGCTAATGTTTTTCACAAGCACTGACAGAAGGCACAATTCAGTGTGGGCAAGATGTAAACTATTCTTCCTAAAGGAGGGAAGAGAGCATACACACGAATTCCTAGCACAAAAGCTTAAAAAGCTAGAACTTGATTGTTTAATGATAAATTAGGCATCTTTTGGAACACTGAAATTGAAATAAAACCAAAGGTTAAAACACAGAATTAGCACCCTCTGCACAAACTAAATTGAAGAACCAGAATGAGCATATATCAATACACTTAGAAAGATGTAACCACCACCCTAAAAAGCAAATTGTACATCTGTATCCTCTGGGAATAAAAGTACTAAATTAAGTAATATAATTCAAAATATATTATAACATGAATATATTTAAATACATGAATATATAGATATATATATATATATAAAACATGATATACATACCTTGACCCACTAATGTTTATTTCAGAGAGAAAAGTCCCCAGACGTGATAGAGACATGCGGTTGGTACAACACTGTTATTTAGAACTTTAAGTCTGTTCTCTATGCAATCAACAGGGGATCATACATTCTTTGGTTCTGGTGAGTGTAATACACTACTTACTTTTTTAAACATCTCAGAAATTTATTTGATGTTTGCTCGAATACATTTTATATAGAAAGACTGGGATTGTTCGTGTTTGGAGCTCCTGGTAAATCTCTGAACCATTAGGGTGCCAATCCAGAGACATCAGAAATTGAAACTGCAAGCCCAATTTTAGGGCTGCCATTTAGGATTTGTCTCTGGTCAAAACAAGCCACTCCCTTAAACAATGCTTGAGGTATTAGAGCCACTATGTGAAAACAGAAATGAAGGAGGGCATTTGGATTCTGGCTTGTTGAATACTTAAATACTTGGAAATAAAAATATTCAGCTTTGAAGTTTTCAGTACTGGAAAACTTTCACGTCTAGGGTTTACAGCCAGAAAGAGCTGCTTCGTACTCCTTAAATTGAACTGTTTTCCAAAGGTTAATCTTCAGCTTTGGCTTCCACTTCCTCTGCATCATCATCTCCATTCACTTCAGCATTTCCTCTCTCAAGCCGTTCCCGCTGCCTTGCAGGTTCAGTCTCTTCTGTATCTGTGACCACTCTGGGCTCCATCTGAACACTGAACACTCCCCTCTTCTCCTTAGTCTTCTCTTTGATGACTGCCATAGCCTGGTTGAGGACAGAGAGGCCTCTGTCCTCTCTAGGATCATTGTCATCACATACCTGGGTGGAACTATTAGATTAAACTTGATGGACATGGTTTCTGTAGAACAATTCAAACCTGCTCTCAGGGCTTCTTTTACAGCATCAGTGCCTTCATAATTGCAAGCTACTTCAATGTCTGCTCAAATTTTGACAGCTTGTGGGGTCAAACGCCTATTGATATTGTTAATGAGTACTTCTCTTTCATCTTCATTCAAATCTAAACTATCCAGGATAGATGGGTCTGAGACTGCATGCTTAAAGGCATCACAGGCACCATATCCAGACCTCTTGTATTTGTCATCAAAGACCATGTGCATCAGAGATCTTTTCCATTTCTGAGATCTTCTTCATTTTCCTTCTTCAGAAATTTGAAGGTTGTAGGGATTCTGTAAAACCCACCCCTCAGTTACCTAGCAACAGCCAGGTATACCCCATCCCTCAATTACCCAGCAGTGGCCAGGTATGCTCCACCCCAGTGACCTGACACTATAAGAGGAGCTGCTTGATCCCTCCTCTCTCTCTTGCTCTTGTGCTCTTGCAGCCTTGCTCTCCCACCCCTACCCCTCCTCTTCCCTTCCCTTCCCCCTCTCGCTCCATGTGCTCAAGCAGGCCTCTACTACTCTACTCCTCTACTCCTCTACTCCTCTACTTCTCTCTGTCTCTCTGTCTCTCTATCTCTCTATCTCTGTCTCTGTCTCTCTCTCTGTCTCTGTCTCTCTGTCTCTCTGCCTCTACCACCCTCTTAACTCTCCCATGACCTGAATAAACTCTATTCTCTACTATACCATTGTGTGGCTGGTCCCTCAGGGGGAAGGAATTCCCAACATAGGCCCCACAGAGGCATCTCCCTTGCCCCCCACTCTCTTCGTCCTTCCCCTGGCATTGACATTGGTGCCAAAACCCGGGATGTCATCTTTTCGCAGCGTTGGTGCCCCGTGGCTTTTCCTTTCGGTGACTTTTCCTTTCATTGGTGCCCCGTCGTCTTTTCCTTACAAAGGTCTTATCATACAAATCTTTTACTTGCTTAGTTAGGGTCACACCTAGATATTTCATATTGTTTGTGACTATTGTGAAGTGTTTATCTTTTCCCTAATTAGAAAAGAGAAGAATATAAATCGGAAATAAAGAAGTCAAAATATCACAATTTGCTGAAATCAGTCTGGCAGTACCTCTGAAAATTGGACATAGTCCTACCTGAAGACCCAGTTATTCCACTTCTGGGCATGTACCCCAAAGATGCTACAAAAAACAATAAGGACACACACTCCACCAAGTTCAAAGCAGCCTTATTTACAATAGCCAGAACCTAAGAATGCATCCTTGTGGCAATCCTTGGTATTTAAAAATCATTAAGTTTAATCTTTACACACCAAGAAAACTTTGACTATTTCCATGTTACATTTTGTTTTATATGTACATTATGCTCATTGTAACTAGTAAGATTTCAATGCATACTATCAAACTTTAAAAAAACAATCAAGAACTTACAAAAATATATTCATATACTTTTATGCATAAATGCTTTAAAAATCTGTATATTTATCTCTGTTTTTTAAAATAAAGCTGTTTAATTACAAAAAGAAATTTAGGCTTATTAACACCTAAGTACCATCTTGTTTGACTATTGTATCTATTATTCTCTCATCTTTTAATCAATAAAAAATATTTTACATTGTTTATCTGCTTTATTTGACACACTTTTTCATAGGGAATTCAGGCTTTAAAATAAACAAATAGAAAACCTAAATCTAACCTAAACATATTAAAATCTGCTACTGAAGTCCAAAGACAAGTCCAAAAATATAGTAACTAGTTTATAAGACTAGTTTAACTAAGGCAACATATCTTCTATATAATTGTCTGTACATATTTTCAAAGTAACTATACAACTCATTCTGGAAGGTACATTTTGATGTGCTAAAGCATTCATAACATCAGCTTATGGTTAAATATTACATGGGACATTTTCCTGAAACAGAACAAGGACACCACAGTGTCTTTCTCATACCACTTGCAAACGTTAAAGTAAAGCTTATGCTTTGTCAGTGAAACATAAAGGAATGTGTGTCTGATAAAGTTCTTTAGCCATTGATTGTAGTTCACTGCAAGTATTAATTAGTTTATCATCCCCAGTGGACCCTAAAGATGTCAGTTTTGACCTGTTTCACCAGCATAAAACAACCTGAATCACAACAATATCTGCCATTGTTTTGTTTGCTAAATTAACATTAGATAGTTTATCAATATGTCTCTCTTTTCCAGTGGGGTAGTTTTGAAAAATAAACATAAACACACAGATTTTACCTTAAAGACAGTGCTTACAGTTCTCAGATTAGTTTGATAAGCAAATGCAGTGCTAAGAAATGCTTCACATGAATATGAAAACACAAATTTCATGCCTATGTTCATCAATATAATAATTTTATTATTATGGCCTTCAATAATTTAGTAACAATTTTTCTGACTTCAATAGTTTAATAAGTTAGTTTTCATGTGAGGAGTATTTATTCTTCATATCATAAAACTAAAATGACTTCAAAGACCAGCTCAATAATGTAAAGTAAGCAAGTCTATTTATAGAAGATAACATAAGCAATGTGTTTTATAATTAAATGGTTCATTGCATTTTAAAATGATTAGCATGAACAGAAATATATTTACATAAATTACATTGTTTCTTTCAAGCTATTATTAACTAGACCGTGCATTTCAATAGCTTACTGGGAAGTATAATGTATATTCAAGTAAATAAACAGCAAATCTTTAACTCCTTCCTTAGTAAATGTTTCATATTCTTTATTTATTATCTGAGAAATAGTGGCTCATAAATTATTCATAATATCAAGCCAGATCTGTTACATCAGGTGTCAGATTAAATGAAGAGGTAGAAAACGCTGAGTTTATATGAAGTATTCATTAAACTTGGTGAACTCATTAAAGTATGTTAATTAGGTAATAGACAAAGGAACTTGGTATTTGGTAGAGATTGGGCACTGTTAATACCTTGCTTTGTGCTAATACCTTGGCTGTGGTTTTACCCCTTAATGAGCACAAGGAAAAGCTGATTATTCCAAATGCAGAAAAAAAATCACATGTGTTACGTATTGGAAAAATTGCCCCAGGTGACAAAGGGAACAGCAGAGCAAAGGAACCAGCAATAGAACAAAAGAAGATACTGCAAAGCTTCTAATTTTTCCTTTATATGATTTTATGTCATGAAAACTCTACAGGTTAGTTTTGATATTAAAGGTTGATTTCATTGTTAGCAATGTTTGACTAATTTAGCTTCTTAATCTCTATTCACATTGTTGAGTAGTACTAAAATATCATTAATATGTAATACCTTTTCCTGTTTTATTATTTTAGAAAAGAGTTAACATTAAAATCTTTAAAACCTTAGGACTTTTGTGCTCACTTGAAGTAATTTTTTTCAAGCAGTATATTTCAATAAACGATTTTCCTATTAAAGAACAGCTTTTGAAAGACTTTGTTAAGGGATCTGTCTACACAGAGAGAGAGAGTAAGAGCAAGAGGAAGAGGGAGAGAGGGAGGGAGAGAGAGGAGGTTGTGCAACACACACTAATGCACCTGTACTGAAGAGCCAGCTGTCCAGACCCTCTCTAGTTTATGTAGCACTCTCCAAATCATGAGTGGACCACAATAGCTCAGGGGTAATATGAAAGCTTCCTCAAGCCAAAGGTTGCTGTTCTTGAAAACTTAAGTAAATGCTTTTTCTAGACATCTACCTTAATATCTTAATATTTCACCTTTTGGGAAAGTCATATCCTATATATTCAGTTCTTAACTGACGTCTCAAGAGCCCCAGAGGGTGAAATCCATAGTATAATATATTCTATTATTCTACATAAATTCACCTGGCTGCTTGTTTGTTGTATTCTCTTCTTTTTGTAAAAGTGGTTGCCATTCAAAGCACCATATAATTAATCAATGAAATGATTTCACTAAGCCTAAACTGTAAGTGTCCACCAAAAACATGACTCCGTTCACCTCCATGTCCACGCCAACCTTACCATCTGGCTTTGCCATCTTTACACTAGACAGCCTCTCTGATACTCAGCTCTGAAAACGAACAGATTTGCTAAAATAAAACAATGTTTTATGAAAAGTTTATGATTGTTTCATTTATCAGTTCAAAGGAGATCTATTCAATCTATGGGTGACACAGCACACATCCAAAGCTGCTGCTGATGGAGAAACGACCTGATCTTTCAACAATTACCCAATTACACTCCCATAATTCTACCTACTGAAGAAGTATATTCTTCAGAATTTAAAATAAATCACTTATTAAATGTTTTACAAATTTTTTTCTAGAAAAAAAAGATATAATTAAATAGAAGGGAGGAGTTCCTTGCCTTCTTATGTTGCCTCTCAAAGATTCAAAAATATTGAATATAAATATGCATTCACTGAGAATAACAATGTATACATATAAGTAAAGAATGTAAAATTCTGATCAACTAAAGAACTTTATCAACAAAAACAAAATGATATAGCATTCTCTAATGCTATAGAAACCAAATATATTTTTAAAATAGAAAGACAGAACTGAAGAGATGGTTCATCAGTGTTCAAATTGCTCTTTAAAAGGACTTGAGTCCACAGAATTCCCCACCTGGAGATCCATCCCATATACAGACACAAAACTCATTCACTATTGCAGATGCCAAGAAGTGCTTGCTGACAGGAGCCTGGTATAGCTGTCTCCTGAGAGGCTCTGCCAGAATCATACTGATACAGATGAAGATGCTTTCAGCTAACCATCAGACTGAGCATGGGACCCCCAATGGAGGAGTTAGAAAAAGGACTGAAAGAGCTGAAGGGGTTTGTAACCCTACAGGAAGAACAACAATATCAACCAACCAGACCCCCCAGAGCTCCCAGAGAGTAAACCACCAACCAAAGAGTACACATGGAGAGACCCATGGAGCTCTTATGTAACAAGAGAATGGACCTTGTCAGACATCAATGGGAGAAAAGATCCTTGATCCTGTGAAGGCTCAATGCCCCAGTGTAGGGGAATGCCAGGGCCATTAGGTAGAAGTGGGTGGAGCACCCTCACAGAAGCAGGGGGAGGGAGAATGGAATAGGGAGTTTCCAAAAGGAAAACCAGGAAAGAGATAACATTTGAAATGTAAATAAATAAAATATCCAATAAAAAAATAAACTTAAAAGAACTGGTTCAAGTTTCTTGCAACCAAGTTTGATAGTTGCCTACAATTCCAGCTCAGGAGAAACCAAAGCTCTCTTCTGACCTCCATGAGCACACATCAACACAAACACTCAAGTAAATATTTTGTTTAAAAATGGAAAACACAAAGACGAGAGTAAACACAGACACACTATGCTATTCCTGAGTGGGAAACTTAAATAAAAGTTTCCCACATATAAATATTATTCTCTTTAAAAATCCCTAATATTCTGTTCATGGTACTTTCTGACACATGTGAAAGCTTTCATTGGTTACAGACAAAAGAAAAAGGTACATGGAGATGCAACTCATTAAGAAAAGGATTTTTTTTATAATATGCCCATCCTGATTTAGTCATGGAATATGGCATTTTTAGAAGAGAAACAACTCCAGCACTTTTGGCCCTTGCAAGCCAGCTTGCTTTCCTGTCTCGGAAGCCCCCACATTGCTTGAATGCTATTCCTGAGTGGAAAATTTAAATAAAAAGGAGGGTCTTCAGAGGCACAAGGTCCCACAAGTCCAGAGCTTGGTAGGGTCTGGAACAACAGAAAATCTTCAGTATGCAGGTAGGGACCACAAAGATCCAGGACTCCTCCCAGACCCATTGGGTCCTGATTTTTTGGTGAAACAGAGGGCATGAAGATTATTCTTTAGGATCATTCCCTGCTCCCTACGCTCTTGCTTTTAACATCTTAAAATATATACCATATATCTAGGTGATAAAATTTGGTGTAGCAATATCATAGTTTCTAAATATGCAGACGGGGTGGTATTTACAACACATTACTGAACAGGAATCCATAACAGTTCTAGGTAGCTGTTATCTCTGGTCCACATTCAAAAAAAAATGTTTTTCATTAGTTTAGCCCTTTGATATAAAATACTCCATTTTACTTTTTATCAACATTAAACTTTAACCAAGGTTGAAATATCAGTGGTAAGACCAAGTGACTTTTAGGTATTTTAGGTACATTGACAGTCCAGACCAAATACATTCTATGCTACCCCTTTCATCATGTTAACTTTTGTCATAGGTCATTGAGATATTCAAAGTGACTACATATTTTATTAGAAAAATACCACTGCATTTAAAAATATCAAATGAAAAATCCAAATGCTATGGCTTTTATTTCTGCCTTACAGTTTTTAGTACAACCACCACTATCGAAAATATTTCCTAAATGAAGCCTAAATTTTCAGAAGTGTAATATAGGATCTCAATACAGAGAGCTTCTCAAGATGCACTTTAATGTTCCTTTGTTTCTTAAAAAAAAAATAAAAAAGCAAGTAGTGTTGAGGTTGGTCTTGCCATCTATCATAATGCTAAGTGCAGAGCCTCCAAGACCTGCTGTCTGCACTTAGATCTCAACTGGCTGAGACATAAAAATGTCTCTAGCCACAACTTCAGCTATACACAATCTGTAAATCTTGTCTGCTACAGAATCCTCAAAATTCATCATGCCATCCTGTCATGGGACATAAGTGAAGGTTTATTACAGTTTGTTTATTGATCAAACTAACTCTTTAAAAAGACAGTTGTCTTTCATCTACTCAAACAAGAAACAAAATTTCATTCTTAACTAATCTGTATACCTTGCATACTCCATACAAATATCTTTATAGAACTAAATATTGGCTATAAGGTTTATATATTACAGAATAAAATACCAAAAGGACATCCTTGACAAGATTCACCCTCCAGCATGCTGAAATGGCCTGTTTTTCCAGCTCCCTGCCTGACCCTGCCTCATCTGATACTGTTTCTAGAGACTTATTTCAAGAACAACTTCAGAAAGGGCTGCTAATCCCTATGACCTCAGTTCATCCACCCTTTCAGACTGTTCCAGTCAAGACTTCAGTTAAACCCTGAACATTCTCAACACACAAATATTAACAACAAATAATGCCAAGTAGCTATATTTTGACTTAACCACTTTTCCAATTTTCTTTTGGGCCCCAAACAGACATTGTTCAACCTAATTTAGCAGAAAACAAATATAAGACCATCTTCCCAATCCCTTAAGTTGAGATAGATGGTTTTGATCATTTTATAAATTATAGATACTAACAGGATAATTTAAAAATAATTATAGTCTTAGGCCCAAGGTGCATATGCAGCTGAGGACAGCATTTTTGGACACCAATGAGAGGAAAGGCCTTTGATCCAGTGAAGGCTTGTTTTCCCAGTGTAGGGGAATGTCAAAGTACTGAGGTGGGAGAGGGTGGTTGGGAGAAGGAGCACCTTCATGGAGGAAATGGGAGAGGAAGGGGGAATGGGATTGTGGAAAAGGGATAACAACTGAAATGTAAATACAGAGAATTTTCAATAAAAATAATTGGGGGGGAAGGGGGCCATATAATAAAATTATAAGAAATTAGACAAATATGGATTAGTTATTAAATCTACTCTTAAAAACATTTATGACCATAATATTACATTGATAGAGCTCTTTATATTTTGTGGAAATTGAGCTTATATTTTGTTACATTTATATAAAATTTGGAATATTGATACAGGATTAAGGTTTTTATGGATATAAACTTTGTATATTGATACAAAATTTAAATTTAATTTTATTAGTCTTAGATAGGCATTGTGCCTATACAACTTTTTTTTAAAACTTTATTTTACAAAACAAAGATAAAAGGAAAAAAATAAACATTTTTGCATAAATGTATTCAACTACATTTTTGTCAGTGCTTGGCTTTTTTTTTTTTTTTTCTTTTTCTATACAACTTTTTTAAGAATACAAGGCTGAGAACCAGTCCTTTTAATATCTGCTATTACAAACTATTTAGAATTAAAATATAATGTTTTCAAGTTTATTCAAAAGTGAATAGTTAAAAAAATATTTAACAATGTTTAACAATTCAGTTCTGCTATATATAGAGAGAGAGATAGTCTTCAAGCATCAATGATCCACAGAATATAACATTTAAGGTTATTTCATTATTAAAAGGTCTTTTGTCTAAGAGATATGTCTACTTCTGACAGTACCCCCATTCTACTTCACAAAAGGTGATAAGCATCGATACCTCCATGTAAAGTTCCCTCAATTGCAACAACTAGTCACTGGACAAGAAATGCTCTAATTTTATCTGCAGACAGAATGTTGTCCAAAAAGGACAAATAAATTTAAGACAGTTGACTGCTAAGCCCTGCCAAGCCAGGATAAGCTAGTCTTTAATAATTCCTGCTTCACTTAAGATCTTTCAGATGTTCTAGGCCAGAATGCTGAAGATAGATACTCCAACTTCATAGAAAATATTGGGGACTCTCAAGAGAGTCAGCTATTTATGCCAATTGTTCCAATTTTAGAAGCTGTGTTCCTGCACTTTCTACATACTCAAATATTTATTCCTTTTCAAATCTCTGATGAGATTAACGACTAGTTAGTTATTCTCACAATTAAACTTAAGTTTTTTAATATTAAAGAAAATGTTCTGGATTTTAAAAGATGGTTTTAATTTGACTATTTCCTTGTTATGTTTTGTTTTATATGCATTTTATGCTCATTGTAAATAGTAAGATTTCAATGCATACTATCAAACCTTTAAAAAAATCAAGTACTGATAAAAATATATTCATATAGTGTTATGCAAAAATGCAAAGATCTCCACATTAAACCAGGTACACTGAAACTATTAGAAGAGGAAGTAGGGAAAACCTTAGAACTCATAGGCACAGGGGAAATTTTCCTGAACAGAACACCAATGATTTGTGCTCTAAGATCAAAGATCAGGAAATGGGACTTAATGAGATTGCAAAGTTTCTGTAAGGCTAAGGGTACTGTCGAGAAAACAAAACAGCAGCCAACATATAGGAAAAAGATCTTTACCAATTCTACATCTGAGAGAGGTCTAATATACAATATATACAAAGAACTCAAGAAGTTAGACTCCAGAGAATCAAATCCTATTTAAAAATGGAATACAGAGCTAAACAAAAAATTCTCAATTGAGGAATAATCGAATGGGTGAGAAGCATCTAAGGAAATGCTCGACATCCCTAGTCATCAGGAAAATACAAATCAAAACAACCCCGAGATTCCACCTCACACCAGTCAGAATGGCTAAGATCAAAAGCCCAAATTCTTTCTGATTGATAAATAAAGATGCCATCAGCCAAAAGTTGGGCAGAAGAGACATGGGCTGGGTTTAGGTTTCCCAGATTTGGGACCAGAGGTGAACCACTAGGAAAGAAAGAAGGTACAGGAGAAGGAAGGAGAAGCTGCTATAGGTTAGGAGTTAAAAAAAAAAAAAAGTCCCTGAGGGCTGGCCAATTGGAGTTAAAAGCAACTCAGATTAAACATAGCAAGTAATAACTCAGGGTTATCTGCAGAAAAGTCGAATCTAATAACATAGAGGGTAAGCATCTGCTCAGCTATGTGCTGTTGAAGGATTATTGTAAATATAAAGATTATGTATGTCTTTTATCCAAGAACTAGTTGGGCTAAGGCAGAGTAGAAACCCTAGGTTTAAATTAAATAATTTCAACAGCAAAGTAGAAAACAAATTTTACAAACAATCTGTTACTAGAACTTCATGCAACCACAAAATATTAAACTCAACAATCTATAAAAACATAATGGCCTTTTATCATACCAAATTCTGTTTAAAAACAGCACAGACTTTTAAAAGATTACGTTATCAGCACCTCTGAAAATGATGAAACGAACAAATTTTTTAAATGCACAGATTAAGCAAATTTTTATTAATACTCCAACCTAGTAATAGCACACAAATCATGAAAATATTCTGAAATAATATACTACATCCCCCTAAGTATCATTTCCTCAAGAACAGAACTGGGAACTTCTAACATAATACTATCATTTTTCATCTAATTTGCAAAAGTAATCTAGTGTGATATCTAATGGGGCTTCCACAAGGACACACAACTGGACAAGTAAGACAATACACTCTACCCAAATGTCAGGTTCATGACTGTCTTTGCTCTCACTTGGAAACCAAAGAGAAACAGGTTGACAATGACCATCATCAAACACTTCTCTTTTATCAATATATAACTCAAAACAAAACTAATCTCCCTCCAGAAATTTAGGAATTTAAGACACATAGAACAAGGTCATCAACTTGGAGACCAATAGGTGACTATTACTGGTTTAATTTCTGGCTAAAATAGAAAAGGCAACAGCAAAATCTTCTAGAACATTGTTTGCTTAAAGTCTTCAGGTAAACAACTGAATATTTTTAATATTTTACTTATTATTTATTATTTTATGTGTATGAATGTTTGCCAGCATGTATATCCATGCAACAAGTGATATATGCAGTACCCACTGAGGTCAGGAGAGAATATAAGGCCCCCTGCAACTGAAGTTACAAACAGTTGTGAGCTCTGATGTGGGTGCTCACAATCAAACCTTGTTCCTCTGGAAAAGCAGCCTTTGAGCCTTCTCTCCAGTCTCCCAAAAACTTTTAAATAAGTATATAAAAAACTTAAACATCTTATTATGGTCAAGACTAAATGTATTTATTTCACTTACACACATACACACACACACACACACACACACACACACATATCCAAGTAGCAAACTCTTAAAAAAAAGTTTAATTATTCCTGGTCAAAATGACTCAGGACCTACCAGTAAATTAAAGACATGTAAAAAGTATCGTAGTTAGTTTTTAATGCCACTATTGTTATTATATTGTTTTATAAACAAGCAACCTATTCTTTTTTCTTTTTTATTAATTTATTTTTAAAAATTTTACATTTCAAATGTTATCCCTCTCACACTCCCATCCCCCTTCCCCTACTTCTATAAATATGCTCCCCCTCCCACCCACCCACTCCCACCTCCCCACCCTGGCATTCCCCTACACTGCATAAATGAGCCTTCACAGGACCAAGGGCTTCTCCTACTGATGCCAGATCTGCTACATATGGGGCTAGAACCATGGGTCCCTCCATGTGTGTGTACACTTTGGTTGGTGGCTTCCCAACACATTCTTAAAGAAAATAATAATTTCTAGGTATGGAAATTATAGGCAAATGTCTTTAAATACTCATTAGAGGTAAAACTTTTTAATAGAAACTCATTATAACAAATTATACTTCTAAGGAAATCGGAAGACCTCTAGTGCGTCTTTCACAAAACAATGAATAAAAAGATATTGTTGCTCAGGACCATTTTTTTAAAATTAAATTCCTAAGCAATATATTTTCCTTGATTAAAAAAGATCTGTGAATCAATTTAAGAAAATCTACTCAAGTGATAAACAACAAGAGAACCTTGGTGATTTCTTTGTTTGTTTTAGAGTTTCAGGAAGTTATGATTTGAAATGTGTACACATCACTTAGTCTAATAATATTTAGGTAAAAATAGTATATATAAACTTAATAGTCCATACAGCTATGACAGTATTCACTTTAAAATAATGTTTAGTGAATAGATCATACCTATAAAACATATTTTCATGGAATACTAAAATTTTGGCTGATTAAAACTCAGGGTTTATAAAGATGGCTTAGTGAGTTAGGGCTCATGCTGCTATGCCTGGTGACCTGGGTTGGTTCCCTGAGACACACATGGTAGAAGGGAAAAAGCAACTCCAATGGTCCTCTAACCCATACCCACAAACATACATATGCATGTATAAGTACATACACAAGTAATAATTAAATGTTATTTAAAGATTTTTTAAGTATCAGATACAATGGCTTCATGTTTGCATTATAAATACTACAAGGCTAACAAAAATTTCATTGCCTAAAGTAAGTTTTAATATTACTAAGTATTTATTTATAATTAAAACCATACTTTGTTCCTGATAGGTTAAGTTCTGTAATTTTTACTGCCTACCCAATTTTTTGATAAATATGTTAACTATGCAGTTTGAGTAATACAATTTAAAATATAGGAATGGAACCAGCAAATGTCTAGAAGTATTAATATATTTCTCAGATATCTAGATGTAAGCATTACCAAAAAGTAAAACATATTTTCAGAAGAAAATATCATATGGTAAAATTCCAAAAGGTACACTCAAAAATAAAACTGAAGATTTCTACATTTAATCTGCTCAAAAGACAGACTCCTGTTTATTCTGTTTCATCAACATTGTCATTAAACATAATTCTTATCATTCCTTTCCATGAAAGTAACATTGCATCCGAAAAACAACAGATTAAATTGAAAATCCCTAATCAGCAGCAGTGAGAGAAAGAAATTATATGTTTAAAATTGTTAAGGCTACCATTTTACATTGACAGCATATGACCTGGCATGTTCGTAAAGCTTATTCATATAATCAAGCCTCGGTCTAAATTAAATGCAATAGGAAAAGAACCTCATTATTTAGCAAACACACAATGTCCTTTTGTCCCTTACAACTGCATGCTGCTTTGGCAAAATATGGGATGATGTGGAGAAAAGAGTAGACACAACATTCTGTACTGGTTCCTACTGAAACTTCATTAACACACAACTGCAAATCAAACATGCTCAAAATAAGGGGCAGAACAAAACCAGAGGAGTAAGAAGAGAAGACATTCTATCAAAGCACTAGAATGCCAGGTAGTTCCATATTCTTGCATTTTTTTTATTTTATTGCAATAAAAAAGCACAGAGCATACGCTCCACCCATTTAAAACACATGATCCAGTGTTCACTCACGTGCTCACTCTCACTGGCTGCACAACCATCAGTACAACTGACTTAAAAACATTTCATCCCCAGAGGCTGAAAAGAAGGGTCTATGAAAGCCAGACAGTAGGGAGAAGTGACCGAATTGATGGCTTCATATCCTTTGACTCAAGTTCTGGTAAGCAAAAAAGGAGCAACGGCAATAGCTTGTATTCTTGGAGAAGTAGAAGGGACCTATTTGACAACACTACCAACCCACCAACAATTCACAGTGAAATTTTGCACACACAGAATGAAACTTTGTTTTTTCATGTTTCTTTCTTTCTTTTTTTTTTTTTTTTTTTTTTTTTTTTGGTTTGATTGATTTTTTTTTAACATTTAGGAAAGTCTTTGTCCCCTGTATAGGTGAAATCTATTTAAATTTGTATATGCATATATACAAATTGATCAGTGACTATGAAGTAGATTCTAAATGTCAGCATGTATAAAAAGAGGACTAGTGTTTATCAGAAGCACTGTATATGCTGTCTATGACAGACTCTTTGCACATGGTATCATATTTAATTTTAATTACTCTATAAGAGGAATTGTTAGATCTTTATTTTGGGACTAAGAAACTTGTATTTAGGTAGATTGAGCTAAGAGATAAAAGGGGAAAATGAAGAACCAAAATTTATACTCATATATACTGAGATCCTATAACATCTCACAGTAGCCATACATTATATAATCCTAGCACTCAGAGACTGAGGCAAGAGAATTGCAAGTTGAAAGTTTTTGTAAGGTAAGGCAGTCTATAGATCTTTTCTTCAATCTCTGCTCCTCTATTTGACCTTGTATTTCCTCCCTTGTTTTGTTCTTCCTTCTAAGAAGGAGTGAGGCATCCCCATTCTGGTCTTCCTTCTTTTTGAGCTTCATAACTTCTATGCAGCCACCAAACTCAAGCACTATTGCTGATGCCAAGAAGAGTTTACTGGCAGGAACTAGATATGGATGCCTCCTCAGAGGCTCTGCCAGTGTTATACAGATTCAGTTGAGGATGCTTGCAGCTAACCATCAGACTGAACACGGGAACCCCAGTGAAAGGGCTAAAGAAAGGACTGAAAGAGCTGAAAGGTTTGTAACCTCACAGGAAGAACAACACCATCAACCAGCCAAGGCATCGAGGTGGCCAGAGTGATTGGGAGAGGGAGCACCTACATGGGAGAAAGTGGAGGGAAGGAGGAGTGGAGGAGGGGAGGAAGTTTATAACATCCGAAATGTAAATACAGAGACTATCCCTTAAATTTGAAAAAATAAATAAATGAACTGCACAGGTTCGTTTGACTAAAAAATCAAAACAAAACAAAAATGTCTTCTTAAACTACATACTATGGCCCTATCTCCAAGTACCTAAGCGTCGGGTTGGAACTCAGTGATAGAGAACTTGACTAGAATTTTCAGAACACTGATGTTAATTTCCAAGCACTGAAAAAAAGGGATATACACATGCTGCTTATTGTGCGCATTTAATGAAATCAAGTGTCCACCTTATCTATCCTGAAACAACCTGGCAAGGTAGTAATATTAATGTTATTTCTACTGAAGCTTATAAAAGTACCAAAAGGTTCACTTGTCACTCAGTGGGTGTTACAGATTCTATCATGCCTAAGTGTGTTGCTGTGATCAATAAATAAATAAATGAACCGTAATCAAAAGCAACACAGGGGAGGAAAAAGTCTTATGGGTTTAAAATCCCTTTGTGATAATCCATAACTTCAGACAAGTCACAACCATTGTCATAGCTGGTCACAATCCATTCACAGTAAAGAATAAAGAGAAACAAATGCACCATACCTGCTTGCTCTCACCTTGTTTTCTCCTGTGTTTCTGACCTAGAGAACAATGCTTTCCAAAATAGAGGTGGTGGGGCAGGAGGGAGTGGGGTTTCTTCCTACTTTATTTAACAATCAACAGTCTCCTGCAAACACACCCACAGGCTTACCTAATCAAGGCAATTCCTCCCTACCATTCTCTTGTCATTTGAGTGCAGTGGCACTTACCTTTAAATCCCAACAATCCAAAGACAGGGGGATCTGTGAGTTCAAGGCCAGCCTGACATAGTGATACCCATCTCCAAAGAAAAGGAGGAAGGGAAAGGAAAGGGGTAAAGGAGAAAGGGAAGGAGAGAGTGGGAGAAGGCAAAGATAGAGGAGAGAGGAAAGAAGGGAGAGAAAGAGAAAGAGGAGAGGGTGAGAGAGAGGAGAAGAGGGAGAGGGAGAGACTAGATTCTTGGTATTTTGATTCCTAGTCTTTTATTTTCATAGCATTGTACTCTGCAATGCTTCAGACGTAAACCAAGAATAGAACTTCTTTTTAAGAAATAAAAGCACCAAATAAGTAACTCTGATTGTAGCTGTCTTTTAACAGTGATGAAGTAACATTCTCTACAATATTAGCTACTTCTACCAGTTAATCCAGTCTTTACTCCCAGTCCATATGTAGTTTATTTATTTGTGAATTAGTTTGTTTTTAATCCAGAAGAAGGTAAGTGAAATCCAATGGTACACTGTCACCTGGAAAATCTATTGGTACAACCTTTCACTTTTATTATTCCGTTCCTCCTTAGCTTCCTCAAAAATGACATACAAACAAACTACCTGTTTTCTACTCTACTTGAGCTATAATGCACAATGCTAATTCTTGTTCTACCCATAGCTTTTGTAAACATTTCTCTCTCCTATTCACTACATTTTTCTTCTAACTCCTCTTTCAGACTTCTTAAACCTTGTTCATCCTTATAGGTAGTAAAATTGATCTGCTCTGATGCTTGAACCTGGAAACTTCACAGATACCTGGAATATATATTAATGTAATATAAAGTTAAAACATCTCCAATATTTTTTCTCACCCTTAAAAGGAAAGAAGAAAGGCAAACGGGATGTTTTTCAAAGTGGGTTAGAAGATATTTAAAATGCTTGGTAGTTCCCTGAGGACCAGATGCTTCCCTATTATACCTGCATCAGACCAGTGTCCCTTCCTGACCTGTGTGTGTCCATCTGGCCTCCTCCTCACTCACCCCCCATCACGAGTCCACAGCATACAGAAGAACCATGACAAACAGGTTGGAAACACCCTCATAGCTTCTTTCTCTTAAACTATCTTCCACTAACTCCCTCTCAATGTGACCATTAGTAGAACCGCTGTTTCCTCAGAAGACGGGTGTGTGATCACATCAAACCTTGTTAAAGTCTAAGTGGGACTATGGAACTCAAGAGAAAACAGAGAACAGTCATGTGACAATAACCAAGATAATTATATTTAAAGGTTTTTCTTTCTAGAAGCTAATAAGCAGGGTCTCCAAAATGCCAACATTGTCATTTTCCTCACCTTGTTTATTGCATTTACGCCTATAACAATTATTAAATATGAAAAGTAAAGCTACATTTTGGTAACTAAATACTACTTTTTTAGAATGTATCATGAAATGTACATTCTAGTTCCAATCTTCATGGATGACTGCTGCCAAAGAGAAGATGAAATGTCAACCTGAACAACTTAGATAAGGACTTGAATTTTAACTCTTCTTAGAAACAACCTAATTACTATAATATTTTATAACAGTTAACATATCATGTTTTAGAGAAATGTTAGTAGTATCTGAGTCATGGCCAGGGTGTCTATAGGTTCCTTGATTCTATAGGCTATTGCCACTGTTCTTTGTTGTCCTCCAGAAGTTAATTATAAGACCTATGGATGAAAATGCACATACTTGACTCATGGACATGAAGATAGCAGACTAGTAATGACCTGGAAGCACCATCTCTACCTTTTCTAGTTTGGGGAAGCAAAATGCTACATAATAGGGAGTCGGGTATTAACAGCACTATGGTAGAGGTTGGCCTGGCAAAATAGAACCACTGGTGCGAATGCTATGGGAATAACCAGCTGCTTTCTGAAAGGACTAAAGCCTACTCCAAAAGACAGGCTTAATAATGGAGCTAAAAGGCAAGGTAGAATAGGCCCTTGGGAATAACCTACTACAATTATTCTGCTAAACGGATACCATATTAAACCTTATGAGTACTTGACTTTATACACATGAATTATGGCATCTCTCAACCCTCACCAGAAAACTTCATCATGCAGTAGATGACAAATTAACACAGAGACCCACACAGCTAATGGATATGTAGAGAATAAGAGACTGTCAAATGTTCAGCCATAAATGGGACATGTATATAGCACTCTGTCATCCCAAGACTCAAGGATCATTATGGAAGAGAGCATCGAAAGACTTTATATCCAAAGATTAATAAGTGACTATAGCAAAATAGTGTTTCCAGGGCAGTTACACACATAGTTATGACAGCATGTACTAAACCTAAATGATATCAAGCCAAATAAAATTCCACCTTACATAAGGCGTGGGACCAAAAGAATCCTATAGCTAAGGGACACAAGTATTTTCTAGGAGGAGAGTCAAATTTTCTTCAGGACTGCAAGCCCTACAGGCTTCAGCAGATAACCTACACCATGTACATACCAGTAGTATTGAACAGCTTCAATGGGAGCTTTTAAAGGAACATACAATTGAGAGGGAATTTGGTTCAATATAATAGAAAAGTGATCAGAAAAATGCTAGGGGCTTAGATAGGAAGGGAGCAGGGGAATTCAGGCATTTTCATTTTTAAAATGTTATTAATATGAAATATATTTATAAAATTTATCAATAAAATTATTAACTCGGTCTTAAAGTACTACCCCAAACAGGTCAACCTAAGGCTTTATTAAGTTAATATCTATATAGACATAATTTAAGTTACTATCTATGTAGAACAATATCTTTATAAACTGGGATTTTAAAAAGTTAATAACTGAAAAAATGATGAATTAGACTAAATCACACTAAAACTCTTTAAAGAAATTAGTAAAATAAACCTGAAAATATAACATATACTTAATAAGGTACTTTCTATAAACAAAAGTATACTGTTAAAGTTATACAAAATAATTAACAAGAAATCCTCAGGGAAAAAAAGCCAAAACACTTGGAATTATACTCCAAGGAAATATAAATTCAGTCATATAACCGTTCTTCAATCTGTTGGGTTAGGAAAATCAATTGTTAATATCATCATTCTTGGGAAAGGAATATGGCAGAGAATAACTAAGATATAAAAACTGGCCCAGAAAATCTGGAGGTCAGTTTTCAGAACACCTAGTAAAGATTTTTTTATTCAGTTAAGCATATTAGTATCCACTCCAGAGAATACACAGACTTTTTCATGGTAGCACTATTTATAAAAACAAAAAAATCAAAAGCAACTCATTTAAATACTCATTAAGGAAATAAATATGCAGCAGAAAAATAAGGTAGGTCAAACATAAACATGAATAAATCTCTAAACATTTTACCTAAGTTAAAAAAAATAGTAGTATACTGTCATGTAAGGGACTTTTACATTATGTGTTATCTATGAGAGCTTGTGAGGGAGGTCTGGAAGCTCACTTACCAAATCTATGACAGTGACTAATTCAGGGCACTGCAGAGCAGGCCATATCCATGGTAACCATCAAGAAATGTTCATCTCTATAGGTATATATAAGTATTGAAATATGATACATAAATATATATATATATTAAAGATCACTTAATGATGATTCTCAATTATTGACCTTGTAGTATTAACAGTACTCCAATAATTATCATATTAACTTTTTCAATGTCCCAAACAAGTAATTATTACACTTCTACATGAAACTAGAATCCATTAAACCAAATTCTTAGCACACAAGAACATACACTGTGTATTTCCAGAAATATTTTAATAATTGGTAAGTTATCGAGTAAATTATAACATGAGACAGCTGTCTTTGAAAAGAATAGTTTTATGTTCAACTGGAGAAAACGTGGTAATTTATCTTTTAAGAGAAGCAGCAGAAAGTTAACCGAACTCAGAGTCAAGACATCTTAAGGAATTCTAGTCCTAACTTTGCCAATAACTTGTTAGATCATGGTCAGATAACTAAGCCTGAACTTACCATTATTTTTCTGAAGATAACACTGCCTGTCCTGATTATTTCACAGAGAGGAGAGGCAGAAATACAGTCATGTGTGTTTGCTACACTACTGGCAAAGAACTCTGACGGAGGTTTCACAAGCCAGCCAGCACGTTGCTGAGCACTCAGCACGGTGACGCTGCAGCTAGCACTGCTAGTGAAACAGTGCCCACACTCACTTCCTGCTCCAAACTTGCCTGAGCTATGTGACAACTGAATGACAGTAAGATTTGCAATTAATGAAAACGAGAAAGATAAACCACCTATATTCAATTTTTGGAAACTAAACCTACAGGAAAAAAATATTTTAAAGAAAAAAACTAAAGATTTCAAAAAGCATGATATTTTTTATTTTTAATCTAAGAAAACCCATCTCTGTTTTACTCAATAAGAAAATATACCTGCCCCCCCCCAAGCACACTCTTTAACCTTACTGTGCTTCCAGCACCACAAAGCAGTCTGTTACTAAACAGATGAATTTATACATTCCAACCTAGCTTTGAATTTAACTTCAAATTGGGGCAACTATTCCTATCACTTAGAACAGATGAATTGTTTTATGGTAAATGTTCTAATAAACCATAACATACAAAGTTACATTTTTGCTAGGCTTACATGCATACAGTACAACTTGAACACTGGCTTGGACATATCACCTTGATTATCACTTAACGTTTCAAGTTCTTTGTGTTTAACCTCCTAAAATTTGGAAATCAAAATAAATATATCCCTTCATAATTTGCTTTGGTAGACTGAAACACCAAAAATTGTGTTCATGTGTGTGCAGAATTGTGGCATCACTAAACACAATGAACATGCTACCTGTGTACTTAGAGTATCTGACCAATGACCTAGTTTCAAAAATAAATATGAGAAGCTTGATTTCTCTAGTATGAAAGAATTTGTCACAACAAATTCTGTTAACAATTTGACGTTAAGAACACCTTTTATAATCATTCCAGAAAAAGAAAAGGTAGATTTTTTAAATGCCTTCTCTAAGATCTCTCAGAATAAAGAATATGACAATCCCACAAGAACAGTACCTATTACAGAGCTATGAATAAATGAAGAAGCTTTTTAAAAGTATGTTCTCATAGAACTCTTCCTACCAAAGACAATGAAAATTCAAGAAATAATACAGATGAAACTTCATGTAAAGAAGAATTTTAAGGAATATGAAATGTTTTTATATTTCAGTAGCTAAGCTTCCCAGGAGTACTTGTTATATATGAAAGATAAAATATTTGCAGTGTTAATTATAAGAAATAATAATTCTCTTATTTCTTATAAGTTCTTAGTGAGATAACCCATATGCAAAAGGGCAAATATGGTAGCTGTTGGCATTTAAGCCTTTGATACGTGTGCTACAATCTGTAGAACCACAAAGATAAAGCATAGATTAAATACTGGGGGGGAGGGGGATCATTCAGGAAAAGGACATAGAATCTATAGTTATGGAGTAGGGGAAGACTAGAACAGGAGAATTAAACAGAGAGAGGCTCGGAAGAGGGACATAAGAGAGAAAATAACATGAAGGGGCAGCTAACACTAAGGGCTGTTACACTAGTCACTTGGAAACCTATTACAGAAAAAAAATTATTTTTCTTAAATTTTTATTGGATATTCTCTGTATTTACATTTCAGATGTTATCCCCTTTCCCCCCAATCCCATCCTCCCTCCCCCTCCCACTGCCTCCATGAAGGTGCTCCCTCTCCCAATCACCCTCTCCCACCTCAGCACCTTGATGCTCCCCAACACTGGGAATACCAGCCTTCACTGGACCAAAGGCCTCTCCTCCCATTGATGCCAGAGAATGCTCTCCTCTACTGCATATGCACCTGGGGCCATGGGTGTCTCCATGCAAACTCATTAGTTTGTGTTTTACTTCATGGGAGCTGTGGTGGGTTTGGTTAGTTGATAATTTTGTTCTTCTCATGGGGTTGCAGACCCTTTCAGCTCCTTCAGTCCTTTCTCTAGCTCTTTTTAAAATTATATGTAGATATGTATATATCTGGAATTTAAATGGAATCACCAAATAACAAATGAGGTAAAGCCTCATAACACCTTTGCTGCCAGAAATAGTTTACATAAAATTGAGCTGTTGGCCAAAGGGGCCCAGGAAACATCAGAACAGCTTGGTTGTTGGCACAGCTATTCTTTGTTCTAAAATAAATAAATGATGGTAATCTTCTATTGCTGAAGCCAACTCTTACATGTTGCACTGAACACAGAGAAACCATGTTGGTGCCTAACTAAATCCTTCACCACTCCTGACTAGAGTTCATGGAACATTCCTTTCATGCTACCAGAAAAGAAAGGTAAACAAACACACAGCTATAAACCTTTCCCTCTACAGTGCTGACCTGCCTGCCTGCCTGTGTAATAATGACACAAACATTGTGGAAGTCACCAGCCATTATCTGATCAGTTTTAAAGACTCCATGAAATTGAGTCCATATTCAACACTGCCCAGGTGGCCAACCCTGAGGCTGCATAGGCCACGGACCTAGGAGAGAACCAAATTATATTGTTCTGCTAAAGAAATTTAGCAATAAGATAAGTCCTCACTGGGTGGTGGTGAAGCATGCCAGAGGCAGGCGGATCTCTATGCTCACAAACACCCTGGTCTCTGTACAGAGTGAGTTCCAGGATAACCAGGACTACACAGAGAAACCCTGTCTCAAAAAAACAAGACAAAACAAGTCAGAACTAAAAGGTTCCTAATTACATTCTGCTATATCCACAGACCAGTGTTTTATTTGGCCATTATCAAAGAAGCTTCATCCCATAGGATATTGGAACTAATACTGAGCCCCACAGTTTGACAATGTGCTAAGAAAGAGAGATCTTGGAACGCTTAGTCCTCAGTGGGATACCTTCAGCAAACTCCTTCCGGGAGATAAGTAGAAGAAGATGTGGAAAAATTATAAGAGCAAGAAGGAATGTGAGATACCAAGGAAACTGTTTTCTAGAGACAACAGGAATAACACACAAATGAAAGGACGAAGACCTGCACAGGTCCAAGACAGATAAGGTCCCACCACTGTGAGGGTTAGAAGGCCTCCATCTCTAACCCAGAGGGTATCTCCAACTATTTTCAATTGTTTGCAAAGGAAAAATTAGTTTTCTCCAATGGAATCTCACTAAGTCTGCAAAGCACACTTAAGAGCAGGCCCCATGCCCAGCAGTGGATGGCCAATGTAAAATTAGCTCACTGGTGGTTTTGGAGCCAGCCTTAAATGGATTCACTCCTCAAGGTCTAAACAAAGTACACTAAACTAGCACTATGATTTGTAGCCTTACTTGGCTACATCTTGAATCTGACTCTGGAGCTCATGCTTATGAGAGCTTAATAAATGTATCTATTTAGTTGAATATTATAAATAAACCAAAATATAGTACAAACTCACACAAAGACATGAACTCATACTAGAAGGTATAAATCTTTGGTGTAACTGCTGAATTTTGCATGTTTCCTATATGTATAGAATTTTAATTTTTTCAAGTACTTCCAAGCATAATTTATTTGAAGCTGAAGTATCATATGCAAACTGAAACATGCTGTCATGTTTTTCCTGGTCTATTTCCTTTCCTTCATCCTCACATAGATGCTTACTAACATTAGGAGGGTATCATATAATGCAGATCCTTAAAGGGAACATGTACTAGGATGTTCTAAACACATATACGAAGCATGTAATAAATGCTCAGTGCTTATTACTTTGACTGGCTCTTGGACTTAAATTATTTTACTCAGTTTCCAACAGCATTCAATCAACATAAAAAATTCTTTGAAAATGTTTTTTAAAAACCATACTTTCTTGAAAATTTGATAGTCCAAACAATATAAGGTGTTTTCTTGCACAGACCTTATCCAATGTAACCAAAGATGAACTCTTAGAACACGATTCACATAATTTAAACTATTATAACTTTTTAAAAAATAAATAAAACGTTAGAAAGTAAAATTAACATCACAAGCTTATATTAAAATGGATGGAAACAAGTTGAGAGTAATAAAAATCACATTTCTTTCTTTTTAGATATTCTTTTTAAGTTTTTAATCTCATATTAGAAAAATATTATAAGTTTATAATATGCAAAATGTTACTATGTTATCTGTAATTCTTTGTTGTTGTTTGAGGCAGGGTCTACTTATGTAGCCCTGGCTGGCCTGGAACTCACTCTATAGATCAGGCTGCTGGCCATCAGCTCACAAAGATCCTCCTGCCTCTACCCCTCAAGTGCTGCTTTAAAGGCATATGACACCATAGCTGTCTTATAATTGTAAATCTTAACAAAATTCCTACTAAACCACTTTGTAAACATATTAGAAATTCCCCAGATCCTTTCCATACATAGATGCTAATAAATAAGGTATTCATACCTGGTCTAATAGGTTTTTAAGAGAATTTATGTACGAATAGAGTACAACTATTCAACCTTTAAGAATGAAAGATAATTCCTTCCAATACTCAATTGCTTCTGGTTATTTAGTATTACTTTAGAATTGTTGTTTCTCATCACTTGCTATTGGAGGCATTAGGCAAATGAAGATCCATTGCTTCTCATTTTACTCTCAGTTTTATATATATGTGTGTGTGTGTGTGTGTGTGTGTGTGTGTGTTTATATGAATATATTGTTTCCAAATAGATTTTTCAAGAAACCTTAGTGTTACTTAAAAAGCCCAGTGCTAGATATGAGACTCTCTCACCTCAAGTTAGTTAGAAAATTTTCTAAAGGCCCTGCAAAACCATATAAGAGTTGCTCAATGCTCTTGGTTGCCTACAAAAACTTGATGGCATGATCCCCTGCTGAAGGCACACACACTTTAATCAAGAACATAGAGAAATCAAAATGGTACTGACCAAAAAGGCTCCTCTGTGTTTACTAGTCTTCATAGTAGTGGATGATGTTATATGGGCACCTAGGACAAAATGTGATCCAGGTGTGAACCTCTCTCAAACCACAGTAATAACTGGCATAGCAAGGTATGCCCATGGATTCAGTAGTGGTACCAATGTTACAGAAGTAACCAACCGCTTTCTGATTGGATTTAAGACTTGGTCCACAAGAAGAAGCACTTTCCTGGTACTTTAAATCTGGCCAAATATCCATAGTTGTAGAGCTCACAGATTCCAGGGTGAACCTAATACTATTCTTTTACTAAATAGGTTTAATTTAACAGTTTTCTTCCTCTTAATTTGTATCTTTCTAACCATATACTACTGCAGCTCTCAGACCACAAGTCCAGGATCTCCTGACCAGAGAATGGAGTCACTCACACAGACTGGATCTTCCCACCTTAAGATAATCAAGCCAAGCCTCCTAGAGTCATGCCTTCAGGGCAGCCTATCTAGACAATACATTGAGAGTCTCTGTCCAGATTATTCTAGATTTTGTTGACAATTAAAACTATCACATTGTAATCATAGTACTTTCTGCAACCATCAAGTTGTGGAGTCAGTCTAAATGCCCATTAATAGACAAATGAATAATTTGAAGTATCTACATAGAGTAGAGTACATTAAAGAGCCAATGAAAAAATAAAATAGGATGATGACAGGCTTTAGATATTCTCCTTGACTCTGTATAAAGGGTACAATACATATGTGGTTCAATGATGACCCCTTTGTGACTAAAGTCTTTAAAAAGTATCAAAAATATGATATTATGGACAATTCTGATAATTAAAACCTGGACATGTCGGTTTACTCTAACAAAATAAGTCTGTGTATGTGTGTGTGTGTGTGTGTGTGAGAGAGAGAGAGAGAGAGAGAGAGAGAGAGAGAGAGAGAGAGAGAGAGATACAGTTGCACATAATCCATTTATAATAATCAGCACCAGTCATAAACTGTTAAAAAATTAATATTAAAGTTGTCAATGTTAGGAGCCTGGAGAGATGGCTCAGCAGTTAAGAGCACTGACTGTTATTCCAAATGAATTTGCAAATTGCTCTTTCAAGCTCTATGAAGACCTGAGTTGGAATTTTGATGGGAATTGCATTGAATCTGTAGATTGCCTTAGACAAGATGGCCAATTTATTATGTTGATCTTTCCAATCCATGAGCATAAGAGATCTTTCATTTTCTGACATCTTCAATTTCCTTCTTCAGAGACTTGAAGTTCTTGTCATACAGATATTTCACTTACTTGGTTAGGGTCACACCAAGATATTTTATAATGTTTGTGACTATTTTGAAGGGTGTTGTTTCCCTAATTTCTTTCTCAGCCTGTTTATTCTTTCAGGAGAGGAAGGCTACTGATTTGTTTGAATTAATTTTATATCCAGCCATTTTGCTAAAGTTGTTTATCAGGATTATGACTTCTCTGGTGGAATTTTTGGGGTCACTTAAGTATACTATCATATCATCTGCAAATAGTGATATTTTGATTTCTTCTTTTCCAATTAATATCCCTTTGACTTCCTTGCAAATTTATTTAGAATAAAAAAAAAACAGGATAGCAAAAAATTTTCTAAACAATAAAAGAACTTCCTGGGGAACCACCATCCCTGACCTCAAGATATATTACAGATCAATCATGATTAAAAAAAAAAAACCATATGGTATTGGTACAGAGACAGGCAGGTAAGAAGAACAAAATTGTGGATCCAGAAATGAATCTATATTCCTATGGTCACTTGATTTGACAAAGGATCTAAAAACATTCAATGGAAAAAAGACAACATCTTCAACAAATGGTGTTGGTTCAACTGGCAATCAGCATGCAGAAGAATAAAAATAGACCCTTTCTTATCTCCTGGTACAAAGCTCAAGTACAAGTGAATCAAAGACTCCACATAAAACCAGGTACACTGAAACTAATAGAAGAGAATGTGGGAAAGAACTAAGAACACATAGGTACAGGGGAAATTTTCCTGAACAGAACACTAATGGCTTATGCTCTAAGATCTAGAATCGACAAATGGGCCCTCATGAAATATAAAGCTTCTGTAAGGCTAAGGACACTGTCAAAGGAAAAAAAAAGTCAACCAACAGATTGGGAAAAGATCTTTAGCAAGCCTACATCTGATAGAGGGCTAATATCCAATATATACAATGAATTCAAGAAGTTAGACTCCAGAAAATCAAAGAATCCTATTTTTAAAAATGAGGTACAGAGCTAAACAAAGACTTCTTAACTGAGGACTACTGAATGGCCCAAAACCACCTAAAGAAATGCTCAACATACTAGTCATCAGGGAAATGTAAACCAAAACAACCCTGAGAGTCCACTTTATATCAGTCAGAATGGCTAAGATCAAAATCTCAAGTGACAGCAGATGCTGGCAAGAATGTGGAAAAAGAGGAGCACTCATCCACTGTTGGTGAGATTGCAAACTAGTACAACCACTCCAGAAATCAGTCTGGTGGTTCCTCAGAAATTTGGACATGGTACTAGCTGAAGACCCAGCTATACCACTCCTTGGCATATACCCAAAAGAAGCTCCAACATCTAACAAGGACACATGTTTTACCATGTTCATAGCAGCCTTGTTTATAAGAGGGAGAAGCTGGAAAGAACCCAGATGTCCTTCAACAGAGGAATGGATACAGAAATTGAGGTACATTTAGACAATGGAGTACTACTCAGCTATTAGAAACAATGACTTCATGAAATTCCTAGGCAAATAGATGGAACTACAAGCAATCACCCTGAGTGAGGTAACCCAGTCACAAAAGAACACACATGCTATATGCTGTCTGATAAGCAGATTCTAGCCCCCAAAAGCTCTGAATACCCAAGAAACAATTCACAGACCATATGAAGCTCAAAAAGAAGGAAGGCCAGACTGTGGATTCCTCAGTTCTTTTTAGAAGGGAGAATAAAGCACTCTCAGGAGGAAATACAGGGACAAATTGAGAAGAAGGGATTTAAGAAAAGATTATTCAGAGACTGCCTCACCTGGGGATGAACCCCATATGCAGCCACCAAACCAAAGCACAATTGCTGATGCTAAGAAGTGCTTACTGGCAGGAACCAGATATAGATGGCTCCTCAGAGTCTCTGCCAGAGATACACTTGAGGATGCTTGCAGCTAACCATAGGACCCAACAAGGGGTCCCCAATGAGTGAGCTAGAGAAAGAACTGAAAGAGCTGAAAGGGTTTGCAACCCCATGGGAAGAACAACAGTATCAACCAACCAAACCCTCCAGAACTCCCAGGAACTAAAACACTAACCAATGAGCACCCATGGCTCTAGTTGCATGTGCAGCAGAGGATAACATTGTCTGGCATCAATAGAAGAGGCCTTTGGTCCAATGAAGGCTGGATTTCCCAGTGTAGTGGAATGCCAAGTAGTTGAGATGGAGAGGGTGGTTGGGAGAGGGAGTACCTTCATGGAAATAAATCAAGGGGAGGGGATGGGAGTTGAGGCAAAGAGGATAACATTTGAAATGCAAATACATAGAATATATGATTAAAAAATTTAATGAGGATTTGTAAAAGGCCTGGCAGAACTGAAGTATCTTGCAATCTAATTATCGGACTACTGAAACAAAGGACCCCAAATAAATGTAAATTTCCCCAAGAATCTCATGCTGAGAGAAAGAAAAGACCAGCTCCAGGAAGACCTAGCTTCTTGGTAAGCTATCCTCTCAGTTCTCTGCAAACAATGATGAGTCAGTGGGAGCAGGACTACAACTTGAATGGTACTATTTTGATCTGCACCTCCCAGGTTCTCTATTTAAACTTCAGTCAGTGCTTTTTACATTTATCTTTGTTTTGTAAAATAAAGTTGTAAAATAAAATTTAAAAGAAAGAAAGAAAGAAAGAAACTTCAGTCAGATTGCAGGATTTAGTGCTGTCCTGGAAATCTCTAAGTCCTTTTTTCCCAATGTGGTTACATTGATCAAATCACCGTTTTGCTTTCTGTTTAATAAATAAATAACAGACACTTTAAAAGATATTCAACATCATTAGCCATCAAGAAAATGTAAATAAAAACAACTTTGAAATTCCATTTTACCCTAGTCTCAAGAAATCAATTAGAAATCATGATGGTACATGACTTCAGCCTCAGCACTTGTGAGACAAAAGCAAGAGGATATCGGAGACTTTGAGGCCATTCTGGTCTAAGTAGAGAGTTCAGGGCCAGCCATGGCTACAAAAGGAGACTATATCTCATAAAAACAAGCAAGAAAAGAAACCAAATAACAAATGTTGGTGAAGAAAGAGCAACCCATACTTACTGGTGGAAGTTAAAACTGGTATAGCCACTGTAGAAATCAGTGTGGAGCTTCTGTTAAAATCCAGAGATAGAACTACTATTCTAGTCAGATAGTCTACTCCTGGACAAATGGCCAAAGGATACTGTATCACCCATGTTCAATGCTGCTCTTTTCATAATAACTAGAAGGTAGTTGCTATGAAATCAGGAAAAATGTTAATCACCTGAGGAATGGATAATGAAAGTGGTAATGAAAATTTATTCAATTGTAAGAAATTGAAATTCTGAAATTTGCAGGTAAATGGATAAAACTGAGAAAATTATATTGAGGTAGGTAATCCAATCATGATAAAACCAATGCAGCATGCTCTCTTTCAATATGAATCCTAACTTCAAATCTCTAATTTTGTGTGTTCAGCATGGACCTGAAGGAGCCAGGAAACTAAAAAGAGGCATACCAGCCTCCTACCCTAAACTCTCCAGCCCATAGAGCTGCTCTGCTCTTCCCTATACAATCCAACCAGTTTGGTTAACAGTCCTCTTTGTACCAATGGCCCTCCTGGATATTGCTCCTACTTCCTCTCCCCCCCCCCCCCCACTCCACCATGGCCCAGTTCTGGTCATGTTCACTCTGGATTCTCCCACAGGTCCCTGCCTCTGGCTATTCTTTCCCACATATCTACAATAAACTTTCTCCTCCACCATACCTAGAAGCAGTCATGTTTCCTTTCTTCTTTTTATTTATTTTGTTGATTCAGTTAACAGCACCAAAAACAAGATGTTTTTGTGTAAAAGTCATACAAGACATAGAAAAGAAAACATCAGGCTGGAGAAATGGCCCAGTGGTTAAGAGCACTGACTGCTCTTCCAGAGGTCCTGAGTTCAATTCCCAGCAACCACATGGTGGCTCACAACTATCTAGAATGAGATTTGATGCCCTCATCTGGTGTGGCTGAAGATATTGGCAGTGTACTCATATAATAAAGTAAATAAATATTGAAGGAAGGAAGGAAGGAAGAAAGGAAGGAAGGAAGGAAGAGAAAAAGAAAAGAGAACATCACCTTTATGGTATTTATGACCAAAAATTTATAACTTGAATCTTATTATCTAGTTCTCAAACAAGTGCACAATGAGAAATAATCAGGTTTTAGGGTTTTTTGGACACGAAGTTGGGTAGGAAAAAAGGGTTGGAGATCTGGAAAGAATAAGGGGAGAGAGGGTGAATTCAATGAAAACTTATTGCACAAAATTCTTAAAAAATCTAATAAAAATAATAGTGATATCTTTAAATGACTTGTATATGTCAAAAGTGTGAAGGTCACATTAAAGTGGATTAAATAGGTGTGATATGTAATTAGGTTTCCTGAAATGTGTATTAAATACATTAATAGGATATTTAATAGGATAGGAAAATTGGTGATGTTTGCTTAAAAACTTTTTGTGATGTGTATGTGTTGTGTATGTGAGTGTGAGTGTGTGTGTGTGTGTGTGTGTGTGTGTGTGTGTGTGTGTGTAAGCTACAATCAATATCAGATGTCTTCCTAAATTGCTGTCCACCTTTTTTGAAACAGGGTAACCATAGTTAATTGTCATTAGTCCGAAGAACCTTTATATATGTATTTCATTAAGTCTCACAAATCAAGGCAGACATTATCGGTGCTGCCATTTCTATTTTACAGAGAAGGACAGTAACAAGTTAAACAGGCAGCTAACTAATCAAAGTTTACATAACTTCTACTAGGAACAGCTGGGAATGTCCAACTCCAGCGATCTATCTCTTCACTAATGTGAGTAGTATTGGTGTCTAACAGATTATTCAGGAGCCATTTAAGAAACTCAGTGCATTTGGCTATGTGACAGTTGTACACCATCTAAAACATACAGCTTTGAAGATACCAAAACCCACTAAGGAGGAGGATATAGTTCGATGTGTGCATATTCAAATATGATCCTAATATATTACTAATGTAGATGTGATATTGCTAAACAATGTGCAATAAATAATAAATAAGAAACATATTTAGTACCTACCTAATGGGATTTATATTTTTAAAGTCTATGTTTTGTGTCTTGTCCTTGCACTTGTGTATCTACCAGAACCAAATTGTAAGACTATGCTGCCAAAGAAACTACATACTTGGATCATAAGACTTGGAGCTGGTCTTGATCATAGGTCTTGATCTAGAAAATTGTCCTCTGGAGAGTATTCATAGTACTGGAAGGTGCTATCCAGGCTACAAAGACTTACCCAGTTGTAAACCTTGCTAACTACAAAAGCCTCGGACCTGGCAAGGCATGTCAACTGGTGCAATAGTGACATAAACGTTACGGAGTAACCAATCACTTTCTTATTTGATTAAAGGCCTCCTCTGTAAGACAAGACTTATGCCTGGCACTGTAACCTGGCCAAAGACCCATGGATAGAAAAGTTGTAAAGAATACAGAAAAACTGGCGGTGATTATTTACTGTATGGGCACAGTATCAAAATATTTCCTGAATAGTTCTTTCCATGTCCATACACTACTGCAGCTCCCTTGCAGCAGGTGCAGTCAATTAATATGGAGGCCCGCATCTGCATGAGTGCAGATCTATACCACACCCCTTACTTGTGTGACCCAGAAACTATTTTGGAAGTGGAACAGAAAGTTTCTAAGAGCTAAAAGTGAGAAAACACTTTTTTTGCTATGAGGCTGCATTAGTTCCTCATTCATGAGGTGGAATTTGTGATTATTTCTCCCCTTCATGGTGGGATTTTTTGTGACTCGGAAGAAAATTGGGGGAGGGGGATTAATAAATGTTCTGAAAGATTCCATTGACAGTTTCTATAAATTTACTGAAAATCTTTGAATTGCACACGTAAAATGGGAATATATATATAATACACTAACAAAATCCTTTAAAAACAAATGAATTAATAATAAAGTTTCTGGGGCTGGAGAGAAGGCTCAGTGGTTAAGAGCCCTGACTGCTCTCTCCAATTCCCAGCAACCACATAGTGGCTCGAAACCATCTGTTATGAGATCTGATTTCCTCTTCAGAAGATAGAGTACACACACACACACACACACACACACACACACACACACACACAATATTCTTTTAAAAGAGGGAGGGGGAGCAAGAGAAAGAAGGAGAGGAGAAGAAAGAATTCTACTTGAAGTAGCTGATGCTAGTTTTCTCTTTATTGGTTTAATATTAGAAATTATGATATCGAAATAGTAACCTTTTAAGTTTATAGAGTTTTATAACACTTGTGTGTGTCGGCATGATATGGAAATCAAAGGACAAATAGCAATAGGCTCTTTCATCTGACCTCCAGTTCAAGAAATTGAAACGTTGTCACCCTTAGTAGCAAGTTTCCTTATTTGATAAGACATTTTCCTAGCCAGGTTTTAAGTTTTTATGTAATTTATGAAGAACTTTAATCACCATTGAAATGTGAGGGTGAAAATAGACACCTGTAACAAAAACATTGCATGCTTTGTGGTGTATGGAACTATGTTATCCAAAAAGAGATGTTGGGGCTCTAGTCTGCAATATCTGTGAGTGTGATCATTGTTTATACATTGGTATAAACAATATAGATTGGTATATTAAGGTGGGCTCCCATCAAATATGTTGGTGTCCTTACAAAAAGAGAAAGGAGACAGTGGGGGATGACGGACACGCAAAGAAGCAAGAACGAGAGTTATGATGTAGAGCACTCATGATGGTACCTTGATACCAGTCTCAAGAATTACAGGATAATAAATGCACATTGTTTTTTTATGAAAGGCCTAGGAAACTAATACTCATTTCATAATATCTAAACAAGGAAAACAACCTCAGATTGAAATAATTAGTGATTGCCTGAATTATTTAAGAGGTTATTCCCTGATTGTTTAAAACTCTTTATTAGACAAAGGAGGCTACTCTTATATATTTAATAAACCACACTAGGTTGTTTTTTGAAGATGTTTTTAATATTCAGTTCCTTCTATAGCAATGTATGGAACAGGAATATGTTAGTTAGTAAAATTAATAAACTCATGAATTATAAACATTTTAAGCAACAAATATTTAAAAATATTTTTCACTCGATATACATTTCAAAACATCCATAATTTCAAACTAAATAAAATGTTATTGGTATATTAGTTTCAAAGTAGTGTTTAAAAGATTTTCATAAACCCAACAGTTTCTTCATGCATTTTTATAGTAAAACCCTACTCCCATCCATTAAGGAGCTTTATCTGTTCTCTGCTGATTCATATATGCTTTTCTTTTGTTTCACCCCTTGCATATTTTAAAACATACATATGTTAGTTTATAAAAATTATCTTCAAGCATGAGCTTTTTGGAGAAACTTACTATGGAAATCAGAAAACAAAAAGAGGATGATTTTTAGAGTTTGATATAATACACTACAGTAATATGTATTTCATGAGGACAGACGAACAGTCACCTTAAAAACTGAAGTGGAATGTTAGTTCGTTACACAATCTCTTATTATTATTATTTATTAGTTATTTCACTTATTTACATCCCAAATGTTGTCTTCCTCCAAGTCCCCCTTCCCTTCACTTCTGACAATAAGAAACTCATTGTTTTTTAACTAAGACCAGGAACAAAGCAAAGACGTTCGTTCCATCTGGTTCCAATTATTTTACCAGTCATAACTACAATAATAATATGAAAACAAAAGGAAAAAGAAATATAGATTTGGAAGGAAGAAATAAAAATCATCTTTATATGCACATAAAATAATTGTTTATGTAAAAAAAAATCCTAAATAATCAACAGAAAAATCCTCCTGAAGATATGTATAGCAAGGTGCAAGATACAAGATTAACACACAAAACTAATTACTATCATATTTTCCAGCAATAAACTGAGCTTTAAAACATGTTAGCATTTATACTGACACCCAAAGTTCTTAAATATAAATGTAACACAATATGAACAAGGTCCATGTAAGGAAGAAACAAAACTTTAGTAATATAAATCAAATAATTAGAGAATGGAGAAAGATCAGTTCTCACAAATCTTATCTTTACATTCAATGTAACCACAAGCAAATCGTTGCATAGATGTTAATAAACTGGTTCTCTGTTTTTGTAGAGATGGAATAAGCCACAAAAACCAGCATAGTTTTGAAGAAGAGGAATAAATCTAGGGACTGTCAGTGACCAACAGGAAGACTCACTAAGAAGCTACTCATTAAGTAGGTTGAGAGAGCAGAAGAGAGACCAGAATAGGCTCAGACCACAGACACAGAGGGTCTGTCATGCCTAATCTCTGACAAACGAGCAAGGCAATACAAGTAGATGAATGATAGTATCTTTCAATAAAACTCTGAAATATCTAGATATCCATATACAAAAAATGAATTTCAACATATTTTTCATTGTTCAAAAAAATAATAACCCAAGACTAGCTAGAAATTAAAAAAAAATACAAAACTATAAAAACCACTAGTAGATAAGACAAAATCTAGAAGACCCAGAGTTTGACAGTGAGGGTTTAGATAAAAAACATTAAAGCATGTACAAGTCCTGAGCCAGTTCAAACCAAAGAAAATTCCAGCATAGAGGTGGAAAGGCAGGAGCAAAAATTTCACCACAAACTGAGGAGTGTCAATAAACACTCATAAGCTGTAACAAAATATTCCATTCTGGTGGGTATTCAATACTGTTAATAAAGGTATCTGAACCTGTGGACAGAAAAAGAATTTACAGAAAAATCTCTGCATCTTCCACTCAATATTGCTGCGAACACAAACTATGAGACCTCTTCAGAGTTCATATTGTAAAAATTGCTCTATTATCAAAACTTACCTACAGATTCGATGCAATTTCCACCAAAACTCTAATGGAACTCTTCATAAATAAAGAAATCATGACACCCAACCCCCAAAAGTCGAAGCAACCCTGAGCATGATGTCCAATGCTAGAGATATCACAGTATCTGAATTCAAAGTGTACGGGAGTCCGTCATCACAGAAACAGCATGGGACGGGCACAAGACAAGGCATGTAGCCCAATAGGACAGAATAGAAGACCCAGAAATAAACCCCCAGTGCTACATCCATCTAATCATTTACAAAGGTCCAAAAGAATTCATTGCAGAAAGAAAAACAAAAGCCAGCCTATTAACAAATAGCATTTAGAAAACTAAATATCTGCATATAGAATGGAATGAGGCTAAAGTTAGAATAATGAAGTTAGATTGGTATCTCTCATCCCAAATTAAGTCAAGATGGATCAAAAATTTTAGGGTAAGATTTTATAACTCAAAAGGGCTGAAGAAAAATATTGGAAAGATACTTCAAGATACAGACATCAACAAGTACGTTATGAAAGGAAACTAATGCTATGATGAGTTATTGCAAGAAGTGACAAACTGGATTGCATGAAATTGACAAGCTTCCCACAGAAGCTGGAGCTAAGTGAAGAGAATGTCTGTAGAATCAGGAAAACCACTGCTAGTCATATATCTAACAAAAGATTCCTATCAAGGTAGGATATACATAGAATCCAAAAAATAAACTAGCCCCAAACCAACTCATCCAGTCCAATCAGAACCTGAACACAATAGACAGTTTTTAATAGATAAATATGAAAACATGTTTAACATCAGGAACATGCAAATCAAAAATATACTGAGAGTCTATGTCACTCCAGTCAGAGAAACTATCATGAAGAAAATAAACCACAAACGTTGGTGAGATTGTAGGGGAAAGAAACCATTGTGACCACTGTTGGAAACAGACTTGTATTACTCAAAGGAATCTACGTCAGCATATCACAGAGATACTTGCATTTCCATGTTTACTATAGCATGACTCATAATAGCAAGATGTGTTGTCTATCAACAAACAAATAAATATGTGATATTGCCTCATTTGCAAAACATCTTGATAAAACTGTGTGTGTGTGTGTGTGTGTGTGTGTGTGTGTGTGTGTGTGTGTAAGAGAAGGGAGGACCTATTAGAGGAGAGGATGGGGATTGATGAAAGAGAGGAGGGAAGAAGAGAGAATAAAGGTAATATGAACATGAGCAAAGTATATTATATATATTTATATACAAATGAAGATTGCATAGTAAAACCTGTCGCTTAGTATGCTCATATGAAAATACAATGTCTATTAAAATAATACACACACTATTCTGTAATGATATATACAAAAGGGACATGGTTTATGGGTATGTGGGATTATGAATGAACCATTCCTTGTTTCTAAAGAAAACTAACATACTCTAAAGAGTATATGAGGCAATTTTTATGACAAAATCATTAAAGCCAGGTGTGATGAGATATATTTGCAACTCCAGCCATTCCAATGCTGAAGAAGCAAATTTCTTTGAGTTTGAGGCAAGTCTGAATTAACACTCTGTTTGAAAAAAAAAAATCAAATCTTCAACTTACAATTCTTTTATCTAAAAATAAAACACAGGACTGGAATTAGGTTCAGTAGTGATGTGCTCCCTTACTTCAATGTGTGGGCTCCTAGGTTCAGGTGTCAGCATGTAAATGCATGAATGAACTTAACCAGCACTCACTGCAGAGACTGCTGGTGGCAGCACTCAAAAAGCAACATAGCCTTCTGCCCTGTGAGATATGAGAAGAGCTGAGTTGAAAGTGTGCTCCCACATCTGCATTCACATTCAGTACATTGTAATGCATTCCTGTCTGGGTAGGTACTGCTGAAGCAACCATCATCCAAGCCTAAACTAAAGGCTATCATAAACAGATAACCATACATCCTTATTCTGATTAGACTGACCCCCTTGACCCGGATTTTTCTTCCCTTTCAAAAATATCCTACTTTCTTTATCTGAACTCAAAGCTTTTACCATGAACTTAAAACATGTAGATTTTAGATCCCTGCCCCCCAATTCTCACAACAGTCTTCTATGTATATATTTAGTCCTACAGTCCACCTTTGTACAACATGTCTTCCAATGTAGCAATGTGTAACAACTCTGTTATAAATTAAAATTATAATTTAGATTATAATTCAAATTAAATAAAAATGTTACTTAATCCATTTCTATTTTCCCAACATTTTTTATTTCCTAAGATAATCTTATCCACTTTTCCACAAACAAAATAATAACTAGACAGATCTCTGCCCAGAGGCAGCTAACTGAATAAGCCAGTGTCCCTCTACAGCTAACCTACATAGTCAAACTACATTTAAAATGTGGCCTACAACTGAGATAAATAAATTGAGAAAGGTGACTGTCGCCAGCTCCAAGAACCTGAGCTTATTTAATACCAAGGACCATGGTGACAGGAGAGAAATGACTCTTACAAGTTGTCCTCTGACTTCCACACATGTGCCATGAACTTAACACCCTAAATACAAAAAAATAGAGAAACAAATATTTTTAAAAATTAAATAAAAAGGCATATGCTATAGCATTACCGTTTTTCAGTTATGGACTGTAAGACCTAAATTTTCCAAGGTTACAGGAAAAAATTATAAATGCCAGGCCTCAATATAATATGTTTCTAAATAATATTGCTTTCTCTTTATATGTACGTGTATACATACATTTAAATGTAAATGTATAAAATTATAGATATTAATATGTAAACATACATATAAGGCACCCAGAAACTGATTTAAAGCCTGATTTTAAAAAATCTAACACAAAAATATTGAGTGATATTTTTCAAACTATTGCCAAAGATCTGTATTCTAGACCTGGCTTCCTTACAATGTAACTTTCAACATTTTATTTGGATTCCATGTGCCTCCAGTTCTTATTTATTACACTGCACAAATGACTTTTTTCCTTTTGATTAAGGCAGTTGGAGAAGTTAAGAACAACACATATACAAAGGTAAAATCGGGCCAAAACTTCATCATTTTTCCTAATTAAAAAAAAACATATTGCTAACATGATTCTGCCTTACCATTAAACTGTAAAACTATTCTATACTAGCCAGTAACACCTGGGAAATGCAAACTTTTAAATGTGGCCTTTTTTTCTACCAAACAGTGTAGATCCTCTTTTCTAGCCAAACTTATGTCCTATGCTCTTTTAAACCACAAACCGGTTGCCCCTGTGGCCCAGCAAAGTCGTCTATTTCTAAACCCCTGCAGAGAATCCTCATTTGGTTTTAAATCCTTTAACTGCTCTCACCAAGTGACAATCCATAAGCCACATCAAACTGGCTTCAGCCTGCTTTTCTAGGACAAGACCCAACCCCCCTCCACTCCCCTGCCACAAAGGGGATTTTCCCCTATATTTAATCTTTCATAAATCTCCATGCTGTAATTCCTTTGTATAGTTCCCGTCGTTTACAAACAGCTCCAGGTATCATTAAGACTATTTATTCAGAGTAACCACAGAAGCAAAATTTATGTATCTATTCAAGTTAGGATGGCACACAAATCTTTTACTCGTTTTTTCCAACACTACACACACACACACACACACACACACACACACACACACACACACTAGCTCTAGCTTTACGCAGGCCGACTGACATCCTTTCCCCCCACCCCAACCCCCCCTGTCCTTGCTCTTAATTTAGGCTCTGTTCTTCATGGTGACACTGTGTTCTTCCCACCTCTCTGCTCCCTCCCTATCCAAACCTGGCGTCCTGGGGAACACTGGGCATGCCCAGTAGCCACAGCTGATGCAGGAAGCAAATCGGGAGGTTTTTTTGCAGCATTAGAACCCGGCTGCAGCCGAAGGCCCTAAATCAGTGGCCCAGAAATTGCTCTGTCCTTCTACGATATCACTTAACTGTGTATCTGAAAGATGAGTACGGGTTTGGAAATGGACAGTTTACAGCGGTCCTAGTTTGCAAGGTGGGTCACAACCGAAGAGCTTTAAACAGCCTTTTATATGGTTTGGTGCTGCGGAGATTTCCGCTGTTCTGAGCTATGGTCATGCTGATGGAAGGCTAGGAGGTAGCCTGTGGCATCTCTGCTTCACCATGTAAATACTGACAACTCCCCACCCCTCACCCAAGCCACCCTTGAGCAGCCCCAGACTAAAAGGGGTGGGATGCTGCCTGAAGTCCAAAGTCTGTGCGCCAGACAGAGGGATTGTGTAGAAGACAGACAAATCAATCACTCTAAATTATTAAATCAAGCGGGTGGCTAACGGACCCAGCGATAAACAAACGGGCTAATGACAAATGACAGTTCAGGAACCTTTCAGATACTCATATGTGAATAGTATGCCTGTCTCCCAAAAGCGCATACCTTCTACGTACATGGTACATTTCCCTTTGAGAAAGATATTGACAGATTACACACACACACACACACACACACACACACACACACACACACACACGACCCTTTTTCCCTGTTTTCTGCTGAGACTAACCTCTAGTGTTTCAACAGCAACCGATTCCCTCACCTCACTGCCTGAGGATGGGGCACAGGAAGAAATGCATTAAGGGCTAAATAGGATAAGGAGGTGGGGGTGGGTTTCTTTGCAGGGGCTTGAGTCAGCACTGCAAATCTTCTTCGGAAACAGAAAGATAAGCAATAGCAGACAGAGAGAAAGACACAACTGCCCCTGCTGCTAAACCCTAGCCATTTCTTCAAACAGCAACAAACATGAGACATTTCATCACCATGCTGCACCCATATTGAGAAGGTGGGGGAAGCATGTGCTCGGCTTTAAGCATTTCTGTCTCCGGAGATGGGAGGAGACCCTGTCCATATGCTGTGGGAGCTATCCACCACCCCAAAAGTACACTCCGCCAGCACCTAGCAGCGTACCACTTGCCTGACAGGTTCAGCAGCCAAGCGGTTAATCTGCTTGACAGCAGGTTGTCTCTTACCGTAGGCAGCAGCGGCTCCATTTGGGCTCCCTGGTCTTTAATCTCCATGTTCTGCAACAGCTCTGGAAAAAGCACCTTGCTCTGCAGTGTCTTCGGGTGCCTTCCACTCAGCCTGGCACTTGCTCTACTTAGTATTCGGATCAGGTAGCTCTGAAGCAGGAGGCAACTGCACACTCCAACTCACCAGAGTCACATGGCTCCTACTCACTCGGGCTGCTGGCCAGGTTTTGCACTGATTGCGTTGGATCCTTGGACCGTAAGAGAGATCCCAAAGCCTTGAATCACTGCCCACACCTGGATACTTGTATGAAGTACAGCCGACAACGCTACAAGTCCAAAGGGCATTGAGAATTTTGCCTGAGATGACAACTTCTTATACAAATGAGTTCATGCTGTCCTCTAACCAGCCCAGTTTGATTTTGACACCTTGAGGCACCTACGGCATTATAGAAACCTGTAGGAAATAACAGTTCAGATATAGTGATGTCAACGCAGTCTTAATAGGAGTTTCCTTACCTACTATCATTTAGTATGATATTTGAGGTAGCATAACTTCAAATTTAGAATGTCAGTGTGCTTGAACTATACGCTAATTTAATAATGTAAGTTATTGGTAAATTAGTAAAATAAATATTTTCTATGTTTAAATTGTAAGAAACTGGTAAATCATGCACTATTAAAAAATAAGATCTTTTATTTTTTTTAATTTGTCTCTCCAAAAAGAGAGGGATGTAAAACATTTTGACAATAGCAATGACAAAGTTATATTAAAGGTCAATAAAAAGATAAATCTGATGAGTAGCCTAGGCATATATCCCTTGCCTTAACTAGTTGAATAATTCATGGAAGGAGAAGAGTCAAAGAACATTGTTAGAAGAAAAGAAATTGGTGGTAGTCTCTATGCACATTTTTAAAAACAATTGTGGGATTAATATTCCATACATCTTGAAATTAATTCTGGAATCTATCTTCCAAATGTGGAGTCAAACCCCAAGTTTTGGATATACTAGGCAAATATTCTACCACTGAGCTCTATGTTCATCTCTGAGGTCTTTGAAAGAGGATCTCAACAGTAGCGAAGACTAGCCATGAATTAGTTATCGTCCAGTCTCTTAGTCCTTAATGCTAAGATTACAGGTGTGAGCCAGCAGTTTCTGGTTGTATCTATTCTATGTAATAAAATCTATCTATTACTGACCTCAGACTAAGAATAGAAAAGTCAAAAGTATAGAAAAATAAAAGTCTCTTAGGAGTTAAAGAGGATGATTGAAAATCATGACTATAGTTTATTGTAAACTTAAAAAGCCACCAGATTTTATAACCTTTAATTGGCATGAATTTACAAAAAAATAATAGTAATAATGCACCAAAGTTTATAGATCTCTCATTGCAGATGAAATTATACATAAATTCTTCATCTTCAATACAATTTTTAAAATAAGTTTTAATTGCTTTATGGGAAACTACTAGTTTTTGTACTGTACTGATAAGAGTGACTGTTTAGTTCATAGGGCTTTTAGATTATACTATGGAATAAAATCATAAGATATTTGACTAATGTGGGCTCAACTTGATTTTCTACAATAAATTGATGAGTAAGTATTCCTACCCACACAAATAACCATAACAACCAGAAGTAATTTATATGAGTAAATTGATAAAAATATCCTTTGAACATTAATTTATATTTAAGTAAGTAATCCTAAATCACCCAATTTATATTTTTCTAAATTAATTTTAATAAAATTTTAAAAAGTCTGGCTGAATTTCAAGTGTAAAAATAAAACCAAACTTTTATTTAAATTTCTATTAATCAGCATTTTCTATAATCTGTATTAATAAACTATGAACATGCTTTGCTGGAACAGCCATTACTTGGGTACTTATTCTAGTGAAAGTACCAGTGTAATAGGATTCATCAGACCCACTGCTAAAGCAACAAGGTGGCTCAGCAGGACATGGTGTGTGCCACCCTGCCTAATGAACACACTTGCATTCCCAGAACACACGCAGTAGATGGAGAGAACACACTCCAACAGACACACCCAAAATATAAAATAATAATAATACACACGTGATATAAAACTTTTTAAAAATCCCATATTTCTATACATCTCTGATCAAAAGCCTCAAATACTTGCCTAGGAAAAAATGAAAGAAGAAACAGAAAATTTCCCTTATTTAACCTACTATATCTATTTTCATAAAATATCTTAAAGTTAATGGCCAAAGCCTGAGATAGTGCATCAATCAGTACCCTAACCAACTCACAGTGGAAGAGACAGCTAACAAGAACTGGAGAGACAATACTCACCACTGCATACTGGAATTTTTACTAAGAAACAAAGAATTCCCTAGCTCAGTGTCATTGGTTTCCAAATTCTGGTGGTAAAGGGGAATAAAAGGGAAGATAAATTCCAAATTGCATAAGGAAATCTGAAATGTACGAGTATCTCTAATCTGTACATCCTTGATGGAGACCAGGAGATAAATTATCCAGAGATTTCCTGTTTGAAAATTGCTCCAAAGTGAATTCTGTATAATTCCTGCTCCAAAGTATTTCCCCTTAGGCCTGGATCAGCAATTCTCAACCTGTGGGTCATGACCCTGTATCGGATATTTAAATCACGATTTATAACGGAAGCAATGAAATTTACAGTCATGAAATAGCAATGAAATAATTTTATGGTTGGGATCATCACAACATGAGAAACTGTATTAAATGGTCCAGCATTACGAAAATTGAGAACTGACCTAGATGATCAAAAATAGGCTTCTCTTGTTTAGAAATTCAGTAAGAATCTAATGAAATCTTACAGCCGGAATTGGTATCATCATGTGAAGAACTGTATTACTCAGTTCATCAAAAAAATAAATTAATTAATTATTGTTCTGTACACTCTACAAGAATGTGACAATGGTCTTATTCTCATTTGACTATTTTTGAGATACTGTGCTTACTAGTTATGTTTTTCCTGTCCTATCCAGCAATATAAGAGTGGAATTTCCCTCTATGAAGAATCAAATGAAAATCTGAATTGGCTGGAGTCCAGCTTAGAAAGAGGAACTACAGAATGCACTGAACAATGAGTTACCCTCATCTCTAGCTGCCCTGTCCTAACAAGTCCTCGTGGTGGTAAGGAGAGAGAAACAATCTCCATGTGAGCTTCCTCCCATGATTTGTCCTGCATCCTGAGATTCTTGCTGAGCTTGCTTTCATCTGGTCTCTCAATAGTTCCTTTTACTATTTTAAGGTCTGGGAATAAGATATTCATGTTAACACAATGTTCACCTTTCACAAAGGACCATCTAATTTTTAGTATATTTGAAGGAAACATTAAGTTCTAGAAATTACTACCACACTGATACAGGGGGGAAAAAAGATTTATTTTCATGCTTTTTTTTTCGGTGTTAAATTTCTAGCTTGGATCTCAAAGTCCCTTATTTTTGGTTTTTGGTTTTTGGGTTTTTTTTTTTGTTTTGTTTTGTTTTTTTGGTTTTTTGCTTTTTATATATATAGAATATCTGAACATTGGGCTGGCAATGAGTTTGAAAATATTTTATGTTAATATTTCATTTTGTATATGCTCATGCAACACAGCACTGTTTATTTACTATCCTTATGCTCAGTCCTGACAATTCTATAGCTTTCAGGACCTGGACAAATGTTCTGAGCAATTTAAAACATATTATGTTGATTTGTAAGATGAGTCTATCAAAGCACTTCATTGGGTTTAACCAACACAAAAGATGGCAAAACTGTTTTCTTAACAGCTGAAAAAAATTGAATTCTGACCATGATGGGAAAGCTAAGAGTATCTACTATAAAATATAAATGTGGGACATAGTTATCCACAAGTGGAAAGTCACTAGCTAAACTCATTTTACAAATACCTTGGGGCTCTAACTTGACAGTAATTTTAATCAATCATTAGAAAAAGAATATGCAAAAAAGTAATGTATTCCAGAGTTGTGCCAAAGTACAAGATAAAAGAGATAGTTCAAACCACGCACTCTTAGATCATAGCTGGCTTTCCCAATCCTGAAATTTGAACAGTTGTAAGTTAATTTTAAGGTGTTGTTTTAACTTATCCTAAAGGGAAATTCTTGCAGTGTACTTTCTCAGTTGATGGCTGGAAAACAGCATCTTAGTCCAAACTAGCTCAATTCAATAAGAACTAAAGGGCTATTATACTAGAAACTACATTGAAACAAGTGAGACATGTAAGTAAAGATACATGAGCTCTGAGGGTCTGGTTGGTTGTTGTTCCTCCTGTGGGGTTGAAAACCCCTTCAGCTCTTTCAGCTAATGACATTTTTCTTACCCTTACTATAGAGATTTAAACTCCTTTAAGTGTTTCTTTTGTGGAAAAAAATTAAATTTTCCCTACTTTGACATAAAAAAAATCATGTCTCAACTTACTACTTCTCTAATTATTAACCTTTTCTTCTAATTATTAGTCTTTGCTAAATGGTCCTGAATGTGTCATTTCTGTTCCTAACTTAAAAATAATCAAGTGTCCTCTGTGTAAATTTTATTATACATTTTTAAATTATGATGAACAAAAAATTTTGTTTACTATAGAGTTTGTACTGTCAAAGATGACAATTGTTACATTAACAAAGGAAGAAAGATTAACTCAGAAATTTCTCCACTTAATTATTAACAGACAATTAGTAAATAGTATTCTTATACATATTTATATACAATATCCAGAGAAATTTTACATACTACATAATATGAATAGCCTGAATATTTATTCTAATTTTACTGTAATTGCCTGACAATTTCAAAATATGTTTTCTGATCATTTACTTATAAATAACCTTATTTTCTTATGAAAAAAAACCTCATCTGAAACTATAATTTGGACATACATAAAATTAGTTTAGGATGGTATTTTATTAGAAATTTCAATAAAAACTTGTATATTTTGTGTTACCTGCATCTATAAAAGAAGAAAATGGAGACTTTTCAATGTATTATGTTCATCACATAATGAACTGTCCAGAATTTACTAAGGGACCATTAACTAAGGATGTGTTAGTAAGGAAAGAAGATAAAAACCTAAAGAATAATATTTAGCCAGAAAAATCAAGAATGACATAGAAACCAGAAAAAGACTCATTTATAATCTCACCCACTGGAGACAGCCACTCTTAATATTTGGCATGTATTACCTACTTTTTACTTTTCTGAAGGTAATGGGGATAGTTACTTTTTGTTTATTCCTTTCATTGCATTATAATCAAGTGTTAACTTATAATCGTGAAATGGAAGTCCTTATCTAAAGCATAATAACTAGATAAACACTGAGATTAACCCGTCTAATACCTATAACTAGAGCGATCTCTGCTATTCCACGCAGGCTGCGTCAAAGATGTCACTTTCTATCTCACACACTATCATTGCTTCATCCTTGCTCACTGATAGAAAAGAACACACATAAAATGAGTACATGGGAAATAAATGTCTTACTCATTGCCAATCCTTCCTCTCTTCAGTTCTAGGGGAGCCTTTGCCGCGGACATCTTGGATCTTCAGCATTCCTCACCATGTTACTATTTGGAACCAGTATTTAGTCTCCTAAGATTTGACTGGATTTGATATTGCATCATCTACTCCTAGGAATTAAACACAATGAATAAATAAAAAGATAATGACACTTAAATAACTTCAAACTTAGGTATGATAAAAATATTATATTGTTTCAATATAAATATATCAGGTCATAATTTAACAAGAGAAAAAATAATTTTTAAAAAATTATTCTCAGAAAATTAATGTTAGCTTAAGCATTCTAATATCTCTCAGGAACATAAGTATCTCATAAGTAAATGCATAGACTGGTGTATTCATTTAATCAGCATTTACTTAATAATCCCTATGACAATACTGTGCAAGGCACCGAGTAGGGAAAGAATATGAATACTCAGGCATGTCCAAGGACAGTGTGATTGCCGAGATATATGAGAGAGGTAAAAAGCCACCTGATCCAGAGCAAAGCGAAAGCAAAAGAATATCAAGGATGACAACTCGGGAAAGACAACATCTGAATCAAGTCTAAAGCACAGGAAACGTTTTCCCATAAATTCATGTATATGGCAGAGTAAAACGTTACTGATGCATGGTATAGACAACGATAAAATACAGAAATCATGACCATATGCATAGCACATGGACAGAAAATCCAGCTAATAATGCAAGACGCAGAAGCATGGTAAGGTGAGTTTTATTTCTTGCTTTTTTACTTACTTTTGTTTCTAATTATTTAGATCAAAACCAATTGTCTCTGAAGCAAGACTGAATATATAATAGAGCCAAAGATATTTCAATTCATTACAAATATTATTTAACTGAATATTAAACTATAATCAAAAGCATAATTTATCAAATAATAATGAAGTAGGGAGGAAGGTAATGTACAGGGAAAGAGAAGAAGGAAAGAACAGTACAAATGAAGTTTGAAAAAGCCAGTAGATAATACACTGTCTAATAAATATACTTAAATATGCATTATATAGTTATACCTTATAAATGGGTATGTGGTGTATATATAAATAGCTTAAATAGGATTCCACCACAATGGTTAATGCGACCCTCAAGAGCCACAGAATAACACAAAACACAATGCCAGGCATAGGAATTCTTTTAGTTGTTGATCACGGGAGCTCCAAAAAGACTATACACCAATACCATTGCCCTTGGATGCCTTCTAGAACTTGAAGTAGGACCCTAGTCCTAAAAATAGAATTAATAAGTTAACTGACATCACAATTATGACTTTGAAAATCCCATCTACAAAAACAGCTAACAGGCTCTCAAATTAAGAAAAGCATTTGCATTCACTGCCTTGGTGTTACACACACACACACACACACACACACACACACACACACACATACACACACAAGGTATCTTGTATATAAAGAATCACTCAAACTTATCCATAATAAGCTTATATCTGAATTGATATGGATGCTTTTATGTAGGTTTCATATTCAAAGATTCTAATCTAGTAAATTGGTATAAGATAAATGGAGATGTTTATGTTAGCGGCCTGTGTGTCACGTATTGTAACTTGATTTTATATGTTCTCTTACCCAAGACAGCACGTATCTTTCTTAAAAAGAAAATTATTTGAGCCTGTGTAGTAGCATACTCTTTAAATCCCAGTACTCTGGAAGCAGAGGTAGGTGGATCTCTCTGAGTTTGAAGCCAGCCTAGTCTACAAAGTTAGTAGTAACAGGACATCCAGAACTAAGTGTGGAGACACTGTCTCAAATCATACAGACAGACAAAAGAAAAGAAAAAGAGAGGGGGAGGAAAGAGAGAGAGAGAAAGAAAGATGAAAGAGAGAGAGGGAGGGAGGGAGAAAGGGGGAGGAGGGGAAAGAGAAAGAGAGAGAGGGAGGAAGGGGGAGGAAGAGAAAGAGAAAGAGAGAGAAAGAGAAAAAAAGAAAGAAAAGAAAGAGAAAAGAAAAAAGGAAAAAAAGAAGAAAAAAGAAAGAAGAAAGAAAAGAAAGTTATTTGGCTTAAACATCATTAGTGATTTAGTAAATGACAAACATTACATATATCATAAATTAACCAATATGCTATGCATTCTTTCAGAACAACAACAAAATACAGCATGGTTTTAGTCTTCATGTTATATCTCGTACCATACTAAATGTTTGATATAATTATTTAATTTACTCTTAATTTCAACCTTAAAAATATTTTTATATTAGTTAATGTATTTAAAAACTGAAATACATCCAAGTGAAACAACTTGCTGAGCTTCATGCAGCTTGAGGCAGCCTAGTAAACCTCCAAGAAAGAAGCCTACCTGCCTCAAAGAACATACATTTTACATTATGCTGTAACTGATCTTTTTAAAAATTTTATTGGATATTCTCTGTACTTACATTTCAAACATTATACCCTCCTCCACTCCCCTCCCTCCCCCCCCCTCAACTTGATTCCATGAAGGTGCTCCCTCTCCCAATCACCCTCTCCACCTCAGTGCCTTGGCTGATGATGATGTTGTTCTTCCCATGAGGTTGCAAATCTTTCAGCTCCTTCAGTCCTTTCTCTAGCTCTTTCATTGGGGTCCCAGTGTTCCGTCTGATGTTTAGCTGCAAGCATCCTCATCTGTATCTATATGACTCTGGGAGAGCCTCTAAGGAGACATCTATGTCTGGTTCCTGCCAGTAAACACTTCTTAGCATCAGCAATAGTGGTTGGGTTTGGGGGCTGTATATACCATGGTTCTCCAGGTGAGGCAGTCTCTGTAGATATTTTCTTCAATCCTTGCTCCTTTATTTGATCTTGTAATTCCCCCCCCCGTTTTGTTCTCCCTTCTAAGAAGGACTGAGGCATCCACATTCTGGTCTTCCTTCTTTTTGAACTTCATAAGTTCTGTGTTACCTCACTTGATGATAGCTTCAAGTTCCATCCATTTGCCTAGGAATTTCATGAACTCGATGTTTCTAATAGCTGAGTAGTACTCCATTGTGTATATGCACCACAATTCCTGAATCTATTCCCCTGTTGAGGGACATCTGGGTTCTTTCCAGCTTCTGGCTATTATAAATAAGACTGCTATGAACATTGTTGAGCATGTGTCCTGAACTGATCTTTAATTTGTTTAGATTACCAAATAAAATGTTATCCCAAATCTAATTAGCATAAGGAATTATGATGTCCACATACTCAGCATTTGTACCAACTCAGAAAGTGTTGTTCATTTTTAAAGAATGTGGTAAAAAATAAATAAAACAAACAACAACAAAAAAGTATTTTTATAACAACAATGTATGCAATGCTGCTTTGTTTATAGCATGTGTCTTAGTCAGGGTTTCTATTCCTGCACAAACATCATGACCAAGAAGCAAGTTGGGGAGGAAGAGGTATAGTCAGCTAATACTTCCATAACCGCTGTTCAGCACCAGAAAAAGTGAGGACTGGAACTCAAGCAGGTCAGGAAGCAGGAACTGATGCAGAAGCCATGGAGGAATGTTACTTACTGGCTTGCTTCCCCTGGCTTGCTCAGCTTGCTTTCTTATAGAACCCAGGTCTATCAGCCCAGGGATGGCACCACCCACAATGGGCTGGGTCCCTCCACCCGCCCCCCCCCCCCCCTGTGATCACTATTTGAGAAAAAGCCTTACAGCTGGATCTCATGGAGGCATTTCCCCAACTGAGGTTCCTTTCTCTGTGATGACTCCAGCTTGTGTCAAGTTGACACAGAACCAGCCAGTACAGTAGAAAGGAGCCTTTAATTGAATTTTACCTATTTACACTCCCCTTTCCTGGTGTTCCCTATGAACACCCCTATACCATCCTCCTTCTCCTGCTTCTGTGAGGGTGCTCCCCCACCCACGCAATAACCCCCGCCTCCTCGCTCTAACATTCCCCCACACTGGGTCATCCAGCCTTCTCAGGACCCAGGGCCTCTCCCCCCACTGATGTCCAGAAAGGCCATCTTCTGCTACATATGCGGATAGAGCCATGGATCCCTCCATGTGTATTCTTTGGTTGGTGGTTTAGTCCCTGGGAACTCTGGGGGGTTCTGGTTGTAAATTATATGTTCCCAACAAATTTTCATTTAGTATCAAGGATAATCAACATTTAATGTTAATGATAATAAATTACTTATCAAATTGTTAATGATTTAAAGAAGAAAAACATTTACTAATTATTAAAATTTGTATAAGAGGTTTCTACTTTGTGTCACAAAAGATGCTAGGTCCTTAACTGAACTATGACGCTGTAGTAACACAGACTTTGCTGGAGAGAATAGAGGATAGTCTAGTAGTTGAGTACTTGCCCAGCATGTGGGAAGCCCTGACTTTGATTCCAAGTACTTAAGAAAACAAAAGCAAAAAACAAGAGAAATGTAAAATAAGTAAAGAAAGGAACTTTGTACCCACGTGTAATATGATGTCCAAGCCAACTTGCGTCAGTTTCTTGAACTTTTGAACTCTTGAACTCTCGTTTTTGTAAAATCAATTTAAGAACAAGTTTAAACTGTTCTGGGAATTAATTCAGCTAATGGCAATAAAGTACTTATAATATTTTCAGTACTTAGTAATTCCTCAACAAAGAGTGGTAATCACCATTATTTCATTAAGCGAACTAGCTACAGATGCACAAATGAAGAAGGCAAAAACACAGGTGGAAGAAGTTTGGGTGGGAAAACAAATGAGTATGGATGTCTCTAGAGTTAGAACAATGCAATAAATAGATCCCTGAGAAACATCAACATTTAAGCATATTCTGGACTTTTCACTGGCCGCTCAGCATCCTAATTTTTGTGTACGTTAAATAAAAATATATTACTATAAAATATTTCCAATAACTCAAACCATTTTCAAACCTTTGGAAAGCTGTCTTACAATCTATCGTTATTATTCTAGGAGCCTGGTAATTCTCTGTTTGTATTTTAACTTTCCTTTAAAACATGCACACATATACTTTAGCATGGAAGTTCATAGCTAGTAAACACTGAGTATTTCTTCACTAGAGTGCAAATATCACACACCTGTGACATACAAACACTGATGATTTCTACTTTCAGGAACAATTTTGACTTGATCAACTTTATTAAAAAACCAGTAGTTCAAGGTAAAACAAAATGTGAACAAAAATAAGTTTTAAAAGGCATTTGTCTTTTAGTATCTGTCACATGATCCTTTTTTATTAACCTCATGAGCTTCACTATATGTAAACATAACAATCTAGTTTTTAATAATAGGACCATCACTTACTTGAATATCATAAGACAAGCTGGTCTTGTAATTATTTCCATTTCAGTGATAGTAAAAGATAGTGAAACTAATTCCAGGAGTTTCTAAAGAAATATAGGCCAGAGTGTGGACAACCCCCAAGACAGGGCTTCTTCCCCTAGGGAAAGGGGGAAAGATAAAAAGGATTGACAAATGCTTGGTTGTTATAACCCAACATTGTATTGATCTACTTAACTTTGTTTCTAATATAAGCACTTGTAAAATTTTAGCCTATATGGTATCATGTAAAAGCAATTTCCATCCTAATAAAAAGGAAGATGTAAAACTGAATATGCTGCTCAAATGCAAGAAAGTTAAAGTCACACAAAGCAAGAGCTTTTGTAAGACTAGTACTTTGTCTTCACCGATAGTCTCTTATTTTAAAATTATGATGGGTAAAAGTATCATATTCTTCCTTAGTAATCCAGATCTATTGAAAGCATACCAATTTAGACTATTACTGACTTTACTAGTATAAAAATGATACTAACAACAATATTTTTTTCTTTTCAGCAAATGCTTTTATATGCCAGATATTTGATAGTCACTGTCCTGTCCCTAGAGGATATAGCAGGAAAATAAGACGCTGAAATTACTGTTTTGTAGAAAAGACTGAAGCAGTCAAAGGATAAACAGGTAAGGGAATAAAGCACACAGTCTATGAGACAGTGACAAGAACAGTGAATACAGCACAGAAAGGAATGACTGGGAAACCTGGAATCTGTGCTGAACAGAGAGCCAGAGTATCTCACTGGTGTGAAATCTGAGTGAAGTTCTGAAGGATGTAACAACGTAATATCTTCAGGAATCAATGACCATACAGTGAGAACATTGGAAAGATACACGATAAGGGATGAAGGCCCAGAGCACCTGAGAAATTATGACATTCTGGATGTTCTGCTTGGTACAGCCAACAGTACTTGCTGGGAACAAAATGTGGACTATAAGAGAAAGACAGGAGCCAATGATGTTGGTACGGGTTTTGACTGAGCAAGGCTGGCATTTCTACTGCCCAAGAATGCTGAGTTCTGAGAACTTTACTTATATTTATCCACAAGAAAGCTAGTGGTAAATTTCACAGGCATAGCTCAATACAGTGGTAGATGAATGTGTACTGCATGTGTGTGTGGTGAGGGAGGGGTGCTTGTGTGCCGGCCATAGCCATTCCAAAACCAGTCCTCGTCTCCTCCCACCATTGTCAGGCTTACGCAGTAGAGGCTTTACCTGCTCAGTCACTTGACAGCCCTGGAACAGAATTTTTAAGAAATAATTCAAAAGACATTGGAGTATCAGTAGTTACACTTCCCAAGGTTGAAAAAGAACAGAAAAAAGTATAGAATTGAAGAAAAAACAGGCTTAAGCTGTATCAAATATTGCTTGATGACAAAAAAATTGTAACTTGTCATTACAAATTATTTTACAGTATCCAATTTACTATATCCTTTGCCACCTTTCTGACCGGCAAGTTAGTATGAGAATGAGGTAGTTATGCCACTTCATGTTTCTACAGCAGTGAAACAACAGTCACATGACTATAAGGACATGGGAAAGTAAGCAGCAATTCTTTCATCTAAATGGGAGGTAGAACATTCACTAGAAAAGGTTTAGTGATTTGATCAGCAATAAATAAAAGTTATTTCCTTTATTAAAATGCCAGATTACATAAGAAGTGAACAAATATTTTTAAACTGTATCATTGTATCAGCTCTCTCACCATGAAACTGTAATTCCTGTGGTCTGGTAGACATGGATCTGCTGGAGACAGGAAGCAAAGAATGCCATTCAGCTAAATGAATGAATGAATCATTATGGTAAACTAAATATAATTCCTAGAGTCAGGTCAGGACATCAGAGGTAACAACAATGTGGCTCTCTTCATAAGAGCATGGAAGTTTTTTGCTATTTTGTTTTCCCAACTTTGAATGGAGAAGATATTGATTTAAGACCTTATTCAAAAGATTCCACCACAGACTATGATCTATAACAGTAAGGACAGAGTTTGTCTTCTTCCCTGCTTTCCCAAATCTATCTTGGTGCTAAATGCCTAACAGAATCTTAATATACATTTTAATGAACAAGTACATACATGAACATATACAAAATTTAAATGGATAAATTAACAAGCATGACTTGAATTTAAGATAGACTCTTGTTTAATAAACTACTTCCACAAAACAATCACCACACATACACTGCATATACACAGAACAATTTAAAGAACATATAACACATGTGTATGTTTATATATTTTTATAGTATAACATATTATTACCTAACTGAATGCCTGGTAAAGAAAAGTTCAATTTAGATCCTCCCCCCACCCCACCTCTAGAAAAACTACTCTTGGGAGGGAGAGTCCTAGCAGCTCGTTATCTTGAGAGTGAGTGAGACTATATTTTGACAATTACATCTTAGATAAATCTGTGAAAACCAGCAAGTATGTTGATATGGAAGATCCAGTGTATACCATTAAATAAAATTTAATAGATTAATCTTTATCATGACTATGTGTTTTCAAAAGATCTCTTAGATTCCACCTCACACCAGTTAGAATGATTAATTCAAAAACTCAGATGACAGCAGATGCTGGAGAGGATGTGAAGAAAGAGGAACAGTCCTCCAATGTTGGTGGTGTTGTAAGCTGGTAAAAACACTCTGGAAATCAGTCTGGTGGCTCATCAGAAAATTTGACATAGAACTACCTGAAAACCATGCTATTCCACCCTTGGAGCAAAGATGCTCCAACATATAACAAGGACACATGCTCCACTTTGTTTATAGCAGCCTTATTTTTAATAGCCAGAAGCTGGAGAGAACCCAAATGTCCATCAACAGATAAATGGACACAGAAAGTGTGTTACATTTACACTACAGAGTTCTACTCAGCTATTAGAAACAACGACTTCATGAAATTCGTAAGCAAATGGATGGAACTAGAGACTATCATCCTGGGTGAGGTAACCCAGTCACAAAAGAACACTCATGTTATGCACTTACTGATAAGCGGATACTAGCCCCAGAAAGCTTTGAATACTCAAGAAACAATTCACAGACATTATGAAGCTCAAAAAGAAGAAATGCCAAAGTAGGGATGCCCCACTCCTTCTTAGAAGGGAGAACAATACACTCATGAGAGGATTGGCAAGGTCAAATAGAGGAACAAGGATTTAAAAAAAGATCACTCAGAAGCTGCCTCACCTTGGGATCCACCATATATGCAGCCACCAAATCCAAGCACTATAGCTGATCCCAAGAAGTACTTACTGGCAGAAAACAGATAGAGATGCCTCCTCAGGGACTATATATATATATATATGTATATATATATATATATATATATATATATATATATATATATATATATATATATATATATACATATATATATATATACATATATATATATATATATAACTAGAGTTATATAGATACAGCTGAGCATGCTTATAGCTAACCATTGGACTGGACTCAAGGACCCCAATGAGGGTGCTAAAGAAAGGACCTAAAAATATGAAAGGGGTTGCAACCTCATGGGAAGAACAACATTGTCAACCAACCAAACCCTCCAAAACTCCCATGGACCAAAACACCAACCTTTGTGCACACACTGAGAGACCTATTGATCCAGTTGGATATGTAACTGAAGATAGCAGTGTCTGGCATCAATATGAGAAGAGGTTTTTGGCCCAGGGAAGACAAGTTTTCCCAATGTAGGCGAATGCCAAGGCAATGGGGTGGAGAGGGTGAGTAGAAGAGAGTGCACCATTGTGAAGGCAAGTGGAGGGGGAGGAGGGAGAGGAGAGGGGCAGGGGAAAGGGGTGACATCTAAAATGTAAATACAGAGTATCTAATAAGAAATAACAAAAAAATAGAAATATTGAAAAAAGAAAAGAAAAAGATATCATTCATATATATACATATATTTATATGTATATATATACATATATATTCAACAACACGACATTACTTATGAATGACAACCAAAGCTTTTTAAATGGAATATTCAATATTTCAGTTTCCTTTTCTGAGTAACAAAGACCAGATTGTACCTCTATTTAATTTTTACAAAGGATTTCTGTCAACCATGCCAAGGAAAGATTTAGATGGGCACAAAAAGGAACTTCTCTAAACTGAGAGTTGAAGATTCTGGGTTTTGGATACAAGATCCGGGTAGATTTCTCTTTCGAGAGTATCAAGTTCTCCTTATCACATAGTACCATATGGGAGAAATTTGAATAAGAAAAAGTGACTTGGAGAATTATAAGATGATCTGTATTTACCAGTGCATCCCTCAGCATGTGGATAACTAGCAGAAAGCACAAAGCAGCACCAAGACAGATTCACTAATCACTCATTAAAACATAAGTTTTTCTTCAGTAGCCTTCACATTAACCAGATAAACAAAACTAGAAGAAACAATTAACTATATATCTGTGGGATAAAAGCTTAGAGCCAGTGTTTTGGCTTCATTCCAGGACTCTACTGCTATCTGGCTATCATGAGGATTCTGCCTTTGCTTCTGAAGAGTCCTCAGTCAACTTTTTGGCTAAAGATTATTGGACCAAAAATGGGCACCTGACCTAACACATGCCCATCTCAATTCAATTGATATGAAACAAGTTTGACTCCCATGCCACAGTAATAGAGGAAAAAAATTTAAAGCCCATATCTCCATTTTAAAAAAATGCCTGGAAGAGAATAATTTTAGGTCATAGGCCAAGCATGGTGGCACATGATTACAATCTCAGCACTCAGAAGGCAAAGGTTAAAGGATTGTTGCAAGTTTAAGAAAATCCTGATCTATGTGGTGAGTACTAGCTAGTCAAGGCAAGGCAACATAGTAAATCATGTCTCAAAGGATGGATGTATTGATAAATAGAAGATAGATAAATGGATGGATAGATAGACAGACAGACAGACAGATGATAGACTATATATAGAAGATATATAGATGATAGAAGATAGATGAATGGATGGATAGATGGATGGATAGATGGATGGATGGATGGATGGATGGATGGATGGATGGATGGATGAATAGATGGATGGATAGGTATGAATGGCCAGCCGCCTGAATGGACAGACAGTCAGACAGATAGGTAGATGCATAGATAGATGGAAAGATAGGCAGGTAGACAAACAAATAACAGAAAATAAAAATAAATGTTATGGTTGACAAATTATTAAAACCTAGATATAATCAAGCACATCCTGTGGTTTGATCATGAAAAGGAATATTTGCTTGTAGCTTAGACTGTATTTGTGTATCTTACAAGTTAAAAGATTCTTACTTAATGGACACATTCAAAGAAGTATTGCTTCATTTTATTGTCACAGACTGACATGTTCTGAAAATATACTTATATTTTGATAGGGAACTAAAACTCAATGAAGTGTCTTACATTTACAATAAAAAACTAAGTAAGGTCCTAGGGTCTGCACATATGCAAGGGCTGGAAGCATTTAAAAGTAACCAACTACTGGTCTCTGAAAACCATACCAGAGACAACCATCAGGGCTCAGAGCCTGCCTGCAGACTGCTAAATACCCAGAAGAACCTAAGGAGCGCTCTCCCACCTGAGCCCATCAGTGAACCCCACTTCCCCCACCACTGACTATCTGGAGACAGACCAAGGGGAACTCTCGAGCACAGTTAGCGTGGTGCTCTCTGGGAACTAGTCTTTTTTGTCCCAGAAAGAGAGCAGAGTCATCACCATCAGGACTCAGGGACTGCCCACAGACTGCTGGGCACCCAGAAGAGCCTCAGAAACATTCTCCCACCTGAGGCTATGGAGACAGAGCCCGGTCACCACCATCCTGACAGCTCACCCACAAAAAGCCAAACACCCAGGAGCAGTCTCCCTCCTGACACCACTGGATCTCAGACCCACAGAAGAGACAAGCTCTAGTCAGAGACAACAAAATCACTCAACAACAATGGTAACAAGATTACAAGAGGCAAGCTCAAGAACCTAAGCAATGAAAACCAAGACAACCTGGCAACATCAGAACCCCTTTCCCCACCACAGCAAATAGTAGATGTCCCAACACACACACACAAAAATTAGATTTAAACTTAAAATCATACTTCGTGACAATGATGGAGGTCCTCAAGAAGCACATGAATAATTCCCTTAAACAATTACAAGATAAACAGTGAAGCACAAGTAAACAAGAAGCCCTTGTTTTTTCCCGACACATGATAATCAAAACAACAAATGTTCGACATAATATGCAGTCACTGATAATTGGATACTAACCCCAGAAAGCTCTGAACACCCCAGAAACAACTTACAAAAAAAAAAAAGAAAAGAAAAAACCATTAAGCTTAATCTTTACATACCAAGAAAACTTTGACTAATTCTACGTTACATCTTATTTTACATGTACTTTAATGCTCATTGTAACTAGTAAGATCTTAATGCACACTATCAAACCTTTAAAAAAAAAAAACAAGCACTGACAAAAATGTATTCGTATACTTTTATGCAAAAATCCTTAAAATTTGTACATTTATCTTTGTTTTTTTTAAATAAAGTTGTTCAAAAAAAAAGAACAATTTGCAAATTCATTTGGAATAACAAAAAATCCAGTATAGGGAAAAACTATTCTCAACAATAAAAGAACTTCCTGGGAACTCACCATCCCTGATCTCAAGCTGTATTACAGATCAATTGTGATTAAAAACTGCCTGATATTGGTACAGAGACAGGCAGGTAGATCAATGAAATAGAATTGAAGAACCAAAAATGAACCAACACACCTTTGGTCATTTGATCTTTGACAAAGGAGCGAGAAACATTCAAGAAAAAAAGGACAGCCTCTTCAACTAATGCTGCTGGTTCAACTGGCAATCAGCATGCAGAAGACTGCAAATTGGTCCTTGCTTATCTCCTTGTACAAAGCTTAAGTGCAAGTGGATCAAAGACCTGCACATAAAACCAGGTACACTGAAACTATTAGAAGAGAAAGTGGGGGGCTGGGCGAGCGGCTGGCATGGCGCACTTGGGGCGTCCCCTGGTTCCCCTGGCAGCCCTGGTCCTGTTGCTCTGGACGGTCTCTGGAGCCCACGGACGGCGGAGCAACGTGCGCGTCCTCACGGATGAGAACTGGACCTCTTTGCTGGAAGGAGGGTGGGTGATAAAATTTTATGCTTGTTAGAATCTTCAGCCAGAATGGGAAAGTTTTGCTGAGTGAGGAGAAGATCTTGAGGTTAAAGTTTCAAAAGTGGATGTCACAGAGCAGACAGGACTGAGTGGACGGCTTATCATAACTGCTCTTCCTTCTATTTATCATTGTAAAGATGGTGAATTTAGGCGCTATCTGGGCCCAAGGACTAAGAAGGACTTTATAAACTTCATAAGTGAGAAAGAATGGAAGAATGTTGAACCTGTATCATCATGGTTTGTTCTGATAGCTACTATGTCAGCACTTTTTCATCTCTCTGTGCACATCAGCATTAGCCACAGCTATTTTGTTCATGACCTTGGAATACCAGCGTGGGGCTCCTACTTGGTTTTTGCTTTTATAACAGTGTTCTCAGGACTGCTGCTGGGACTTTTTATATTTGTAGCAGATTGCCTTTGCCCTTCAAAAGGGCACAAACCACAGCAACAGGCTACAAAAAAACCATCACCAGAATTTTCTCAACCTCTGAAGAAAGTGGAGGAAGAACAAGAGGCTGATGAAGAGGATGTTTCGGACGAGGAGACAGAAAATAGAGAGGGAGCAAGCAAAGACACTCCTCAGAGCGGCCTAAGGCAGCGCTGTGTGGGCCCATCGTCGGTCACAGACAAATCCTAAGTTTATACATATCTTAATACTATGATTTTGGCAAAACTGAAGATTGTTATCATTTCTGTTGAGAACTGGACTGTGACTTGATGCATATACAGTTTAGGTTGTCCTTAGGTTGGACAGTTTTCATTCAGGAAATAAAATCAGTTAGACATAACAGTTTTAAATACGATTTTAAATTATTATGATGGCTTAAAGTTGTTTAATTTCAGAAGATCCTGGTGCCAAGCAGTAAGATTTGTGTTTCTATTTAATAATCTATTTTGTGTGAGACTCAAAATTGCCTTTTCCAAGATTTGTATTACTGGGGTATTTAAGAAAATTACCTTAGAGAGAAGGATTTCTCATTTCACATCGTTTTTCTCAGTTACACTGTGTGAAAAAGCATCATATTTCCCATAAGGGGGAGCACTGCCCATTGTTTCAAGATGTGCACTTCATTGATGACGCTGCCCTTGGGCAGAGTCCAAAGTTCTCTTATGGATTTTGGATTATACAGCTAACAAAACTACCTTACTTTGTAGCTTTCATTTCTACACATTACATTTAGGATATGCTGCTGATTTAATAAGTTTTGATAAGTCTATAGCATTGTATTAATTCTAAAGGTTGATGCCTGTTTGGCTCTCTTGCTCACTATATGATTTTTATTTGCCATGTGTTATATTTTTAAGTTGGAAACATTAACAGTATCACTGTTGTGTTTACTGTGAGTAAACAGAACTTTCCTATCCTTTTAAGTTGAAGTTTACTGAAAGAACTATCAAATTGAACTGTTTACTTGAAAATGTACAAATTTGGCTATACATTCCAGATTTTAAATTATTATTAAGGGGTCTTGAAGTTTTCTTTTCCCTTTTTAATGTGAAGATGAAATTTTCTGATTTTTAAAATTTGATGTGGAAAGGCTTTGGTATATTATATTTTGGAAATTCAGAGCTTAATTTGATGTAAAATGAAGTCCGCATTCTACTCAAGAACCATCTGTGTTTAGTGTATCTCTGTCCTCCGCAGGATTTTGACGAATTTTATAGTCAGGATATTGCTTTGTGTTTGAAAATTGTAACACTGTAATGTTTTAAAGACAAATTTCATATTGTATTGTTCTTGACTGCTAGTACGTGCATCTCACACATGGGAATCAGGTCAGCAAGATGGACTCTCACTTGATCTTACAGAAAGGGAAGGGTACAGTGGGGGCTGTCTCAATGTCTGGAAGGGGAAAGCAGACTCAAGCCCTGATCAAGGCCTTCATCCAGCCTTCGTGGGATAGATGATGTCTGACACTCCTCACCCCCAACGTTCTCTGTGTGAATTCCTTTGACTGCAGTACTGTGATGTGCAACAGCTTCCTTTAGGCCTCTCCTTTATTAAATGTTCTGCTGTCAGAGTTTGGATATGTAGTTTGTGGTGGCTTAGAAAAACATTATAAGCACAAAAATAAATGTTTCTAAGCACTTCAAAAAAAGAAGAAGAAGAAGAAGAGAAAGTGGCAAAGAGCTTAAAACACATAGGGTGAGGGGAAATTTTCCTGAAAAGAACACTAATGGTTTATGCTCTAAGATCAAGAATCAACAAATGGAACCTCATGAAATTGCAACGTTTCTGTAAGGCTACAGACTATGTCAAGAAGACCAAATGGCAGCCAACAGATTGGGAAAGGTTCTTTACCAATTCTACATTTGATAGAGGGATAATATACAATATATACAAAGAATTCAAGAAGCTTGACTCCAGATAATCAAATAATCCTATTAAAAATGGGGTACAGAGCTAAACAAAGAATTCTCAACTGAGGAATACCAAATGGTTCAAAAGCACCTAAAGAAATGCTCAACATCCTAGTCATCAGGGAAATGCACACCAAAACAACACTGAGAGTCCACTTCATACTAGTCAGAATGGCTAAGATCAAAATCTCAGGTGACAACAGATGCTGGCAAGAATGTGGAAAAGAGGAGCACTCATCCACTGTTGGTAAGATTGCAAGCTAGTACAACCACTCCGGAAACCAGTCTGGTGGTTCCTCAGAAATTTGGATATAGTGCTACCTGAGGATCCTGCTATACAACTCCTGGGAATATACCCAGAAGTAGCTCTAACATCTAATAAGGACACATGCTTCACCATGTTCATAGCAGCCTTGTTTATAATAGCCAGAAGCTGGAAAGAACCCAGATGTCTTTGAACAGAGGAATGGATACAGAAAATGTACATTTGCATGATGGAGTACTAGTCATCTATTAAAAACAACAACTTTATGAAAAGCCTATGCAAATGGATGGAACTATAAGCTGTCATCCTGAGTGAGGTAACCAAGTCACAGAAGAGCACACATGGTATGCACTCGCTGATCAAGGAATGCTAGCCCAAAAAGCTCGGAATACCCGCAATAATAATTCACAAACCTAATGAAGGTCAAAATGAAGAAAGGCCAGACTGTGGATGCCTCAGTCCTTCTTAGGAGGGAGAACTACAAGGTCAAATAGAAGATCAAAGATTTAAGAAAAAATTATCTAGAGACTGCCTTACCTGGGGATCTATCTCATATGCACCCACCCTCACCCCTTTTCCATCCCTTCCTCTTTTCCTCCCAGGTTCTTGCATCCCTTCCCACTGTGGTTGCTCTCTACTCCATTCCAAATACTACTGAGGTATCCTCACTAGCACCATTTACCTCTTTTACCTTTTTGAGATCTATAGACTGTACCTTGAATATTCTGTACTCTTTTGTGGATAATACCCACATATTAGGGAGTACATACAATTCACTTCCTTTTGGGTCTGTGTTACATCACTCAGGATGATATTTTCTAGTTCCATCCATTTACCTGCAAAACTCAGGATGTCCTCATTATTAATGGCTGAGTAGTATTCCATTGTGTAAATGAACCACATTTTCAGTATCTATTCTTTTGTTTTGGGACATCTGGGTTGTTTCCAACTTCTGGCTATCACAAATAAGACTGCTATGAACATAGTGGAAAACCTGACCCTGTGGCATGGTGGAGAATCTTTAGAGTATATTCCCAAGAATGGTTTTGCTTAGCTTCCATGTAAATCTATTTCCAATTTTCTGAGGAAACTGCAAATAGATTTCCACAGTGGTTATACTAGTTTGCAATCTCACCAAAAATGGAGGAGTGTTCCCCTTTCTCCACATCCTTGACAACACATATTGTCATTTGAGATTTTGGTTTTTCTTTAAATTGGAGTTCTTTGTTTTAAAAATACAAAGATAAATGCACAAATTTTAAGCATTTTTGCAGAAAAGTATACAAAAACATTTTTGACATTGCTTGGCTTTTTTTTTAAAATAAGGTCTGATAGTGTGAATTAAGATCTTACTAATTACAATGAGCATAAAGTACAAGAGGATGTAACCTGAATTAGTCAAGATTTTCTTGATGTGTAAAGAGAAAACTTAGTGGCTTTTTCTTTTCTTTCTTTTTTTTTCTTGAACTTTACACAGTCTGTGAGTAGTTTGTGGGGTGTTCAGAACTTTATGGGGTTAGTATTCAATTATCAGTGACTGCATATTATGTCTGTTCTTTTGTGACTGGGTTATATCACTCAGGATGATATTCTCTAGATGCATCCATTTTCTTAAGAATTTCATAAGGTCGTTTTTTCTGATAGCTGAGTAGTACTCCATTGTGTAAATGTACCATAATTTTTGTATATACTCATCTACTGAAGAACATCTGGGTTCTTTCCAGCTTCTGGCTATTATAAATAGAGCTTCTATGAACATTGTGGTGCATGTGTCTATGTTGCATGTTGGAGCTTCTCTGAGGTATATATATGTCCAGATGTAAAATAACTGGCCAAGATCAAAAATTCAGATGACAGCATATGCTGGTGAGGATGTGGAGAAAGAGGAACACTTCTCCACTGTTAGTAGGGTTGTAAATTGGTACAGCCATTCCAGAAATCAGTCTGGCGATTCCTCAGAAAATTGGATCTTGGCCAATCTGACTGGTCTGAGGTGGAATCTCAGGGTTGTTTTGAATTGCATTTCCCTGATGGCTAATGCTGTCAAGCACGTCCTCAGATGCTTCTCAGCCATTTGATATTCTTTAATTAAGAAAGTTTTTTTCTTTATTTTAGCTCTGTACTCCATTTTTAATAGGGTTGTTTGATTCTTTAGTGTCTAGCTTCTTGAGTTCTTTGTATACCTTGGATATTAGGCCTCTATCTGATGTGGGGTTGGTTAATATCTTTTCCCACTCTGTTGGCTGCTGTTTTGTTTTCATGACAGTGTCCTTAGCCTTACAGAAACTTTGCAATCTCATTAAGTCCCATTTGTCAATCTTTGACCTTAGAGCTCAAGCCATTGATGTTCTGTTCTGAAAATTTTCTCCTGTGCCTATGAGTTCTAAGGTTTTCCCTACTTTCTCATCTAATAGTTTCAGTGTATCTGGTTTAATGTGGAGATCTTTGATCCACTTACACTTGAGCTTTGTACAAGGAGATAAGAAAGGGTCTATTTTCATTATTTTGCATGCTGAGTGCCAGTTGGACCAACACCATTTGTTGAATAGGCTGTCCTTTTTCCATTGAATGTTTTCAGCTCCTTTGTCAAAAATCAGGGGACCATATATGTGAGGGCTCATTTCTGGATGTTCAATTCTATTCCATTGATCGACGTGCCTATTTCTGTACCAGTACCATGTAGGTTTTAGCACAATTGCCTTGCAATATAGCTTGAGGTCAGGGATAGTTATTCCCACAGATGTTTTCTTGTTGTTGAGGATGGATTTCGCTATTCTAGGTCCTTTGTTATTCCATATGAAATTACACATTGCTCTTTCCAACTCAATGAAGTATTGGGTTGGTATTTTGATGGGGATTACATTGAATCTGTACATTGCTTTTGGTAAGATGGCCATTTTTACAATGTTGATCCTTCCAATCCATGAGCATGGGAGATCTTTCCATTTTCTGAGATCTTCTCAATTTCCTTCTTTAGAGGTTTGAAGTTCTTGTCATACAGGTCCTTCACTTGCTTAGTTAGAGTCACACCAAGTATTTCATATTTTTGTGACTATTTTAAAGTGTATATTTTCCCTAATTTCTTTCTCCACATTTTTGTCCTTTGAGTAGAGGAAGGCTACTGATTTGTTTGAGTTAATTTTGTATCCAGCTACTTTGCTGAACTTGTTTATCAGTTGTAGGAGTTCTCTGGTGGAATTTGTGGGGTCATTTAAGTACACTATCATGTCATCTGCAAATAGTTATATTTTTACTTCTTCCTTTCCAATTTGTATCCCTTTGATTTCCTTTTGTTGTATAATTGCTCCAGCCAGGACTTCTAGTACTATGTTAAATAGGTAGTGGGAGAGTGGGCATCCTTGTCGAGTCCCTGATTTTAGTGGGATTGCTTCAAGTTTCCCACAGTCATTTGAGATTTTGATATTAGCCATTCTGACTGGTACAAGGTGTAATCTCAGTGTCATTTTGATTTTCATTTCTGTAATCACTAGGGGCTTTGAACATTTCTTTAGGTGCTTCTCAGCTATTTGAGAATCATCTGTTGTGAGTTCTCGGTTTAGTTCTATTCTTTACATTTTTGATTGGGTTATTTGGTGTTTTTTATTTTCTTTTGTTTTATTTTTCTGGTGCTTAGCTTCTTGAGTTCTTTATATATTTTTAACATTAATTATCCCTCTCTTGCATGTGGGATTAGTGAAGATTTTTCTCCCAGTCTGTAAGGTGCTGATTTGTCTTATTGACTATGTCCTTTGCCTTACACAAGCTTTCCAGTTTCATAAGGTTCCATTTATCAATTCTTAATCTAGAATATGAGCCACTGGAGTTCTGTTTAGGAAATTTGTCCTTGTGCCAATGAGTTCAAGGCTTTTTTCCACTTTCTCTTTTATTAGGTTTCATGTATCTAGTTTTTATGTTGAGGTCCTTGATCCACTTGGACTTGAGTTTTTTGCAAGGTGACAAATATGGGTCTGTTTTCATTTGTCTACATACAGACAGCCAGTTAGACCAGCACCATTTATTGAAGATGCTTTCTTTTCTATATTGTATATTTTTGGCTCCTTTGAAAAATCAAGTATGTTTAAGTGCGTTTTCATATCAGAGTCTTCAAACTATTTCATTGATCAACCTGTCTGTGTCTGTGCCAGTACCATGCACTTTTTATCACTATTGCTCTGTGGTAGAGCTTGAGGTCAGAGATGGTGATTCTGCCAGCCATTCTTTTATTGTTAAGAAATGTTTTCAATATTCTAGTTTTTTGCCTTTCCAGATGAATTTGAGAATTGCTTTTCCGTGTGTTTGAACCTTGTGTTGGAATTCTTATGGGGACTGCATTGAATCTGTAGATCACCTTTGGTAGGATGGCCATTTTTACTATGTTAATTCTGACAATTTGTGAGCGTGGAGGATCTCTTCACTTTCTAAGATTTTCTAAGATTTCTTTCTTCAGAGACTTAAAGTTATTGTCATACAGATTTTTCACTTGTTTGGTTAATGTGACCCCAAGGTATATTATATCATTTGTGGCTATTGTGAAGAAACTTGTTTCCCTAATTTCTCAGCCTGTTTATCATTTGTATAAAGGAAAGACATTGATTTAGTTGGTTGAAGTTTATATCCGGCTTCTTTGTTGAAGTTGTTTATCAGCTGGAGAAGTTCTCTGGTAGAATATTTGGAATCGCTTATGTATAATATCAAATCATCTGAAAATGGTAATAACTTTATTTATTCTTTGCCAATTTGTATCCCCTTGATCTCTTTTTGTACCTTATTGTCCTAATTGCATTTCAAGTACTATATTGAATAAATATGGTGAGAGTGGGCTTCCTTTTCTTGACCCAGATTTTAGTAAGATTTCTTCAAGTATCTCTCCATTTAATTTCATATTGACTGTTGGTTTGCAGTAAATTGCTTTTATTATATTTAGATATGGGCCTTGGATTATTGATTTCTCCAGTACTTTTAACATGAAAGGGTGTTGTATTTTGTCAAATGCTTTTTCTGCATCTAAAGAGATAATTATGTGATTTCCTTCCTTTAAATTTGTTTATATAGTGGACTACATTAATGGATTTTTCCCATATTGAACCAATCTTGCATCCCAAGAATGAAGTCTACTTCATCATGATGGATGATCATTTTGATGTGTTCTTGGATTTGGTATGCAAGAATTTTATTGAGTTTTTCTTTTATCCATATTCATAAGGGATATTGGTTTGAAGATCTCTCTTTTTTTGGGGGGGTGGCGCCTTGTGTGGTTTATGTATCACACAATTTTATGGTTCAATTTTATGTAATAGTTTGAGAAATATTGGTATCTGGTTTTACTTCAGTAAATCCATCTGGCCCTGGGCTTTTTTTGGTTAGGAGGTTTTTAATGACTTCTATTTGCTTATGGGATGTGGGCCTGCTTAGATAGTTTATCTGGTCTTAATTCAACTTTGGTATGTGGTATCTGTCTACAAAACCATTCATTGCATCTATATTTGAGTATTTCCTGCCTTTTACTCCTCTTGGGAGAATTTGCTTTCTTTTGTTCTAGAGCTTTCAGGTGTGCTGTTAAGTTGCTAGTGTAAGGTCTCTCCAGTTTCTTTACCAGGGCAATGAATTTTTCTCTTAGCACTGCTTTCATGTGTCCCATAAATTTGAATATGATGTATCAATATTTTCATTAAATTCCAGCAAGTCTTTAATTTCTTTCTTTATTTCTTCCCTAACCAAGTAATTATTGAATAAAGAGTTGTTCAGTTTCCACATGTATATAGGCTTTGTGTTGTTTTTTGCTGTTATTGAAGACCAACCTTAGGCCATTGTGGTCTGATAAGATGCATGGGATTATTCCAATCTTCTTACATTGGTTAAGGGTTTTTTGTGACCAGTTATATTGTCGATTTTGGAGAAGGTACTATAAGGTGCCGAGAAGAAGGTATATTCTTTTGTTTTGGGATGATGTGTTCTATATATGTCTGTTAAATCCATTTGGTTAATAACTTCTGTTAGTTTCACTGTATCTGTGTTTAGTTTCTGTTTCAATGATCTGTCCATTGATGATAGTGGAGTGTTGAAGTCCCCCAATGTTATTGTGTATGGTGCAATATATGCATTGAGCTTTAGTAAAGTTTCTTTTATGAAAGTGGGTACCCTTGCATTTGGAGCATAGATGTTCAGAATTGAGACTTTTTCTTAGTGGATTTCCCCTTTAATGAATATGAAATGTTCTTCCTTATCAGGCTTGATAACTTTTGGCTGAAAGGCTATTGTATTGGATATTAGGATGGCAACTCCAGTTTGTTTCTTGGGACCATTTACTGGGAAGACCTTTTTCCATCCCTATACTCTGAGATAGTGCCTGTCTTTGTTACTGAAGTGTGTTTCTTGTATGCAGCAAAATGCTGAATTTGGTTTACATATCTAGTCTCTTATCTTATATAGGTGAGTTGAGTTCATTAATATTGAGAGATATTAAAGACAAATGACTGTTGGTTCCTGTTATATATGTTTTTGTAGGGGTCTTTATGTGCTTGTGATTCTCTTCTTTTGGCTTTGTTGTGAGATGCTTAATATCTTGTCTTTTCTTTGGTGTTGGTACCATCCTTGTGTTGGTATTTTTCTTCTAGAATCCTCTATAGGCCTGGATTGGTAGATACTGTTTGAATTTGGTTTTGTCCTGGAATAGTTTGGTTTCTTAGTCTAGGTTGACTAAAAGTTTTGCTGGGTATAAAAGCCTGAGCTGGCATTTCTGTTTTCTTAGAGTCTTTATGACCTCTGAGCAGGCTCTTCTGATGTTCATAGTCTCTGTTGAGAAGTCTAGTGTAATTCTGATAGGTCCACCTTTTTATGTTACTTGGCCCTTTTCCCTTGTAGCTTTTAATATCCTTTGTTCTGTGCATTTAGTGTTTTGATTATTATGTGACAAGAGGATTTTCTTTTCTGGCCCCATTTGTTTGGTCTTCTATAGGCTTCTTGTAACTTTATGGCCATGTCTTTCTTTCTTTCTTTTTTCTTATACAAATTTATACATTTTAACTGGTTGCATATATTAACATGTATCATAAGATTATTTTCTAAGAAGCATTACATAATAAATGGATATTGTAAAAAGATCTGGTTAGTTAAAAGCAACAAGCATTAACAGATATGTACAAAACAGCCTGCTCAGAGTAGAGCCTGGGCACCAGCCTTCCCACAAGACCTCCAAGGAGGGTAGGGGTAAAAGACCACAAGACCAGTTTTCAAAAATCAGATAATTAGACATAGATGAACTGTGAACAGTTCTCTCATTCTCCAGTGGATAAAAAGAGCAAGCTTTCTATGCTCACTGCACCCCAGAGTACCCAGTGTTTCCATCTTATACCACACCATATGAGAAAACTCATGGTGGGAAGCTGTCCCAGGAGCCCCGACAAGCAGAGGCTGGAATTTCCTTGCCCTTTCTCCCCCTGCTCCTGTGTGTGTGTGTGTGTGTGTGTGTGTGTGTGTGTGTGTGTGTGTGTGTGTTAGTGTTAGAAAACTGATGGAGATTCTTTTGGCAGCTGGATGTGAGAGCTCACGTTCTGGTATGTTTAGAGGAGAAAGAATGCATACTGAAGGCCTATGTGTGTGTTCTTGGTCTGTGAAGGACTCTGTGCTCTGTGCTCACTGCCCCTTCAACAACTGCAGCTCTTTGTGGAGGCCTTGGCCCGGTCATTATTGTTTGATGGCTTCAGGGATTTCATTATACAGCTCCACTTCTGTTTCCTGTTAAAGGGCATTCTGAGCAATTGTCTGGAAGGCCTGCTTCATATTGATAGCCTCCTTGGCATTGGTCTAGAAGCAAGAAATGTTGTTTTTGCTGTAGCACCACGCCTGTGCCCTCTTTGTGTCCACTTGTCTGTTTTCCAGGTCAATCTTGTTTCCCAACCCAACAAAAGGGAAGTTCTCAAGAACCCAGGGGCTGGCCTGGATGAGAAACGTATCTCTCCAGCTGTTCAGGGATTTTAATGTGTTGAGGGCAATCACATCAAACACCAGAATGCAGTAATCTGTACCTCTATAGAAGGCTACACTAAGAGTCCTGTGTGAAGCTGGTCTCCAAGAAGACTATAGATTGGGGTTTCTATTTCTTTGTTTGAAGCTGAACTCTATAGAGACTTTCAGTCTTTTTGGTTAGTTGCCCTGTATGCTACAGAATCCATGAGAGGTCTTCAAACTGTGGTGTAGGTTGCCCAGTATCCCCATGTACAGAGGTACTCCTGAGATACCTTCAAGCTGTGGTATCCTGGGTGCATTGAATCTCTTGGAATGTCTCCAGCTGTGGTGCTGGATGCCCCGGATGCAGTAGAGCTCCTGGGATGCCTCAGAATGTCGTATCAAATGCTGAGAGTACAGTTTATCTTCTGACATGACTCAGTCTTCCATGGAGTAAACTAGTTAGCAGTGTATCCCAGCAGAAAAGATCGAGAGGAAGGGGACTGTTATTTTGCAGTGGTGAGGGGATGCTGGGTCAGAGTCCACTGGACTCCCATCAGCAGCTATGGAACGTCACGGGGAGGGAAGGTTCTTTCCAAATGTTCTGAGTGCAGTGGGTACTATGGTATGCCTCAGGACATGACCTCTTCCGGGAACAGACAGCTAGCAGTCTGTTCAAGAAGAAAGAGGCTGGATTAATATTTTTGACATGGGTAGGTGGCCCCATCCTAAGAGGATACATTTAATAGTGATTTTTAAAGCATGCTACTAAATAAAATACTGATTTTCAACTTTGAGGCAATTGTAAGAGGCTAGGCTTTTACTTTGTGTCAAAATTCAATTCAAGACAGTTTGTTACTTTCAGGATATAATTCTTTGAGATCTTTGAATAACTCTATTTTATCATTTTAATATAAATTGAAAAGACCATCCTCAGAGGGATTTTCTTTTTTTTAACTTTATTTTAGAAAACAAAGATAAATGTACAGATTTTTAAGCATTTTTACATAAAAGTATACAAATACATTTTAATAAGGTTGTAATTAAGTATTTGTGCATACATATACATACATGTGTAAAAATAATATAAGAAGAAGGTTATTAATTTGAGAAGATAGCAGAGAAACTGGGAGGGGCTGTAGGAAGTACAGGGGGATGTGATACAGTTCTATTTTAATTAAAATATATTATTTATTTTTCTCTTTTATCTGGATCTTCATACAGTCTGTGGGTTGTTTCTGGGGTGTTCAGAGTTTTCTGGGGTTAGTATCCCATTATCAGTGACTGCATATTATGTCTGCAGACCTTAAATTCATGATCTTTTCAAAACTCTTTTTATGAAGAGGTCTTGAATTTTGCCAAATGCTTTCTCAGCATCTAATGAGATGATCATGTGGGTTTTTTGTTTTTCTGTTTGTTTGTTTGTTTTTAGTTTGTTTCTATAGTAAATTACATTGATGTATTCCACATATTGAACTATCCCTGAATCCCTGGGACAAAGCCTAGTTGATCATGATAGATAATCATTTTCATGTGTTTGCTATTGGATTTGGTTTTTGAGTATTTTATTGACTTTTTGTGTCAATAGTCATAAGGGAATTTGGTCTAAAGTCATCTTCCTTTGTTGGGTCTTTTTGTAGTTTGGGTATAAACATAATTGTGGCTTCATAGAAGGAATTGGGTAGTGTTCCTTCCCTTTCTATTTTGGGGAATAGTTTGGAGATTATTGATATTAGGTCTTATATGAAGGTCTGAAAGAAGTCTGTACTAATCCCATCATCTTAGGTTTGTTTGTTTGTTTTGAGGGGGTTGTTTTTGTTTTGTTTCATTTTGTTTTGTTTTGGAGGGTTGGGAGATTTTGATGATCCCTTTTATTATTTTTAGGGGTTATCAGACTGTTTATCTGATCCTGATTTTACTTTGATAATTGATATCTGTCTAGAAAATTGCCCATTTTCAGTTTTGTTGAGTGTAGGCTTTTGTAATAGAATCTGATGATCGTTCTAAAAATTTTCCTTATTTTCTGTTGTCTCTCTTTGTAGTTTCTGATTTTTTTAATTTGGATACTCTCTCTGTGCCCTCTGGTTAGTCGGGCTAAGTGTTTACCTAACTTGTTGATTTTCTCAAAGAACCAGCTCCTGGTTTTGTTGACTCTTTCTATAGTTCTTTATGTTTCACTTGGTTGATTTTAGCTCTGATATTGATTATTTCCTGCCATCTACTCCTCTTCGGTATATATGCTTCTTTTTATTCTAGATCTTGTAGGTGTGTTGTCAAACTGCTAATGTATACTCTCTCCAATTTCTTTTTAAAGGCACTCATAACTATGAGATTTCCTCTTAGCACTGCTTTAATTGTTGTGCCTTCATTTTCATTAAATTCTAAAAAGTCTTTAATTTCTTTCTTTATTATTCCTTAACCATGTTATCATTTAAAGTTGAGTTTGGTACAGGTGAGATAATCTAGTTTTGTTCTTCTATATGTTATTACCCAATTTAACCAGCACAATTTTTTAAAGTTGTTACCTTCTAATATGTATTCTTAACCACTTTGTATAAAAAATTAAGAGACTTTAATAGTGTGGGTTTAGTATAGGTCCTTAAGTTAAAACTGCTTTTATTACTGTGTTTGTTTTTATGGTAATACCAATTTTTATTACTTAGGTTTGTAGTATAATTTGAAATTAGGGATGGAGATGCCTCTTGTAGCATGTTTGTTGCTAAGGGTTGTTTTTGCTATTCTAAGTTCTTGCTGTTTTCAAATAAAATTTAAGATTTTTTTCAATTTATGGAAAAGTTTTCATTAGAATTTATATGTAGGTTGGGTAGAATTTAGAGACTGCTTTTTGTAGGATGGCTATATTTATAATATTTTTTTAAACGATTTTATTTTTCAAAACAAAGATAGATGTAAAGATTTTAAACATTTTTTGCTTAAAATTATACATTTTTGTCAGTACTGTTTTTTCAGACATTAAAATAAATTTTACATAAAACCATGTGAATATGTTTTTTAGTCGGTACTTGATTTTTTTCAAGGGCTTGACAGTATGCATTGAAAACGTACTAGTTGCAATAAGCGTAAAGTACATGCAAAACAAAACGCAACATGGAAATAGTCAAAGTCTTCTTGTTTTGTGAATATATGTATAGTTTTTGTTTTCTTTATTTCTTGGACTTCATACAGTCTGTGAGTTGTTTCTGGGGGAGTGTAAGCCTCTGGGGTTAGCATCCCACTATCAGTGACTGCATATTGTGTCTGTTCTTTTGTGACTGGGTTATCTCACTCAGGATGATCTTCTCTAGATGCAGCCATTTTCTTAAGAATTTGGTTAAGTCATTGTTTCTGGTGGCTGAGTAGTATTCCATTGTGTATATGTACCACAATTTTTGGATCCATTCGTCTTCTGAAGGACATCTGGGTTCCTTCCAGCTTCTGGCTATTATAAATAGAGCCGCTATGAACATTGTGGTGCATATATCTTTGTTGTGTATTAAAGTGTCTCTGGAGTATATGCCCAGAAGTGGAATAGCTGGGTCTTCAGGTAGTACTATATCCAATTTTCTGAGGTATCGCCAGACCGATTTCCAGAGTGGTTGTATTAGCTTGCAACCCCACCAACAGTGGAGAAGTGTTCCTATTTCTCCGCAGCCTCGCCAGCATCTGCTGTCATCTGAGTTTTGGATCTTGGCAAATCTGACTGGAGTGAGGTGGAATCTTAGGGTTGTTTTGATTTGCATTTCCCTGATGGCTAAGGATGTCGAGCACTTCCTCAGATGTTTTTCGGCCATTCGGAGTTCCTCAACTGAAAAAGATTTGTTTAGCTCTGTACCCCATTTTTTAATAGGGTTATTTGATTCTCTGGTGTCGAGCTTTTTGAGTTCCTTGTACACCTTAGATATTAGGCCTCTATCTGATGTGGTGTTGGTAAAGATCTTTTCCCATTCTGTTGGTTGCCGTTTTGTTTTCTTGACGATGTCCTTAGCCTTACAGAAACTTTGCAATCTCATTAAGTCCCATTTGTTAATCTTTGACCTTAGAGCTTGAGCCATTGGTGTTTTGTTTAGGAAATTTTCTCCTGTGCCTATGTGTTCTAAGGTTTTCCCTACTTTCTCATCTAATAATTCCAGTGTATCAGGTTTAATGTGGAGATCTTTAATCCACTTACACTTGAGCTTTGTACAAGGAGATAAGAACGGGTCTATTTTCATTCTTTTGCATGTTGAGTGCCAGTTGGACCAGCACCATTTGTTGAATAGGCTGTCCTTTTTCCATTGAATGTTTACTGCTCCTTTGTCAAAACTCAGGTGACCATATACATGAGGGCTCATTTCTGAATCTTCTATTCTATTCCATTGATCCACTTGCCTATTTCTGTACCAGTACCATGCAGTTTTCAGCACAATTGCCTTATAATATAGCTTGAGGTCAGGGATAGTGATTCCCGCTGATGTTTTTTTGTTGTTGAGGATGGTTTTCGCTATTCTAGGTCTTTTGTTATTCCAGATGAAATTGCACATTGATCTTTCCAATTCCATGAAGAACTGGGTTGGAATTTTGATGGGGATTGCATTGAATCTGTAGATTGCTTTTGGTAGGATGGCCATTTTTAAGATGTTGATCTTTCCAATCCATGAGCATGGGAGATCTTTCCATTTTCTGAGATCCTCCTCAATTTCTTTCTTCAGAGGTTTGAAGTTCTTGTCATACAGGTCTTTCACTTCCTTAGTTAGAGTCACACCAAGGTATTTCATAGCTTTTGTAACTATTGTGAAGGGTACCTTTTCCCCAATTTCTTTCTCCACATGTTTGTTTTTTGAGTATAGGAATGCTACTGATTTGTTTGAGTTAATTTTGTATCCGGCCACTTTGCTGAACTTGTTTATCAGCTGTAAGAGTTCTCTGGTGGAATTTTTGGGGTCACTCAAGTACACTATCATGTCATCGGCAAAGAGTGATGTTTTTATCTCTTCCTTTCCGATTTGTATCCCCTTGATCTCCTTTTGCTGTCTAATTGCTCCAGCCAGGACTTCCAGTACTATGTTGAATAGGTAGGGAGAGAGTGGGCAGCCTTGTCGAGTCCCTGATTTTAGTGGGATTGCTTCAAGTTTCTCGCCATTAAGTTTGATGTTGGCTGTTGGTTTGCTGTATATTGCTTTTATTATGTTTAAATATGGGCCTTGTTCTTTCCAGGACTTTTAACATGAAGGGGTGTTGGATTTTGTCGAATGCTTTCTCAGCGTCTAGTGAGATGACCATGTGATTTTGGTCTTTAAGTTTGTTTATATGGTGGATTACATTGATGGATTTCCTTATGTTAAACCATCCCTGCATCACAGGGATGAAGCCTACTTGGTCATGATGAATGATGGTTTTGATGTGTTCTTGGATTCGGTTTGCAAGGATTTTGTTGAGTATTTTTGCATCAATGTTCATAAGTGAGATTGGTCTGAAGTTCTCTTTCCTTGTAGGGTCTTTGTGTGGCTTAGGTACGAGGGTTATTGTAGCCTCAAAAAATGAGTTGGGTAATATTCCATCTGATTCTATCTTTTGGAATAGCTTGGTGAATATTGGTGTTATATCCCCAATAAATGTCTGATAAAATTCTGCACTGAACCCGTCTGGGCCTGGGCTTTTTTTGGTTGGGAGGCTTTTGATGACTTCTTCTATTTCTTTAGGTGTTATAGGGTTATTTAAATGGTTTACTTGGTCCTGGTTCAACTTTGGTACCTTGTATCTGTCTAGGAATTCGTCCATTTCCTCCAGATTTTCCAATTTTGTGGAGTATAAGTTTTTGTAGTAGGATCTGATGATTTCTTGAATTTCCTTAGTTTCAGTTGTTATGTCACCACTTTCCTTTCTGATTTTGTTAATTTGGATACTCTCTCTTTGCCCTTTAGTTAGTCTGGCTAGGGGTTTATCAATCTTGTTGATTTTCTCAAAGAACCAACTCTTTGTTTTGTTGATTTTTTCAATGGTTTTTTTTGTTTCTATTTGGTCTATTTCTGCCCTAATTTTGATTATTTCTTGCCGTCTACTCTTTTTGGGTACATCTGCTTCCTTTTGTTCTAGGGCTTTTAGCTGTGCTGTCAGGTTGCTGATGTGAGTTCTCTCCAGTTTATTCTTGGAAGCACTTAGAGCAATGAGTTTTCCTCTCAATACTGCTTTCATTGCATCCCATAGGTTTGGGTATGTTGTGTTTTCATTTTCATTGAATTGTAGAAAATCCTTAATTTCTTTCTTTATTTCTTCTTTGACCCTGCTATCCTTTAGCAGAGTGTTGTTTAGTTTCCATGTGTATGTGGGCATTTTGTTGTCTTTGTTGTTGTTAAAGACCAGCCATAGACCATGGTGATCTGAGAGGATGCATGGGAGTATTTCAATCTTCTTATATCGATGAAGGCTCGTTCTGTGTCCAATTATGTGGTCAATTTTCGAGAAGGTGCCATGGGGTGGTGAGAAGAAGGTGTATTCTTTTACTTTAGGATAGTATGTTCTGTATATATCTATTAATTCTAGTTGGTTCAAAGTCTCTGCTAGTTTTGCAGTGTCCTTGTTCAGTTTTTGTTTCCCTGATCTGTCCATTGGTGAGAGTGGGGTGTTAAAGTCTCCCACTATTATTGTGTGGGGTGAAATGTATTTTTTGAGCTTTAGTAGAGTTTCTTTTATGAATGTGGGTGATTTTTTATTTGGAGCATATATGTTAAGGATTGAGAGTTCCTCCTGACAGATTTCCCCGGTAATGAGTAAAAAGTGTCCTTCTTTATCTTTTTTGATAACTTTTGGTTGGAAATTTACTTTATTCGATATTAGAATAGCCACTCCAGCTTGCTTCTTGGAGCTGTTTGCTTGGAAGTTTTTTTCCCACCCTTTTACTGTGAGATAGTGTCTGTCTCTGTCTCTGAGATGAGTTTCCTGTATGCAGCAAAAGGCTGGATTTTGTTTATGTATCCAGTCTGATAGTCTGTGTCTCTTTATTGGGGAGTTGAGCCAATTTATGTTAATAGATATCAAGGAATAATTGTTTCTGTATCCTGCCATTTTTGCTTTTTTGGGTTGAGTTGTGTCCGTGTTTTTTTTCTTTTTTTAGTTTTCTTGTTTAGGAGTTTTCTTGTTTTTACTAGGCTGTATTTTCCCTCCTTGTATTGGGTTTTCCACCTGTAATTCGTTGTAGTGCTGGGTTTGTGGTCATATATTGTGTGAATTTTGATTTGTCTTGAAATATTTTTGTCTTTCCATCGATGGTGATTGATACTTTTGCTGGGTATAGCAGCTTGGGCTGGCACTTGTGCTTAAGGAGTGCATGATGTCTGTCCAGGCTCTTCTAACTTTCATAGTCTCTGCTGAGAAATCGGGTGTGAGTCTGATTGGTCTGCCTTTATAAGTTACCTGACCTTTTTCCCTTACTGCTTTTAGTATTCTTTCTTTACTTTGGGCACTTGATGTTTTTACTATTATGTGTCGGGAGGTATTTCTTTTCTGGTCCAACCTATTTGGAGTTCTGAAGGCTTCTTTTATGCTCGTGGTCATCTCATTCTTGAGGGTGGGGAAGTTTTCTTCTATGATTTTGTTGAAGATATTTACTGTGCCTCTTAGTTGATACTCTTCTCCCTCTTCTATTCCTATTATCCTTAGGTTCGGTCTTCTCATTGTGTCTTGTATTTCCTGGACATTTTGGGTTAGGAGCTTTTTGTTTTTTGCATCTTCTCTGGCTGTTTTGTCTATGTTTGCAATGTTGTCTTCTGCCCCCGAGATTCTCTCCTCGATCTCTTGTAATCTGTTGGAAATGCTTGCTTCTGTGACTCCTGATTTCTTTTTTTGGTGTTCTGACTCTAGGGTTATCTCTTTTAGCGCTTTTTTTATTGTGTCAATTTCTGTTTTAATTTCCCTCTTCCATTCCTTTATTTCCTTGGTTCTGTTTTCGTCTCGTTCTTTGAGTTCTTTGAGTGTTTTTCTTGTTTCTTCTTTAAAAGCTTCTGAATCTTTTTGCTTTTCCTCCCTTTTTTGTTTAAGTAACTCTATCAGCGTCTTGAGGCATGTTTTCAGGTCTGTGTCTTCTCTTTCTGGAGTGTTTGGAATTCCTATGTTTGCTACTATCGGAGAGCTGGGTTCTGGTGTTGCTAGATTGTCTTGGTTTCCTTGGGATATACTCTTTCTCTTTCCTCTTGCCATTTTGTTGTCAGTGATATGTTCTTGCCTTTCCCTTGTATCTGGTCTGTGTCCCTGGTACACTTTCCGTGTGCACTCCTCAGAGATCTCTCTACTCCCCAGCAGCCCAGGTTCCGGGTGGCAGCTGGGCCAGGCTCTGCTCTGAGTACTGAAGTCACCTCAGGGTGGGAACAGATGTTCCTAAGATTTGTTCCTGGTCACAGTAGCTCAGCCTGTACGAGCAGCCTTTCCGGCTGGTGGTTGGGCCAGGCTCTGCTCTGCGACCTGAAGTCGTCTCCGGGTGGGAACAGAAGTTCCTAAGATCTGTTCCAGGTCTCAGTAGCTCAGCCTGTACGAGCCGCCTTTCTGGCTGGAGCCCCCTTTCCGGCTGGTGGTTGGGCCAGGCTCTGCTCTGCGACCTCTATATTTATAATATTAATACTATCAATCTATGAGCATGAGAAGTCATTCCATTTTTTTGGTATCTTCTTCAATATCTTTTCTCAGTGTCTTGAATTCTACATAGTAAAAGTCTTTCAATTATTTTATTATACTTATCCCAAAATATTTTTGATGTTATTTTAAATGGGTTTGTGTTTCCTCCTGTTTATTTCCCTATACTTTTTATTGTTCTATTGGAAGGCTACTGATTCTTGTTAATACTGTATACTACTACTTTAACAAATATGTCTATCATATTAGAGTTTTCTTGTGGAGTTTATGATATTTTATTAATAGAATCACATAATCTACAAATAAGGATACTTTGACTTCTTTTTAATATTGTGAAATTCGTATCTTCTTCAATTGTCTTACTGCTCTAGCTAGGACTTTAAATATTATGGGGAACAGGAATGGAGAACATGGAGATCCTTATCTTGTTTCTATATTAGTGGGGATATGCTTAGTGTTTACCCATTTAGAGTGATGTCTGCAATGGGTTTGTTTATATTGCCTTTATTGTACTGAGATATATCTGCTGTATCCCTCTATTCTGTAAGACTTTTACCATAAAGAGATTTTTGGATTTTATTCAAGGCATTTTCTGTGTCTAAAGAGATGATTATGTGGTTTCTCTCTTTGAGTCTATTTATGTGGTAGATTACACTTATAATTTGCATATGTTGAACCAATCCTGAATTTCTGGGATAAAGCCAACTTGATCTTGGTGGATAATCTTTTTGATGTGTTCTGAATTCAGACAGAATGTATTTTACTGAGTTTTTTTTTTTTTTTTTTTTTTTTTTTTTTTGTCTATGTGCAACAGAGAAATTGGCTTCTAGTTTCTTTTTCTATTTGGTCTTTCTCTGGCTTTGTTAACAAGGTAATACTGGCTTGGTAGAAAGGCTAAATCAAAAACTTTAAAAAATCTCAGGTCTCATTAATAATGTAATGATACACCTAAAGGCTTTGGTAAAAAGAAAAGGAAATAATATACCAAAACAATAAATGGAAATAAATCATCAAAATTAGTGCTGAGTATGTGAGATATCTTTATCAAACCCCTCCCCTCAAACCTCAGAAATCTATGGGAAGAGAAGACAGGAAATTGTAAGAGCCAGAGATGTTAAATATCTACTAGAAAAGGGTGTCTTCTAGACAGAGCTTAGGCAATATAAACTCATAGACACTGTGTCAGCATTCTCAATATCTGCAAAAATTCAATCCAGAAAAAAAAATTCACCATACAGAAGGGGAAGTGAACACAAAGTCCTACTCCATAAACCAAGGAACTATCAACAACTAATGCTACTGGACTGGAGGGAATCTGTTTTCTCCAATGCAGTACTGCTGCATAGATCAACCACACTCCATGATGGGCCTCATGCTCAGAAAAGATGACCAATACAAAACAGACTTAATGGCTTTTGTGCGGTTTTTCATTCTGTTTGTTTGTTTGTTTGTTTGTTTGTTTGTTTGGTTAGTTTGGATGGTTTGTTTGTTGTTATGGTTTGGTGATTTTTGTCTTAGGACTTTTGATTTTTTGTTTATTTGGTTTTGTATTTTTATTGTTGGCCTTTGGTTTACTCCTCTCTGTTTTTGAGAGAGAAAGAACATGAAAGAAGGATCTGCAAGAATGTGAAAGGGAAGAACAGGATCAAAATGCATTGTGTGTAACATTTGAAAATCATGCAATAAATTAGGAATAAAATTAATAAAATAAAAACAAATTTTAAGATGCAAAGAGTCAAAAATGAAGAGTTGTTTTTAAAAGATAAGTATGGATGATAATTTTTTTGTCAAATTAAGCCCAAAAAAGACAAGCTCCATTAACAAAGTCAGAAATAGAAAGTTAGATACTTGGAAAATTTCCAAACTCCTTTTAAATACCAGTATTAACTTCATAACACACCAGATAAAGACACCCAATACAAAAAATGTACAGCCCAATCTTCCTGATGAGTACAGATGTAAATTTTCCAGTAAAATACTGACAAAGTGAGCTCAAGCTCATATCAGAAAGATTATTCATCAAGATAAAATTTATTACACTCAAGATATGCAACACATGTAAATCAATAAATGTTGTTCTCACATAAATAGACTCAAAGACAGAAATTACATGATTATCTGTTATAAAAGCCCTTAAAAAATCAACATCCGTTCATGATAAAATGTCATGAAGAAGCCATGGATAAAAGGAGTGTACTTCAATATACTAAAGGCTATGTACACCAAACCTGTAGCCAAACCAACATCATGTAAACAGAGAAAAAAAATCAGTTCCCAACAAGACAAGGGTATCCACTTTCTCCTCTCTTATTCAAAATAGTACATTAATCTACATGATAGCAATTAGACAAGAGAGAAAATCAAAGGAATACAAATAAGAAAAGAAGTAGCCATGGTATCCCTATTTGTAGATAATATGATTCTATATATAAGAGACCAAAGGAATTCACTATAAAACTTTTAGACCTGAAAAGTTTTAACAATCTGGCAAGACACAAAAATTAACACGTTCAAATCCGTAGATTCCCTGCATACTAATTTTATTTTTTCTATTTTATTTATCATTTTGTATGTGCATGTTTCAGCAGATTTTATCTGTATAGTATACATGCAAGTGCTCATAGATGCCAAAAGGCAGCATTAGATCACCTAGAACTAGAGTTACAGGCAGTTGGGAGCTATCATATAAGAGTCAGGAATAGAATTCAAATCAGATCCTCTGCAAGAGAAGTAAGCAATCTAAATCAACGTAGTTTCTCTACAGCTGCAAAAATGATCATTTTAAATATAACAAATAGTGTATTATTTCTTATGATCTAATGAAGGAATTATCAAACTACAATAACTCAGTTTTATACAAAACGTAAAAAGAAGTGCTACCAGATGCAGTATGACATTTGAATCTTGAATGCATAAAGAACTACATGCATATATTTTTAATATAGAGATATTGTACCAGATATGATATATACAGCATATGATAAACATAGCTACTCTGAAGGCTGAGGAATAAAGATCACCATTTCAAGACCAAAGTATGGAATTTTATGAAAGCCTGACTTAAGGCTTTAAAAGTCATAAAGATATTACTTAAGTACTACACTGCTTTCCTAATAGGTACAAGACCCCAGGTTCATTTTGTAGGGAAGGTTTATTTCATTCTAGAGCATGTAGGGCCAGTTAAATGTAGAAATCTATCTCTTAAATGGTATATTTATTCTGAAAGAAATTAGGTAATATGAGTAGCATACATTTTAAAGGATATGTTTTCTAAGATGAAAATATTAACAGAAAAGCTAAGTAACAAGAAGAGCCCAAGGGAGGATGAATAAAATAGACATTAGGGATAAATGGAGAAAGGTAACTGGGTGGGAAATGGGGGTAGGGAGAGGAACAGAAGGGATCAAGTGTGGAGAAGTCATCTCTGGGACAAGCTAGAAATCTAGGAAAATGGAAACTTCCGGAATTCTATAAGGATGATTCTACTAAGAGTCCTGGTAATGAGGAATATGGAGCCTGAACTAGCCATTTCTTGTAACCAGGAAAGACTTCCAATGGAGGGATTGAGACAGCAACCCAGCCACAAAACCTTAGACCCACAATTTGTCCTGCCTACAGATGTAAGGGTAAAAGATGAAGCAGAATTTGAGAAAAGAGCCAACCAATGACTGGCCCAGTTTGAGACTCATGCCATGAAAGGGAAACCACTCCTGGCACTGTTAATGCTATTCTGCTATACTTGCAAACAGGTGCTTAGCATAACTGTTATCAGAGGCTTCACCCAGCAACTGATGGAAACTGATGCAGAGACCACAGCTAAACATTAAATGGAGCTTGGGGAATCCTGTGGAAGGGGGAGTGGGAGGAAGGATTGATGGAGCCAGAGGAGTCAAGGATGTCACAAGAAAACCTACACAGTCAAATCACCTGGGCTCACAGGGATTCGGTAGAAACTGAACTGCCAACCAGAGAGCACGCAAGGGTGGACCTAGGCCGTCTGCACATATGTAGTAGCCGTGTGGCTTGGTCTTCATGTGGGAATCCTAAAGTGGGAGCAGGGGCTGTCTGACTACATTCCCTGCCTTTGGATCTCTTTCCCCTACCTGGGCTGCCTAGCCTAGCCTCAATAGACGAAGATGCATCTAATCTTACTGCAACTTGATATGCCAAGGCTGGCTGATATCTATACAAACCTCCCCCTTTTCTGAGGAGTAGGGAAAAAGAGGTAGGCTGGCTGGGGGAAGAACTAGGAGAAGAGGAGGAAGGGGAAGCTGAGTTAGTGATGTAAAGTAAATAAATAAACTTAATCAATACAAAAGAAGAGAAAAAGAGAAGAAGAAATAAAATATCTTATAAACTAATTGCAGGAGGGAAATGGGCAAGGTCAGCAGAAAATAAACAGTGTGGGCAGAGAAATCAGAGATTACCTCAGGATGATGATAACCACAGCCCTTCAGAGGGAAAAGCAAGGTTCTTAGAAGTTGAAACCTTAACTTCTAGATCCAGGCCCCAGTCCTAGACCAGACCTTACCAAGCAGACCCCAAACAGAACTCAAGAACTAGCATTCCCTTTGTTCTTCCATCGGGGGCTCTGAGAAGGCTGGGTTCCCACAGCATTTACAACATTTTAACGGCAGTGAAAAATTTGTAAATGTGTGATGACCTTACAATATTTCAAAAACTAAATATATAATGAATCTTAGGTGTTTTTTTTTTTTGTACAGTGCTTGCTCATGCTTCATCCTGACTTCATGAAGTTTTAATTCAAAGCATAAAATATGCCATATTGCTATATGCATGTGTCAATACATAATGCCAAAAAAGAAAAAAATAAAGAAAACCCTGCCCGAAACACCTCAATTAAGAATCAGGACCATTGTGTGCTATAAATTTCAGTAAATTTTACTACCCAACTCTCTGTTCTTACAGAATAATACTTTAATTATGAAAATAAAGTCTGTTCCTACTATCATTCCTTACTATGTATCAATTTAGTAAATCACTGGATAATACCATTTGAATGCTTGACTTGTTTTCTTTTCAGTTTGTGCTTTCTTGTAGTGTCTTTTTGTTTACTTGCTTCAGGGGCACTGTTGTTTATTTTATTTTCTGAGAAGGTCTCTCTACGTGCACCACACTAGCCTTGAGCACAGTGACTTACCTGCCTCTGCTTCCCAAGTACTGGATCAAGTGCATGCAATACCATGCACAGAAGAATGTTTGATTTTAAAAATAGCTTTTTGGCTTCTTGGCTTGAATTTCATTTTTAAAATCTGTTAAATAAGTTTTGACTTTGAATTAAGACAAAATTACCAACATTTTCTTCAGTGGCCCTAAACATAGATCTGCCATTTTTGCACTACATAATTATGTTAAGTGAAATCCTCAGTATTGACAATTATAAATTCAAAATACCAATCAATTCTGAAAAAAAGTTATAGGACCTGTGGTACAAAATATTTATTCAAGATTTAGTTCTTTGTGTAAAAATAAACAGGTGTATCATTTTCATTAGTATGCAAATATGCTTCCATTATTAATATTAAAATTATACTTATACCAATGAAAGTTTTAATATGTTTATTTATGATCTATAACTAGTAAATGCTTGATATGCATACCTATTTACATATTATATACTCAGGGACACACAAATTTTTTTTCTAACTGAGACCAATCCTTTTATTTCTTGTTAAAAACAAACAAACAAAACAAAAAAAAAAAAGTCCTCTAAAATCAAGCTGGCAAAAACAAATTCACAGGAGCAGAAGCTTTCTGTCCTGAGGCTCTGCCCTTCCTGGTCTGGTTAATTATACTTCCCTCAGCCCCTCCCCTCATTGCATGAGCACAGACTCACTCATTACCCCATTAGGAGATGGCTGGGAAGGCCAAAGGCACAATGGAAACCTAGAGGAATCTGGCTAGGGTGCCAGAGTTAACAACCCCTCCTGTAAATAAAAGCAGACAGTATTTTTGACTGGAGCACCTTTTCCAGGCATTCAAGAAGCCTTGGAAACCATCCATGGCTGTTGATTTCAGTAAGAAAATATCCCAGAGGAGCATGAGGTAAAGGTATGTGCTCTAGGCCCTCACTGAATGCACATGGGGGCCCATGTGAGACATGGAAGACCATATGCTGCAAGCTTGAACACGGAGGAGATGTGGTGCAACATCGAAAAGCCTTAGATGAAAGAAGAAAAGTGTTCTTCTTTCATGACAAACATTTTCATCACTAACAACAGGCTGGGTCATATAATATTTCCTGATGCTTTGAAGTTTCATTTTGGGAGTTGTCTAGGGAGATCTGGTCTCTCCTTTCTTGGCCTGGATTCTAGGTGTGGCCTCTTCTAGTAGCCTGCCTCCATCCTGCCATATTTTGGATCACACATGCATGTGGAACATTTTGTCATACAGCTCATTCAGAGCTCCTCTAACCACTATTCCTAAGTCTCATATTGGCCAAGAGGTGGAGAAATGTGTCAAGTTTGTACTCTAGTAGGCTGACTGACCCAGGATAAAGGGTCTCATAAGGTTCTGGGAGCTGTACCCAGATGGTGGAGAAAGGAAAAAGAAGAATGCTAATTACCCAGAACCCATTTAGGAGTGAGCCAGAGATTATTTAATCCTTTTTGACCTCACTAGAAGAAGCATCATGCAAGAATGCCCATGGAGGCTTGTCGGAGAGAGGCCACAGCTACCCTTGCCTTGATTTCTGGATGGTGTGCATTATGTGGATCCTTTGTAAGGAGCACAAAGCATGGACACTTGCCATAGCACCTGGAAATGCAGACACAATAGGAACAGCCACTTGGTATCCTTGTAACTTTTCTTGGGAAACCTCCTCCAAACTCCATACATATACATACATCCTGGGAAACAGACATGTATCCTCTTACACACAAGAATTTCTTAGGCAAAAAAGTCATAGTCAAAGAGATTTAATAAGTTTTGAAGTAGGTCATTGTAATTTAATTTATGTAGGTCATTGTAATTTTAGGATTTTCCTAATTTGCTTTCTACTGCTATAATAAACACCATGACCAAAGGCAACTTGGATTTTAAAACAAAAGCAAAAGGCTTTATTTGGCTTAAATTTCTGCATCAAAGGTATACCACTGAAGAAGCCACAGTAAACTAAGGCAAGAGTCTGAAGCAGAGGAAAAAGGAATAGTACTTATAGTCTTGTGTTCCTTGGTTTTCCCAGATGTCTTAGTTACACAACTCAGGCCTACCTACACAAAAGTAACCCTACACACTATGGGCTGAGCTCTTCCACATCAATCATTAATAAGGGAAAATCCTCCAACAAACTGTACTAGAGGCCACTCTGCATAAAAAATTGTCTCAATTGAGCTTGTGTCCAATTGCCAAACATATCCAGCAAAGGCACAATATTTATATGAATGATATTTTATAAAAATGCAGCAATTTTTGTGATATATGCATTTGCATTTTAAGTTTTTTTAAGTCTTTTTTTTATTTTGAAAAACAAAGATAAATGTACAAATTCTCAGCATTTTTGCATAAAAGTATAAGAATACATTTTTAGGATCTCTGCGGAGTGCACACGGAAAGGGCACCCACTGCCCTGACCTGCCCTGTCCTCCCCAATCCAGTGACCGGGAACAGATCTTAGGAACTTCTGTTCCCACCCGGAGACGACTTCAGGACACAGAGCAGAGCCTGGCCCAACTGCCAGCCAAAAAGGCAGCTCCTACAGGCTGAGCAACTGGTGAGTGGGAGACCTAGGCTGCTGGGGAGCAGAGGGAACTCTGCGGAGTGCACACGGAAAGGGCACCCCCTGCCCTGACCTGCCCTGTCCTCCCTGATCCAGTGACCGGGAACAGATCTTAGGAACTTCTGTTCCCACCCGGAGACGACTTAAGGACGTAGAGCAGAGCGTGGCCCACCTGCCAGCCAGAAAGGTGGCTTGGAGAGGCTGAGCATCTGTGATCAGGAACAGATCTCAGGAACGTCTGTTTGCACACAGAGGCGACTTCAGGACGCAGAGCGGAGCCTGGCCCAGCTGCCACCCGGAACCTGGGCTGCCAGGGAGTAGAGAGATCTCTGCGAAGTGCACACGGAAAGTGTACCAGGGACACAGACCAGATAAAAAGGAAAGGCAAGAACATATCACTGACAACAAAATGGCAAGAGGAAAGAGAAAGAGTATATCCCAAGGAAACCAAGACAATCTAGCAACACCAGAACCCAGCTCTCCGATGGTAGCAAACATTGGAATTCCAAACACTCCAGAAAGAGAAGACACAGACCTGAAATCATGCCTCAAGACGCTGATAGAGTTACTTAAACAAGAAAGGAAGGAAAAGCAAAAACATTCAGAAGCTTTTAAAGAAGTAACAAGAAAAACACTCAAAGAACTCAAAGAACGAGAGGAAAACAGAACCAAAGAAATAAAAGAATGGAAGAGGGAAATAAAAGCAAAAATTGACACAATAAAGAAAACGCTAAAAGAGATAACCCTAGAGTCAGAACACCAAAAAAAGAAATCAGGAGTCACAGAAGCAAGCATTTCCAACAGATTACAAGAGATCGAGGAGAGAATCTTGGGGGCAAAAGACAACATTGCAAACATAGACAAAACAGCCAGAGAAGATGCAAAAAACAAAAATCTCCTAACCCAAAATGTCCAGGAAATCCAAGACACAATGAGAAGACCGAACCTAAGGATAATAGGAATAGAAGAGGGAGAAGAGTATCAACTAAGAGGCACAGTAAATATCTTCAACAAAATCATAGAAGAAAACTTCCCTACCCTCAAGAATGAGATGACCATGAGCATAAAAGAAGCCTTCAGAACTCCAAATAGGTTGGACCAGAAAAGAAATACCTCCCGACACATAATAGTAAAAACATCAAGTACCCAAAGTAAAGAAAGAATACTAAAAGCAGTAAAAGAAAAAGGTCAGGTAACATATAAAGGCAGACCAATCAGACTCACACCCGATTTCTCAACAGAGACTATGAAAGCTAGAAGAGCCTGGACAGACATTATGCACTCCTTAAGAGAGAACAAGTGCCAGCCCAAGCTGCTATACCCAGCAAAACTATCAATCACCATCGATGGAGAGATGAAGATATTTCAAGACAAATCAAAATTCACACAATATCTGACCACAAACCCAGCACTACAACGAATTATAGGTGGAAAACCCAATACAAGGAGGGAAAATACAGCCTAGTAAAAACAAGAAAACTCCTAAACAAGAAAACTAAAAGAAGAAAAAAACACAGACACAACTCAACCCAAAAAAAGCAAAAATGGCAGGAAACAGAAACAATTATTCCTTGATATCTATTAACATAAATGGTCTTAACTTCCCAATAAAGAGACATAGACTATCAGACTGGATACATAAACAAAATCCAGCCTTTTGCTGCATACAGGAAACTCATCTCAGAGACAGAGACAGACACTATCTCACAGTAAAAGGGTGGGAAAAAAACTTCCAAGCAAACAGCTCCAAGAAGCAAGCTGGAGTGGCTATTCTAATATCGAATAAAGTAAATTTCCAACCAAAAGTTATCAAAAAAGATAAAGAAGGACACTTTTTACTCATTACCGGGGAAATCTGTCAGGAGGAACTCTCAATCCTTAACATATATGCTCCAAATAAAAAATCACCCACATTCATAAAAGAAACTCTACTAAAGCTCAAAAAATACATTTCACCCCACACAATAATAGTGGGAGACTTTAATACCCCACTCTCACCAATGGACAGATCAGGGAAACAGAAACTGAACAAGGACACTGCAAAACTAGCAGAGACTTTGAACCAACTAGAATTAATAGATATATACAGAACATACTTTCCTAAAGTAAAAGAATACACCTTCTTCTCACCACCCCATGGCACCTTCTCGAAAATTGACCACATAATTGGACACAGAACGAGCCTTCATCGATATAAGAAGATTGAAATACTCCCATGCATCCTCTCAAATCACCATGGTCTACAGCTGGTCTTTAACAACAACAAAGACAACAAAATTCCCACATACACATGGAAACTAAACAACGCTCTGTTAAAGGATAGCAGGGTCAAAGAAGAAATAACGAAAGAAATTAAGGACTTTCTAGAATTCAACGAAAACGATAACACAACATACCCAAACCTATGGGATGCAATGAAAGCAGTATTGAGAGGAAAAGTCATAGCCCTAAGTGCTTCCAAAAAGAAACTGGAGAGAGCTCACATCAGCAACCTGACAGCACAGCTAAAAGCCCTAGAACAAAAGGAAGCAGATATACCCAAAAAGATTAGACGGCAAGAAATAATCAAAATTAGGGCAGAAATAGACAAAATAGAAACAAAAAGAACCATTGAAAAAATCAACAAAACCAAGAGTTGGTTCTTTGAGAAAATCAACAAGATTGATAAACCCCTAGCCAGACTAACTAAAGGGCAAAGAGAGAGTATCCAAATTAATTCAAGAAATCATCAGATCCTACTACAAAAACTTATACTCCACAAAATTGGAAAATTTGGAGGAAATGGACGAATTCCTAGACAGATACAAGGTCCCAAAGTTTAACCAGGACCAAGTAAACCATCTAAATAACCCTATAACACCTAAAGAAATAGAAGAAGTCATCAAAAGCCTCCCAACCAAAAAAAGCCGAGGTCCAGACAGGTTCAGTGCAGAATTTTATCAGACATTTATTGAGGATATAACACCAATATTCGCCAAACTATTTCAAAAGATAGAATCAGATGGAATATTACCCAACTTATTTTTTGAGGCTACAATGACCCTCGTACCTAAGCCACACAAAGACCCTACAAGGAAAAAGAACTTCAGACCAATCTCACTTATCAACATTGATGCAAAAATACTCAACAAAATCCTTGCAAACCGAATCCAAGAACACATCAAAACCATCATTCATCATGACCAAGTAGGCTTCATCCCTGGGATGCAGGGATGGTTTAACATAAGGAAATCCATCAATGTAATCCACCATATAAACAAACTTAAAGACCAAAATCACATGGTCATCTCACTAGTCGCTGAGAAAGCATTCGACAAAATCCAACACCCCTTCATGTTAAAAGTCCTGGAAAGAACAGGAATCCAAGGCCCATATTTAAACATAATAAAAGCAATATACAGTAAACCAACAGCCAACATCAAACTTAATGGTGAGAAACTTGAAGCAATCCCACTAAAATCAGGGACTCGACAAGGCTGCCTACTCTCCCCCTACCTATTCAACATAGTACTGGAAGTCCTGGCTGGAGCAATTAGAGAGCAAACGGAGATCAAGGGGATACAAATCGGAAAGGAAGAGATAAAAACATCACTCTTTGCCGATGACATGATAGTGTACTTGAGTGACCCCAAAAATTCCACCAGAGAACTCTTACAGCTAATAAACAAGTTCAGCAAAGTGGCCGGATACAAAATTAACTCAAACAAATCAGTAGCTTTCCTATACTCAAAGGACAAACATGTGGAGAAAAAAATTAGAGAAAAGGTACCCTTCACAATCGTTACAAAAACTATGAAATACCTTGGTGTGACTCTAACTAAGCAAGTGAAGGACCTGTATGGCAAGAACTTCAAACCTCTAAAGAAAGAAATTGAGGAGGATCTCAGAAAATGGAAAGATCTCCCATGCTCATGGATTGGAAAGATCAACATCTTAAAAATGGCCATCCTACCAAAAGCAATCTACAGATTCAATGCAATCCCCATCAAAATTCCACCCAGTTCTTCATGGAATTGGAAAGATCAATGTGCAATTTCATATGGAATAACAAAAGACCCAGAATAGAGAATTCCATCCTCAACAACAAGAAAACATCTGCGGGAATCACTATCCCTGACCTCAAGCTATATTACACGGCAATTGTGCTGAAAACTGCATGGTACTGGTACAGAAATAGGCAGGTGGATCAATGGAATAGAATAGAAGATCCAGAAATGAGCCCTCATGTATATGGTCACCTGATTTTTGACAAAGGAGCAGTAAACATTCAATGGAAAAAGGACAGCCTATTAAACAAATGGTGCTGGTCCAACTGGCACTCAGCATGCAAAATAATGAAAATAGACCCGTTCTTATCTCCTTGTACAAAGCTCAAGTGTAAGTAGATTAAAGATCTCCACATTAAACCAGATACACTGAAACTATTAGATGAGATAGTAGGGAAAACCTTAGAACACATAGGCACAGGAGAAAATTTCCTGAACAAGACACCAATGGCTCAAGCTCTAAGGTCAAAGATTAACAAATGGGACTTAATGAGATTGCAAAGTTTCTGTAAGGCTAAGGACATCGTCAAGAAAACAAAACGGCAACCAACAGAATGGGAAAAGATCTTTACCAACACCACATCAGATAGAGGCCTAATATCCAAGGCGTACAAGGAACTCAAAAAGCTAGACACCAGAGAATCAAATAACCCTATTAAAAAATGGGGTACAGAGCTAAACAAATCATTTTCAGTTGAGGAACACCGAATGGCCGAGAAACATCTGAGGAAGTGCTCGACATCCTTAGCTATCAGGGAAATGCAAATCAAAACAACCCTAAGATTCCACCTCACACCAGTCAGATTGGCCAAGATCCAAAACTCAGATGACAGCAGATGCTGGCGAGGCTGCGGAGAAAGAGGAACAATTCTCCACTGTTGGTGGGGTTGCAAGCTAATACAACCACTCTGGAAATCTGTCTGGCGATACCTCAGAAAATTGGATATAGTACTACCTGAAGACCCAGCTATTCCACTTCTGGGCATATACAACAAAAATATATGCACCACAATCTTCATAGCAGCTTTCTTTATAATAGCCAGAAGCTGGAAGGAACCCAGATGTCCTTCAGAAGATGAATGGATACAAAAATTGTGGTACATATAAACAATGGAATACTACTCAGCCACCAGAAACAATGACTTAACCAAATTCTTAAGAAAATGGCTGCATCTAGAGAATATCATTCTGAGTGAGATAACCCAGTCACAAAAGAACAGACATAATATGCAGTCACTGATAGTGGGATGCTAACCCCAGAGGCTTGCACTCCCCAGAAACAACTCACAGACTGTATGAAGTCCAAGAAATAAAGAAAACAAAAAATATACATATATTTACAAAACAAGAAGACTTTGACTATTTCCATGTTGCGTTTTGTTTTGCATGTACTTTACGCTTATTGTAACTAGTAGGTTTTCAATGCATACTGTCAAGCCCTTGAAAAAAATCAAGTACTGACTAAAAAATATATTCACATGGTTTTATGTAAAATTTATTTTAATGTCTGAAAAAAACAGTACTGACAAAAATGTATAATTTTAAACAAAAAATGTTTAAAATCTATACATTTTTTTTGTTTTGCAAAATAAAATCGTTTAAAAAAAAAGAATGAACATGAAAAAAAAAAAGAAAGAGAACTTACAACCAATTTCCATCATGAACATTTATGCAAAAATACTCAATAAAATTCTAGCAAACCAAATACAAGAACACTTTCAAATGATCATTCAACATGATCAAGTAGGTTTCATACTAGGGTTGCAGGGATAGTTCAATTATTCAGAAATCCATCAATGTAATCCACTGAATAAACAAACTCAAAGACAAAAACCACATGATCATCTCCTTAGATACTAAGAAAGCATTTGAAAAATTTCAACACCTTTTGGCAAGACTAGAAATTCAAGTTCCATACCTAAACATAGTAAAAGCAAAACATATACAGCAAAACAGTAGACAAAATCAAAAGCAGCCTAAATGGTGCAAAACTTGAAGCCATCCCACTAAAATTAAGGACTAACAAGGCTGCCTACTCTCCCACTACTTATTCAATATAGTACTCTAAGTCCTGGCTGGAGCAATTAGACAGCAAAAGGAAATCAAAGGGATACAAATTGGAAAGGAAGAAGTAAAAACATCACTATTTGCAGATAATATGATGTACACTTAAGTGATCCCAAAAATTCCACCAGAGAACTTTTACAGCTGATAAACAAGTTCAGCAAGGTGGCTGGATATAAAATTAACTCAAAAAATCAGTAGCCTTCCTCTACTCAAAGGACAAACACGTGGAGAAAGAAATTAGGGAAAAGATATCCTTCACAATAGTCACAAAAACTATGAAATACCTTGGTGTGACTCTAACTAAGAAAGTAAAGGACCTGTATGACAAGAACTTCAAACCTCTAAAGAAGGAAATCAAAGACTATCTCAGAAAATGGAAAGATCTCCCATGCTCACAGATTGGAAAATCAACATTGTAAAAATGGCCATCTTACCAAAAGCAATCTACAGATTCAATGCAATCCCCATCAAAATTCCAACCCAGTTCTTCATTGAGCTAGAAAAATCAATGTGCAATTTCATCTGGATTAACAAAAAACCTAGAATAGCAAAATCCATCCTCAACAACAAGAAAACATCTGCGGGAATCACGATCCCTGACCTCAAGCTATGTTACAAGGCAATTGTGCTGAAAACTGCATGGTATTGGTACAGAAATAGGCACGTCGATCAATGGAATAGAATAGAAGATCCAGAAATGAGCCCTCATGTATATGGTCACCTGATTTTTGACGAAGGAGCCATAAACATTCAATGGAAAAAGGACAGCCTATTCAACAAATGGTGCTGGTCCAACTGACACTCAGCATGCAAAAGAATGAAAATACACCCTTTCTTATCCCCTTGTTCAAAGCTCAAGTGCAAGTGGATCAAAGATCTCCACATTAAACCAGGTACACTGAAACTATTAGATGAGAAAATAGGGAAAACCTTAGAACTCATAGGCACAAGAGAAAATTTCCTGAACAAAACACCAATGGCTCATGCTCTAAGGTCAAAGATTGACAAATGGGACTTAATGAGATTGCAAAGTTTCTGTAAGGCTAAGGACACTGTAAAGAAAGCAAAACGGCAGCCAACATATTGGGAAAAGATATTTACCAACCCCACATCAGATAGAGGCCTAATATCCAAGGTATACAAGGAACTCAAAAAGCTAGACACCAGAGAATCAAACAACCCTATTAAAAATGGGGTACAGAGCTAAACAAAAAGTTCTCAATTGAGGAATATCGAATGGCTGAGAAGCATCTAAGAAGTGCTGGACATCCTTAGCCATCAGAGAAATGAAAATCAAAACAACCCTGAGATTCCACCTCACACCAGTCAGAATGGCTAAGATCAAAAATTTAGATGACAGCAGATGCTGGTTAGGTTGTAGAGAAAGAGGAACATTTCTCCACTGTTGGTGGGGTTTTAAACTGGTACAACCACTCTGAAAATCAGTCTGGCGATTCCTTAGAAAATTGGACATAGTACTACCTGAAGATCCAGCTACCCACTTCTGGGCATATACCCCAGAGATGCTCCAGCATAAAACAAAGACACATGCACCACAATGTTCATAGAAGCCCTATTTATAATAGCCAGAAGCTCGAAAGAACCCAGATGTCCTTCAGTAGATGAATGGATACAAAAATTGTGGTATATTTACACAATGGAGTACTACTCAGCTATCAGAAACAATGATTATGAAATTCCTAGGAAAATTGATGCATCTAGAGAATATCATCCTGAGTGAGGTAACCCAGTCACAAAAGAACATAAATAATATGCAGTTACTGATAATTGGATACTAGCTCCAGAAAGCTCTGATTACCCCCCCCCCCAGAAACAACTCACAGGCCATATGAAGCTAAAAAAAAAAAAAAAAAAAGGACAAAAAGTGAAAGCCTCAGTCCTTCTTAGGAAAAAAAAAATAAGTGTATAGCACCCTCTCAGAGTGTAGTATACCTGGACCTTAAATCATTAATAATTCAAGTGCTAAGAATATAGCCTCGTGGCAGTTTTTGTTATCAAACCTCTAAAAGAATAAAGTACTGACAAAAATATATTCATATAGTGTTATGCCAAAATGCTTTTAAAAATCTGTACATGTATCTCTCTTTTTAAAATAAAGTTATAAGAAAAAAGAATTTTTGTATAGATGTTTCCAGGGAGATTGATGTTTAGTTTTTCTTCTCTTTTTTCTTTTCTTTCCTTTTCTGATCCTTAGTTGATCCTTCTTTATTTCCTTCCTTCATTCCTTCTTTTTTTCTTTTTGTTTAATTTAATTTTTTGCATATTCCCTGTATTTACATTTCAAATGATATCCCCTTTCTCCCACTTTCATTTCCCCTCCCCTCCACTCATGCCAGACACTGCTATCTTCTGCTACATATGCAACTGGAGCCATGGGTCTCTCCATGTGTGCTCAATGGTTGGTGTTTTGGTCCCTGGGAGTTGTGGAGGGTTTAGTTGGCTGATAATGTTGTTCTTCTCATGAGATTGCAAACCCTTTCAGTCCCTTCAGTCCTTTCTTTAGCACCTTCATTGGGATCCCCATGTTCAGTCCGATGGTTAGCTGCAAGCAGCTAGGCTTGACATGACACAGGCAGAGCCTCTGAGGAGGCATCCATATCTGGTTCCTGCCAGTAAGCACTTATTGGCATCAGAAATAGTGCTTGGATTTGGTGGCTGCATATGGGGTGGACCCCCAGGTAAGGCAGTCTCTGGATGATCATTTCTTCAATCCCTACTTCTGTATTTGACTCTGTATTTCCTCCCTTGAGTGTTTTCTTCTCTCTTCTAAAAAGGACTGAGGCATCCACAATCTGGCCTTTCTTCTTTTTAAGTTTCATAAAATCTATGAATTGTTTCTAGTGGATTCAGAGCTTTCAGGGGCTAGTACCACTTATCAGTGAGTACATACCATGTGTGCTCTTTTGTGACTGTATTACCTCACTACAGATGATAGTGTCTAGTTCCATCCATTTGTCTAGGAATTTCATAAAGTCATTGTTTCTAATAGCTGAGTAGTACTCCATTGTGTAAATGTACATTTTCTGCATCCATTCCTCTGTTTAGGTACAACTGGGTTCTTTCCATCATCTGGCTGTTATAAATAAGCCTTCTATAAACATGGTGGTGCATATGTTCTTGTTATATGTTAAAGGACTTTTGGGTATATGCCCAGAAGCGGAATAGCTGGATCTTCAGGTAGCACTATGTCTCATTTTCTGAGAAACTGCCACAGTGATTTCCAGAGAGGTTGAACCAACTTGAAATCCCACCAACAAAATTCTCTTTCTCGACATCCTCGACAGAATCTGCTGTCACCTGAGTTTTTGATCTTGGCCATTAAGACTGGTGTGAGGTGGAATCTGAGCGTTGCTTTGATCTGCATTTCCCTGATGACTAGGGATGTTGAACATTTCTTTAGGTGCTTCTAAGCCATTAGGTATTTCTCAGTTCAGAATTCTGTTTAGCCCAGTACCCCATTTTTAATAGGATTATTTGATTCTCTGGAGTCTAATTTACTGAGTTCTTTATATATATTGGATATTAGCCCTCTATCAGATGTGGGATTGATAAATATTCTTTCCCGATCTTTTGGCTGCCATTTTATCTTCTTGAAAGTGTCCTTAACCTTACAGAAACTTTGCAATTTCATGAGGTCCCATTTATCAATTCTTGATCTTAGATCATAAGCCATTGGTGATCTTTTCAGGAAAATTTCCCCTGTGTCTATGTGTTCTAAACTCTTCCACACTTTCTTTTCTAATACTTTCAGTGTACCTAGTTTTATGTGGAGGTCTTTGATCCACTTAAACTTGAGCTTTGTACAAGGAAGTTCAAAGAAAAAAAAAGAAAATGAAAAACTATTATGTTTAATCTTTACACACCAAGAAAAACTTTGACTAATTCCAGGTTACATCTTTTTTTACATGTACTTTATGCTCATTGTAACTAGTAAGATCTTAATGCACACTATCAAAACTTTAATAAAACCAAGTACCGACAAAAATGTATTTGTATACTTTTATGCAAAAATGCTTAAAATCTGTACATTTATCATTGTTTTTAAAAATAAAGTTGTTCAATTAAAAAAAGAATTATATTAGTTTCATATCTCTCAGCCTGCACACATAAAAACATTAATTCTAGCTGAATTAAATACCTCAATTTAAAACATGAAAAGCTGAAACCACTAAAGTGACACATAAGAAAAAAACTTTAGAATATAGGCCATAAATATAGTCAATAATCAGAACTTTAGTGACATGAGAAATAGCTCCAAGAATTTACAAATGGAGTTAACACCTGCAATACAAATGGCTAATGCATATTTTAAATATCCAACATTTTTACTTATCCAGAAAATGAAAATTAAAGCTACTTTGTGATTCTATTTCATCTTCATTCAGTCAGAATTAAGAAAGGAAATTACAACAAATATTGGCAAAGATATTGAAGAGAAGGAATCCATAATCATTATTGGTGGGAGAGTAAAAATTACAGAAACTATAGAAATCAGTGTGGAGGCTCAATACACTATTAGCAGACCTAGCCGTACCACTCCTGGATATACATTCAAATGACTCTGCATCCTAAAGATGCTCATCCACAGTTATTGCTTCTCTTTTGACAATAGCTAGAAAATGGAATCAGCCTACATGCCCATCAGTAGATGAATGGATAATGAAAAGGTGGCTGATATTCTGATACTTAACCCAAGTGGATAAGTATAAGAAAAGATGAGAAAATTTCAAAATAATGTATAGAATTAGGAACTATTATATTCAGATTAAAATAGACAAATGCCTCATGTTTCTTTTTGTTAATCCTGGTTTCTAAATGTTAATGTTGTGTTTTAGGTGTTAACAGAAGGCAAAAAGACTAGAAAGAGGCCTATGAGATGGGAGATCAAAGGCTTTGAGTAAGTGTGTTAGGAACAGTAATAAAACACATAATATAGAGATGAAAAGAGAAGTACTGTGGGCAGAAGTCTACATGGAGCCGGAATGGAAGGAAGGAAAACAAAGCTAGGAGGGAGAAACACAACAGTGGAAAGAATGATCTATAGGACACAGGAAAGCCTGCTATTTTGTATTTCTTTTTACAATGTGGGGGGGTGTGCATGTGGGTGGGTGTGCATGTGCTTGTGCATGTAAGAGCAAGCACATGTATGTATGAAGGGAAGTCTTGAGGGTCCAGCAATCAGACTTGATGGCAAACGCCTCTAACTACTGAGTTCTCTCCAATATGTGTGCTCTTTTTCTTTCTTTCTCTTTCTTTTCTCCTTTCTTTCTTTCTTTCTTTCCTCCTTACATTTATTCTTTCTTCATCCTTCCTTTCTTTCTTTGGTTTTGTTGTTTGTTTAAGTTCAGAGAACTAACAAAACTATAATCTCTTTTCTTCCAAATTAACCAAATTCCAAAACCAGTTTCTAATTTTATTTCAATTCCATTAAAAACTACCAAATTCAGAAAAATGTACAAACATACAGAATTGGTCTCTTGGGTCTGACGTTGATTCTAGAAGTAATATTTACTGTGTAGTGACAAATATAGGCATAGAATCTTTTCTAATGCCACATATTTCAAGGTTCATTCTAGCTCTAGATCTTTTCTAAGAGTGTATTTTTCCTCTTCACAAACAGAAGGAGAATGGGACATACTTGGGGACAAGTGTAAAGAGGCTCTTTGATGTTTCAAAGCAGTTTGCCTTTTGCCCCTCCAACAAATTGCAGACAGAAGTTATGGTGCCTAAATTCCAGTTCCCACAAATGTTGCCTGTCAGAATAACATTTATATCTTCTTTATTTATGTTGAAAGTACTTTTGAGAAATTCCATCTGTACTTTCCAAAGCCATTTTACCTATCAATAGCCCCCCGAATCTTAAATTTTGGATTAATATTTCATCTGTGACCTAGGCTTTAGTGCCACTCAGTGTTCACATCCTAGAACTGCAACACATCAGATGCCAGCCCTGTCATCACTCAGACATGCACTGCAGCCTCAGAATATTTATTTTCTTACAATATAATGACATTAGATCAAGTTCTCTGATTCCTGCCTGGTTTACATTTCATGATGCACAGAACAGAGACAGAAAATTCTGTCGAGACACCTATTGGAGCTTCACTCGGGAGAAATGAATGCCAGTGATCATTTTTAGTTCTTTCTCAGATTGAATCATCTAGAACTGTGCCATGCTTCCAAATATAAACCAACTGACTGAAACCAGAGGAGAGAGAGATTATTTTCTCAAAAGGAAAACTTTCAGCCACTCAAAAACAGGAACATAACTAAAAGTCCAATGTTTACAGAAAACAAAATGTAACAAGGAAAGTTAGTAATCAGATAACGAAATTAAGCAAATTATGAACAGTTGAGTTATATAATGTTAGACTTTTCACAAAATTTTCCATGTCAGTGGAATGGTAAAATTTTTACTTGTGTAGGGAAAAGAAAAGATGAACTCTAGAAACTGTGTTAGAAAAGAATGAATGTGGAAGGGGTATAAAAAAAAACACAGAAGAAACAATCACAAACAGAAGATAAATATAAATGTGAAAAATTAAACAAAGAAAAGCACATAATTTGCTTAACAAGTGGGTCCAAACAAATTACACATAATTCCACACAGAAATTATAAATAAATTCTCACTAGCAAGAGAACATCATTAACAGTACTTAGCAAGAATCTTAAAATCTATAGGATTATTTGTATGTATGGTTTACAGGCTGAAAACATCGTCTCTGGAGTCAGACAGTCCAACAAGCATCAAACTTATAATTCATTACTGAGTAAAAGACTCAATGTCTTTATCTGAAAAATAATCATAATCATAATAGTCCTTAGCTCTACAGACATTCGTCATGGTACACACTGCTGCTCCTTCGAACTTTGCATGGTTTCCATGCTTTGCGCCCTCAGTTCGCCATACGTGAACCATTCTTCCCAACTATCTTTCACTTCTGTTTATAGTGAACTTTGACAAACAGAATATTTAAAAATTTTATAGTAAATATATCACTTTTTTCTTCAGATTTTTGCCTTTGGTATTATGCTTAGAAAAGCTACAGATTTAAAGAAGGAGTAAAGATAGTACAACTTTTTGAAGAAAGAAAAATATATTTGGCATGCATAATGTGAATAAAATAAAAACCCAGCATCCCTCTTCTCATGCACCATTTTAAAATCATTTCAACCTAAAAAAAAAAAAACCACCTGAAAAACTTTCAATTATCCCAGGTTATCCTGTCATCTAGTCTGTCTGAACCGCCATCTGTTACTAAAATAAGACATGTATATATACAATGTTATTCAATACACAGAAAGTGAAAATTGTTTATTTTTAAAAGCAGTTCTTCATTTATATGAACTACTTATTCTACAAATCCAGGAACTCACCAGAAGCATGCACAGCTTAGTGAATTAGGTTATGTGGGTACAAGTTCTTTTACCCTAACCTCATCAAAACCATATGAAGACTTTCAAAGTTTAAACAAATCACTAATAACTTATCAGGGTTCTAATCATTAGAACTGGGATATTTTTATCGAGTAGAGAAGAGTATATATAAGCTTGACTAGCAAAATATAATCTGCTTCTTGTTTATGTCTCATACAATATCATTCATTCATTATTAAAGTTTCTCAAAGTTATTACTTACTCAATTTTTATTTCTGAATTAAAACTATAAGCAGAAATCCCGTTGGCATTTTCAAATTTAGATTAATACCAACTCAGGATTTATTGGATAACTAATATAATATTTTTAGAAAGAGAGAGCTGAGTTTTTAGGATGTGTGTGTGTGTGTGTGTGTGTGTGTGTGTGTGTGTGTGTGTGTGTATACATATGCAAGTGTAGATGCTCAAAGAATCCAGTCAAGGGTATCAGATACCTGGACCCAAAGTTACAGATGCTTGTGAAGTTCCCACCATGGGTCGTGGGAAATAAACTGAGGTTCTTTGCAGACCAGCATAGTCTCTTAACTACTACATCATCTCCACAACACCTAGTTCAGCTTTAATAACTAAGATAGTTTAATATCTAAGAAATTTTTGTTTGAGTAAAAGCCCGGTGGCTAGAGAGATTGCTCAGTTGGTGAAATTTCTACCAGGAATGTACAAAGAGCTGAATTCATACCTTCATCACCCACATAAAGACTGTACAATTCATGTGTGCATGTGTCTATAATCCCACTGCTGGGGGTGGGGTGAAGAAAAGTGAGTTTCTTTAACTCAGTAGTCAGCCAAACTTACCAATCAGCAGACTCCAGACCCTGTCTAACAGTATGGTGGAAAGAAATGGAGGAAGATGCCCAACACTGCCCTAACACCTCCCAACATACATAGACAACCACACAGACATGCACCACATAAAAATTCAGCTCAGCATTAGTTTTCATAATTTTTATAATTCACAAAGGAGTTCAAACAAAAAGTTGCTACTAATCATATAAAGGTCTCTTCCAAATAAGCCACATTGAAAACAGTATGGATAACATACCATACATTTTTATTTTAGGTTTTGAGACTATAATTACAATAGTACTCCACTGACTCCCTCAAAATTCTCCCTTATCCTCTTCCCTGCAATCCTCCAAATTTGTGGCCACCTTTTTCATTCATTTTTATTACACTCTTAATATATACATACATACACACACACACACATACACACACACACACACACACACACACACACACACACACATATATATATATATATATATATATATATATATATATATATCCCTAATTATAACCTGCTCAGCCCATATAATGTTAGTTGCTTGTAAGGGTGATTATTTGGCACTAGGCGACAGACTGGTGTGTCCTTCCCTGAGGCAGACCATCTCTCCAGCTCGCATCTCTCCTCTGTTGTCCACCATTCCTTCTGTAGGGTTAAGGCCTCAAGGGCTTTCCCCAAACATGTTGGTAAATCAGCCATAGTGTAGGAGTGCCTTGTAGATGTATCCATTGTGACTGGGTTCCACAATGCATTTTTTATTGGTTGTAGTTTTCTGCAGTGGTGTCCATCTATCGCAAAAAGAAATCTTCTTGGTGATAGGTAAAGCTATGCTTAAAATCTCACCATTCCTATTATTCAGATATTGGAGATAATAAAAAATGCTTTGGTTTTCTCAAGGTCACAGACCATCAAGTAGTAGCATATCAATGGTAACAGGTTTTTTCTTAGTCTACTGCTCCATCTACTACAGTGTATATTCTCTGCCATAAACTTCTTAAAATACGTAGAAAGTCACAAGAATTGTTAATTCTACTTTTCAGCACTGTCATATTTTGTCCACTGAGCCAAACATACCAGATGTCTTTAAATGAAAGATTTAGACAACATAAAAAATAAAATGTTATTATATATAAGCCTCTTAAATATAGTAATACATTAGAAATGCTGTAAGGTATTATAGGAAGAGGAAATGTTTAAGATATAAATGAAATATACACAAACACAGAAAGTGGCTATAGATGCAGATAATGAGGTAAGAAAGCGTGAAAAGGCAATTGAACATTTGGCATGATAAAATACATTTACCTAACATTACGAACTAGATTCATACATTCCCATGTGAGCTGTTTTGTTTCCTAAGACTAATATGCTTTCATAAGTGTATAACTCTTCTAGATTCTTTACAAAAATAACACAACACTAGTGAAAAGTCACCTAGAGTGGTGAAGAGGACATCAGAGTTATAAGGTGACTGATACACTAGCTAATTGCTACCATATCTAAACACCCAATACAAACAGTGAGGATAGAATTTATGAGAACAGAAGTTAAACAATAGTTTCTGAGTTCACTGTGTGTTTGTTCTATCTACACAATTCTAACAAGTAACTCAACATATTTAAGCAAGCAATATTCTCCCGTTTACTTTTCTGTTGTATTTATTTATTATTTGAGAGAGGAGATATGTGTACACACTCTCAAGTGTGCTTGTAGAAATCAAAAAATAACCCAAAGAAATGAATTCTCTTCTACTACATATGTCCCAGAGATTGAGTTCAAGCAGTGAGGTTTGATGACAAATGCCTGCATCTACTGAACCACGCAAACAGCCCTTGCCTTCCCCAGTCTTACCACAGGTGTTCATATAATGAAAGATAGAAAAGACAGGTCAGGGCAAAGTAGTAAGTCTTACACACAGCACATAGAAACAGAATTAAAGAATGCATATAGATACAAATAAAAAATCTTGAGAGCGGAGCCTGGCCTACCTGCCAGGCTGAACGGCGGCTCATAGAGGCTGAGCAACTGGTGAGTGGGAGACCAAGACTGCAGGGGAGCAGAGAGATCTCTGCAGAGTGCACACAGAAAGTGCACACCAAAACTTGCCCTGCCCTGCCTTGCCCGATCCAGCGATTGCGAACAGAAAATTAAAACTTCTGTTTCCACCCGGAGGCGACTTCCGGACGCAGAGCAGAGCCTGGCCTACCTGCCACCCGGATCGGCGGCTATTAGAGGCTGAGCAACTGCGATTGGGAACAGAAAATTAGAACTTCTGTTTCCATCCGGAGGTGACTTCCGGACACAGAGCGGAGCCTGGCCCATCTGCCACCCGGAACAGAGGCTCGTAGAGGCTGCGCAACTGGTGGGTGGGAGACCAGGGCTGAAAGGGACCAGAAAGATCTCTGTGGAGTACACACAAAAAGTGCACTCCCTGCCTTGTCCTGCCCTAATATGCCTGAGCCAGCAAACAGAAATAGAACATTGGAACTTCGGCTCACACCCGACGACTCTGAGGCATAAAACCCACCTGACACCTCAACCAGTGGAGAACCAGGGACACAGACCAGATACAAGGGAAAGGCAAGAACATATCACTGACAACAAAATGGCAAGAGGAAAGAGAAAGAGTATATCCCAAGGGAACCAAGACAATCTAGCAACACCAGAGCCCAGCTCTCCCATAACAGCAAACATCGGAACTCCAAACACTCCAGAAAAAGAAGACACAGACCTGAAATCATGCCTCAAGACGCTGATAGAGTTAATTAAACAAGAAAGGGAGGAAAAGCAAAAAGATTCAGAAGCTTTTAAAAAAAGAAACAAGAAAAACACTCAAAGAACTCAAAGAACTAGAGGAAAACAGAACCAAAGAAATAAAGGAATAAAAGAGGGAAATTAAAACACAGATTGAAACAATAAAGAAAACACTAAAAGAGATAACTCTAGAGTCAGAACACCAAAAAAAGAAAACAGGAATCACAGAAGCAAGCATTTCCAATAGATTACAAGAGATGGAAGAGAGAATCTCGGGGGCAGAAGACAACATTGCAAACATAGACAAAACAGCCAGAGAAGATGCAAAAAACAAAAAGCTCCTAACCGAAATTGTCCAGAAAATACAAGACACAATGAGAAGACCGAACCTAAGAATAATAGGAATAGAAGAGAGAGAAGAGTATCAAATAAGAGGCACAGTAAATATCTTCAACAAAATCATAGAAGAAAACATCCCTACCATCAAGAATGAGATAACCACGAGCATAAAAGAAGCCTTCAGAACTCCAAATAGGTTGGACCAGAAAAGAAATACCTCCCGACACATAATAGTAAAAACATCAAGCGCCCAAAGTAAAGAAAGAATACTAAAAGCCGTAATGGATAAAGGTCAGATAACATATAAAGGCAGACCAATCAGACTCACACCCGATTTCTCAACAGAGACTATGAAAGCTAGAAGAGTCTGGACAGACATCATGCACTCCTTAAGAGAGCACAAGTGCCAGCCCAAGCTGCTATACCCAGCAAAACTATCAATCACCATCGATGGAGAGACAAAGATATTTCAAGACAAATCAAAATTCACAAAATATCTGACCACAAACCCAGCACTACAACGAATTATAGGTGGAAAACCCAATACAATGAGGGAAAATACAGCCTAGTAAAAACAAGAAAACTCCTAAACAAGAAAACTAAAAGAAGAAAAAAACGCAGACACAACTCAACCCAAAAAAGCAAAAATGGCAGGAAACAGAAACAACTATTCCTTGATATCTATTAAAATAAATGGTCTCAACTCCCCAAAAAAGAGACATAGACTATCAGACTGGATACATAAACAAAATCCAGTTTCCTTTTGCATACAGGAAACTCATCTCAGAGACAAAGACAGGCACTATCTCAGAGTAAAAGGGTGGGAAAAAAACTTCCAAGCAAACAGCTCCAAGAAGCAAGCTGGAGTGGCTATTCTAATATCGAATAAAGTAAATTTCCAACCAAAAGTTATCAAAAAAGATAAGGAAGGACACTTTTTACTCATTACCGGGGAAATCTGTCAGAAGGAACTCTCAATCCTTAACATATATGCTCCAAATAAAAAATCACCCACATTCATAAAGGAAACCCTACTAAAGCTCAAAAAATACATTTCACCCCACACAATAATAGTGGGAGACTTTAATACCCCACTCTCACCAATGGACAGATCAGGGAAACAGAAACTGAACAAGGACACAGCAAAACTAGCAGAGACTTTGAACCAACTAGAATTAATAGATATATACAGAACATACTATCCCAAAGTAAAAGAATACACCTTCTTCTCACCAACCCATGGCACCTTCTCGGAAATTGACCACATAATTGGACACAGAACGAGCCTCCATCGATATAAGAAGATTGAAATACTCCCATGCATCCTTTCAGATCACCATGGTCTACGGCTGGTCTTTAACAACAACAAAGACAACAAAAAGCCCACATATACATGGAAACTAAACAATGCTCTGTTAAAAAATAGCAGGGTCAAAGAAGAAATAAAGAAAGAAATTAAGGATTTTCTAGAATTCAACGAAAACAAAAAGACAACATACCCAAACATATGGGATGCAATGAAAGCAGTATTGAGAGGAAAAGTCATAGCCCTAAGGGCTTCAAAAAACAAACTGGAGAGAGCTCACATCAGCAACCTGACAGCACAGCTAAAAGCCCTAGAATAAAAGGAAGCAGAAATACCCAGAAAGAGTAGACAGCAAGAAATAATCAAAATTAGGGCAGAAATAGACCAAATAGAAACAAAAAGAACCATTGAAAAAATCAACAAAACCAAGAGTTGTTTGTCTGAGAAATTCAATAAAATTGATAAACCCGTAGCCAGACTAACAGAGGGCAAAGAGAGGGTATCCAAATTAACAAAATCATAAAGGAAAGTGGGGATATAACAACTGAAACTGAGGAAATGCAAGAAATCATCAGATCCTACTACAAAAACTTATACTCCACAAAATTGGAAAATCTAGAGGAAATGGATGAATTCCTAGACAGATACAAGGTCCCAAAGTTAAACCAGGACCAAGTAAATAATCTAAATAACCCTATAACACCTAAGGAAATAGAAGAAGTCATCAAAAGCCTTCCAACCAAAAAAAGCCTAGGTCCAGAGGGGTTCAGTGCAGAATTTTATCAGACTTTTATTGAGGATATAACACCAATACTCACATAACTATTTCAAAAGATAGAATCAGATGGAATATTACCCAACTCATTTTTTGAGGCTACAATAACCCTCGTACTTAAACCACACAAAGACCCTAGAAGGAAAGAGAACTTCAGACCAATCTCACTTATGAACATTGATGCAAAAATACTCAACAAAATCCTTGCAAACCGATCTAAGAACACATCAAAATGATCATTCATCATGACCAAGTAGGCTTCATCCCTGGGATGCAGGGATGGTTTAACATAAGAAAATCTATCAACGTAATCCACCATATAAACAAACTCAAAGACCAAAATCACATGGTCATATCACTAGATGCTGAGAAAGCATTCGACAAAATCCAACACCCCTTCATGTTAAAAGTCCTGGAAAGAACAGGAATCCAAGGCCCATACTTAAACATAATAAAAGCAATATACAGCAAACCAACAGCCAACATCAAACTTAATGGCAAGAAACTTGAAGCAATCCCACTAAACTCAGGGACTCGACAAGGCTGCCCACTCTCCCCCTACCTATTCAACATAGTACTGGAAGTCCTGGCTGGAGCAATTAGACAGCAAAAGGAGATCAAGGGGATACAAATCGGAAAGGAGGAGATAAAAACATCACTCTTTGCCGATGACATGATAGTGTACTGAAGTGACCCCAAAAATTCCACCAGAGAACTCCTACAGCTGATAAACAAGTTCAGCAAAGTGGCCGGATACAAAATTAACTCAAACAAATCAGTAGCCTTCCTATACTCAAAGGACAAACATGTGAAGAAAGAAATTAGGGAAAAGGTACCCTTCACAATCGTTACAAAAACTATAAAATACCTTGGTGTGACTCTAACTAAGGAAGTGAAGGACCTGTATGACAAGAACTTCAAACCTCTAAAGAAAGAAATTGAGGAGGATCTCAGAAAATGGAAAGATCTCCCATGCTCATGCATTGGAAAAATCAACATCTTAAAAATGGCCATCCTACCAAAAGCAATCTACAGATTCAATGCAATCCCCATCAAATTTCCAACCCAGTTCTTTATGGAATTGGAAATATCAATGTGCAATTTCTTATGGAAAAACAAAAGACCTAGAATAGCGAAGTCCATCCTCCACAACAAAAAAACATCTGCGGGAATCACTATCCCTGACCTCAAGCTATATTACAAGGCAATTGTGCTAAAAACTGCATGGTACTGGTACAGAAATAGGCATATAGATCAATGGAATAGAATAGAAGATCCAGAAATGAGCCCTCATGTATGTGGTCACCTGATTTTTGACAAAGGAGCAGTAAACATTCAATAGAAAAAGGACAGCCTATTCAACAAATGGTGCTGGTCCAACTGGCACTCAACATGCAAAAGAATGAAAATAGACCCGTTCTTATCTCCTTGTACAAAGCTCAAGTGTAAGTGGATCAAAGATCTCCACATTAAACCAGATACACTGAAACTATTAGATGAGATAGTAGGGAAAACCTTAGAACACATAGGTACAGGAGAAAATTTCCTGAACAAAACACCAATGGCTCAAGCTCTAAGGTCAAAGATTAACAAATGGGACTTAATGAGATTGCAAAGTTTCTGTAAGACTAAAGACATCGTCAAAAAAACAAAACGACAACCAACAGAATGGGAAAAGATCTTTACCAACACCACATCAGATAGAGTCCTAATATCCAAGGTGTACAAGGAACTCAAAAAGCTAGACACCAGAGAATCAAATAACCCTATTAAAAAATGGGGTACAGAGCTAAACAAATCATTTTCAGTTGAGGAACACCGAATGGCCGAGAAACATCTGAGGAAGTGCTCGACATCCTTAGCCATCAGAAAAATGCAAATCAAAACAACCCTGAGATTCCACCTCACACCAGTCAGATTGGCCAAGATTCAAAACTCAGATGACAGCAGATGCTGGCGAGGCTGCGGAGAAAGAGGAACACTTCTCCACTGTTAGTTGGGTTGCAAGCTAATACAACCACTCTGGAAATCTGTCTGGCGATACCTCAGAAAATTGGATATAGTACTACCTGAAGACCCAGCTATTCCACTTCTGGGCATATACCACAAAGATATATGCACCACAATCTTCATAGCAGCTCTATTTATAATAGCCAGAAGCTGGAAGGAACCCAGATGTCCTTCAGAAGATGAATGGATACAAAAATTGTGGTACATATACACAATGGAATACTACTCAGCCACCAGAAACAATGACTTAACCAAATTCTTAAGAAAATGGCTGCATCTAGAGAATATCATCCTGAGTGAGATAACCAAGTCACAAAAGAACAGACATAATATGCATTCACTGATAGTGGAATGCTAACCCCAGAGGCTTGCACTCCCCCAGAAACAACTCACCGACTGTATGAAGTCCAAGAAATAAAGAAAAAATATATATATACATAAATTTACAAAACAAGAAGACTTTGACTATTTACATTTTCTAAGATCCTCCTCAATTTCTTTTTTTAGAGGTTTGAAGTTCTTGTCATACAGGTCCTTCACTTCCTTAGTTAGAGTCACACCAAGGTATTTCATAGTTTTTGTAACGATTGTGAAGGGTACGTTTTTCCTAATTTCTTTCTCCACATGTTTGTCCTTTAAGTACAGGAAGGCTACGGATTTGTTTGAGTTAATTTTGTATCCAGCCACTTTGCTGAACTTGTTTATCAGCTGTAGGAGTTCTCTGGTGGAATTTTTGGGGTCACTTCAGTACACTATCATGTCATCGGCAAAGAGTGATGTTTTTATCTCCTCCTTTCCGATTTGTATCCCCTTGATCTCCTTTTGCTGTCTAATTGCTCCAGCCAGGACTTCCAGTACTATGTTGAATAGATAGGGAGAGAGTGGGCAGCCTTGTCGAGTCCCTGATTTTAGTGGGATTGCTTCTAAGTTTCTCACCGTTAAGTTTGATGTTGGATGTTGGATTGCTGTATATTTCTTTTATTATGTTTAAGTATGGGCCTTGGATTCCTGTTCTTTCCAGGACTTTTAACATGAAGGGGTGTTGGATTTTGTCGAATGCTTTCTCAGCATCTAGTGATATGACCATGTGATTTTGGTCTTTGAGTTTGTTTATATGGTGGATTACGTTGATGGATTTCTTTATGTTAAACCATCCCTGCATCCCAGGGATGAAGCCTACTTGGTCATGATAAATGATCTTTTTGATGTGTTTTTGGATTCGGTTTGTGAGAATTTTGTTGAGTATTTTTGCATCAATGTTCATAAGTGAGATTGGTCTGAAGTTCTCTTTCCTTGTAGGGTCTTTGTGTGGTTTAAGTACGAGGGTTATTGTAGCCTCAAAAAATGAGTTGGGTAATAATCCATCTGATTCTATCTTTTGGAATAGTTATGTGAGTATTGGTGTTATATCCTCAAAAAAGTCTGATAAAATTCTGCACTGAACCTGTCTGGACCTGGGCTTTTTTTGGTTGGGAGGCTTTTGATAACTTCTTCTATTTCTTTAGGTGTTATAGGATTATTTAGATGGTTTACTTGGTCCTGGTTTAACTTTGGGACCTTGTATCTGTCTAAAAATTCGTCGATTTCCTCCAGATTTTCCAATTTTGTGGAGTATAAGTTTTTGTAGTAGGATCTGATGATTTCTTGTATTTCCTCAGTTTCAGTTGTTATGTCACCACTTTCCTTTCTGATTTTGTTAATTTGGATACACTCTCTTTGCCCTCTAGTTAGTCTGGCTAGGGGTTTATCAATCTTGTTGATTTTCTCAAAGAACCAACTCTTGGTTTTGTTGATTTTTTTCAATGGTTCTTTTTGTTTCTATTTGGTCTATTTCTGCCCTAATTTTGATTATTTCTTGCCATCTACTCTTTTTGGGTATATCTGCTTCCTTTTGTTCTAAGGCTTTTAGCTGTGCTGTCAGATTGCTGATGTGAGCTCTCTCCAGTTTCTTTGTGGAAGCACTTAGGGCTATGAGTTTTCCTCTCAATACTGCTTTCATTGCCTTCCATAGGTTCGGGTATGTTGTGTTTTTGTTTTCGTTGAATTCTAGAAAATCCTTAATTTCTTTCTTTATTTCTTCTTTGACCCTGTTATCCTTTAACAGAGCATTGTTTTGTTTCCATGTATGTGGGCTTTTTGTTGTCTTTGTTGTTGTTAAAGACCAGCTGTAGACCATGGTGATCTGAGAGGATGCATGGGAGTATTTCAATCTTCTTATATCGATGGAGGCTCGTTCAGTGTCCAATTATGTGGTCAATTTTCGAGAAGGTGCCATGGGGTGGTGAGAAGAAGGTGTATTCTTTTACTTTGGGATAGTATGTTCTTTATATATCTATTAATTCTAGTTGGTTCAAAGTCTCTGCTAGTTTTGCTGTGTCCTTGTTCAGTTTCTGTTTCCCTGATCTTTCCATTGGTGAGAGTGGGGTATTAAAGTCTCCCACTATTATTGTGTGGGGTGAAATGTATTTTTTGAGCTTTAGTAGGGTTTCTTTTATGAATGTGGGTGATTTTTTATTTGGAGCATATATGTTAAGGATTGAGAGTTCCTTCTGACAGATTTCCCCGGTAATGAGTAAAAAGTGTCCTTCCTTATCTTTTTTGATAATTTTTGGTTGGAAATTTACTTTATTCGATATTAGAATAGCCACTCCAGCTTGCTTCTTGGAGCTGTTTGCTTGGAAGTTTTTTTCCCACCCTTTTACTCTGAGATAGTGTCTGTCTTTGTCTCTGAGATGAGTTTCCTGTATGCAGCAAAAGGTTGGATTTTGTTTATGTATCCAGTCTGATAGTCTATGTCTCTTAATTGGGAGTTGAGACCATTTTTGTTAGTAGATATCAAGGAATAGTTATTTCTGTTTCCTGCTATTATTGCTTTTTTGGGTTGAGTTGTGTCTGTGTTTTTTTTCTTCTTTTAGTTTTCTTGTTTAGGAGTTTTCTTGTTTTTACTAGGCTGTATTTTCCCTCATTGTATTGGGTTTTCCACCTATAATTCGTTGTAGTGCTGGGTTTGTGGTCAGATATGGTGTGAATTTTGATTTGTCTTGAAATATCTTTGTCTCTCCATCGATGGTGATTGATAGTTTTGCTGGGTATAGCAGCTTGGGCTGGCACTTGTGCTCTCTTAAGGAGTGCATGATGTCTGTCCAGACTCTTCTAGCTTTCATAGTCTCTGTTGAGAAATCGGATGTGAGTCTGATTGGTCTGCCTTTATATGTTATCTGACCTTTATCCCTTACTGCTTTTAGTATTCTTTCTTTACTTTGGGCGCTTGATGTTTTTACTATTATGTGTCGGGAGGTATTTCTTTTCTGGTCCAACCTATTTGGAGTTCTGAAGGCTTCTTTTATGCTCGTGGTCTTCTCATTCTTGATGGTAGGGAAGTTTTCTTCTATGATTTTGTTGAAGATATTTACTGTGCTCCTTAGTTGATACTCTTCTCCCTCTTCTATTCCTATTATCCTTAGGTTCGGTCTTCTCATTGTGTCTTGGATTTCCTGGACATTTTGGGTTAGGAGCTTTTTGTTTTTTGCATCTTCTCTGGCTGTTTTGTCTATGTTTGCAATGTTGTCTTCTGCCCCCGAGATTCTCTCTTCGATCTCTTGTAATCTATTGGAAATGCTTGCTTCTGTGACTCCTGATTTTTTTTTTTTTTTTTTTTTTTTTTTTTGGTGTTCTGACTCTAGGGTTATCTCTTTTAGTGTTTGCTTTATTGTGTCAATCTCTGTTTTAATTTCCCTCTTCCATTCCTTTATTTCTTTGGTTCTGTTTTCCTCTAGTTCTTTGAGTTCTTTGAATGTTTTTCTTGTTTCTTCTTTAAAAGCTTCTGAATCTTTTTGCTTTTCCTCCCTTTCTTGTTTAATTAACTCTATCAGTGTCTTGAGGCATGATTTCAGGTCTGTGTCTTCTTTTTCTGGAGTGTTTGGAGTTCCGATGTTTGCTGTTATGGGAGAGCTGGGTTCTGGTGTTGCTAGATTGTCTTGGTTCCCTTGGGATATACTCTTTCTCTTTCCTCTTGCCATTTTGTTGTCAGTGATATGTTCTTACCTTTCCTTTGTATCTGGTCTGTATCCCTGGTTCTCCACTGCTTGAGGTGTCAGATGGGTCAAGCCCTGTTTTATGCCTCAGAGTCGTCGGGTGTGAGCAGAAGTTCCAACGTTCTGTTTCTGTTTGCTGGTTCAGGCACAGTTGCTCAGCCTCTATGAGCCGCCGTTCTGCCTGGCAGGTAGGCCAGGCTCTGCTCTGCTTCTGGAAGTCGCCTCCGGGTGGAAACAGACGTTCTAATTTTCTGTTCCCAATCGCAGTTGCTCAGCCTCTATGAGCCGCCGCTCCGCCTGGCAGGTAGGCCAGGCTCTGCTCTTGTTAATTTCTCCCAAGTAATTGCGATAAGCTCTTGGTCATTCTTCATTAACCTCCCATAATGAGGTAATTTTAGCATTAGTATAACATACTAGATTGGGTCTGTTCATGATAACTGACAAAGTCTTTGTCTATCTTTTAGATAAGAAACCTTTTCAACATAAGTTTTTGGTTTTCTACTTTGTATATATATATTAAGAAAATCCATTCTAAAATACTGTCTTCTCTCTGCACAGTGCACTAGGAAAATGAGTGGAAGGTAAGGTAACTAGAATACAGTCAAGTTTGGGATCTAGGCAGTCCACATGTTTGTCCATCAATTTTGCTCTACCTGAGTCAACTCGTTCTCTGCTTCAGCTGTTGTCTAGGATTGTTTAAATCCAAATAACCTTGTAAAGTTTGAAACAAATTATTTACCTCTTGTGTAGTTAATCCAATAGTAGGTCATAACCAGTTAATATCTCCAATATTTTTAAAAGTCATTAAGAGTTTGTAACTGATCTCTTCTGATCTGTATCTTTTGTGGTTGAACCTTTTGTTGACTCAATTTAAATACTAGACAGTGAATAGAATCTAGTCTCTGTATTTTCTTTTCAGGAGCAATCTGTAAACCTCCAGCTAGGTAAAATCATTTTATAGCATGGGCCTTTTAAACCCAGAATCACTGGTTTATGCCCCAGATGTAAAAGTAACTTTTATTTGCCTGATGTAATGGTTGTCTCAGAGGCTAACTACTGCTAAGTAATCTCATATTTTCCAGTTCTTTCTGAACTCTGGCTGGCTGGTTCAACTCGGCTGTTATGGCCCAAACTCCGCTACAAGCTGACTGACTTAATCTGATTTTTCTCAACTTCTCACTGAATTACTTTTCTTGGCTTTAAATTTAATTCTGTCAATATGTTCTAATCATCTGGCTCCTTATCATTCTCTGGCCAATCTGTCTACACCTGAGTCTAGCTTTTTCTCTAAACTATCCATGTTAAAAAAAAAATGCCTCTGAACTCCACAAACTGAACTGCCAATAATTCCACCCCAGAGCACTCACTGCCTCTCAATTCACTGACTCAATCCAACTGAGGGACTAGCACTCAAGAGTTTTACATGCCTTTGTCTCCTGAGTGTTGGTATAAAGGCAAGTGCCATCACGCCTAGACCTAAGTTTTTCTTTACCTAAAGCTTGCTTTATACAAAGCTGGCCTTAAACTCAGAGATCTGCTTGCCTCTGTCTCCTGGGATTTCAGAAGTGTCTGTATTCTAGCCAGATTACATAGACCCAGAAGATATTTGGATGTCATCTCTTACCAGAGCAGCAATGTTCTAGATTAAAATTTCTCTACATTAGAGTTCCATACAACTCCTCAAATGGCACTTAGTTTTATCTGTCCTTCCCTGTATTGACTTCCCATGCCCCCTTTTTGCATGCTGTGCCCATTTGATTCTTCCATTCCACTCCTGTCCATCCATAATTATCTATTTTATTTCCCCTTCCTAAAAAGTGCCATTCCTCCCCCAAGTAACTATTCCTAACATCTGTGATTATATAGAACACAGCTTTATTATCAAAGACTTAAACACCTAACATCTATATATAAGTGAATACATACCATAATTGTCTTTATGGGTCTGGGTTACCACACTCTGGATGACTTTTTTCTATATCCAGCCATTTACCTGTGAATTTCATGATTTCATTTTTTAAAAAGACCTAGTAATATCCCATTGTATAAATATATCACATTGTCTTTATCCATTCATCCATTGATGAACATTTGCTGTTGTCACTTTCTGGCTATTATAAATAGAAGAACAGTGAACATGGTTGATCACCAGTCTCCATAGTAGGATAAAGCATTCTTTGGTTGTCTGGTCAAGAGTGTATCTCAAGATAAATTGATCCCCATCCTTTTAAGAAACCGCCACACTGATTTCCTTAGTGGCTGTACAAGTTTACACTCCCACCAACAATAAAGAAGTGGTTTCCTTACTCTACAGCCTCTCCAGCATAAACTACATTTGTTTTATTGATCTTGGCCATTCTGACTGGCATAAGATGAAAGCTCAAGGGAGTTTTGATTTGTATTTCATTAGTAGCTAAGGTTGTTGGACATTTATTTAAGTGTTTCTTGGGCATTTAAGTTTCTTCTTTTCAGAATTCTCTGTTTAGATTTATACTATATTTTTAATTGGGTGAGTGGTTTTTTATGTCAAGTTTTTTTAAAATACTTATACATTTTAGATATTAACCCTCAATAAGATGTGTAGTTGGTAAAAAAATCTTTTCCCATTTTGTCAGCTGCTGCTTTGCCCAAATGATGATGTCTATTACCATATGGAAGCTTTTTATTTAGTTTCATGAGGTTTCATTTATTAATTTTTAATAGGATCTTAGTGCCCATGCTAACACTGTTCTGTTCAAAAGTCTTCTCCTAAATGCACTTAGTTTTATTGCTACTTGAAATGCCAAGGTTGGCGGATATCCAAGAGAGTCCTCCACTTTTCTGAAGATGGGGAGTAAGAGGGAGAACTGGGAAGAGAGAAGGAAAGAAAAACTGTGTTTGGGATACAAATTAATTTTTTAAAGTCTTTTTCTGTACCAACTAGTTCAGGCTATTTCCACACTTTCGCTTCTATCATATTTAGTACTTCCAGAATAATTCTGGTCTTTGATCCACTTCAAGGTGAGTTCTGTGCAGGGTAATAAGTATGAATATATTTATATTTTTCTATGTGCAACCATCTAATCTAACAGTACCATTAGCTGAAGACTTTTTTTTCCAGTGTGCATTTCTGACCTCTCTGTCAAATTCAGGTGTCCATAGGTGTGTGGACTTATATCTGGGTCTTCATTAATTCCATTTATCAACATGTATGCTTTTATGTCAACATCATGCTATTTTTATTAATATAGCTCTACAGTACAACTTGAAGTTGGGATGGTGAAATCTCTTAGCAGTTTTTATATTATTCAGGATAATAAATGTACCATTAAGTTACTAATATGAGATCTCTCCAATTTGTGGGCAGGTAGGAACTTAATACTATGAACTTGGATCCAGGTAGCCAAGGCCTGTGGAGCAACATGCCTAAGCTTTATTATGAGTACTGTGATATGTATCTTATCCATGACTCTCTGACTATGAAGAATACACACTGCAGTGGTCAGAACCACAAAGAGAATGTGAAAGACTATTGCCAGAAATGGATGGAAAAGCAGGCCAAGAGCCTGATTGACAAAAAAAAAAAAAAAAAAAAAAAAAAAAAAAAAAAAAAAAAAAAAAAAAAAAGGCTGTATTTCAACAAGGAAAGATACCTCTGGTTCCATTTGCTGCTCCTCCTGTTGAAGGGACCATGATCCCACCTCCACCACAGTCTCCTGAGTACTCTTCCCCCTGGCATAATACCTGTACCCCACTTGGGAGGCCTTCCCTTGATGCCAATTCTGGGCTCTTTTCTTCCTGGGATAATGACTGTGGAACCTGCCCCTTAAATAAGATGATGCCTGGCCCTCCAATGTTGAGACCTAATGCCTGCCCTATAAAGGTGCCCACTTGGCCTGGCATAACTGGGCCAGACATAAAGGAGTAGAAGGGCTCTTTATTATTTTGTATTTCTTGTTGTTTGACAAGAACATTTCCCTTCTTAACAGAGAGTTTTGGATGGAGAAATGATACAAAAAAAATGTGGCTTTCACTTATATTGTGAAATGTGAGAATGAAATTGTCAGCTGATTTAGTTGTTTTTTTAAATGCTATGAATTTGCCTCTTCAAAATACGTGCATTGTATCCCATAGGTCTGGGTATGCTGTGTTTTCGTTTTTGTTTAATTCTAAAATTTTTCAACTTTCTTAATTTTTGTCTTGACCCATTTTTTATTCAGTAGTGTGTTGTTCATTTTCAAGTGAGAAAGAATCTTAAAACAAAAATGACTATTAAAATGTCTCAAATGGTGTCTTGGTTTGCTTCTCTGTTGCTGTGATGAAATAGCATGACCAAAAGCTACTAGGGACAAACACATTTATTTGCCTTACATGTTATACTCAAACACTGAAGAAAAGTTGAAGTAGGAATCTAGAGGTAGAAACTAAAACTGAGAACATAAAATACTGCTTACGGGCTTGCTCCCATGCTCAAGTTTGACTATCCTTCTTATACAGCCTGTGCTCACCTGTCCAAGGATGGTATTGGTCGCAGTGGGCTGGGTCTTTCTATACCCATCTGCAATGTAAAAACAAGCCCTCCACACATGTCCACAGGACAATCTAATAGAGGCAATTCTTCAACTAAGGTTCCATCTCCAAGATGACAACCAAGAATATCCATATACAGGGTAAAAGCACATCCCAAGCAAGCCTGATGAGCTGAGTTTAATTATCAGAACCCATACAAACACAGAAAGACTCAATTCCACAAAATTTCTCCTCACTTCCACACACATGCCATGGCAGACTCATACCCATGCATAAATTATACACACACCACACACAAACAATAATGATAAATAAAATTTTGTTTTGGAAACTTTGAGGGGATACAGGGTTTACATTGAGGTATTCATATATGCATCCATAAGCTTTGTTTTATTTTCTAATTAGTGTATTCTACAAAGACAACTTCTAAGACATTAGGTTAAATTAAAAGAGACTCCAAAGATAGTACATGTCTAAACTCCTCACTTCCACTAGGCTAATGCAGAAAGATTTGAAATCAAGATCAGCCTGGGCTATATAAGAATATTATATTTCAAAAAAGACAAAAGGGAAGGTGGGATAATGGTGTGTGTCAGTGGTCCAGCACATGCATACCAAACACAAGTGCCTGAATTCAGTCTTCAGTACTGAAAGAGATGGGGAGAGGTCCCAGCACTGTACACGGCTACTGTACTGCCTCTCCTTCCTACCCCATAGTAAAGTTCTGTCAAAAATCCATTATATTTATTTTATATGTCAGTCAAACAATATGGCTTACATTTAATTCTGTAACTGTCTTGTATTTTGTCACATTTTCTAATCAGATCTCTTCTACTAATCTCGCTGTTATGTATAAAACTAGCAGAAAGCTATATTTTAAATTTCTTTCCAAAGTGCCTCAAGAAACTTAAAATATGTTAACCTATTCAAGATAAAATGCTTTCTTTTTACAAAAAAATAAAATAAAGCATAATTACTGTCTCAAAATCTTCCCTAAAGTTCAAAATCTATAAACATAAATTGAACAAAAATTTGTCCTTAAAGGAATAAACTCTTGATTTTAAAGTAAACACTTCAAATTCTATTATTAAACTTTATGCATGCCATAATACCAAAGCAAAACAAAAGGGTTGACTGGGGACACTGGAATCACGGATCTGGCTTTTTCTTTAGTATCATAGGTATAAGCATATGTTACTTATCTGATTTAAAATGCTTGTTCATATTGAGAAAAATAGACTCCTTCTTGAAAGTAAGAAAGCACTTTGAACAGCACTCTTAACAATGTCTTCATTGTACCATTGCATATTCTTCTTGTAAGCTAAAATCAACAGCAAAAATGCCTCATTTATTTCAATAAGAGTGAAGACAATTTTAAAATTTATGTAGTAAAAACAATATGTGTGAGCCACCTGTTTGCTTTTTAACTAAATGGATTGGTATGGAATGACAGCTGCTGCAAAACCAACAACACTTCCAATACTATATATTACTTTGCCAAGAAGACTTAAGTTTTGCTATCATTTGCTTTATTACCACGGGGCACATTAATAAAGAATCCTAAAGAAAAGAACTGCAATGAATATTTCTAGCCACTAAGTGTCACTGTTCATTTAAAATTTTTTAAAACTGTACTTCAGGGCATGGTGACTCAGTAGAATCTTTGAATGGGGTCAATTGGGAAGAAAAAGATATATTCAATTACATAACACAAACTCACAGTAAAGCACAGACTCTAGCATTAGTATGAACTGCACAGAGGAATTCCTAGAGATAGAGGTGTTGCTCTCACTGCGATACCAACTGATCAAATCAGACATTTGTGAGTTTAAACAAGGTTTGAGCTATACTAAGCCTCATAATCTGTTTTTACCAATATAAATGCCAAAATTGAATTGCCACTATAAAGTCTGCCAAGTTTCTTTGTATTGTATGTCAGTATGCTGTTTTCCTTGATAGTGCCATCAATAAACATGTCTGTGGATCAACTGCTTACAATCAGATATGCTACATTCATTGTTTCAAGCTGAGTTGAAACTGTACAAAATGCCAGAACCAGAGAGGTTCAAGCTAAGCATTTGTAAGGGAAAGTAAGGCAGACTTCCTATACCCTGCACCTAAAGTCTTAAGAAACTATAAATGTTTCCTCACTGTTCATAAGCCACAAACTTCATTTACTAGATACACATAAATTTTAAACAAAATCATGACATTCTGTAGGCAATTATTATCTCCCTACTGAAGGAACATGGAATTTCC